>NC_047024.1:33737979-34427251 GCF_902652985.1 Pecten maximus | reverse complement strand
ACCGATGGAAGTTTTGTCGATATCATAACGTTTTCCTGTTGATCACATCCCACTGGAGGTGCCCAAAAATATCCGAAGCTTCTAACAGCTCTAGAAATGAAGTCAGAACTGCACGTTGAACGTCACCATATTCCGTAGTATTGTAACCACGCGTCCACGGTAGCGTGGTTAATTGTTCACTGATGGAAGTTTTGCCGAAATCATAACGTTTTCCTGTTGATCACATCCCACTGGAGGGGCCCAAAAAGATCTGAAGCTCCTAACAGCTCTAGAAATGACGTCAGAACTGCACGTTGAGCGTCACCATATTCCGTAGTATTGTAACCACGCGTCCGCGGTAGCGTGGTTTATTGTTCACCGATGGAAGTTTTGCCGATATCATAACGTTTTCCTGTTGATCACATCCCACTGGAGGTGCCCAAAAAGATCCGAAGCTTCTACCAGCTCTAGAAATGACGTCATAACTGCACTACAGGTAATTGATTTTTTTCGTGCATGTCTTAGTTGTTATAAAAATTCTAAATGCATTCATAGTGTACAAATATCCTGTCTGAGGGGCCTTCTGTATACAAATCCCATTTACCCCTTCTTTTAAGTTTCAGTCTTTCTAGGTTTGCAAAGTAGATAGGCTGTGCCATACCATTTTAGGTCATCTGACCTGAAGAATCATGAATGACCTATAGTCATTGTGCTTCGTCTGCTGTCCTCCGCCGTGCTTAAACTTTTCACATCTCAAACTTCTCAAGTTCTAACAGTGGAACTGAGCTCTCACTTGCCTGAAATTATCCTGATATGATCCTGACCAAGTGTTGAATTTTTTGGGTTGATCTGAAATGCCGGTTGGTTGCCATCTTGAAAAACTTTTTTTTTTTACTTCTTCTGGTACCATTGAGTTGAAAAGTGGTAGGAATGCTACGGTAGGGGCGCCAACAAAGTGTTGTTGTTTTACGGCCTAGTACGGGGTGATATTTTCTTATCTTACTCTAGGGAAAAGACAAGCTACACCTGCTCTTTGCATGTTCTTTGCTCTTGTATGATGTCACGACAACAAAACAATGATGTCACGTCAACAGTTCAATCAAGTCACATCAACATTGTCTTGCATTGATGTAACGACAATATTAGATACATAACAGGGTAAACAGCTGGGGCAAGAGCAAAATAATCATTCACCCCCATGGAAATGAGACAGGGGAACTTCAACCCTCAGGGCAGGATACTAAGCTGTAAAATGTTAACTTTATTTATTTTATAACTATTGCGAAACAAGTTATATCAACTTAAATTAATCACGCTTGTTGGCCCGGATCAAAGTGCGCGAGGGGTCTTAATGTGGGAGGAAACCAGAGTACCCGTAGAAATCCCATATGGTCGGGCAGGCGACCCCATACCTTTTCACGTCCGATCAGGGAATCTAACCCCGGTCGCCTAGGTGAAAGGCAAGTGTGTTACCACTGTGACACCCGACCACCCTGTTACTTCAGCTTCCAAACACTTGACAAGCATTGTGTTTGGCAACCGTCTCAGCCCTGTGAAGTATGTGTACTGTTTTCATTTTATGTTTGCTTAATTGTGATTTTCCAGGATTACTCAAGTGGGGAACTTCTGCCTGTTGATCTCAAGAAGGAGCTAATCGATCTGCTACAGAAACTGGTCGGGGAACACAGAGAAGTCACAGATGAATTAGTGAATCAATTTATGAAACCACGGAAGCTGGAATATCACAACATGTATTAGTATAGGAGACTAAATCAGCTACAATTTATTTATAAACATTTCATTTAAATCTCGCACAAACACTCACCAGTACTGTATTTGAACAACCTGCCTCTAGTGCATAACCGCCAATAAATGTTCTGAACTTGGTTGTATCCAAAACTGCTGGTTAAATCGAAACTTTCTGATCTGATGATAATGTGGGACAGCTTTCTGTTTTACTTAGCATTAGTTTTTAGAATGAAAAAAAAAGAAAGTATCTTAAATGAGGTGTTTTTGGCTGTAGATCTTTGTTAAATACATGAAAGATTGGTTTTATGCTTTTTCTTTTTGTGGTTTTATGCTTTTTTCTTTTTGTGGTTTTATGTTGTTTTTTTCTTTTTCTCTTTTCCAGTTTCTAGACATATGTTTGATTTGTAGCAGTGACAGTCTTACAGTGTGAATCACAAGACAAGAGCTATCTGTTTAATTCTGTGGCATTAAAGGTAATTTTAAAGGTGTAAAAATAAATGCTGGAAATATGTACACTTTTCATCATATCATTCACATTTAAGAAATGAACAATGATTGACAAATGTAGCATGGGAACCATAACGGGTTCACATGCCATTTGCCCACCATACATCTTGCTGTCATATCGACTTTAACAACTTTAAAATTACTGTTCAATACTTATATTTACATTGTCTTAACATTTTCGTCAACTTAGAAAAAAAAAGAAACCAACATAAAAAAATCCCACCTTTTTTAATGTCACATGACCAACTGGGTGTTATAGCCTGAGGCACTGGGTGTTATAGGCATATGGTGGCAACTGCCTCTAAGCATTGTGTCAATTGGGAAATGCGGAGTAAATGTAAATATATTGTGATGTTACTTATTTCAAAGCTCTTGGCAGAAGAAATGCGGGTATAATCTGTCATTCCCCAGGGGTTGACATAGAAATCTACAATTAAAATAAGATTATCGGTAATGGAATGCGTCCCAATCTTGAGGGGGTGATAACGAAATTTCAAGTCGAGGTGTGAAATTCTATGTTGTCTAGTCAGTCTCCTCCAAGCGTTGGATTATTTGTCCCTAACCTACATGTATTTCCTTCAGGTTGCCATGTAATTGCAATAGCTATTGTATTAAATAAATGTGCATGGGTTTTGTGTGCATATTGAATACCAAAAGGGTTTATCTGTATACCTATAGGATCCCACAAGGGAATATATAACAGGGTCTCCAAAAATTCATTTCTACTAAATTAGGTGTTAACAGTTCTAATGTTCTATTGTTTTGTAATAATCAACATCAGGCGTAGTTGCAAAACATACAAATGGTATCCATCTCTGTTGCAATACAGCATAATTTTATATGTGTAGAAAATGCTCGGGAATTATGTATGGTTACTCGTTCATGTACCTCACATATTGTGATATGACTCTTGTATTGCGATGTCACTACTTCAGGCTCAAAATGTCACTGTGTGCAGTTTGTCCTACTCTAGGGGCTGACAGAGAAGACACTCAAGAATGGTAGAGAACGACACATCTTCATTTTACTAAATCTTCATCAACAAATTTGATGAATTCAGAAATATGTCAACGCATTAACAAGCATCTAGAAATATGTCAACACTTTACAAAAATAAGAATCTTTACTTTTTAGTGGAGCTTTCCAAGCTATTTGACAATTAAATGATGGAAATTATTTTGTCACAATTATGCATTGAATCTAATAAACAACAGCATGAACATGTTTTGTCAGTTTATTATCATTGTAAACAAACAACATATTACAGAGTTCTAACAAGCTTTACCAGTAAACAGATGTACAATGACATTTGGCTGAACATAAAAACAACAAGAGTACTGTCGTTAACCATATAGTGATAGTACTATCTTATGTTTAAAAAATCTCACTTTTCACTATAAAGTCAATATTTAATTTTCTGAGAGTTTGAGGAAAAAGTACTTAAGTATTCAACATCAGAAACTGACAGCAATAAATTTTAATAGGAAAAATAGCTGAATCAGATTTTTTTCAGGGAAACATAACTTTACATCACAACAAATTTTCAGACAAAAATCAAATACTGAAATAATCAAAGGGTAATAACTGTTGCAGAAACTGTCCAGTCAGAATTCTTTTCAGGGAGAAACAACTTCATATCAGGATCATTGTATATGCCAAGTTTCAAAAAGCTTGATGGAAAAATGTAGGAGGAAATTGCTGGACAAACAAAAGTTTACACCATACCCTAATAAGCCCCTCAAATTTGACAGGTGTATAAAACATTACTGACATGCCACTAAGTAGACAGATGAGATCGTGGTCAGTGTTACCACGATACACATGTACCATACTTATTCTGTTATAAGTCCAGCGAGCTACAAAGTAGGAGGTGGGCTTATTGTAAGACAATAACCTAGCATTTGTACTCAACTACAATATGCATGGGCTTATTACCAGGTATGGGCGTATTACCAGGCATGGGCTTACTGTTTGATAAATACAGTATATGTCAATCATCAAGTTTTGTTCACATAATGATTTTACCCCCTAACATGAACACACCTGTAACCCCCTTTTGCCAAATTTAATGCGTTATTGTCATTTTCAAAATAAAAATATTTCAATTTGGCTGCAATGAAATTCATATTTGGCGCAGTGACATTTGTATATTATATCCAGGCATTCTAACTTTATTATGAAAAAGAAAACACATGCTTCGTGATGAAACATACCGGTATGCATTATAATTGCATTTGATCATTACTACATGATTACTACACCGCCACCACCACCGCCACCGCGATGACGACGACGACGACGACGACCACCACCACCACCACCACCACGACCTCCAGAGCCTTAGCCAACACTTTGTAACCCTCAGCTAATGTATCATCTTTAATATCGCTGTTTCTATCGCCTTCAGTCTCCCCTAGGGTACTGATGGTGGTGTTTTTCATATTGTTCTTTTTTCCCCCTTTTTTATAGTCTTTGTTAGTACCCACAGGCTCAACATGGTGAATTTTGACCTCCACAGGTTACTATCGTTAGCTGACTGACCAGTAGTGTAAAGGTCAATGCTAGCCAGACTCTGGATCTCGCTGTTACTATCGTCTGCCAGACTCTGCTTTATTTCCTCCTTCACTTTCTCATTTATTTTGTTTTCTGCCATAATAACTCGTCGTAACTTGACTGGAAAGTTTTCCACCAAATACACAAGCTCAATCAGAAAAGGAAAATGTAATTCAGAATCTTTTGTGAACGCTTACGCAAGCTATTTTTTAAACTGTAATATAAATGTATACCAGTATCTAAAAAAAGAAGAACTATGTTTCATTCATATAATGGATAAACTCTTTTTCACAATTCTTCTCTATCGAGACATATATATAAATATTAATTCAACATGCAGAGAAATATGGTAATTCCATTTAGACTTTTAGATTTAGTGACCGGTACCCTCTTTTAGACTCCGTAACAATTAGAGTTAACTTTGCAGTATGGTCGGTGACCCCAGTGCCCTCCAGGTCAAGTATCTCTATCTGCCGTTTAGATGTGAGCCCTACCAGGAAGACGTTAGCAGCATATACAATTGACGCAAGTGGCTGCTCACGGCCCAAGCATATGCCAAGCTTATGCTTGTGTTGGTACTCAGTGTTACATTGTAGGTCAGCCAGTCCTATTATCAGAAGGTAACTTATGAATTTTGATAAACAAAATAAAGGATGAAGTATCAGATCAAGAAACGTCTTAAACACTCCTGTTTAGATACAAAAGAAAGTAATAACCTGTGATAACAGGGTTAATAGGAAGCCTGTTGTTGCATCATGTATTCGAAGGAATACTATATAGTTTTTCATGAGGACCTTGAACTCTGTTGACATGGTAATGCAAAATCACTGGAGTTGGAAATGTTGAGGACATGGTATAGAGCCAACATTAGGCTAATACTGGTTTTACAGGTAAAATATGAGGCTGTGTGAAGTTAGCTCAACATACGACATACGACATACGACATTCAAATATTGAATGTTCAGCCGCTGAACATACGACATACGACATTCAGATTTTGATTTTGAATGTTCAGCGGCTCGACATACGACATACGACATTCAAATTTTGAATGTTCAGCCGCTGAACATACGACATACGACATTCAGATTTTGATTTTGAATGTTCAGCGGCTCGACATACGACATACGACATTCAAATATTGAATGTTCAGCCGCTGAACATACGACATACGACATTCAGATTTTGAATGTTCAGCCGCTGAACATACGACATACGACATACGACATTCAAATATTGAATGTTCAGCCGCTGAACATACGACATACGACATTCAGATTTTGATTTTGAATGTTCAGCGGCTCGATATACGACATACGACATTCAAATTTTGAATGTTCAGCCGCTGAACATACGACATACGACATTTAGATTTATATTTTGAATGTTCAGCGGCTCGACATACGACATACGACATTCAAATATTGAATGTTCAGCCGCTGAACATACGACATACGACATTCAGATTTTGAATGTTCAGCCGCTGAACATACGACATACGACATTCAGATTTTGATTTTGAATGTTCAGCGGCTCGACATACGACACACGACATTCAAATTTTGAATGTTCAGCCGCTGAACATACGACATACGACATTCAGATTTTGATTTTGAATGTTCAGCGGCTCGACATACGACATACGACATTCAAATTTAAAATTTTGAATGTTCAGCGGCTAGACATACGACATACGACATTCAAATTTTGAATGTTCAGCCACTGAACATACGACATACGACATTCAGATTTTGAATGTTCAGCCGCTGAACATACGACATACGACATTCAGATTTTGATTTTGAATGTTCAGCGGCTTGACATCGACATACGACATTCAAATTTTGAATGTTCAGCCGCTGAACATACGACATACGACATTCAGATTTTTATTTTGAATGTTCAGCGGCTCGACATACGACATACGACATTCAAATTTTGAATGTTCAGCCGCTGAACATACGACATACGACATTCAGATTTTGAATGTTCAGCCGCTGAACATACGACATACGACATTCAGATTTTGATTTTGAATGTTCAGCGGCTCGACATACGACATACGACATTCAAATTTTGAAATCATTCAAAAGTTACCTCGTTGGATGGTAAAAACATGAGATATGAAGTTTTGAATGTCGTATGTCGTATGTTCAGCGGCTGAACATTCAATATTTGAATGTCGTATGTCGTATGTTGAGCCGCTGAACATTCAAAATCAAAATCTGAATATCGTATGTCGTATGTTCAGCGGCTGAACATTCAAAATTTGAATGTCGTATGTCGTATGTCGAGCCGCTGAACATTCAAAATCAAAATCTGAATGTCGTATGTCGTATGTTCAGCGGCTGAACATTCAAAATCTGATTGTCGTATGTCGTATGTTGAGCCGCTGAACATTCAAAAGTTACCTCGTTGGCTGGTAAAAACACAAGATATGAAGTTTTGAATGTCGTATGTCGTATGTTCAGCGGCTGAACATTCAAAATCTGAATGTCGTATGTCGTATGTTGAGCGGCTGAACATTCAAAAGTTACCTGGATGGCTGGTAAAAACACAAGATATGAAGTTTTGAATGTCGTATGTCGTATGTTCAGCGGCTGAACATTCAAAATCTGAATGTCGTATGTCGTATGTTCAGCGGCTGAACATTCAAAATTTGAACGTCGTATGTCGTATGTCGAGCCGCTGAACATTCAAAATCAAAATCTGAATGTCGTATGTTCAGCGGCTGAACATTCAAAATCTGAATGTCGTATGTCGTATGTTCAGCGGCTGAACATTCAAAATTTGAATGTCGTATGTCGTATGTCGAGCCGCTGAACATTCAAAATCAAATTCTGAATGTCGTATGTCGTATGTTCAGCGGCTGAACATTCAAAATCTGAATGTCGTATGTCGTATGTCGTATGTTGAGCGGCTGAACATTCAAAAGTTACCTCGATGGCTGGTAAAAACACAAGATATGAAGTTTTGAATGTCGTATGTCGTATGTTCAGCGGCTGAACATTCAAAATCTGAATGTCGTATGTCGTATGTTGAGCGGCTGAACATTCAAAAGTTACCTCGATGGCTGGTAAAAACACAAGATATGAAGTTTTGAATGTCGTATGTCGTATGTTCAGCGGCTGAACATTCAAAATCTGAATGTCGTATGTCGTATGTTGAGCCGCTGAACATTCAAAAGCTACCTCGTTGGCTGGTAAAAACACAAGATATGAAGTTTTGAATGTCGTATGTCGTATGTTCAGCGGCTGAACATTCAAAATCTGAATGTCGTATGTCGTATGTTCAGCAGCTGAACATTCAAAATTTGAATGTCGTATGTCGTATGTCGAGCCGCTGAACATTCAAAATCAAATTCTGAATGTCGTATGTCGTATGTTCAGCGGCTGAACATTCAAAATCTGAATGTCGTATGTCGTATGTTCAGCGGCTGAACATTCAAAAGTTACCTCGATGGCTGGTAAAAACACAAGATATGAAGTTTTGAATGTCGTATGTCGTATGTTCAGCGGCTGAACATACAAAAGTTACCTCGATGGCTGGTAAAAACACAAGATATGAAGTTTTGAATGTCGTATGTCGTATGTTCAGCGGCTGAACATTCAAAATCTGAATGTCGTATGTTCAGCGGCTGAACATTCAAAATTTGAATGTCGTATGTCATATGTCGAGCCGCTGAACATTCAAAATCAAAATCTGAATGTCGTATGTCGTATGTTCAGCGGCTGAACATTCAAAATCTGAATGTCGTATGTCGTATGTCGTATGTTGAGCGGCTGAACATTCAAAAGTTACCTCGATGGCTGGTAAAAACACAAGATATGAAGTTTTGAATGTCGTATGTCGTATGTTCAGCGGCTGAACATTCAAAATCTGAATGTCGTATGTCGTATGTTCAGCGGCTGAACATTCAAAAGTTACCTCGATGGCTGGTAAAAACACAAGATATGAAGTTTTGAATGTCGTATGTCGTATGTTCAGCGGTTGAACATTCAAAATCTGAATGTCGTATGTCGTATGTTCAGCGGCTGAACATTCAAAATCTGAATGTCGTATGTCGTATGTTCAGCGGCTGAACATTCAAAATCTGAATGTCGTATTTCGTATGTTCAGCGGCTGAACATTCAAAAGTTACCTCGATGGCTGGTAAAAACACAAGATATGAAGTTTTGAATGTCGTATGTCGTATGTTCAGCGGCTGAACATACAAAAGTTACCTCGATGGCTGGTAAAAACACAAGATATGAAGTTTTGAATGTCGTATGTCGTATGTTCAGCGGCTGAACATTCAAAATCTGAATGTCGTATGTCGTATGTTCAGCGGCTGAACATTCAAAATTTGAATGTCGTATGTCGTATGTTGAGCGGCTGAACATTCAAAAGTTACCTCGATGGCTGGTAAAAAACACAAGATATGAAGTTTTGAATGTCGTATGTCGTATGTTCAGCGGCTGAACATTCAAAATCTGAATGTCGTATGTCGTACGTTGAGCGGCTGAACATTCAAAAGTTACCTCGATGGCTGGTAAAAACACAAGATATGAAGTTTTGAATGTCGTATGTCGTATGTTCAGCGGCTGAACATTCAAAATCTGAATGTCGTATGTCGTATGTTCAGCGGCTGAACATTCAAAATCTGAATGTCGTATGTCGTATGTTCAGCGGCTGAACATTCAAAATCTGAATGTCGTATTTCGTATGTTCAGCGGCTGAACATTCAAAAGTTACCTCGATGGCTGGTAAAAACACAAGATATGAAGTTTTGAATGTCGTATGTCGTATGTTCAGCGGCTGAACATACAAAAGTTACCTCGATGGCTGGTAAAAACACAAGATATGAAGTTTTGAATGTCGTATGTCGTATGTTCAGCGGCTGAACATTCAAAATCTGAATGTCGTATGTCGTATGTTCAGCGGCTGAACATTCAAAATTTGAATGTCGTATGTCGTATGTTGAGCGGCTGAACATTCAAAAGTTACCTCGATGGCTGGTAAAAACACAAGATATGAAGTTTTGAATGTCGTATGTCGTATGTTCAGCGGCTGAACATTCAATATTTGAATGTCGTATGTCGTATGTTGAGCCGCTGAACATTCAAAATCAAAATCTGAATATCGTATGTCGTATGTTCAGCGGCTGAACATTCAAAATTTGAATGTCGTATGTCGTATGTCGAGCCGCTGAACATTCAAAATCAAAATCTGAATGTCGTATGTCGTATGTTCAGCGGCTGAACATTCAAAATCTGATTGTCGTATGTCGTATGTTGAGCCGCTGAACATTCAAAAGTTACCTCGTTGGCTGGTAAAAACACAAGATATGAAGTTTTGAATGTCGTATGTCGTATGTTCAGCGGCTGAACATTCAAAATCTGAATGTCGTATGTCGTATGTTGAGCGGCTGAACATTCAAAAGTTACCTCGATGGCTGGTAAAAACACAAGATATGAAGTTTTGAATGTCGTATGTCGTATGTTCAGCGGCTGAACATTCAAAATCTGAATGTCGTATGTCGTATGTTCAGCGGCTGAACATTCAAAATTGAATGTCGTATGTCGTATGTCGAGCCGCTGAACATTCAAAATCAAAATCTGAATGTCGTATGTTCAGCGGCTGAACATTCAAAATCTGAATGTCGTATGTCGTATGTTCAGCGGCTGAACATTCAAAATTTGAATGTCGTATGTCGTATGTCGAGCCGCTGAACATTCAAAATCAAATTCTGAATGTCGTATGTCGTATGTTCAGCGGCTGAACATTCAAAATCTGAATGTCGTATGTCGTATGTCGTATGTTGAGCGGCTGTGAACATTCAAAAGTTACCTCGATGGCTGGTAAAAACACAAGATATGAAGTTTTGAATGTCGTATGTCGTATGTTCAGCGGCTGAACATTCAAAATCTGAATGTCGTATGTCGTATGTTGAGCGGCTGAACATTCAAAAGTTACCACTCGATGGCTGGTAAAAACACAAGATATGAAGTTTTGAATGTCGTATGTCGTATGTTCAGCGGCTGAACATTCAAAATCTGAATGTCGTATGTCGTATGTTGAGCCGCTGAACATTCAAAAGTTACCTCGTTGGCTGTAAAAACACAAGATATGAAGTTTTGAATGTCGTATGTCGTATGTTCAGCGGCTGAACATTCAAAATCTGAATGTCGTATGTCGTATGTTCAGCAGCTGAACATTCAAAATTTGAATGTCGTATGTCGTATGTCGAGCCGCTGAACATTCAAAATCAAATTCTGAATGTCGTATGTCGTATGTTCAGCGGCTGAACATTCAAAATCTGAATGTCGTATGTCGTATGTTCAGCGGCTGAACATTCAAAAGTTACCTCGATGGCTGGTAAAACACAAGATATGAAGTTTTGAATGTCGTATGTCGTATGTTCAGCGGCTGAACATACAAAAGTTACCTCGATGGCTGGTAAAAACACAAGATATGAAGTTTTGAATGTCGTATGTCGTATGTTCAGCGGCTGAACATTCAAAATCTGAATGTCGTATGTTCAGCGGCTGAACATTCAAAATTTGAATGTCGTATGTCATATGTCGAGCCGCTGAACATTCAAAATCAAAATCTGAATGTCGTATGTCGTATGTTCAGCGGCTGAACATTCAAAATCTGAATGTCGTATGTCGTATGTCGTATGTTGAGCGGCTGAACATTCAAAAGTTACCTCGATGGCTGGTAAAAACACAAGATATGAAGTTTTGAATGTCGTATGTCGTATGTTCAGCGGCTGAACATTCAAAATCTGAATGTCGTATGTCGTATGTTGAGCGGCTGAACATTCAAAAGTTACCCTCGATGGCTGGTAAAAACACAAGATATGAAGTTTTGAATGTCGTATGTCGTATGTTCAGCGGTTGAACATTCAAAATCTGAATGTCGTATGTCGTATGTTCAGCGGCTGAACATTCAAAATCTGAATGTCGTATGTCGTATGTTCAGCGGCTGAACATTCAAAATCTGAATGTCGTATGTCGTATGTTCAGCGGCTGAACATTCAAAAGTTACCTCGATGGCTGGTAAAAACACAAGATATGAAGTTTTGAATGTCGTATGTCGTATGTTCAGCGGCTGAACATACAAAAGTTACCTCGATGGCTGGTAAAAACACAAGATATGAAGTTTTGAATGTCGTATGTCGTATGTTCAGCGGCTGAACATTCAAAATCTGAATGTCGTATGTCGTATGTTCAGCGGCTGAACATTCAAAATTTGAATGTCGTATGTCGTAATGTTGAGCGGCTGAACATTCAAAAGTTACCTCGATGGCTGGTAAAAACACAAGATATGAAGTTTTGAATGTCGTATGTCGTATGTTCAGCGGCTGAACATTCAAAATCTGAATGTCGTATGTCGTACGTTGAGCGGCTGAACATTCAAAAGTTACCTCGATGGCTGGTAAAAACACAAGATATGAAGTTTTGAATGTCGTATGTCGTATGTTCAGCGGCTGAACATTCAAAAATCTGAATGTCGTATGTCGTATGTTCAGCGGCTGAACATTCAAAATCTGAATGTCGTATGTCGTATGTTCAGCGGCTGAACATTCAAAATCTGAATGTCGTATGTCGTATGTTCAGCGGCTGAACATTCAAAAGTTACCTCGATGGCTGGTAAAAACACAAGATATGAAGTTTTGAATGTCGTATGTCGTATGTTCAGCGGCTGAACATACAAAAGTTACCTCGATGGCTGGTAAAAACACAAGATATGAAGTTTTGAATGTCGTATGTCGTATGTTCAGCGGCTGAACATTCAAAATCTGAATGTCGTATGTCGTATGTTCAGCGGCTGAACATTCAAAATTTGAATGTCGTATGTCGTATGTTGAGCGGCTGAACATTCAAAAGTTACCTCGATGGCTGGTAAAAACACAAGATATGAAGTTTTGAATGTCGTATGTCGTATGTTCAGCGGCTGAACATTCAAAATCTGAATGTCGTATGTCGTATGTTGAGCGGCTGAACATTCAAAAGTTACCTCGATGGCTGGTAAAACACAAGATATGAAGTTTTGAATGTCGTATGTCGTATGTTCAGCGGCTGAACATTCAAAATCTGAATGTCTTATGTCGTATGTTCAGCAGCTGAACATTCAAAATTTGAATGTCGTATGTCGTATGTCGAGCCGCTGAACATTCAAAATCAAATTCTGAATGTCGTATGTCGTATGTTCAGCGGCTGAACATTCAAAATCTGAATGTCGTATGTCGTATGTTGAGCCGCTGAACATTCAAAAGTTACCTCGTTGGCTGGTAAAAACACAAGATATGAAGTTTTGAATGTCGTATGTCGTATGTTCAGCGGCTGAACATTCAAAATCTGAATGTCGTATGTCGTATGTTGAGCCGCTGAACATTCAAAAGCTACCTCGTTGGCTGGTAAAAACACAAGATATGAAGTTTTGAATGTCGTATGTCGTATGTTCAGCGGCTGAACATTCAAAATCTGAATGTCGTATGTCGTATGTTCAGCAGCTGAACATTCAAAATTTGAATGTCGTATGTCGTATGTCGAGCCGCTGAACATTCAAAATCAAATTCTGAATGTCGTATGTCGTATGTTCAGCGGCTGAACATTCAAAATCTGAAGGTCGTATGTCGTATGTTCAGCGGCTGAACATTCAAAAGTTACCTCGATGGCTGGTAAAAACACAAGATATGAAGTTTTGAATGTCGTATGTCGTATGTTCAGCGGCTGAACATACAAAAGTTACCTCGATGGCTGGTAAAAAACACAAGATATGAAGTTTTGAATGTCGTATGTCGTATGTTCAGCGGCTGAACATTCAAAATCTGAATGTCGTATGTTCAGCGGCTGAACATTCAAAATTTGAATGTCGTATGTCATATGTCGAGCCGCTGAACATTCAAAATCAAAATCTGAATGTCGTATGTCGTATGTTCAGCGGCTGAACATTCAAAATCTGAATGTCGTATGTCGTATGTCGTATGTTGAGCGGCTGAACATTCAAAGTTACCTCGATGGCTGGTAAAAACACAAGATATGAAGTTTTGAATGTCGTATGTCGTATGTTCAGCGGCTGAACATTCAAAATCTGAATGTCGTATGTCGTATGTTGAGCGGCTGAACATTCAAAAGTTACCTCGATGGCTGGTAAAAAACAAGATATGAAGTTTTGAATGTCGTATGTCGTATGTTCAGCGGTTAAACATTCAAAATCTGAATGTCGTATGTCGTATGTTCAGCGGCTGAACATTCAAAATCTGAATGTCGTATGTCGTATGTTCAGCGGCTGAACATTCTAAATCTGAATGTCGTATTTCGTATGTTCAGCGGCTGAACATTCAAAAGTTACCTCGATGGCTGGTAAAAACACAAGATATGAAGTTTTGAATGTCGTATGTCGTATGTTCAGCGGCTGAACATACAAAAGTTACCTCGATGGCTGGTAAAAACACAAGATATGAAGTTTTGAATGTCGTATGTCGTATGTTCAGCGGCTGAACATTCAAAATCTGAATGTCGTATGTCGTATGTTCAGCGGCTGAACATTCAAAATTTGAATGTCGTATGTCGTATGTCGTATGTTGAGCGGCTGAACATTCAAAAGTTACCTCGATGGCTGGTAAAAACACAAGATATGAAGTTTGAATGTCGTATGTCGTATGTTCAGCGGCTGAACATTCAAATCTGAATGTCGTATGTCGTACGTTGAGCGGCTGAACATTCAAAAGTTACCTCGATGGCTGGTAAAAACACAAGATATGAGTTTTGAATGTCGTATGTCGTATGTTCAGCGGCTGAACATTCAAAATCTGAATGTCTTATGTCGTATGTTCAGCAGCTGAACATTCAAAATTTGAATGTCGTATGTCGTATGTCGAAGCCGCTGAACATTCAAAATCAATTCTGAATGTCGTATGTCGTATCTCGAGATGACGGCCACAACCACGTCTTCTAGTCTCGCTTTTTGCCTTCCCTTCTCAATACTTCGGCTCTGACATTCAAATCTGATAGTCGCTATGTCGTAGTCGAGCCGACCTGACTGATGAAACATCAAAATCAAATCTGAAGTCGTATATGTCGTATTTGTTCAGCGGCTGCAAACATTCAAAATTGAATGTAGTATGTCGTATGTTGCAGCGGATGAACATTCAAAAGTTACCTCGTGGCTGGTATATAAAAACACAGAATATGAAGTTTTGAATTGTCGTGTCGTAGGTTCAGCGGCCATGAAACCTGAACATTCAAAAATCTGAATGTCGTTATGTGTATGTGAGCCGCTGAACATCAAAAGATACCCGTGTGGCTGTTAAAAACACAAGGATATAAGTTGTGAATGTCGTTATGTCGTATGTTCAGCCGGCTGAAATTTCAAAATCTGAATGTCGTAGGATCGGATGTTGAGCCGGTCACTGAACATTCAAAAGTTACCTCGATGGCTGGTAAAAACACAAGATATGAAGTTTTGAATGTCGTATGTCGTATGTTCAGCGGCTGAACATTCAAAATCTGAATGTCGTATGTCGTATGTTCAGCGGCTGAACATTCAAAATTTGAATGTCGTATGTCGTATGTCGAGCCGCTGAACATTCAAAATCAAATTCTGAATGTCGTATGTCGTATGTTCAGCGGCTGAACATTCAAAATCTGAATGTCGTATGTCGTATGTTCAGCGGCTGAACATTCAAAAGTTACCTCGTTGGCTGGTAAAACACAAGATATGAAGTTTTGAATGTCGTATGTCGTATGTTCAGCGGCTGAACATTCAAAATCTGAATGTCGTATGTCGTATGTTGAGCCGCTGAACATTCAAAAGTTACCTCGATGGCTGGTAAAAACACAAGATATGAAGTTTTGAATGTCGTATGTCGTATGTTCAGCGGCTGAACATTCAAAATCTGAATGTCGTATGTCGTATGTCAGCGGATGAGCTTGGAACATTAAAATGAATGTCGTATGTCGTAGGTCGAGCCGCTTGAAATTCAAAATCAAAAATAATGATGTCGTATGTCGTATGTCAGCGGCCATGAACATTCAAATCGACGTCGTTATTGTTCGTTGTTCAGCGGTATGAACTCAAACGTTAACCTCGATGGCTGGGAAAAACAAAGATATGAAGTTTGAAGGTCGTTATGTGCGTATGTTAAAGCGGTGCTGAACATACAAAAGTTACATCGAGGCTGGTTTTAACAACACAAGATATGAAGTTTGAAGTTAGCTATGTCGTATGTTCAGCGCTCATGAACGCTCGAACATTCAAAACGAATTGTCGTATGTTCAGCGGCCCCCCTGCTGAACATTCATTTGATGTCGGTATGTCATTATGTCGAGGCCGCTGAACATTCAAAAGCAAAATCTGAAGGTCGTATGTCGTATGTTAGCGGCTTGAACATTCAAATCTAGAATGTCCGTATGTCGTATATCTTATGTTGAGCGCTGAACATTCAAAAGTTACCTCGATGGCTGGTAAAAACACAAGATATGAAGTTTTGAATGTCGTATGTCGTATGTTCAGCGGCTGAACATTCCAAATCTGAATGTCGTATGTCGTATGTTGAGCGGCTGAACATTCAAAAGTTACCTCGATGGCTGGTAAAAACACAAGATATGAAGTTTTGAATGTCGTATGTCGTATGTTCAGCGGTTGAACATTCAAATTCTGAATGTCGTATGTCGTATGTTCAGCGGCTGAACATTCAAAATCTGAATGTCGTATGTCGTATGTTCAGCGGCTGAACATTCAAAATCTGAATGTCGTATTTCGTATGTTCAGCGGCTGAACATTCAAAAGTTACCTCGATGGCTGGTAAAAACACAAGATATGAAGTTTTGAATGTCGTATGTCGTATGTTCAGCGGCTGAACATACAAAAGTTACCTCGATGGCTGGTAAAAACACAAGATATGAAGTTTTGAATGTCGTATGTCGTATGTTCAGCGGCTGAACATTCAAAATCTGAATGTCGTATGTCGTATGTTCAGCGGCTGAACATTCAAAATTTGAATGTCGTATGTCGAGCCGCTGAACATTCAAAATCAAAATCTGAATGTCGTATGTCGTATGTTCAGCGGCTGAACATTCAAAATCTGAATGTCGTATGTCGTATGTTGAGCGGCTGAACATTCAAAAGTTACCTCGATGGCTGGTAAAAACACAAGATATGAAGTTTTGAATGTCGTATGTCGTATGTTCAGCGGCTGAACATTCAAAATCTGAATGTCGTATGTCGTATGTTGAGCGGCTGAACATTCAAAAGTTACCTCGATGGCTGGTAAAAACACAAGATATGAAGTTTTGAATGTCGTATGTCGTATGTTCAGCGGTTGAACATTCAAAATCTGAATGTCGTATGTCGTATGTTCAGCGGCGAACATTCAAAATTAAGAATGTGGTATGTCGGTATGTCAGCGGATGATGAACATTCAAAATCTGAATGTCCGTATGTAGGATGTTGAGCGGCTGAGCTGCTCCGTATCTGTCTGAACATCAAAAGTTACACTCGATGGCTGGTAAAACACAAGATATGAAGATTTTTGAATGTCGTTATGTTCGTATGTTCAGCGGCTGAACAGTCAAAATTCTGAATGTCGTATGCGTATGTGCAGCGATGAACATCAAAAGATTTGAATGTCGTCGTCTGTCGTATGGTAGAGCCGCTCTGAACATTCAAAATCAATCTGACTGTGTATGTCGTAGGTTCAGCGGCTCTGAACATCTCAAAATCTGAATTCGTATATGTCGTATGGCGAGCCGCCTGCTGACATTTCAAAATCAAAAATCTGAATGTCTATGTCGTATGTTCAGAGGGCCTGAACATCAGAATCTGAATGTCGTATGTGTATGGTTGAGCCCGTTCTGAACATGCAAAAGTTACCCTCGTTGGCTGGTAAAAAACACAAGATATGAAGTTTTGAATGTCGTATGTCGTATGTTCAGCGGCTGAACATTCAAAATCTGAATGTCGTATGTCGTATGTTGAAGCCGCTGAACATTCAAAAAGCTACCTCGTTGGCTGGTAAAAACACAAGATATGAAGTTTGAATGTTGTATGTCGTTGTTCAGCGGCTGAACATTCAAAATCTGAATGTCGTATGTCGTATGTTGAGCGGCTGAACATTCAAAAGTTACCTCGATGGCTGGTAAAAACACAAGATATGAAGTTTTGAATGTCGTATGTCGTATGTTCAGCGGCTGAACATTCAAAATCTGAATGTCGTATGTCGTATGTTCAGCGGCTGAACATTCAAAATTTGAATGTCGTATGTCGTATGTCGAGCCGCTGAACATTCAAAAATAAAAATCTGAATGTCGTATGTCGTATGTTCAGCGGCTGAACATTCAAAATCTGAATGTCGTATGTCGTATGTTCAGCGGCTGAACATTCAAAATCAAATTCTGAATGTTTTATGTCGTATGTTCAGCGGCTGAACATTCAAAATCTGAATGTCGTATGTCGTATGTTGAGCCGCTGAACATTCAAAAGTTACCTCGTGGCTGATAAAAAACACAAGATATGAAGTTTTGAATGTCGTATGTCGTATGTTCAGCGGCTGAACATTCAAATCTGAATGTCGTATGTCGTATGTTGAGCGGCTGAACATTCAAAAGTTACCTCGATGGCTGGTAAAATCACAAGATATGAAGTTTTGAATGTCGTATGTCGTATGTTCAGCGGCTGAACATTCAAAATCTGAATGTCGTATGTCGTATGTTCAGCAGCTGAACATTCAAAATTTGAATGTCGTATGTCGTATGTCGAGCCGCTGAACATTCAAAATCAAATTCTGAATGTCGTATGTCGTATGTTCAGCGGCTGAACATTCAAAATCTGAATGTCGTATGTCGTATGTCGAGCCGCTGAACATTCAAAATCAAAATCTGAATGTCGTATGTCGTATGTTCAGCGGCTGAACATTCAAAATCTGAATGTCGTATGTCGTATGTTGAGCCGCTGAACATTCAAAAGTTACCTCGTTGGCTGGTAAAAACACAAGATATGAAGTTTTGAATGTCGTATGTCGTATGTTCAGCGGCTGAACATTCAAAATCTGAATGTCGTATGTCGTATGTTGAGCCGCTGAACATTCAAAAGCTACCTCGTTGGCTGGTAAAAACACAAGATATGAAGTTTTGAATGTCGTATGTCGTTTGTTCAGCGGCTGAACATTCAAAATCTGAATGTCGTATGTCGTATGTTGAGCGGCTGAACATTCAAAAGTTACCTCGATGGCTGGTAAAAACACAAGATATGAAGTTTTGAATGTCGTATGTCGTATGTTCAGCGGCTGAACATTCAAAATCTGAATGTCGTATGTCGTATGTTCAGCGGCTGAACATTCAAAATTTGAATGTCGTATGTCGTATGTCGAGCCGCTGAACATTCAAAATAAAAATCTGAATGTCGTATGTCGTATGTTCAGCGGCTGAACATTCAAAATCTGAATGTCGTATGTCGTATGTTCAGCGGCTGAACATTCAAAATCAAATTCTGAATGTTTTATGTCGTATGTTCAGCGGCTGAACATTCAAAATCTGAATGTCGTATGTCGTATGTTGAGCCGCTGAACATTCAAAAGTTACCTCGTTGGCTGGTAAAAACACAAGATATGAAGTTTTGAATGTCGTATGTCGTATGTTCAGCGGCTGAACATTCAAAATCTGAATGTCGTATGTCGTATGTTGAGCCGCTGAACATTCAAAAGCTACCTCGTTGGCTGGTAAAAACACAAGATATGAAGTTTTGAATGTCGTATGTCGTTTGTTCAGCGGCTGAACATTCAAAATCTGAATGTCGTATGTCGTATGTTGAGCGGCTGAACATTCAAAAGTTACCTCGATGGCTGGTAAAAACACAAGATATGAAGTTTTGAATGTCGTATGTCGTATGTTCAGCGGCTGAACATTCAAAATCTGAATGTCGTATGTCGTATGTTCAGCGGCTGAACATTCAAAATTTGAATGTCGTATGTCGTATGTCGAGCCGCTGAACATTCAAAATAAAAATCTGAATGTCGTATGTCGTATGTTCAGCGGCTGAACATTCAAAATCTGAATGTCGTATGTCGTATGTCGAGCCGCTGAACATTCAAAATCAAATTCTGAATGTTTTATGTCGTATGTTCAGCGGCTGAACATTCAAAATCTGAATGTCGTATGTCGTATGTTGAGCCGCTGAACATTCAAAAGTTACCTCGATGGCTGGTAAAAACAGAAGATATGAAGTTTTGAATGTCGTTTGTCGTATGTTGAGCAGCTGAACATTCAAAATCTGAATGTCGTATGTCGTATGTTCAGCGGCTGATCATTCAAAATTTGAATGTCGTATGTCGTATGTCGAGCCGCTGAGCATTCAAAATCAAATTCTGAATGTCGTATGTCGTATGTTCAGCGGCTGAACATTCAAAATCTGAATGTCGTATGTCGTATGTTGAGCCGCTGAACATTCAAAAGTTACCTCGATGGCTGGTAAAAACACAAGATATGAAGTTTTGAATGTCGTATGTCGTATGTTCAGCGGCTGAACATTCAAAATCTGAATGTCGTATGTCGTATGTTCAGCGGCTGAATATTCAAAATTTGAATGTCGTATGTCGTATGTCGAGCCGCTGAACATTCAAAATCAAATCTGAATGTCGTATGTCGTATGTTCAGCGGCTGAACATTCAAAATCTGAATGTCGTATGTCGTATGTTGAGCGGCTGAACATTCAAAAGTTACCTCGATGGCTGGTAAAAACACAAGCTATGAAGTTTTGAATGTCGTATGTCGTATGTTCAGCGGCTGAACATTCAAAATCTGAATGTCGTATGTCGTATGTTCAGCGGCTGAACATTCAAAATTTGAATGTCGTATGTCGTATGTCGAGCCGCTGAACATTCAAAATCAAATTCTGAATGTCGTATGTCGTATGTTCAGCGGCTGAACATTCAAAATCTGAATGTCGTATGTCGTATGTTCAGCCGCTGAACATTCAAAAGTTACCTCGATGGCTGGTAATAACACACGATATGAAGTTTTGAATGTCGTATGTCGTATGTTCAGCGGCTGAACATTCAAAATCTGAATGTCGTATGTCGTATGTTCAGCGGCTGAACATTCAAAATTTGAATGTCGTATGTCGTATGTCGAGCCGCTGAACATTCAAAATCAAAATCTGAATGTCGTATGTCGTATGTTCAGCGGCTGAACATTCAAAATCTGAATGTCGTATGTCGTATGTTGAGCCGCTGAACATTCAAAAGTTACCTCGTTGGCTGGTAAAAACACAAGATATGAAGTTTTGAATGTCGTATGTCGTATGTTCAGCGGCTGAACATTCAAAATCTGAATGTCGTATGTCGTATGTTCAGCGGCTGAACATTCAAAATTTGAATGTCGTATGTCGTATGTCGAGCCGCTGAACATTCAAAATCAAAATCTGAATGTCGTATGTCGTATGTTCAGCGGCTGAACATTCAAAATCTGAATGTCGTATGTCGTATGTTGAGCCGCTGAACATTCAAAAGTTACCTCGTTGGCTGGTAAAAACACAAAATATGAAGTTTTGAATGTCGTATGTCGTATGTTGAGCTAACTTCACACAGCCAAAATATGATGCTCTTTAATAGCTAGAAAGTAAATATACAGGGGAATCCAAATAACTAGAAATACCGACCAGGTTTGCTAACAGGTAACTGATGAACCACAGGCAATCGTCACCAAGGTCACTGTCTCTAACATCAAGGGACACAATATTTAGATGCTGTGCAAGTGATGCACATAGGATATCCATTCCTTCGTCTCCAAATGCATTTCCATTAACCCTAAATATACACTTTGGAAAAATCGTACAGTAGTTGCATCTGTATATATAGAGACTTAAGAGACCAACAAAGACCTGTATCACTCGACATTTGTTTGTATACGCTAAAAAATTGAGGAAGAAGAATTTAAGATATATGTAATTAAAATATTCTTAGAAAGAGATGGAAAGATTAACCCTTAGTTCTCCTTCGCTACCTGTGTTGACCATCTTTTATACAGATAAGAGTTATTCCCTTCTCAAAAATTATGTAGGGAGAGGAATACTTGACTGTGTCAGGAATATGTTTTCCTTTTTTGTATAGTAGACTGTCAATTGTACATTGTTGCCAACTTTTGTAAATGTACATATTTTCCATCAAATCATGATTGTGATAATGTGATTTATGTATGTTGTTTTCTATGGCGAGTACCGTGGGTAAGCAAATTCATCATCTGTTTATCCACTTATGCTTGAGTTCATTAAAAATGTATTCAGTAGCTTGGATGAATTATGTATAACACTTCATTATGAGGATGTCCTTCAAAATACAAGAAAGAAACATATTAGATCGATTCACTGAATAATTAACCAGAACAATGTATATATGTAGCAGTTTCTAATGTTGAACAGTTTAAAATCAATAGAAATTCTTGCAGGCTTTAGCTACAATACAGTTTCGTAATCATTGTACATGTATTGGATTCTAACAAAGTGAAGATTGCCTGAGTAACGGTAGACAAGATGTAATGATCTAGGGTATATATAACTGCCAATATGTGTGTTTATTCACTAGTCCCAACTAATAAATAATAATACAATAACAACCTGTGAGCACCATCACCATGACGCCTTCAGTTTTGATCTGCTCAACTTGCATAATTACAGGCGAATTTCATTACAATAAGAAAATATTTTCTTCGTCTCAAATTGGGATTTTGTAAAATTCATTTATTTTAAATATTAATATTAAAGTGTGTTACAATGCTCATTTTTACACGTAGAAAATAATACAAAGCAACTACTGAAATATGCATCAGATGGATGTGCAATGTTTTTGTCAAAATAATTATTGAAGTCTCCATTTCATTTTATTCCAGTTATGGTGTTTTATGCAAAATACTGTGCTTGTTTTAGATTTACATTATTACAGTGCTAAAATAATCAGTTATAGAATAGATATACTATTATTTGTTTACACTATGCAGCCAATGTTGGATCTTTGCTGGGGGTCCACTCTTCTGGTTTTTACAACGACATCTTCCTTAGGTTTAAGCCGCCATGTGTTTGAAATGTTCGATTTCAGTAATTAAGATAGGACAAAAGCATGATTTTCTGATGAGATATCCGACTTAACCCCTTGGTCTGTAACAGCAATCGCATTCATGTCTTTGGGGTTTTCCGGCTTCTTTCTAACGGGTACCCCTCTCCAACAGTCAGCTGCCGAGAACCCCAGTGATGCATCCCAACCACCCATATGTCTGGTATGATTAGATACTTCAACCTATAATTTTAAAATAAATCAAATAAATGTAGACACTTAAAATATATATCAACAAAAAGAGTTGTTGCAATGTATACGTCGGGTGGCGCAGTGGTAGTGCACTCGACTTTCACCAAGACGACCGGGGTTCGATACCCTACCGGACGTGAATAGGTTTGGGGTCACCTCCCCGACCACTAGGGTTTTCCCCGGATACTCTGGTTTTCTCACACAATAAGACCCTCTGCGCGCTTCCATCCGGGCCAACAAGATCGATTCAGTTATAACTTGTTTCGAAATTGTTGTTAAATAAATACATTTTATATACTGTTTACTTCATCCCCCAAATAACCCGCGAAATGACAATAGTTTTTGTGGGCAGCAAATTTAATAAGAGTCTGAAAATCTAAATTCCAAACGTTAAAGAGGCTTGCCCGCAGAGAGATCAGAAAAATTGGCTAATAGAAAAAGATTTTTTACACATGACAGATTGTTGGAATTGTTGAGTTTTCATTTTATTTTCCTTATAAAACGCTGAAAAGTGATATTAAAACCTCATTTTTAAATATTATTTATTTAATCGCAACCCGCAATAAGTCTAATTTGATTGACACATCAAAGAAACAAGCACGTGCACAGTGCCGCACAGTGATAACTTCAAAGGCAGCGGCGATTTACAAAGAAGATTTGCCGTTATATTCCATACATTTCCCTCTCAGGTTGAGTTTTAAAACGTCTTTTAAATACATATTCTGTAATTGTTTTCAAGAAATAAAGTCGGAAAGCCTCTAATTTTGTCACATAGAAACGTGTACTGAAGTTTATTAAGTGATCGGAGATGTGCCGTTTACCGGTCCGTCTGCGGGTAAGCCTCTTTAAAAAGGACTGTGCTCGCAATTACCTACACTTGTAATCTACAAGTATATCTACTCACTGCATATATAGATCTCGTAATATTGAACTTATCTTTCAACGGAGAAGAGAAACCAAATAAAAAAAAAACATATTAGGTTTGACAGGTGAACACATTTACCTGGTCAGTGAAAACTACTGGTCTCGACCCACTGGACATGAATACATATTATACAGGGTATAATTAACCATTATGGAACATAATGTAAAAAATGTTATTATCATATTACAAAGTTACATTTAATAGCTAGAAAGTAAATATACAGGGGAATCCAAATAACTAGAAATACCGACCAGGTTTGCTAACAGGTAACTGATGAACCACAGGCAATCGTCACCAAGGTCACGTCTTAAATCAAGGGACATATTTAGATGCGTGCAAGTGATGCACAAGGTACCATCCTTCTGTCCAAATGATTTCATTACCCTAATAGTACTTGAAAATCACAGCAAATTGCTTTAATAGCTAGAAAGTAAATATACAGGGGAATCCAAATAACTAGAAATACCGACCAGGTTTGCTAACAGGTAACTGATGAACCACAGGCAATCGTCACCAAGGTCACTGTCTCTAACATCAAGGGACACAATATTTGGATGCTGTGCAAGTGATGCACATAGGATATCCATTCCTTCGTCTCCAAATGCATTTCCATTAACCCTAAATATACACTTTGGAAAAATCGTACAGTAGTTGCATCTGTATATATAGAGACTTAAGAGACCAACAAAGACCTGTATCACTCGACATTTGTTTGTATACGCTAAAAAATTGAGGAAGAAGAATTTAAGATATATGTAATTAAAATATACTTAGAAAGAGATGGAAAGATTAACCCTTAGTTCTCCTTCGCTACCTGTGTTGACCATCTTTTATACAGATAAGAGTTATTCCCCTTCTCAAACATTATGTAGGGAGAGGAATACTTGACTGTGTCAGGAATATGTTTTCCTTTTTTGTATAGTAGACTGTCAATTGTACATTGTTGCCAACTTAAATCAATAGAAATTCTTGCAGGCTTTAGCTACAATACAGTTTCGTAATCATTGTACATGTATTGGATTCTAACAAAGTGAAGATTGCCTGAGTAACGGTAGACAAGATGTAATGATCTAGGGTATATATAACTGCCAATATGTGTGTTTATTCACTAGTCCCAACTAATAAATAATAATACAATAACAACCTGTGAGCACCATCACCATGACGCCTTCAGTTTTGATCTGCTCAACTTGCATAATTACAGGCGAATTTCATTACAATAAGAAAATATTTTGTTCGTCTCAAATTGGGATTTTGTAAAATTCATTTATTTTAAATATTAATATTAAAGTGTGTTACAATGCTCATTTTTACACGTAGAAAATAATACAAAGCAACTACTGAAATATGCATCAGATGGATGTGCAATGTTTTTGTCAAAATAATTATTGAAGTCTCCATTTCATTTTATTCCAGTTATGGTGTTTTATGCAAAATACTGTGCTTGTTTTAGATTTACATTATTACAGTGCTAAAATAATCAGTTATAGAATAGATATACTATTATTTGTTTACACTATGCAGCCAATGTTGGATCTTTGCTGGGGGTCCACTCTTCTGGTTTTTACAACGACATCTTCCTTAGGTTTAAGCCGCCATGTGTTTGAAATGTTCGATTTCAGTAATTAAGATAGGACAAAAGCATGATTTTCTGATGAGATATCCGACTTTAACCCCTTGGTCTGTAACAGCAATCGCATTCATGTCTTTGGGGTTTTCCGGCTTCTTTCTAACGGGTACCCCTCTCCAACAGTCAGCTGCCGAGAACCCCAGTGATGCATCCCAACC
This sequence comes from Pecten maximus, assembly GCF_902652985.1. Taxonomy (NCBI): domain Eukaryota; kingdom Metazoa; phylum Mollusca; class Bivalvia; order Pectinida; family Pectinidae; genus Pecten; species Pecten maximus. Next base: position 34,401,467 of record NC_047024.1, on the reverse strand, counting down.
ACCCATATGTCTGGTATGATTAGATACTTCAACCTATAATTTTAAAATAAATCAAATAAATGTAGACACTTAAAATATATATCAACAAAAAGAGTTGTTGCAATGTATACGTCGGGTGGCGCAGTGGTAGTGCACTCGACTTTCACCAAGACGACCGGGGTTCGATACCCTACCGGACGTGAATAGGTTTGGGGTCACCTCCCCGACCACTAGGGTTTTCCCCGGATACTCTGGTTTTCTCACACAATAAGACCATCTGCGCGCTTCCATCCGGGCCAACAAGATCGATTTAGTTATAACTTGTTTCGAAATTGTTGTTAAATAAATACATTTTATATACTGTTTACTTCATCCCCCAAATAACCCGCGAAATGACAATAGTTTTTGTGGGCAGCAAATTTAATAAGAGTCTGAAAATCTAAATTCCAAACGTTAAAGAGGCTTGCCCGCAGAGAGATCAGAAAAATTGGCTAATAGAAAAAGATTTTTTACACATGACATATTGTTGGAATTGTTGAGTTTTCATTTTATTTTCCTTATAAAACGCTGAAAAGTGATATTAAAACCTCATTTTTAAATATTATTTATTTAATCGCAACCCGCAATAAGTCTAATTTGATTGACACATCAAAGAAACAAGCACTGTGCACAGTGCCGCACAGTGATAACTTCAAAGGCAGCGGCGATTTACAAAGAAGATTTGCCGTTATATTCCATACATTTCCCTCTCAGGTTGAGTTTTAAAACGTCTTTTAAATACATATTCTGTAATTGTTTTCAAGAAATAAAGTCGGAAAGCCTCTAATTTTGTCACATAGAAACGTGTACTGAAGTTTATTAAGTGATCGGAGATGTGCCGTTTACCGGTCCGTCTGCGGGTAAGCCTCTTTAAAAAGGACTGTGCTCGCAATTACCTACACTTGTAATCTACAAGTATATCTACTCACTGCATATATAGATCTCGTAATATTGAACTTATCTTTCAACGGAGAAGAGAAACCAAATAAAAAAAAACATATTAGGTTTGACAGGTGAACACATTTACCTGGTCAGTGAAAACTACTGGTCTCGACCCACTGGACATGAATACATATTATACAGGGTATAATTAACCATTATGGAACATAATGTAAAAATGTTATTATCATATTACAAAAGTTACATTAAAATAAAGAATATAGGGCAAATAAAATTATAGTTGTGTTTCCCATCCCATTTCGGCTTCCAAATATTTAGGGTAGGTAGGTAGGAAAAACATTTGATTTTATTTTTTTTATTTTATTTTATTGTTTTTTGCCAAAGGTAATGGCATCTCATAACTAGGGATACAATTACAATATAAGAGAAGAATAAGTTTGAATTACATCAGTATTAACAACCTTTTCTCTAATATCAAAGAATTCATAAAACTGACCAGAAAAACACTGGGTATTCCAGGTGAAACTGACATTGCAGTATTAAATTGTGTTATGCATCCTATTTGAATAGTTTTGTAACAGCTGGAACCAAATAAGGTATCTACATGTACACATTTTAATGTACTCTCGATATACCAGTATATGCTTTTGCTATGCATAAAGTGTGCGATAAAACATTTGTTATAAACATAAAACACTTTGTACCTAGATTAGAAATTGTGATTATACATATGTATCTTTCAGCTATGATGGCAACAATGACAAGCAAATTTGTGGAATCTATGTCCCACCAACTTTTTCTACATATTGCAGGCAGACTACTTTAATTTTTTGCTATCTAACTTAGCCGAGCTTAAGGTATTCAATCTTTTTATCAAGTTTTAAGAAAATTGGTCAATATTTTTTGCTGTTATTGCACGAAAACAAAGTATAGCTGATAGACGGACAGAAGAACCAAAATTTATATCAACCGGACGCTTGAAGCCGGGGAAAATTAATACAGACACCTGTTGACTTTCAGTGATTTCCATTCCAAACTTAACAACACAATGAATTATAAACAAGAACAAGAAACTAAATGTTGAGGTTTTAAAACAATCACAACATGAAAACAAATACCATATTCAATGTTTTGGTTTGATCATTTAAACCCACTATGAACTTGAGACATTTTACAGAACAACTTTTGAATTTTGAAGTTCACAGTAAATTCAAATAGCAAGATTTGTCAACAGAAATGTTTGCACTGTGCACTGAATCAAGATAACTGCCTGAAGTAACCTTTCTAAAGTAGCAGAACAACATCAATATATAAATGAACAAATAGCATTTTCATGTAAGAAGTCTTTGTACATGCATGCACATTATAAATTGTTCATATTTTAATATGTAATTTACTGTAACAGTAAATATTGAATACTAAACATACTTAAAGCCTCTAAAATATCTTGGATGTCAAATAAAAATGGAAGAAGATCCTAAGACTTATTTGTTATTTTTTGAAACATTTGATATACTTGTGATCTTAAAAATTAGTCGGTCGCCGAAACATGTCTATCCTATAGTATGTCAATGGTGCCAAAAATGGAATTAAATGTAAATTCGAAGTGTAATTAAAGGCCCAATAAATGAAATAGTCGGTAAAGATTTAAGTTAAAACGTGCTACTGTTTACAAATTTTGTAGGCCCTTTCAAGGGTTCCCGGACAATAACATTCTTATTATATATCTTGTCAAGTGAAACTTATGTATCAATATCATTTGAGCAACATATAGCATATTTTAGCAGAGGGGCAATTTTAGCGCGATCCTGTAGCCTCCATTGGTAAACACTTCAGTTTTTTTCTTTTTAGGTCGTTGTAACCTTGATTTTGTTCAAATGCTTCTGGGACTGACAAAACATCCCTTTTCTTTGATGCATCATTGATGACTGTGTGTTGGTTTATGATATACCAAAGTGCATTACACAATACCTGAAAGCAGAAATTATCATATCAAAATATTTAGAGCATAAGAAAGGAAAGATCCCAGTAAGGAAATTGCTTTAAATCAAGAAAAAATGTTATAAACATACTGACATAACAATTAAATAAATCTAAAATATTTTAAATAAAATTCTTTAATATTTAAGAATATAAAATACTTGACCAACAGGAAATAGTTCCAACCTTATTTCAGGTGTAACACTTCACAATTTCCTAAAAATACCGTCAAACGACGAAAGAGTTGTCTCCTCCACAAGGAATGACGCTCCAACTACTTCAGAAAAATTGTGACGATTTAGTAGCCTTGCTAGTTGATGGACATAGGTTTCGAACTTTCAACCCAGAGGTGGAGGGCTAGTGGTAAAGTGTCAAAGTGTCAGGACACATTAACCACTTGGCTACGTCAATTTTGAAATGGCATTCCTGAATGTCTACATTAAAAGAAGCAGAGGTGGTAAAAAAGAAACATACATCTTATAGCATGAACTACCAACTATACATTGACAGTATTCACCCTGGTAAAAAACTTAGTCAAGTCTGGACAAAAGCTAGGCTCAGAAAAGACATAAACCAACACTGTACTAAACATATTTCAGCATAATAAATACATTGAGAATTAAAGGTTTGAAATTGTGTAGATGTATACTGTGTATCATATCAGAATGTAGGGCAATGGCCACATAACAATATATATTACTGTACTTACTGTGGGTTACCTGTACTGTGTTTATGACAGCATATATGGTCCACGTTTTTAATACGACAATGAACTTATAATGTATCATATTTTCTCAATTAGATGAAAAAAAAAATAAAACAAAAGTAATACTATAGTCGACATTTCAGATTATGGCAAGGGAAGGATGTCATTAAGATAAAAAAATGTTTTGTTAGAAAATATGTTTTGCATTTTATTTATGAAAACAATACTTTGGCCTTGTGGAGGGTCGAACGCTTTATCATGACTGAACGATCGTTGATCACATGAATTCTGGCCCAAGGGAAACAACTCTTTCTCACTCGTCACACAGCATGTGTGTCATATGACAAATCTCGTGACCACCATATCAGGCCCCGTATATGTATATATAACGCGCCGTATGCTGTTTTGTTACATGTGTATTTATGGTGTACATGTTCAGGACCCGGAGGTTATAAAGTTTGCGTATCTCGGTTTGTGAGCACACACAGAATATCAAGATGAAGGTGTTGTGTATTTTCGCTTTGTTGGCTGTGATTGCCTGCAGTTCTGCACTGCACAGGTAAGATCCATGTCTTCAAATGAAAACTAAACGCAATCACTGGAAACGGCTGACGGAGATGGTTTGACTACAAGCAAGATCGTTTCTGTATTGCTTTAATATACCGGTAATCTAGTGTGTGTTCCGGGATCCTTTATGCTTTCAACATTTTATTTGTGTTTAGACATTTACTTGGATCCGTGCAGTTGTTGTGGGTGTCAGTTTTGTCTTGAGTATCATATCAAGTTTTAGGTTAGCCCGAGTTTCCTCTGGTCCTGACACCATGTATGCCAACTCGGGCTAGTTTTAGGCACAGGTCCTAGCCTCGTCTGTCAATACACCCAATATATAATCATTGGGTGTATGGACAGACGAGGCTAGGACCTGTGGTTTTAGGTAGGATATTTCTCTCAAAACAGACCAATATTAATATGTGTATTTTGCTCTTCAACCCCAGCCTAGAATTATCAGTTGTACTTAGATCACATGCAGTACTTTTGAAGTTTAATTTATTAAATGTAATAATTTATTTAATAAAATACTTACTATAAATATCTAGTACAGGTCTTTATATTATAAAAAATGTGTGTAATTAGATGATAAGATCTAGGTCTATAGCTAGTTTATTAGACCTGTAATTTAATTTTATTTCAATTTTTTTTTTCAGAATCAAACTTCACAAAGTGAAGACAGTGAGACGTACTCTGCAGGAAGTTGGAACAAACATTAACCTGTTGAAGAACCGCTACACTGGCTTGGTGGGCAGAGATGGACGTCTGCGTGGACCAGACCCCGAACCCCTCTCTAACTACATGGATGTAAGATATGAGATACTAAAATGTTGTATATCTACAGTAGCTATATTTGACACCTATATAAGGAATATAAGGAAACGATTAGCCTTTATCTTCATTACTGATAAACTGGGACCTAAGATGAGGGATGCCTACAGGTGGCCATAGCCTGGCATCCTCAATAGTTATACATGTTCACTTTGCCATGCAGAGAGTGAAGAACGTAACCCCTAGAGTATCAACTATGGTGGCCATGTAGTAATTTCTCATCCACTAGATACAGAACAGTGTCATATTCAGTTCAAATGTCCAAGGTTCAAATCCTGGTGAGCATGCAGATTGTTTCGTAAAGCTACATGTACTCCTGGGCAGCTAGAACAATATGTAGTTTCCGTGACCAACTCATGTGATTAATCACAGCATTTGGATACCTAAACCTAAATTGTCATTTTGTCTTAAGTTTGTGGGAAAAGATTTATAAATACAATGTGCCTTTTAGGATAGGGTAGGGACGTTGACCGAGGGCTGAGTCCAAAATCTAAGTGCTAGCTACACTAAATTTAAATGAGTCACTATAAGTTATTCACATACATCTTGTTACCCTTGTGATATGGCTTGAAAAAATAGAGCACTGTACAAAAGATAGTCAATCCTACAAAGCAATATACCTGTAATTCTTTTAATTCAGACTCTACAATTAAACTAGGTGGCTTTGATCATGATCCCTCTACATCTTTATAGGACAGAGCAATTAAGAATGGTTTTCCATTATCCTCATTCTATTTATAATATAAAATTGCATCATGTAATTATATAAACGATGGGAAAATAAAATATTATTTAAACTAATTAATGGCTAGTCTAACTGCATAGCATGTAATGCTTAATATTGCTGTGACATATATTCTTTAGAAACGTGAAACAGCTAGATAATACTTGATCATAAATGTTGAATAAAGTATTTAAGGCATTTGAGAAAATGGCTGGAGGTTTAAGTAGGTTAACTCCTTGAAGAAGATATTCATATTGAGCCCAGAAACCTTTGATTATGAAGATAGGAAGTTACTGTAGCCATGATAGATTTATGAAATATGTAATGTAGTATTTGACTGTAAACAGTGTATCACTATTATACATAAATATTCATCTAAAATCACAAAATTGTAAATTGATTTATTTCTGTAGAATATTGCTTAAGAAATAAAACTATATACATGTGATGCTCTTGTTTAAGAAAGCAATGCCCATGGTAAGGAGACATTAAGCTAACTTCTGTTTTATCTGTATTTTCTGACAGGCTCAGTATTATGGAGACATCACAATTGGAACACCGCCCCAGTCATTCAAGGTGATCTTTGACACCGGATCTTCCAATCTGTGGGTTCCATCCAAGAAATGTCATCTCTCGGACATAGCTTGTTGTAAGTTGTATTATCACAACAGAAAAAGAAAATGGTATATATATATATACAAAAAACATATTAAGAAAATTGTTATGATATACATTGTATAAGAATATGAATTTAAATCTTCTTTTAAAAGCTTAAATTTTAAAGCACATTTTAATCATGCAATATTATGATAATTATGTCGCATGTTAAACTATGTGTATTGAAAAGAAAGTCTGATGTGGCCAAGTGAATTGTGTTCTGTTTCCACAAAGCTTGTGTTATTCAAATGTGCATACAATATAAAGATATCCTTTTCTGTTAACTATAGTTTATTTTATTTAGGTCTTAAAAGAATGTAAATTTGGTAAGATTGTTTCTACCAAAAAATGGTGGGAGGCATAAAAGTGTTTCACTTTGGTGTGTCCCCCTGTCACAGCTTTGTTTAGAAGTTTTGTAATTAGAGTCTGATCTATAGTTAGTCTTTATTTCAATATTGGAAATTCTCTTTTCTTTGTCATTTTTTTCTCCAAATTTTGACCTGATTTTTTGGGATTTGACTCAATTTTACATTTAGCTGCATGTCCTCCAGATAGGGAATATAAAGTTTTCAGAGCATGTTTTGATAATTCTTTTATTTTATTGTGTGTGTTTATTTGTTATAAATGATAAACTGTGTTTTTACAGTACTTCACCAGAAATATGACAGTACAAAGTCCAGCACGTACAAGCAGAATGGAACACACTTTGAAATCCGCTATGGTACAGGCAGTCTTACAGGTTTCCTCAGCACCGACTCTGTCACGGTAGGTTGTCAGAGATTTAATTTGTAATGTAACAATAGACTTAAAGTGTTGACTAGTTGTGTCATGATAAGCTGCCAAAGTTTTGATTAGCAGTGTTGTGATAGGGTTTACGGGCCGAGGTGGCCGAGTGGTTAAGGTGTCCCGACACTTTATCACTAGCCCTTCACTTCTGGATTGCGAGTTTGAAACCTACGTGGGACAATTGCCAGTTACTGACCGTAGGCCAGTGGTTTTTCTCTGGGTACTGCGGGTTTCCTCCAACTTCAAAACCGGGCACGTCCTTAAATGACCCTGGCTGTTAATAGGATGTTTAACAAAATAAACCAAACCTAAACCAAAGAGATAAGCTGTCAATGACTTAATTTAGCTGTGTCACATCAGCAGGCTGTCAAAGTTTAACCTTAGCATTTTAATGTGACAGTGGGCAGTGACACAGCAGGCTGTCAAAAGTCCAAATTTAGCTGTGTAATTTAACAGTAGACTGTCAAAGTTTTAATTTATCAGAGTATTGTTACAGTAGACTGTCAAAGTTTAAATTTAGCAGTGTAATTTAAGAGTAAGTCTTTTAAATTATTCCTCATTGATGATAATGTTATCACATTGGAGACCAAACTGTCAAGAGTAAGAGTTTTATCTTATTCCTCATTGATGGCAATGTTCTCACACTGGATACCTCAGTCAAGAGTTAGGCTTTTATCTTTTTCCTTATTGATGACAATATTCTCACACTGAAGAACTCACTGTCAAGACACAAGAATTGGATTTTTAACGTATTCCTAATATTTGCTTCAGATTGGAGACATCACCGTGAAGGGCCAGACTTTTGCCGAAGCCGTTACACAACCTGGTATTACTTTCGTAGCTGCTAAGTTTGATGGAATCCTAGGAATGGGCTACAACACTATCTCAGTTGACGGGGTAACGCCTGTCTTCTACAATATGGTTCAGCAGAAACTTGTTGACAGCCCAGTCTTCTCATTCTACCTGGACAGGTAAGATATCTGACGAGATTGGTCAACCATTAATGTGGTCATATTCTTCTGGACTAAGTCAATAATTGACATCATTTATTAATAATTAGGAAATAATTTGTATTTATTAACCAGTATATCTCTTCTGTGTTATACTACTTGTAAGCAGATGAAATTAACATGATTATTATACATCATATCCACGGTAACACACCTAATCAAATCTAAGATGACAGTACTTCAGTAACTCTTGATTACTGGTATAAATTCCTCACTGTTAGATAATCAAACATTAACGTTTTAATGAAAGAAAATGTGAGGGTTCCAACTTCACCCTGTAACCTGTTATAAGGTGATACTAATTTCAATGCAAGACAGTATAGTTCTATATAGCATTTGACATATATTTTTCTGCCATTTGGTACTCGTTGTTCCAAATGCCAGGACCCAAAATGCATCACAACCTAAAATTTTTAATATTTTAATGCAGTAATTTATAATGATCATTGGAATGTTTATAAACACTATCAATGTAACAACTCACTTTTACAGAGACCCAGCTGCATCTGAAGGTGGTGAGCTGATTTTTGGAGGCAGTGATCCCAAACACTATTCTGGCAACTTTTCCTACGCCCCAATCACCAAAAAAGGTTACTGGCAGTTCCAGATGGCTGGGTAAGTATCTAGACTAAAACAAACATGCTTCTCCAAATGAAAAAGATTTTTTTTACTTTATTGTTTTCATATTCTGACACCGGTTTTCCCTCCATTTTCTGTGAGGGTGTGGAAGAGAGAGATCCTTTCCTCAAAGGGTAAGATAACTGTAGGTTGTAATGATTTATTGTATCTCCAGTATTCAGGTAAATGGAAAGCCATCATCTTACTGTAAAGGAGGCTGCAGTGCCATTGCTGACACAGGAACGTCCCTCTTGGCTGGCCCAACATCAGAGGTCAAGGAACTGAACAAGCAGATTGGTGCTACTCCATTTGCTGCAGGAGAGGTAACTCCTTGTGGGGCTATACCCAATTTCCTGGAGGGGAAATAATTTTTGAAAGTGATTCTTGTCTAGAGGATCTTTTGTAAGAGTAATAGCATGTAAATAATGACAGCAAGATTATGAGCTTGTCCGTTACTGATCATATAGTCCTAATCATGTGACTAAAAGTGAAATTATGTGATTATCAGTAGCAAAAGGCTCAACAGAAAGTGTAGATAAATTGGTTAATATCAGAGTACATGGGTTAGATATACATGTACTTTAAATGCTTAATGCTTCAGCTTTTTAATGATCCTGTTGGAAATTCCAAGGTATGTCATTTAAAACATACATTATATTTTGTGTTTTACTTTATTTCTTGCAGTACACTGTTGACTGTGACAAGATATCAAGTCTCCCACCTATTTCCTTTATGATTGATAACCAGATGTTCACGCTGCAGGGTAAAGACTACATTCTCCAGGTACATTGATTAATTTAATTATCTGGTGCTTATTGCATATATTGTTCTTGTCCTGTTTGTTATTTTCTGCTTCCAGGCGCAGGTGAATCCACTTAATTTTCTATAAAAATTTTTTTTTTAAATTGTATCAATATGAAGTCAAATGCACCTTGTATACATAGTAGAACCATATAGTGACACTGAAATGTAAATTAAAGTTTACTGGGGGAAAAGGCGGACCATCAACTTTGTTTGAACTCCATTTTAATATTTTCAAAACTTCAAAACTTTCAAAAAATTTCGGACTCGCGCCTACTGCGCTCATGAATTCACTCAATCAAGTGGCCAGGTACTCCCCTGGATTCATAAGATGTTTCCAATGTTATGCCTTGGTATGCAGCAGCTGAAGCTCACTGGTTATGAAGGCAATGTCTATTATACCAAGATGACAGCCATGGACTGGCCTGTGGTAGAGGCAGCATGTACCAATTGATATGCTCCGTGTGGTTGATACTTTGGAGTTATCCTCCATATGTAAATGTCTATTAAATTGAGAATGAAGATGATGAACTGAAACCCTGATTGTGAAGTTTATGTTGATCAATTGTCTTTGTACTTTATATTTAGGTGATGTACATTTACATTAATTCTGAATTTCAGGATATTGTAGAAGTCTAATAGATATATAAGGTGAGAGTACCCAAATTAGATCACGAAATATTTATGAAAATCACCAGTGGATGAACTGTTATAATATATTATAATATAATATTAGTTAATGTTTATCAAAATATTGAAGCAAGGGATGTAAGTAAAATCTGAGGAAAATATCATATCAGAACTTCTAAAACTACTTAATTGTTTATGTGGACGGATCGCATGAATTGGGCAAAATTGTCAAGTTACATTATTTTTTTTATTTTTTTTTTTTTTTGTGAAAAGTGATCTGTTTTGGGTACTGCTCTGATTTAGTCTTCCTTTGATACTTACATCCAAAGGAGAAGTTCTGTTTAGACCCAGTCAGTTGTAATGTGTCCTTCACAGCTTCAGGGATAGTTTGGTCTTCCCAAATCTGTTTCAAGTTTGAACTTTTGAAAATGTTTCCTTATTACAGGTAAAGGAGATGAGTGAAAGGATATGTTTGAGTGGATTTATAGGGATGGACATCCCAGCTCCCCTAGGGCCTCTGTGGATTCTTGGAGATATCTTTCTCGGCAGATTCTATTCCGAGTTTGACTTGGGCAACAGTAGGGTTGGATTTGCGAAGTCTGTAAATGGTAGCAGAAATTCTGATTTCAGAGATCCTGATTTCCTCTGGAAGGAAAAGAATGTCCACAATTGGAATATCCCTAGATATTAAGAGTGCACAGCTCCCCTCACTCACTCACTACTGTAGCCAACATGGATCTCTTCATCAGGAAATAATGTAATCCTACTTACAGTTCCTCCATTGTACAGTCATCACCATCACCAATAATTATTGACATACAAAATAGAAACAACCTTTATTTCAAACATATATCGTTCAAGTCTTGTATTGTCAGATTTTGGCATAATTGATGATGCAGTAAACTGGCTGTTGGCTTCAGATAATTTTCACAACCCCTCTCCTAATTTCCATGCACTGAAATTTTTTTATTTTTTTTTAAGTCTTTTTATTGTTTTAGAATCTCAGTATAGAAAAGGATATTAATGTCATAACTACATGTCTGTTGTAAATTGAATACCAACTGAATCAGTCAGGGATACACATTACATGATGTATAAGGTTTTTGGAATTGGCGATTCGACAGTCTCAGTTTTATGTTGATAAAAATATTACATTTGTGACTTTCTGATTCTGATTAAAATCATTTATTTATTGACTACTATACTTACGTTGTAAGGCCATGTAAAAGCTTACAAGTTTCCCTACTGGTGGAACATGGGGTCCTCCCCGTCTGTCTGTCAGTCGTCCACTCAGTTTTCCGCATTTTCTCAGCCATGCTTTAAGGTACACGTATGTTGGTAAAAGTTGGTATATAGGGTATCTTCAGTATGAGTAGCTACAGATCAAGTTCAAGTTTAAGGGATTTTAGGTCAAGGTCACTGTTACTATTTTTAGCGGGGGCTGGTAGGGGACATGTATTGCTTTAGCAATACGCAGCATGCTTGTTTAGAAAAGAATTTGTCTTGCTCAACATATAGAAATAATACGTTAACTGTATACAGCTTATTGAAATTTTTGTATGTGGATATATAGGTCTGAAAAGCAGTACATTTGTATTTATTTTATTTATTTGAAACAAGAATAGGAAATGGACTAAGATTTATGATATTGATCATAAGAGTTCATAATCATTATAAAATCTTGATGTATATTTTCCGTTCAATAATTTAATACATAAAACATCTACACTAATTATATTATAAGATCATATCACATGGGTGTAATGTTTTTGAATTTTTATATCAAATTAGTGATTTCCAATGTTGATCTATGTTTTTTTTTAATACATGTACATGTATTTGAATATACAATGTACAGGATGAAACATGATTGAAAGTTACAAAAACTCAAGTTTTAAACTTAGAGTGGAACTGTATTTTCAAAGTTAACTGTAGATTAATATGTGAAGTTAACATAGTGCTAAATAGAAGTGCTTTGTGTTCATTAGTTTGTGATTTTTACATTTACCTATTTTTGAAGATCAATAAATATTGATCATGTTCATTAGAACGTTCTCATCCGTCACATTAAGGTACATTTGTACATTTATATTGATGACTAACTTCTATCAGTTGTTTTGCCATGGCTTGTGTTAATATTTCAAAAAGAAAAAAAATCATGATGATTTACTACATAATATCCATGGTGTTTGCCGAAAGAAAATGTTTCACATACGAAATAAGAGTTAAAGTTTTTCCAACTACAAATGTACCTTTTTCAGTCAGGTTGTCCAGCTAGCCTTGTAAATTACTAGTCATCAATAATGAGTGTTAGATTATCAAGCTGTATTATCAAGCTGTGTTAATCTAGCCACCATTCCCATGATTTTTGATTTTCTTATTTAATGGTCCATTAACAATAAGTCATTCACTTAACACAATGTAATCAAGCATTAGGTACCCCAGCTACCCTATGATTTTTGGGACAGAATGGGTCTTATTTTTTTTACAGTTCTCCAAAAGCAGTCCTTACAGTCCTCAATATTAAGTGTACTTTATAATGTAAATGATGGTTACTATATTATGAGGCTTCTCTGTACTCTATATAGATCTGTGTTTAATTTAGGACAGAAATGATAACAGCTATCTAGTATTTATCATCTGTCTGTAGATATGAGCAGGTTCAATGTCAATGCCCTGTGGACAGTGAATGTGACATCTATCAAGGTGATATGACAAGCAGGCATCAGCTCGTTGTACTGATTACGGACAAGGATCCTTGACCTTTCTTTGTGTAAACAAACCTCATTTCTGATTGTGATATTTTATTTACATTGCATGCACATTCTCCCTCTTGTGTTTCTAAACGAACAATGTGTAGAATAATATAGTCTGACTACTGTATCATACCCGAGCACCTATTTTCTGTAACCTTAACCCTCACCATCTATAACTTACACCAGTCCCTATTTTCTGCAGTATAAATCCTGCACCAGTTTTCTCTTTATTTTCTGTTTATTTCCAGATTATAGTAGTGGTACTAATACTTATTTTACTGATTTTTTCCTCTTTTAGTGATTACATATCATTTTTCCTCTTCTGGTGATAGTTCTTGGTGGATAATCAGAAAATTATTCTTTTGTTTTCCCCTTTATTTTGCCTTTACTAAAAAGACTTTTCTTTCAGTTGTCAGTAATGCGGCAGATCTAGAGTCATCCGACAATTATATTTCCCAGAACATCTAGAAACCTTTCTGATTTTTAAATCCATTGCATGCCACCCTGCGTTGTTTTTTAGTTGTCTAACAGTGTTGTCCTGTCTTGCTCTGCTTTGTCAGGTCTCCCAGCAGGGACAAACAATCTGCCTAAGTGGGTTTGTAGGTATTGATGTCCCCGCTCCTCTTGGACCTTTATGGATTCTCGGAGATGTTTTCCTTGGACAATTCTACAGTGAATTTGACCTTGGAAACAACAAAGTTGGATTTGCACACTCTATGAACTAAAACATTGGTAAAGCTCTATTGAATTCATAGAACTAACATTCCTACATTTTTTATCTGTTGCATTTCAGTAGGTCACTTAAAAAACAAAAAAGAGAGGCAAATTTCTTCATTTACTTGTTAAATGTGTTTTCCTCATACGCATGGCTTTTTGATGCATTTCAATATCGCAGTTATTAAACTCTCAGCCCACCACATGTAGCAGTAGCTAAGTAAGGTGTAGTATATCTACATATTCAAATGTCTGAAAGTGTTTGTTAGTGTTTATATTGTTATTGTGAAAGTGTACCGCAAGTTCTCTGTAAAGTTATCAATAATGTCTATACCGTCATGTAAACAAAGCTACATTTGACAGGTGTGAGAGTGCTATATTTTTTCTAGTAATTCCATAATTCCACAATGTGTGGAGTGTTTCAAATGAATATTTAGGAGTTTTAACAACAATGAGATGCCATTTGTGATATGTTCAGTGTTTGGACGTGACAGTCTATATTTTGTACAATTAAATCTGTGCAGTTTCCAATTAATTGTTGTTTCTTAAAATAAAATTAAAAGTTCTTAACAATGAATTTGTATTTTATGTTTTCAAGAATGTATATATATATATATATATGTAGCAGACCTGGACTGGATCGATCATAATATATAAATCAGTATTGTGTTCATGGCGTTGTAGTAGCACCACTTGCAAAACAATCAGTTAACACTGGATTTGTACCTAAACAGCTAAAGGACAGGTATTCATACCCTGCTTATATTGCTCTTGACAAATTTCTGTTTGGCCGTCGACGTCGTCCAGAGCTACGTTATCGCAGCTTAAACAGCTACTTCATGATCTACTAGTGTAACCCAAGTCATGTGACAATAAATAGTTGGCTTTGTAACAAATGTCGGACGAGAATCATACAGGGAAACAACACACCAAAAACTGTTTCTGCAGATGTATAAGCTTAAGTTGAGATAGGTAAATACAAACATATGTCTTGTATCGAATGTTGGAGGTATACAAAATGGAATTCTAGCACCGCAGATTTGATGACCCTGGGCTAAAGCCGACAAGCTGGTACTACAAAAACAGAGTTTGGAATTTTGAAAGTGTTTCAAAATTGATGAAATCGTATGTAATATATATTGCTTGGAGAAGAATATGTATCCATGTTATATCAGAAACATACATAACACAATAATACATGTTTCGTGTCTGCTGAGAATTATATTCAATATTTGAAATAATTCACAGTGTATTTTTACTAAACACGAAATAGCACTAGAGTCTTAACCTCTAATAAACTTGTAATGAACCACAGGCGAGTTATAATACCATATAAAAAATAGTCAGAACTTCAAACGCCCGTGAATGAACGCATGCATACTGACGAACAAGTGATTATCAATGAACATTTTGCCGTGTAATGATTAATATTGATGTACGTTTTAGGGTCGAGGATATCACAGGGTTATCAGATATGGGGTAGCTGACCTTGGGAGATATAATAGGACTTTATACTACGAAGATGCCAGTGGGTGGGCCTCGAACGATATCATATCAATAGATTATCAGTGTCATGCATTATCATCAAATGCTACATAGGGTCTACTGTAGCTATCTTCTAAAATAAAGTAACAAGCGTAAAGCATGTGAGAGCGCATGCATTTTCGACATTCCCAAACAGAAACGTGACAAATTCTCACGACGGTACAAGTCAGGACAGCTGACTACAATATGACTTGGTCAGCTGATGTCATATGACGACAATACCAGCTCGAGAAGTAATATGACGGTCAGCTGATGTCATATGAGGGAGAAGTAATATGACGGTCAGCTGATGTCATATGAGTGAGAAGTAATATGACGGTCAGCTGATGTCATGTGATGGAGAAGTAATATGACGGTCAGCTGATGTCATATAAGGGAGAAGTAATATGACTTGGTCAGCTGATATCATCTGATGGAGAAGTAATATGACTTGGTCAGCTGATGTCATATGAGGGAGTAATATGACGTGGTCAGCTGATGTCATATGAGGAAGTAATATGACGGTCAACTGATGTCATATGAGGGAGTAATATGACGGTCAGCTGATGTCAAATGAGGGAGAAGTAATATGACGGTCAGCTGATGCCATATGAGGGAGTAATATGACGGTCAGCTGATGTCATGTGATGGAGAAGTAATATGACGGTCAGCTGATGCCATGTGATGGAGTAATATGACGGTCAGCTGATGTCATGTGATGGAGAAGTAATATGACGGTCAGCTGGTGTCATATGAGGGAGTAATATGACGGCCAGCTGATGCCATATGAGGGAGTAATATGACGGTCAGCTGATGTCATGTGATGGAGAAGTAATATGACGGTCAGCTGGTGTCATATGAGGGAGTAATATGACGGTCAGCTGATGTCATATCAGGGAGAAGTAATATGACGGTCAGCTGATGCCATGTGATGGAGAAGTAATATGACGGTCAGCTGATGTCATATGAGAGACTAATATGACGGTCAGCTGATGTCATATGAGGGAGTAATATGACTGTCAGCTGATGTCATATGAGGGAGATCCTTGCGAATTCACAGGCACAAGTAACAAAATGACAGGACATGCGTATAAGTTTGGAATCAAATATGAACGAACAAGATGCGATCCTAATAGCCACCGGTAAATTGAAATATTATAATTCTTGAAGCATGATAGGCATAGTGGATAGTATGTATACGTTGGGTTCCAATAATGTAATCATGTTTGCAAAGAATCTACGGAAGGACCGTCGTGTACTCAAGGTTGATTGCACTCCGCTACACTTACCCAGCACCATGATTATGAATTTTTCCTCCGTAAATAACAATTTCGAAAATGTAAACTTCTTGTCTGATTAACATAAGGCACACAATGCAGTAATACAAAAGTAATAAAGCACATCGATATGTTTATCTAATACTGACTAGTCGTATAGAGCAGATGGTCAGTTCTGATTAATAATACACTGATCAGGGCGTTATGCTGACGCTGATAGAATATACCGAATATGTATTAATTCTGGCCATAACGCCCGAGGACTCGGTCGATCTTGAAGTAGGGAGACGGCCATCGTCGGCAACCAGTGTGTTTTTGTTGATTCAAACTTATAAATGGTGGAATAGCTAGATGTTTCACCACCAAGTAACAATTTCATAACTCGGGCCTCAAACTCACGATCTACGGCACATGATTCGCCTAGCCAGAAATACCCACAGCTTATACCACTGCGCCATATATGGAGTATATATATATATATATATAGAGTAACACAATTTAAATGACGAAGGAAGACAACTTTATGACTCGTGCCCTGACCGGGCCTTGAACTCACGATCTACGGCACCCACTCGCCTAGATGAAAACATACCCGCAGCTTATACCGCTGCGCCACATCCACGTTCTTAAAAAAGAACTTTTCAATGGCACAGTGATGTTCGGCCCGATACCCGGACATGATCATAGCGACAAGTCTTCTATTAGATGATATGAATACATGAATCGCAATTGTACACATATGTACGTATAGATCTATATCCTATTTATGAGTATATAAGTGAAATTTAAGCTCACAATCTCTTATATATACAAATGAGAAAACAAGCTATATATTATCACACGCCTATAGCCACATGATAGCAGAGACCTATATACTAAATATAGGTCTCCGATGATAGTGTGCAAGTGTATCATAGTCAGAAACGTGTATATCAGATATATACAAGTCTCTGACTCCATCTTCTATAAGGTTTTCTGAATGAAAAACTGAAAACATGTCATCGTTAAAATCTTATCGGTATTTTACAAAACCAATCCATCACAGACATCAACGAATCCCGTTTGTTCCATACAGTTACTGATATCAGAGACCTATATACTAAATATAGGTCTCTACTGATATCTACATACTTTTTTTATTAAAATTTCATACCATTCAAATTGTGGAGAAAGCGCGGTTATTTTCCTCTCGTTAGGAACGAAAGAACAGCAAGACAAACATATTTGAAATGCTATAAAAGCTTCCCAAATCTTTGAATTCAGATAACCGAGTGTATTAGTAAGATTGGCAGCAAACGACATTTAACCTGTCGTCAGGATGGCTGACTGATTCAATCTTCCTCTAAACACAACCAGCAAGACAATTCAAAGGATAAGGGGCATAACTCCCATACAATTTGTGGATCCCGAACATAAACATCATAAGTGTGCCGGTGAATCTTTGTCCTATTAGACGACTCCAAACTTCTTCAGTCGCTCGATCAATAATACCTCCATCAATATGTATACAGATATGAACGACTCTAATAAGCATATAACGGTAATCATACAAACAAAATAGTTTCTATTAATATAAAACATTTTAATATAAATAACATTTTTTTACAAGGTCATTTTTACAAAAAGCATTTAAGGAGTGTTTGGAAGATCTGGTTGTCGACTTCGGTTTTGGCGGTCTTTGTTCCTGGCATGTTCCACCAACAAGTCCATGATTTCACTCTGAAACTTCTCAGGGACAGGTCTCTGGCCTAGAACATAATAATAGGTAATTTAGTATTATACAACAGAAACAATTTAATAGTACCTTAAAATGAATGCTGTATTTATAATAGATAAATTGTACCCACTGAACCTCCATGTACATCTTTGGATACCTGCGGTTGATTGCTTTAAACTACGTCGTTATACACTTATACCAGGGTTGATTGCACTACACTACCAATATATCATCACTGTGTAGCATAGCATAGTGCAATCAACCGTGGGTGTCCTACGATTCCAAAACTACAACACAGTCCTTTTGTTGTTTTTTTCTTTCTTTTTTCGTTTTTCTTTTCTTTTGAAAATTCATAAGTAATGTTTGGAGAATCACAATAAAATTGGTGAATTGGGAATGATTTTTTTCAGGAGTAAACTGCACATTTTGGGAATTTGGCTTAAATATGAAATATTTTCAGTTGGGAATGGGGCCCATTAACAGCCCCCCCCCCCCCCCCCCCCCCCCCCCAAAAAAAAAAAAAACCAGAAAAGCCCTGGAGTATGAAATAGGGTGGTGCCTTAACCCCTTAATCTAACTGATTTATTATTTCAATTTTGATGAAAACCTCTGTATCCACCTCTTAGTTACAGTAAATAGTTACCTACAGCTTAGCATTGCCACCAAGTCTTAATGAATGATCAGCTACAGCTTAGCATTGCCACCAAGTCTTAATGAATGATCAGCTACAGCTTGGCATTGTCACCAAGTCTTAATGAATGATCACCTACAGCTTAGCATTGCCACCAAGTCTTAATGAATGATCACCTACAGCAGTGTACCTCTCAAGCAGTATACATGTAGGTTACCCGTTACCTACTACAGCCAAGCAGTATACATGTAGGTTACCCGTTACCTACTACAGCCAAGCAGTATACATGTAAGTTACCCGTTACCTACTACAGCCAAGCAGTATACATATAGGTTACCCGTTAACTACTACAGTCAAGCAGTATACATGTAGGTTACCCGTTACCTACTACAGCCAAGCAGTATACATGTAGGTTACCCGTTACCTACTACAGCCAAGCAGTATACATGTAGGTTACCCGTTACCTACTACAGCCAAGCAGTATACATGTAGGTTACCCGTTAACTACTACAGTCAAGCAGTATACATGTAGGTTACCCGTTACCTACTACAGCCAAGCAGTATACATGTAGGTTACCCGTTACCTACTACAGCCAAGCAGTATACATGTAGGTTACCCGTTAACTACTACAGTCAAGCAGTATACATGTAGGTTACCCGTTACCTACTACAGCCAAGCAGTATACATGTAGGTTACCCGTTACCTACTACAGCCAAGCAGTATACATGTAGGTTACCCGTTACCTACTACAGCCAAGCAGTATACATGTAGGTTAGCTGTTACCTACTACAGCCAAGCAGTATACATGTAGGTTACCCGTTAACTACTACAGTCAAGCAGTATACATGTAGGTTACCCGTTACCTACTACAGCCAAGCAGTATACATGTAGGTTACCCGTTACCTACTACAGCCAAGCAGTATACATTTAGGTTACCCCTTAACTACTACAGCCAAGCAGTATACATGTAGGTTACCCGTTACCTACTACAGCCAAGCAGTATACATGTAGGTTAGCTGTTACCTTCTACAGCCAAGCAGTATACATGTAGGTTACCCGTTACCTACTACAGCCAAGCAGTATACATGTAGGTTACCCGTTACCTACTACAGCCAAGCAGTATACATGTAGGTTACCCGTTATCTACTACAGCCAAGCAGTATACATGTAGGTTACCCGTTACCTACTACAGCCAAGCAGTATACATGTAGGTTACCCGTTACCTACTACAGCCAAGCAGTATACATGTAGGTTACCCGTTACCTACTACAGCCAAGCAGTATACCTGTAGGTTACCCGTTACCTACTACAGCCAAGCAGTATACATGTAGGTTAGCTGTTACCTACTACAGCCAAGCAGTATACATGTAGGTTACCCGTTACCTACTACAGCCAAGCAGTATACATGTAGGTTACCCGTTACCTACTACAGTCAAGCAGTATACATGTAGGTTACCCGTTACCTACTACAGCCAAGCAGTATACCTGTAGGTTACCCGTTACCTACTACAGCCAAGCAGTATACATGTAGGTTACCCGTTACAGGTACAGCCAAGCAGTATACATGTAGGTTACCTGTTACCTACTACAGCCAAGCAGTATACATGTAGGTTACCCGTTACCTACTACAGCCAAGCAGTATACATGTAGGTTAGCTGTTACCTACTACAGCCAAGCAGTATACATGTAGATTAGCTGTTACCTACTACAGCCAAGCAGTATACATGTAGGTTACCCGTTACCTACTACAGCCAAGCAGTATACATGTAGGTTAGCTGTTACCTACTACAGCCAAGCAGTATACATGTAGGTTACCTGTTACCTACTACAGCCAAGCAGTATACATGTAGGTTACCCGTTACCTACTACAGCCAAGCAGTATACATGTAGGTTAGCTGTTACCTAGTACAGCCAAGCAGTATACATGTAGGTTAGCTGTTACCTACTACAGCCAAGCAGTATACATGTAGATTAGCTGTTACCTACTACAGCCAAGCAGTATACATGTAGGTTACCCGTTACCTACTACAGCCAAGCAGTATACATGTAGGTTAGCTGTTACCTACTACAGCCAAGCAGTATACATGTAGGTTACCTGTTACCTACTACAGCCAAGCAGTATACATGTAGGTTACCCGTTACCTACTACAGCCAAGCAGTATACATGTAGGTTAGCTGTTACCTACTACAGCCAAGCAGTATACATGTAGGTTAGCTGTTACCTACTACAGCCAAGCAGTATACATGTAGGTTACCCGTTACAGGTACAGCCAAGCAGTATACATGTAGGTTACCCGTTACCTACTACAGCCAAGCAGTATACATGTAGGTTAGCTGTTACCTACTACAGCCAAGCAGTATACATGTAGGTTACCTGTTACCTTCTACAGCCAAGCAGTATACATGTAGGTTACCTGTTACCTTCTACAGCCAAGCAGTATACATGTAGGTTAGCTGTTACCTACTACAGCCAAGCAGTATACATGTAGGTTAGCTGTTACCTACTACAGCCAAGCAGTATACATGTAGATTAGCTGTTACCTACTACAGCCAAGCAGTATACATGTAGGTTACCCGTTACCTACTACTGCCAAGCAGTATACATGTAGGTTAGCTGTTACCTACTACAGCCAAGCAGTATACATGTAGGTTACCTGTTATCTACGACAGCCAAGCAGTATACATGTAGGTTACCCGTTACCTACTACAGCCAAGCAGTATACCCTGAAGTGTGGGTGAATGATTACCTACAGCACCTCCATGTCTTGGTGAATGATTACTTACTACAGTCAAGCAGTATATGTCTAAGTCTAAGTGAATGATAACCTTCAGCCAAGCAGTATGATGTTAACCTCTAAGAATAAATTATTATACATTCAGCCTATCAGTATTTCTGAGCTAGAGAGAACGGTTACCTACCTACAGCCCAATAATATATCTCCCAGTCATTACTCGGTGTGTTGATGAGGCGATCATACAGTGTCAACTGTTTTTCATCCATACCATCAAGATACCTGGCTGCAAATGTGCTGAAAAGTTGGCAAAGTATTTCTTTTATTTCAAATTAAATTTTAACTTTCTTTCATTTTTATTTTGTTATGAAAAACTGGATGCACATCTTGAAATGATAATCATGTTCCATAATTTCTTCTATTGCTTTATATGCACAGCTTTAAATTATCACTGAGTGGGTAACTTGTTAATGGGGCTTGACGTGAAAATAAATTCAGAACCTAATTACAGCAATTCATACCAATTGTTATAAGCAATATATACATCTGAACGGACACATCTCTCCTGGTACACACACTCAAAAAAAAAAAATTTGTTTACAGTAGTAAAAGTTGTTAAAACTATGATTTCAATATATATATACATATTTGTTTAGTATCAAATTATCAATCAAAAACAATTATGACAGCCTTTTCAGGCACAGTTGGAAAAGACAACTCTGCCCCACTTATCTGGTACACTTGTATACCGTCTACATCATTTGCATACCGGTATATGCCTTTTAAGATGAATTACCGGTACTATTGTTTTCTTCATTTTGTCTATATTTTCCATATTTTGATGATACTCTGTATTTATGCATGTCTCCAGTTTTCATCAGTCAGACCTGTGTCGGGTATTTCTAATATAAGTCTGTGATTTTTATATTACAAAATAAGCTTAGCAGAGTTGCATCCCTTAGAATATCTTAATAATAATAACAAGAGTAATTGAATTTAATTGGACTTTTAAATCATTGTATACAAATACTTTGTGCAGGGCAGCAGCCCTTACATTTTTTTAACACCCTAGATAAAAAAAAATCTCTTCAATTCAAAAGTATCAGCCTGGTCAAACAGCATGAAAATCAGTGATGGCCAAAAGAGTTTCATTGATTCCAGCAGCTGCTGTAACTTTCTGTAGGAATCGTGATATTCAATGCTGACATGGGAATCTCTCATCTCTGTTTTTTGTTCAAAAAACCTTCTCAGTACCATCTGACATTTTTTTCCCCAAAATCTGACAATGAAGGCCAGAACAGATTGGCTGAGTCAGGTCCCAGACCATTTCCTGACGTTGTTCAAACACACAAATGATGCAAAATATTGTTACAATGATTTTTCCAATGAAATTCACAGATCTTCCTTATTTCAATGCAAGAGCTTTGTCTTAAAGAATGTTATTTTTGATCCTCTTCATGATAAGGAACAAATAGATAAATATCACTGTACCTAAGAAGAAGTCCATTTTCCAGCATTCCTCGTTTCCTACTCTGGTACAGAAGACGGGCACGCATCACATCTACATCCTCATCAAGTCTTTCCTTGTATGGAGGAGGTGGAGGGTACTCCTCCTGAGGTGTGTAGTAGTCTGATGAAAATCTCACTCTCTGGACTGATGGAGCTGCAACTACCTGTTGATATAAAGCATGATGCATTGCTGACATTTTAATGATTGATATAATACATGTATAACATGCAACAGATGGGTATCAATCACACCACAGGGTTATGTCTTCATCTATATGGTACTGGCCATCTTCAACAATTTGAAGGAGAAATTAATGCCTGAGGGGAGTGAAAATGGAAAAAGTTTTTTTTTTTAAACATTTTGCTATGTATATTAAGATAAAAGCTTGATAAAATATTTGGCAGTTTACTTGGTGATGGTATAATGACAGTAGATGGCCGTTTTAAATGAGTCTGGTGGGACAGGAGACCATGTCTGGTGGTAATTTCTTGCTGTCACATATAGTTTTTGGAAAAAATGAAGTTTTTCTAGCAAGTGTTCTGGAATGGTGAAATTGAAATGAAAACTGGTGGCTATGTCTGGAATACCTAGTAAGGGGAGTTAGCCTATCAGATTTCGATTTCATTATAGCATCTTTGTTGTTGACAATGTTATAAGTTAACATGGTCTGACGAGCATCTCTTCATCTGTCTGCTAGGGGGCGCCAATTTCAGGTGGTCCAGCATTTCCGATATGCTGGATGTGCAGCGATTGTACCAATGTTTGTGATGCAGCGTGCAGCCCTGCTTTGAAATTTGTCGATGTTGGATTAGGTGTGTGGGTTCCATACTGTGCAGGCTTACTCTAATGATAGTCGTACTAGTGACTTGTATGTCTGGAGTTTGACTGATGTGGAGCCAATTTTGAGATTTCGCCTCAGAAAGCCAAGAGTGGAATTTACTTTTGAACAGATGGTATTGGGAGTCCCATTTTAGGTATGATTGGATGGCGACACCCCGATCAATATTATATGCCCAGTCTTATTATATTAGTCTTATATAAAAAAAAAAAATAGCCATAAAAGCCTACATATAAAGTCATACCTATATAAAGTGACTTTATATATAGTTATTTCTGTCCAATTTTTAAGACTAAACATGCCTCTGTGATCAAACTTTATTAAGGAGTAAATCTAACCAGGCACAAACACAAGGCCAGGATTGTAAATTTGAATTCATCAACCACATGTTATGTGTGTGCCCCCTCCCCTCCCGTAAAGAAGCAAGGCATTCCAACTTGATTATTTTTTTTATGAAAGGCTGAAATGTGGTACCTATTCAATCTGTAACAAGTCCCTATGGCCAGAGACATATATATGTCTCTGCTATGGCTATGGTTTAATCCGTCAAAACAGGAAACGTCGTATAACATTTCTACGTCATGTGCAATGTTTTACAGCATATCTATCAAATGGTGTCAATCAACACATCTTAGAAATTTTCACTTATATGTACCGATACCTGAAAAAGCCGGGATTTCTGCACGCTCACGCTACAGCGCATAAGATGACGAAACGCATTCAATGACATCGTCGTTCGTGCAGGCCTGTGTTGTTGTATAATAGTCTTATACTCGGAGTTATCTCCCTTACAATATTCTCTGGAGGGCACGGTGACAGTCCGTCGTCAGGCGGCATCACGTCCACCTGTATACAGGTACTTAGACGAGCAATGCGCTGAAATTGTTACCGCCAGAGTTTTATTTACCCTAACCAAGAAACAATGACCGTCCGTGGAAACACTTATTTTTCAAAAATAAAATTATCAGCATAACCAGAGACCTATATACTATATATAGGTCTCTGGCATAACCAGATCTAGTTTCTAGTACGCGAGCATCTATCTCAAACTTTATTAGATCTACCTCCCTGTATACCTGCTTATTCCGACCAGTTCCTTTATACACAGGTTTGTGTTCATTTGTTAAATTAATCGTATAACAATAAGAAAATATCATACAGTAGTGTTACTGATAAAGGTATTCAGATTTATGAAAGACCTTTCACTCTTCGTTGCTGTCTTTCCACAGGTCCTAGCCTCGTCTGTATATATATATTATCAATATATGATGGATGTATTGACAAACGAGACTAGGACCTGTGGTCTTGTAATATCGCTGTCTAATACTCCACAACGTGTAACATATATACATGTACGTTATGCATTCGATGCACCAAACATATACAGTGGCGGATACAGGATTTTGAAATTGAAATGCCCTGTGGTGCATTCTTGTGCATCTAAACCACAAAAAAAATAAAAAAATGAAAAAAAATGAGAATTTACAAATTAAAACCGTTTGAAGTTATTTTCCTTAAAACATTCTTTAAAAAATGAAATCGTTACATTTGATCACCATCAGCTGGGCCTTGGATCAGGTAATGGACAGGTGACGTTTTGGAGGGGGGATGGAGGGAACACATTTTATTAAGTCGTTGTCTACCCTGCTGGCAGTGGTCCGATTTATGTATATCCATAATTCATTTTTAAATATCCATAAATCATTTATGGAAATCCATAAATAAGTCGAATTATGGATATCCATAGATCATTTATGGATATTTAAAAATGAATTATGGATATTTGAAATGAATTATGGATATCCATAAATAGTGACTGTTTCCACTTTGGCTTGCCATATTCTCCCTCATAACTTCGATCCGTCCCCCATTTTTCCGCTAATGCATAGCATTGACACAGAAAACAGGCAAATAACACATATAGAAATATTCTGAAGGCATCAAACAAGCAATATATATCACATACGACGCTAATACAGTACGCGAAACCGTCACAGGCTGCAGTGATGAGCAGTGAAAATATAAGTTTTTCGGTTTTTTTTTTTTTAACAATCAGAGCGAACCTTTAATTGTATTCAACTCATTGAGACCTGTGGATTTTTTTTATCATTTAATTATAACACTTAATTTACTAGCTAGGTTTCAAAGAGATAGACTGAAAATGGAGGAGATTGCCGGACCATCAAAAGTTTACGCCGGGCGGACGTCACCATATATTTATTTGCGGAGCAATGTTCATCTAGTATTTTACCAAATTCAAGACAACTTATAAAGAAAATTAAATGAGACATATCTTATTTATCATTAGGCCTATAATGATATCTTATAATAAAATCGTGGATCAAGGTTGTTCCGAGAATTTGGCCATATAGGAGCTCGGTTCGTTTCTTTTTACAGCGATACTTATGGCGCGGGATGCAGTGGCGGATACAGGATTTTGGGAAGGGGGGGGGGGGGCCTTGCGGCTTTTTTTTTTTTTTTTTTTTTGGGGGGGGGGGGGGGGGGGGGGGGGGGGTCCGGGTGTGCTCCCCCGAAAAAAAAATGAAATATATAAAAGCTCTGTGGTGCATTCTAGCGCACCATAAACCCCCAAAATCAGAGATTTACAAATTAAAAAAGAAATTGTTTTGATCCCCATCCCCACCAGCTTAGTCTTGGATCAGGTAATGGACTGATGACGTTCTTTTATTTGTTTTTTTGTTTGTTTTGTTTTGTTTTGTTTTTTGGGGGGGGGGGGGGGGGGGGGGGGGGGGGAGATTGCATATTTTATTAGGGCGTTGTGGTTTGCATGATAATTAACAAATCTGGACTAAATATTGACGGCAAAAAAATACGTTGCAAGTTGCAGCGTTGTAAAATACTTATTTGACAAGGTATTAGAAATAGCCTGAGTTTGAAAATCTTTTTTTTTATTTGCAAAATATCAAAGAGCACGGATGCTGGATCCAAAGCCCTGTGAAAACTGTATGAATGTCATGCAAACGCCAATTACAATACCTTGATTTTCGGTTGAGGAATAGCTATACATATGTACAGTAGCCCAATTATTACAAAATATTGTATGTGCGGGTACAATAAAAATATTACTTAAATTCTACAAACATAACTGTTGCAAATTAATTGAATAACAAGCTGTTGTCGATTGATTTGATAAGAGATAACCTTAGCCTCGGAGACAGACTGGGTTCCCCATCCCAGCTGGTCGTAAACAAGTACTATTATATGACCTGCTGCCAATGAATCCTTTGTTATTGATAAGACTAAAAAATCAATACATACTAGGATTATACTCAGTAGGAAAAGTTATAGATATAATACTACTCGCATACGATTTCAACCAACAACAATTGATACACTGATAAATGAATCATTTCATCACAGTATTCACGACCGAATAATAAAGCATGAAAAACAGTATTACAAGAAAGTGAGCGAATGATAATAAACCGGTACACGTAATTTCATGTCTCTTTTTTAAACAGTATTTCATTCCTTAATTCATTTGCTTTGTAAATATACACAGCCGTTTTGAATGATGATACAGTTCTCTGATGTCATAACATATATAAATCTAGACATATTAGGTCTAACATAATATTTCCTATACAAAAAAAAATGACTTAATTTCTGAGTATAAGGGACATTCCATAATAAAATGATATTCGTTTTCAATTTGAGGACAAAAATTGCAACAACGCATTTCCGGAGGTATTGGAATCGGGCGATGCCGTCTTCCGCTTCAATCTATGAGAAGATACCCGAAACCTTGTTAATTGATTTTTTGTTTGTTTTTATATATATATATATATATATTTACAATATCAAGATATCTCTTGTAACCAAATTCATTTAAGAAAAGTCTATAGCATCTGGCTCGTTGTGATTCTACAAGCTCTCTATGCCAGTCTTGTATAAATATGTCTCGTACTCTTGATTGGAATAATGATATAAAATACATCAATACCTTCAACTCCTTGTTTAAGCAAACATAACCAAAACCATGAGTACATACTATGTCCATCACTAGTTTAGCCCAATTTATGGTACGAAAAGTTTCCACTTTCGTGTAAAGCTCGTTATATAGACTTAACCAGTACATTCTTTTGGTTATGCAATATTTAATCATCTTCGTGTATCTGATAAATTTAAGTTTTATGCATGTACAGAGGACTTAGTTCGAGATAATTGGTCTGTCTCCAATGAATATAATATATCGGTGCATATTTGCCTTTTTTGAAGTTTTGAAAGGGGGGGGGGGGGGGGGGGGGGGCTGGGCCCCCCCTCTGAATCCGCCACTGGGATGTCATAATTAAATATTTTTGCCTAGGCAATAATCGAAACAAAATTATTATTTTTGCCTACTGCTACAGTAGGGACCGCACTGATGTCACGGAATGTTATACGGCTAATGGACCGAAGTATTATCGACTATATTTGCCTTATTTCTGTGTTATGATTAAAACCCGCTGTTATGATTACGAAGGAGTTCGGCACAAAACGTAAGTATAGGGACGTCCATTAATTGAATGACATCGATAAAAATATTCATCAATTCTTACTTGTGCATACATTTGTAGTTATAAGCTGCAGATCATCTGCAGGCAAAGTGTTTACTATACGGGGGTCAGCACAGACTAAATTCAGTAATAGTGTTATTAACGTAATTTTTTATAAGTTTTGTGTTATATAATTAAAAAAAAAAACAAACATGTCATATCTAGGGAATGTCTTTTAAACGAAAAAGACCAAAAACGAAAAACAATATATAGCTGATACATTTTAGATGAATGGCAGGAGAAAAAATAGTGTAACTTGTCAGGCAAGGGGTTCTAAAACACATATAATGCAATATCCAAAAAATCTATTTCCATGTTACAAGTTTCTACATTATATTGCAACTATCATTGCATAGTCGGAACAACATTTAGAGAATCACATAGCTCACAATCAGCAGCTACGGTATTCTGTATACCGGAGACAGCCCGTAACATAAATGAAATTCCTAGAGTTACTTGAAATAAGGAAAAACGGATATGTAAGGGATGTCCATCAGGTTGATGACACCGATTAAAGGATACATACATAGCAGATGTCCATTAGGTGGATGTCACCAAATACAAAGAATATAGTCCATTAGGTGGATGTCACCAAATACAAAGAATATATTGGGGATGTCCATTAGGTGGATGACAAAAAATACAAAGAATATAGTCCATTAGGTGGATGACAAAAAATACAAAGAATATATTGGATATGTCCATTAGGTGGATGACAAAAAATACAAAGAATACATAGGGGGTGTCCATTAGGTGGATGACAAAAAATACAAAGAATATAGGCCATTAGGTGGATGACAAAAAATACAAAGAATATAGTCCATTAGGTGGATGACAAAAAATACAAAGAATATATTGGGGATGTCCATTAGGTGGACGACAGAAAATACAAAGAATATATTGGGGATGTCCATTAGGTGGATGACAAAAAATACAAAGAATATATTGGGGATGTCCATTAGGTGGATGACAAAACATACAAAGAATATATAGGGTATGTCCATTAGGTGGATGACAAAAAATACAAAGAATACATAGGGGGTGTCCATTAGGTGGATGACAAAAAATACAAAGAATATATTGGGGATGTCCATTAGGTGGATGACAAAAAATACAAAGAATATATTGGGGATGTCCATTAGGTGGATGACAAAAAATACAAAGAATATATAGGGGATGTCCATTAGGTGGATGACAAAAAATACAAAGAATATATTGTGGATTTCCATTAGTTGGATGACAAAAAATACAAAGAATATATTGGGGATGTCCATTAGGTGGATGACAAAAAATACAAAGAATATATAGGGTATGTCCATTAGGTGGATGACAAAAAATACAAAGAATATATTGGGGATGTCCATTAGGTGGATGACAAAAAATACAAAGAATATATTGGGGATATCCATTGGGTGGATGACAAAAAATACAAAGAATATATAGGGGATGTCCATTAGGTGGATGACAAAAAAATACAAAGAATATATTGTGGATTTCAATTAGGTGGATGACAAAAAATACAAAGAATATATATTGGGGATGTCCATTAGGTGGATGACAGAAAATACAAAGAAAATATAGGGGATGTCCATTATATTATATTTTCTTTGGATTTGGTGTTGTGACGTTTACAAATGGGTTCGTCACTACCTCTAATAGATCCTGGTTAGTGACTAGTCTACAGATGCAAATATATACAAATATTACTACTATTTGGTAGCCTTTAACATTTAACGAGAACATATAACACATAAAATATAAGTTTTATATATACAGTGGTCTGTCTGACCGCTGACACTTAATCTTAATACTATAACTCGTCCCGTACCACTCACAACGGCTAGTTATATTTACTGGTCGCCGGTCTGTGTGTGACCGCTGACTATACGGCTACGGGGATTCAGTGACTAGCAATATGTGTAATCGAACATGATTATACGCTCTGACTGTTCCTATGTATTTTCATCGGCCACCCAACCCCTGGTGTTTGCTGCTGACCACCAACACTACTTATAGTATGGTCGCTGACATGCCCGCCGACTACCTTGTAGTTGCTGACTTGACCGTCGACTACCTGCTTGTAGTCGCCAACTAAATTGTAGTCGCTAACCTATCAGCCTCTGCCAAACACTCTGTGTTAAAACGATTAGTTGATGGATCAAGGAGAAGACCGTGGTCACATCTATCTTTCCATAACTAGCTACCTTTCTTAGGGTCTCTCCGCTTCTGTCTGTGCAGTTTGGATGCCGAGATCAGAGTCTTTGTGTTCTGTCAGAGCCGGCTTTTATACCCTCCGATATAGACCATCTGAGTCATTCAAGTGTTTTACATACAAGGGTAGGATTACATAATCAAGCGTGCGGGAGAATGCACGAGAATAGTTCAGGACCCGGATGAACACATGTAAACAATACACAACGATGCCTGATCGGTATGTGTTATCTATTTTCATTACACTACCCACGCCTTCGAGGTTGAAGCTTCCATGCTTCTTAATTATGTTAGAACGAAATCAAAGAACCAAAGGAAAACAATTATTTACAAAACAAATAAACTTTCTTTATTAATCCAGCAGTGTTGAAACACTAGTGTACGGACACTTCGTTTAAGTGAGGTCCGTCCAAATGTTGTGGGCATCTAGCCTATTCTCTACTTCCAGTGAAGGTATCCAAATAAAAGTAGGTTTCATCTACCGTGGTTTGTTTCACTTGCTTGCCTGCCTCATGATATCGACAAGTGGTCGTGACTGTCCGCTTAGTTTTGTTCATGGCGGGCTCCGTCTGGACTCCAACACTAACAAAACGTCGACTAACCGTACTCGTATGTCGCTTCGTGGGATGATCCAGAGTTACTGGTTTCGGGATGACATGTCGCAGATCTGTGGCACGTAGCCTTTTGCCTGGTTCACCACTTTGTTCTGCTATTCTCTTCTTATGAAATGGCAGTGTAGGTTTTGTTGATTTCCTGATCACCCGACCCATCAAAGAATCATCCGGGGGTACAGGATTTGTGGCCACTGCTGTAGCTGAGGTTGAAGGTCTGTTGTCAGATGGGACAACTGGCTCAGTAGTTTCTTTCTCCGACTCCTCGGACAGTAAGCTCCCAGGGTCCTGCTTTTGCCAATCTTCTGTTTCCTTAGGCGAAGGATAGGAATCATCATCCGACCCATCGTCACTATCACTACTGGAGCTGCTTGAGCTGTCACTGGATCCTGCGGTCTGCTTATCCTCTGGTAGATTAGACACATGGACGGTCTCAGGTTGGCTGTTTTTGTCCATACCCTTCTCTTCGATATGTCTTTTCTCATGACGAGTAAGGTATACTTGCTTTGTAGTCGTGAAGTTACAATGCGTACAGGCAAATGCATTCTTTTCAGAGTGTTTCAGACCACACATCACAAGATGCTCCCTGAGCTCTTCTGTTCCAGCGGTTCTGAACTTGCACATAGGACATGCCTTCATTGGGGTCGTCTTTGTGTTTACCATTCTCTGAAAGTACCAAAAGCTTTGATTAGTGGTATATCTTCTTCATGTGATACAGGTATTTTATGATAAAACATCTCAAGACATAGACTAGTACAAAATATAGTCAGAGTGTTTGGCAGGTGCTTTCCTATGTCTGCGACCCTGTTTTGGATTAGTTTCTATATTCTTAGAACTAATATTCTTAAGGTCTCTCCCAGACTCGTATTCACTCTCTTTGAAAGTAGCACTCTCCTCACACCAATCACTTCTACTGTCATCAACTTGCTTGCTCTCGAAACAACTCTCGTCAACCTGAGTCTGTTGCTCTTTAACTTTTGCAAAATCCTCTGCATTCTCATTCCTGAGCATCTGAACTTTTTTTGGCTTCATGCGGTCTACATGAATTACTTGTAGCTTCCCTTTTCGCCCACAGCGTACGCGATATGTGACGTCAGTGAGTTTTGATATCACTCGGAATGGACCCTTCCAGCGACAGGCTAGCTTTGAACTTTGTCCTGTCTTGACGTTGGGAAAGAAAACGAATATATCATCACCAGCTTTGAATGGTTGCCAGGAGAGTTTCTGATCATGAAGCTTCTTCTGTCTAAGCATTCGTCCCTTTACACTTTCTCTGACTAACTGATGTGCGTCTTCCATCTTTTCCTGTAGCTCCCACGCCCATGTATTCTGTGGTAATGCTTTCAGATTTCGTGGCATTGAGTATTGTAGATCTAGTGGAGTAGAAGTTTCTCTTCCAAGCATCATGAAGTTTGGGGAATTGGAAGTGGTCTCATGTTCGGTTGACCGATATGCCATCATGACATATGGCAAGTGTCTGTCCCAGTCAGTGTGTCGCTCATTCACAAATGCCCTCAACATGGTAACCAGTGTCTTATTGAACCGCTCAACCATACCATCTGACTGCGGGTGGTAGGGAGTGGTACGGGTCTTTTGAATTTGCAGTATACGACACATTTCCCGAAACAATGCACTCTCAAACTGAGAGCCCTGATCTGAATGGATAATACTGGGGACTCCGAATCGACAGACGACTTCTTCTACCAGTATGCGTGCTACGGTCTCTGCGTTCATGTTTTGCATTGGAAAACTTTCTGTCCACTTTGTGTAGTAGTCGGAGATAACCAAGATGTGCCTGTTGCCATCATCGGTCTCCGGCAATTCGCACAGAATGTCCATAGCTATGCGCTCCATTGGGTATCCCGATTCAGTTATCTGCATAGGTGCTCTCTTGGTTTTTGTCATGTTCTTGCTCTTAGCACACATCGTGCAACCAGTGACATATCGTTTGATATCATCTTGTATCCCAGGCCAGTAATACTGTTGGCGGATCTTGGCAAGTGTCTTTCTTGTTCCCAGATGAGCAGCTGTCTTGTTATCATGGGCATGACCAAGGATTGTGCGACGTTCGTTTCTAGGAACTATAATATGAACTACTCCTTTTTGTGTTTTTCTCACCAATAGATCATCTTGAATGGACAGTATTTCAAACTGTGACCATAGGGATTTCACTGTTTTGTTTCTGCCACCTATGGACTTATACCCAGGTCTTTCCCCTTTCTTGACCCAGTCAATAACCAGACCTAAGTCATCATCTTCCTCTTGTTTTTCGCTCAGGGTTTTCTGACGTTTTTCTTTTTCATCAGATTTACAAGGGTCTATGCTCCTCACTATCTGAGCTGTATATTCAGTTGCTCGATTGTCTGCCTTCAGTTCCCAGTCTGGGTCAAAGTTGCATTGACGACAAGGGATCCTGCTCAGTCCATCGGCATTCTGATGTTGCTTCCCTGGTCGATGAATGATGTGCATGTCATATGAGCTTAACACCTGAAGCCATCTTGCCATCTGGCCCTCTGGGTCTTTGAAATTCAGCAACCATCTGAGCGAACTGTGGTCTGTTCTGACAGTAAACTTTCTGCCATACAGATAATGCCGGAAGTATTTTGTGAAATTGACGACAGCCAGTAACTCTTTACGCGTTACGCAATACTTCCTCTCTGCCTTGGTCAATGTTCGTCCTGCAAATGCTATGGGTCTCTCTATGCCATCAATTTCCTGTGATAGTGCAGCCCCAATAGCTTCATGACTCGCATCGGTGTCGAGTATGAACTCTTTACTAAAATCAGGGTGGGCCAGAGTTTTTGCACTTGTCAATTCTCTTTTCAGAATCTCATACGCTTCCTGACACTGAGGTGTCCAATCAAATTTCCGTCCCTTTTCTGTCAGCTTGTGTAGGCATTTCGCAATCACAGAAAAGTTCCTGACAAACTTTCTGTAATAACTACAGAACCCCAGGAATGACCGCAGTTGTTTGATGTTGACTGGGACTGGCCACTCCGCAACTTTCTTCACCTTATCTGGGTCGGTGGAGATACCTTCCTCCGAGATCTTGTGGCCAAGGTAAATGACTTCTTTGGCAAACAGACAACATTTTCTCGCCTTTAGCTTTAATCCAGCTTCTTGTAAGCGTTTGAAAACTTGTTGCAGATTCTCAATCATGTCTTCAAATGTCTTCCCGGTCACGATTATATCGTCTAGGTAAATTAAACAGGTCTGCCACTGTAAACCTGCTAGTACCGTTTCCATCAGTCTCTCGAATGTCGCAGGAGCTGACGCTAGACCAAAAGGCATGACCGTGAACTCATAAAGACCTGTTCTTGTCGCGAATGCAGTCTTCTGGCGATCTTCAGGAGCCAAATCAACCTGCCAATAACCGGAGTTTAGGTCGAGTGTTGAGAACCACGAGCAACCTGACATTTGATCAAGAGCCTCGTCAATACGTGGAAGTGGATACGCATCCGGAATGCTAACAGCATTCAGCTGTCGATAATCCACGCAAAATCGTAAGCTCCCGTCCTTCTTTTTCACGAGGACGATCCCAGAACTCCATGGACTGGAGGATTTCTGTATGATCCCTCTGTCAAGCATATCCTTTACTTGTCTATCAATCTCGGGACCAAGATTGCCTGGCACTCTTCTTACTGGCTGTTTTATGGGTTTGGCACCCCCAGTGTTGATCTTATGTTGAATCAAGTCTGTTCTACCCAGATCGTCGTCGGTAACGGCAAACAGGTTCTGATGTTTTAGCAGCAATTCATACCCAGCGTTGTATTGATCTGTTGTAAGATTATTTTTGGAGTCATTCAACAATGTTTGGATATCTGCCCTAAGTCCAGCTACTTTGTTAGGTGTCGGTTCGTCGACGGTTCCCATTACACCATCAATAGTGCTGACCTGAGCAATCGTTGTCCCTGGGTAAAATTGTTGACTCTCGTTGCCCAGATTCATTAATCTTACAGGCACCGTAGTATCATACTGCACAAGTGCCCTAGCGACTAATGCTCTCTCTGTCTTAAGAAAAGTCGCTGGTTTCTCAACTAGAAGTAGTTTGCTGACTGTTTCACCCTCTGGTAAACATACCTTCCCTTGGACCACGACCTCACTGTTGGCAGGAATGGTTACCTTCTCTGTAAGTGAAAGTCGGTAGCAACCCATAGCACCCTCGTAGAATGTCGGTACCGTTACATCATCAAGTGTGAGAACACCTTTCTTGAAATCAAGAGACCCATTTCTCTCCTGCATTATGTCTAGACCCAGAATACCATCGGTATTAATCTTAGCAATAATTGCTTCCACATAAATGTCTTTTGTCTTATTAAGCCGGATGACAAAACTCCCTTTGCCCTTGACCTCAAGTTTCTCACCACTAGCTGTTAAAACATCTTGGTGAACTCTACTCAGGCGAGGTTTAGCCGATTCTGTAATTTTATCAAACACTCGCTCTGATATGATGGTGACTGTTGCCCCTGTGTCAACCAATAGGTTTACTTTAGTTCCATGAACTTCGGCAGTTATATACATGCCTGCTTCCTGCACGGCTGTAGACAACCCAATGCCAGCTCTTGGTTTCTTTCGTCTCTGTCGACGATGGGTGTTCACCTGCTGGGCCCCTGGTTGTTTCTGACTTTTATTAGGGTCATTCTTTTTGTCAGGCTTGGGACAATTTCTACGAAAATGTCCCTCCTCACCACAGTTAAAGCAGTTCTTGTTCCTGACCACATTAGACCTACTTCTAGACTTCATCTTTCCAACGTCCTTTTCCAGAGACTCTAGCTTTTTCTGCATGTCCTGGAGCAGTTTTAACATCTCTGACCCCTCAGATGTTTCAGTATTAGTATTTCTAAGATATGATTGGCCTTCCTTTGATTTCTTCTCACAGCGGTTGTATGCCTCTAATTCAACCGATAGTTGTATGGCCTCAGTCAAATTCTTAGGCCTCGACTGTTTGATTCTTATGCGCATCTCGGAGTCTGCAAGTGCTTCAATGAACTGTTGCATAGCCAATGTCTCCCTAACATCATTTGGCACTGTGCGATATGCCAAGTTCACAAGCCGTCTAATCGCTTGTCCCAGTTCTGGTAAACTTTCCGATGCTTTTTGACGCCTCTCCATTAACTGAACCCTATAAAGCTCAGTCTGGTTTGGGGGAGCAAACCTCTCCTCCAAGGCTTTGACTAGCGACTCATAATCCTGCTGCTTAGGAATGTCAAGGTCACCCAGTATCCCTTGAGCTTGGCCCCGCAATGCTACTGCTAAGTGGAGACCTTTCTCATTATCAGTCCATCGGTTTATTCGAGAACAAGCATCAAAATGTGATTTGAAGTCAACCCATGGAGATGTGCCGTCATATGTTGCCACTTTCACGGTAACCATTTTACTTTTATATTTTGTCGACATGTCCCTGACTTCATCGTCTGTTTCTTCAGCATCCCTCCTGCTGGCAACTCTACTCATTCTTTTTTTTCTGGTGGTTACATTGTCATATTTGTGACCATCTAGTCTGTGATCATTATCCACACCCAGCGGACATGGTACAGATGTCATTGGTTTAGTGTGAGACAATAGATTGTGACTGCTAGCCTGCATCTGTTTCATTTGTTCTCCGAGCTCTTTAATCTCTTGTTCAAACTTTTGTATACTTTCGTCCCTTAATCCAAGACTATAGTCTGGAGAGAACTTCTCCGGTTTTAGACGAGTATCTTTTTCTTTGGTTCCAAACCCAGAGTCGACAACTGCGTGCTTCCGCATCGGTATATTGGGTTGTGTGATAGGGGTTGAGAAATCAAAGTGAATATGACCGGTGTTGTTAAAGTCAAGACCATTATCTGATTCCCTGTCAGACTGGTCACTGGTATAGCCTTCTGCCATATTAAATCACAGTGAGAATATAAGTAACAAACAATTTTTTTATTATTATTATTATTACATCAACAACAGTTTATAAACTGTAGACTACTAAAATGTCACAAACAAGTTGTCAAATAACCAGGATCCCGCCGCTGCCACCAAAATTTGTGACGTTTACAAATGGGTTCGTCACTACCTCTAATAGATCCTGGTTAGTGACTAGTCTACAGATGCAAATATATACAAATATTACTACTATTTGGTAGCCTTTAACATTTAACGAGAACATATAACACATAAAATATAAGTTTTATATATACAGTGGTCTGTCTGACCGCTGACACTTAATCTTAATACTATAACTCGTCCCGTACCACTCACAACGGCTAGTTATATTTACTGGTCGCCGGTCTGTGTGTGACCGCTGACTATACGGCTACGGGGATTCAGTGACTAGCAATATGTGTAATCGAACATGATTATACGCTCTGACTGTTCCTATGTATTTTCATCGGCCACCCAACCCCTGGTGTTTGCTGCTGACCACCAACACTACTTATAATATGGTCGCTGACATGCCCGCCGACTACCTTGTAGTTGCTGACTTGACCGTCGACTACCTGCTTGTAGTCGCCAACTAAATTGTAGTCGCTAACCTATCAGCCTCTGCCAAACACTCTGTGTTAAAACGATTAGTTGATGGATCAAGGAGAAGACCGTGGTCACATCTATCTTTCCATAACTAGCTACCTTTCTTAGGGTCTCTCCGCTTCTGTCTGTGCAGTTTGGATGCCGAGATCAGAGTCTTTGTGTTCTGTCAGAGCCGGCTTTTATACCCTCCGATATAGACCATCTGAGTCATTCAAGTGTTTTACATACAAGGGTAGGATTACATAATCAAGCGTGCGGGAGAATGCACGAGAATAGTTCAGGACCCGGATGAACACATGTAAACAATACACAACGATGCCTGATCGGTATGTGTTATCTATTTTCATTACAGTGTCATCCACCTAATGGACATCCCCTATATATTCTTTGTACTTAAGAAGAGGAGCAGTACAATTGATCAGGTAATAATTTTACTGTGTACTAATTTCCCCTCATGTCGCCCCTAGTACGTCCCTGCCCCTAGCTATTGCCATGTGTTGACACTAAAATTAAATAGCTTGTAAACATAGGCCACTTTCGAATGAGAAAAGTCTACCGTAGCCTTCCTTGAATCGTCCAGTCTGTCAATTACAATCCCAAATGGTCGTTGAATTAATTATTCATTCACTTGCACAAAATCAGATGCATAACTTGGTATCAGAGAATCATATATGGTATAGAAAAAAAATCCCCACTGCTGCGAGAGTTACAGTTGGTGGAATAGTATATAGGTTAGTTATTATAGCAAAAAATATACTAGGCTATAGTTGTATGAATGTAGAAATGTTTCTAAACCTTTACAAGTCACTAGTACGCCCCTATTTAGAAACAAATATCACTACATGGTCTCCCATGTTAAAGAAAGACAAAATGTCACTAG
This sequence comes from Pecten maximus, assembly GCF_902652985.1. Taxonomy (NCBI): domain Eukaryota; kingdom Metazoa; phylum Mollusca; class Bivalvia; order Pectinida; family Pectinidae; genus Pecten; species Pecten maximus. The sequence goes on along the minus strand of NC_047024.1, from coordinate 34,362,801 downwards.
AAAACATCCAGAGAAGGGCCACTAAACTAGTTCCATCACTAAAAGATCTATCATATCCAGAACGCCTGCGTCATCTGGGACTTCCATCACTTGAATATAGGAGATTAAGAGCAGACATGGTTCAAACCTATAAATTGATTAGCAATTTAGACATATCTAATCAACAAGTAATACCTACACTTGATAACCTTAATACTAGAGGGAATTCCAAAAAACTTAAAAAGATTAGGTACAACATTAATATTAGGGGACAAGCTTTTAAAAATAGGATTGTAAATACATGGAATCGACTTCCCACATCAGTAGTAGATTCCCCGTCCCTTAATACTTTTAAATCTAGGCTCAATAAGCATTGGGTCAATCATCCAGTAAAGTTTTTACCTTCTTGCTACTAATGTATATATATATAAAAGTTGTATACGTGTCCTCTGCGCAACCTGCAAATGAGTGTACAACCATGAAGATGCGTCGACAGAAGCCACAAGCTTACAAGGACGTCGAATACTATGAACTAACTATGAACTATGGGGGAAATGTGCACTTTTCTGTCTTAGTTTTACCTTTACTCGCACAAATCTAATAATAGACTTATCAGGCCAATATAATCGATAAACTATATATACCGATGTCCATTAGGTGGATTGGATTTTTGGCCTGCGACTCGACCTAGCTGTAGCTAACACGCTTGACTATAGCACTATACGTCAGCCTTTCATCTAAACGCAACACTCACGCGAAATTTTGTGGTCACCTGGCAAACAAACAACATGGCGTCCTCCTGGGTACAAAGTGTGCTTGGCAAGAATATGGAGTGGTATGCTGCAGCCGGTGCTGTTGCAGTCTCATATGTTGCTTTTAAGTTCACTTGTTCTATTTTATCAGGACTGAAATGTTTTGTTCTGGCCAAACCACTTGGACTTGGCGTGGACTTGAAGAAGACGGGGGCATGGGCCGGTAAGACAACTCATCCTAAATATTAACCTTAAGCACAGGTCAGCTGCAGGTGCCTGACTCGTTTTGTAAAATTTAAAACATATAAGAGTAAAAGAGATGTACTCTTATATGTTTTTATATTATAAAACGTAAGAAATAACACAGAATTTTTTTCATGGTTATCATACATTATTTCGTCCCTTCCATCGACTGCATGTCTTCAAAATCAACGCGTATGAAGAATTTTGTGTATTTAAAAAAATACGTAACGGGATGTTATTGTTTTATCGACTGGCCTACCGCAAGATTTCCGTTGTGAAATTAAATAGACTTACTGTAACGGAAAGGGTTTTTCCTTGTTTGTCTGGTACACTGTATCGAATACGTTGTAGTACACGTTTCCGGACGTTTTCACGGATCGCGGATGAAGTGCATTGAATGCAGATATTTTTGAAGTGAACTTATATTTGCTTTTTTTCAGGTTTTGCAATTGTTCCAAACTTCCTCCTCTATTGTTTAAATGTAAATCCAATTACTATCAATAACCTTGGTATGGTCATATTGACCTAGCCCGAGTTTCCTCTGGCCCTGACACCATGTCTGGTGTGGTGTGTACACCAGACATGCATGGTGTCAGGGCCAGAGGAAACTCTGGCTAATATTGACCTAGATTTGACCCTGCATGGTTCTGCTGTACTAAGTCAGAGTGATATATAGTAATCATATACTTTGGTTGGGTAAGAATATATGTCTTACAAAAATTATAATCGTTTTTAGCTCACCTGATCTGAAGGACCAAGGTGAGCTTATGTCATACCGTGTCATCCGTCAACAATTGACTTCTTCTTCATAACAGCGGATCGGAATATGACCAAATTTGGATCCAAAAGTGAGCATCTTGGCCAATTGCTATAAACACTTTTTTTGTAGTGTTGAAACTGTTGAGATTCCCAACCCATAACCATATGTACCATATGATATAACCCTAATCCTGTTGTAGAAATAGGCCCTTGGGTCTTTCCCCACCCCTAGGGGACTTAGTTACTTTAAACACAATCATGTTGTAGAAACAATCCTTGGGGGTCTTTCCACTCCCCGAGGGAGACTTGACTGCATTTCTGGGTTTTATCTTTGAAGCTGTTGAGGTCCCTTCCACATAACTATATAGCGTTGTTATAGACATTAACAAATAAAGCTATTAACAAATTGAAAATGAACGTATTTTGATGTTTGGTCAAATCCAACCAAGTGAGCGATACAGGCCCTCTGGGGTTCTTGTTATTGATCATTTTAAATGCAATCGGGTACTCTGAATGATATTACAATTTATATTGTATATATTGTGGCTTAACCACAGGGACATGTCTTCATGTATTTTCTGGGTATTTCAGGCTGTTTTCTATAATATAACAGGAATTTTTCTTGGAGCTTTAAATGGACCACATTCCAATTAGAATTATTTATACCCCCGCAACGAAGTTAGGGGGGTATACTGGAATCAGGTTGTCCGTCCGTCCGTCTGTCTGTAGACGTATTTTGTCCGGACAACTCCTCCTAAACCGAAGGGCCGATTTTAATGAAACTTCACACATATATAGAGGACGATGTGAAGATGTGCATCACACTTTCTTTTTCTCAAAATTATAGTTGCTATGGCAACTGGTCACTAAAAACAGGTTTTCCGATAAGAACCCTAACTTTAAGTTTGTCCGGACAACTCCTCCTCAACTGAAGGGCTGATTTCAATGAAACTTCACACAAATATAGAGGACCATGTGTAGATGTGCATGCCACTTTCTTTTTTCTCAAAATTATGGTTGCTATGGCAACTGGTCACTAAAAACAGGTTTTCCGATAAGAACCCTAACTTTAAGTTTGTCCGGACAACTCCTCCTAAACCGAAGGGCCGTTTTCAATGAAACTTAACTCAAATATAGAGAACCATGTGTAGATGTGCATCTCACTTTTTTTCCTCTCAAAATCATGGTTGCTATGGCAACTGGTCACTATATCACTGGGTTATCTTAGTTAGCCTCTAATTAACAGTTCCAATTCACCATTGACTCGTGCAGATTGCGGGGGTATTAGTCAGCCATCCTGGCGACAGTTCTAGTTTTAAATTTGAACCAAATTTTAAAAAAATGCTGTTTATACTCCTTTAAACTATTTCCCAATTCCCCATTTTCTTCCCAAAATAAGACAAAAAGGTCTTAGCTATCCCCAGTGAGAATAAGCCAAGTATAAGACTAAACATGTCCCTGTGGTCAGACCATATATTGTCTCAATATGATTAAATTAGGCGGAAATACCCATAGGCTTATATAATGTCTTTATGTCAGAATTGGTATTTCTTGCTGATTTAATGAAATATTTTAAATATGACTTGTACATGTATGTCTAGTGCTAGTTCTGTAGTTTGCCATACATAAAGTGGATTTGAGCTTTGATCATTATATTGTTACATAATGCTCCTATGTACATTTACATGAATGTACATTCCTAGATCTGTAATATGTACCGTATATTGGTTAAATCTACTTCCCCCTCAAGCTATAGGTTCAATTGCTTGGTAATTTTAAGATGAGAGAACTTATCATAGCAGGCCAGGGGCAACCACATATGAACCACATATATACAGTTTGGTCATATGGATATATGTTTATGTTGAATATTAGTTTTTTCAGGACAACTTTTTAGCCAAATTATACTCATGTCATCAATTCCGACATCAAAAATTGGAATTAAAGTTTATACTTATAACGACCTGCAGTACTGCTTATTTTATTGGACATTGTTATTAATGTAAGGTAACATAAATATCAAACCCACAACCCATATTGTACATACATGTATTATATATGTAAATTTGATTTATAATATGTTTCACATTAATAAAAGTGAAATTATTCCCTAAAAAATGACATAAATTGTCAGCATATTATTCATCCATGTATACATTGAACATGGTGTTAATGGTCTTTATAGTTTGACAAAGGTGAAATAGTTGTAGTATTCTTCATTGGAAGGAGGTTAACGCCTCAATGTTTTGAATTAGGGGGAAATTTAACAACACTACAGACAGCTACTGTATGTGTATACGTAGGTTCGAGGAATTGAAAATTAAAAGAAACGAATAATTGACTTGTATATGTAATGATATAAGTATTATGTATATATATGATATTTAAACATGCCGGTCCTGATGTATCGGTAGTTTGTACAATTGATTGCATCAGGGAATCAGTTACATATAATTATACAGTGTTATTTTAGCATCTTTGAAGGTACCAGGCGGGTGCTGATTATGTCACTATACAATGTATTTCTAATATCCACGTTTTAACTCATATAGATAGTGGTTGAAATGAATAACCCATCTAAGAAAGCTTAAAGACATTTTGAAACCAGTAGGCAGTACAGTGTATTTCAATTTTACCACAAAGTATATAATGGACTTTATGGAAGTGTAAAAAATTACATAAACATAATAGTGAAATCATTATTTATTGTGAATTCAGGTATGTTTGTCACTACTCCATTGTGACATCCTTGGTACTTTTTGAGTAATGCCTAGTTTGTTTTCTGTTGCAGTGGTAACTGGCTGTACAGATGGTATAGGGAAGTCATACACAGAACAGGTGAGGCCTAGATAAAACAGCTTAGTAGTGAAAGCTCTAATGATACAAATGAATAAAAAACCCTGGAATTTAACTTTACAGTAAATGTGCAATCGATTAACAGTCAAGGTAACTGTTGTAGTAGTACTGTCACAATGACACTTTTATTAATGCCATGCCGGCATTTGACTTGCCATTAATGAGTTATATAAAAAAAGAAACTCATACAGTCATGTACTAACATTAGTTTAAACATTAAAATAATTAACTTTTGGCTAAAAGCTAAGATGTGAGCACAGTTTATATACAAGATTGATATCATATATATACATGTACGTATACAGGTGTTCTTACACTAATATTGTGAATAATGGTATACATTGTATACATACATGTATGTGAACTTACTAGTATGCAATGTTAGAGTTTAAATTGTAAATGAAATGAAAATGAGCCTATCATTTGACTATTGCCAGAGGACAGAATTTACGATAGTGTAGTTAATATGAACCTGAGAGTAAATCCACTGCTGATATTTAAAAGTGACTCTCAGAAATATGTCATCAGGGTCACTTTAGGTATGATGTTACATTATTAATAGTCACTGGCATGACTAGCAGTTTCAAAAGGTTCCCTTGGCTATAGTTAAACTTTGTTAATTTTAGAATCAAGAGTTTCTCTTTGATTTGTTGTATTAGATTTAGGAACCATTCAGGCTCTTCAAATCCTTAATTTAGCAAACGTAATGTATAAGTATTTTAGCCTAGTTTAGAAAAAATAATTAAGGTCCTCATGTATTCTAATTTTAAATGCTGAAAGTTGCAATATACCTTGGAACTAGTACCTACATGTACATATTGTATCAGCCCAGACACAAGATTCTTCAATATTATCACTGAATTACTAATTAAATGTGTTGTGATTCAATTATAAAATCAATTAATTATTTTAAACCATGGATGATGTTACTTTGGCTGAAGTTTTGAATTGAGAAAAGTTGTCCTTGATGGGATATCACTACTCTGCGGACATCATGTATGTTAGGTCTGATATAAAAAAATATTGCATAGAATTTTGTATTAATTTCAGCCTTTTGCTTTTTTGGGTCAAGAACTAGGTCTCTTTTACTCACCTGTTTGTCATGAATCATGACCAGGTATTGTGCCTGTTTTGATGAGGACTAATTTACCATTAAAACATGGTCATCATTAGTTTTTTTCAATCATTCACAGTCGTGAACACTTTAGTATCATCTGTGTTGTTTCCTTAAATGCATATATTTTTTACTTTTGTGTTTGTAGTTGGCCCAGAAAGGGATGGACATTGTGTTAATTAGCCGCACTGAATCAAAGTTAAAAGCTTTAGCTAATGATATTGGTAAGTTCTTCATTAAAGTGAATCGAAAAATAATGTGTGAAAGCTACAGGATATTCATCTAAGATGATTGAGAGTTAGATTCCACAAGGAAGACAGCGGTGAAAAATCCTGAGGTTATAATGTCACTTTGTTTTAGAAATTTGTAAGAGTATTTAAATATCCAACATCCAGATTGATTTGGTGATATTTTGTACACAATCTCTTAGCTTGCAATGGTTTATATGTTGCCCACCTGAATCATATTCAGACAGATAAGAGTTTCTCCCCTTTATGGAGAAGGAATATATATAACGACCTATCCAAAACTACTAGACCAAAATTTATTTAAATTTTGTTTGCACAAGATATTGATTTTGTAATTGTGCACCTGCATCAAAATCATACGTTATTAGTCCTCTACTGGTGAAACCAGGGGAATATAGGTTTCCTATCTGTCTCCATGAGTCTATCAGCATATACATGTGTGTACGTATTGCCAAAGTTTATCAGCACTCTTGTGGCTTCATTCCTTGACAGACTTTAATAAAATGTTACACAGTTTTAAAGGACCATACTATCTCAGACAAGCTTAAATTTCAGGGTTTTTGGGTCAAGGTCACCTACTATTTTAAGCAGGGACAAGTATGTTTGTTTTATTGGTAGGGTGCCTCACAAATAAATGAATATGCAGATGCAACATTTGACTTTACAATTTCAATTTGATATTTCTTTAGAATCCAGGTTCCGTGTGAAGACAAAGATCATAGTAGCAGACTTTTCCAAAGGAGCTTCTATCTACCCAGGCATTAGTAAATCCCTTGAGGGACTGGACATTGGAGTTCTAAGTTAGTTTTCTCTGCAGCGATAAATGATTTTGGATTTATGTGTTTTATATTAAAAAGGCTAAATTAAAGGAGTTTAGACTAGACACAAGCATAAATTATCGTAAAACTTTTACAAGACTCTAGAAATATTTTATTAATGTTGTGTCTCATGTTTTGTTTAGCAGTCAACATTTAATGATTATGTGTTGAATATCTGTTAAATATTCATCTTTTTCTTTTTAAAAAATCCCATAGAATAATGTAACATTGCTCACATCACCATTAGGTCATATCATAATATTCAAACTTGATTAAGATGATATACATCATTAACACCATCAAACTTGTAAATGTAAACTGCTGTGTCTGTAATAATTGTTTTCAGACAAGCTATATGTACATGTGTTGTATTTCTGACATTTCCAGTTAACAATGTTGGACTCGGCTATGACTTCCCAGCATTCCTACACGAGGTCCCGGACAGAGACCAGGTAAAGGCTTAAATCCGCGAGTTTCTACTTTACATCAGTTATAACCACTGAACCAACAACAGGTTGTATTTTTAGCCGACCATCATCAGATGGTGGGCTATTCAAATCGTCTTGCGTCTGTAGTCCGTCGTCCTTCCTTCCATCCGTCCGTCCGTCGTCCCTCCGTCTGTCCCTCCGTCCGTAAACAATTCTTGTTATCACTATTTCTCAGAAAGCGCTGAAGGGATCTTTCTCAAATTTCATATGTAGGCTCCCCTTGGTCTGTAGCTACTTCTCAGACAGTACTGAAGGGATCTTTCTGAAATTTCATATGTAGGTTGCCCTTGGTCCATTGTTATGCATACTTTATTTTGGAACCAATCGAAAAACAACATGGCCGACAGGCAGCCATCTTGGATTTTGACAATTGAAGTTTGTTATCACTATTTCTGAGAAAATACTCATGGGATCTTTCTGAAATAACATATGTAGGTTTCCCTTGGTTCCTAATTATGCATATTGCATTTTCAGACCAGTCGGAAAACAACATGGCCGACAGGCAGCCATCTTGGATTTTGACAATTGAAGTTTGTTATCGCTATTTCTCAGAAAGTAGTGAAGGGAACTTTCTCAAATTTTTTATGTAGGTTCCCCTTGGTCTGTTGTTATGCATATTGCATTTTGGGACTGATCAGAAAACAACATGACCGACAGGCAGTCATCTTGGATTTTGACAATTGAAGTTTGTTATCTCTATTTCTTAAAGTACTGAAGGGATCTTTCTGAAATTTGATATGTAGGTTCCCCTTGGTCATATTGTATTTTGGGACCAATCTGAAAACAACATGGTCGGCAAACAGCCATTATCGCTAAATCTCAAATTTCAAAGTTCGCCCTTGTTTGAAAAGTACTGGAGGGATGTTTCTCAATTTACACAGATTAGTAAGAGGAAGGGAAAAATAGAGAGAAGATCAATCTGACATGGAACCTATAAAGATCATTCAATGGCGGGTGCCAAGATCCCTCTGGGATCTCTTGTTTCTGATTCTTTTTTACCAGTCTGTGGTAAATATTATCTGACTTGTGGTATATATCACCACATTAGATAATGGTGTACACGTTGTGATGAAAACTGCTGTAAAAACCACTCATAATAGCAGCAGTATTCTGGTGAAAATGTAGCAGCAATATAATGTGTCATTAGTAAGAATTACTCCATGCTCGACTCTCCTACACCAAACCCTTGGCCAATTTTAACAGTAAAGTAACTTCATTGAAGATATTGTGGCAATAGAGCAATATTCAATATCAAATGGCTGAGCTATTGTAGTTCTGTACAAGAATCTGATGTGACATTTGTATTAACCTTTTGCACTACATCTCGCAGATATATGTTTGCAGCAATATACATAGTGGCTATATACCACGGTACATATAGCTGTAGCAATCTGATTGAAATCATATCTTGATCTGTACTCCTAATCTGTAAACTACACTCCTTAATGTCAGTATCTGACATAGCGGGTGGTAGTCTACAGAATCAGAGGGCACATCAAGAAATAATTTTTATCATATTGATACCTACAATTGTATACATTTGTATATATATATATATATAGCTGCTGTATTTCTTCATGCTTTAGTTTTCCTATATTAAAATAGAGGTGTTAATGTTGGTTTTATCATAAAGTATTTCAATGCTTTTTCTAGGCTGTTAGTTCAATTTTAAGCTTTTTACCAACGATGAAATTGTTTTCTTAACATTTCACTTTCATTGATATAACTAAAAAGAGTTAATTTTGACAATTTCAGAAATTCATTGACTTGATTGAAGTAAATATAACCTCCGTGACCATGGTAAGTAAATTTATAACAATTTTAATAAATAAATGAAATATCAGAAATTTACTGAAAGTCTTATACACATGCATGTATCTATAGAATTAAAATGGCATACATGTATATATGTATGGTGACTATATATATGTACACATGAAGATTGCAAGCTATAATTGCAGTAGTTCAAAGTTTCAAATGGAAATTACATGCAAGTCACAAGATTAAAATCTTATCTTAACATTTTTAGCTGCATAATTCAAAGCTGGTCTTTTCAAGAATTTTTTTTAAAGTTTTAGCAAAATGTACATTTGCTTTATTTGTTGGTATACAGTTCAAGTATGATTCAAGCACTGACTTTCTCATTAAAATAGATGACAAGTATTGTAATTCCTCAAATGGTGGCAAAAAAGAAAGGAGTTATTGTCAATTTGTCGTCTGCTTCTGGGATGAAACCTACCCCTCTACTGGGAGTGTATGCAGCTGCCAAGGTATTTATACACAAACATGCATTTCATAGTGTAAAACCTAATAAAGGGTCTCCCTATGTGGTATAGGATTAAAGCATTAGAGTTTAGACAGTGCATAATAGACTTTCATATGTCGCAAAGTAAGAGTTATAATTGTAGCGTAACTGAACTGGGCTGTACACAGGTGGCCAAGTAGCTCAAATGGTTAGAGGGTCTGTTTAGAGTTTGGACGTCTGAGGTATGAGTCCCGGTCTGGTCGTTGCATTTTTCTTCTCGTGTTACATTTGGCACCCAGCTAAATATCCTTGAAGGTGTTTAAAGGTCTTGTGTGTGTTTTCTGGGTCGAAGACTTTGTTGAAGGGAGCAATATGGGCTCAAATTCCAGTCTGGTTGTTGCATTTCCTCTCTCTCCTGTTACATAATTATTATGCCACTTTTATCAGACTAAAATATGATTGGATATTGTCTAATGAAGGTGATAGAGTGTAGTCACTGAAATGTTGTCCATAAAAATATTTATCCGTGTTTATCAGAGACCTCATCAAACTTGGGACACTTAAGAAAACAAAAAAATTTACTGTAAGATTTTTAAAAATCCCAGTCCTTCATGTAAATTCACAGATAACATGTTTGTTTAAAAATTGTACAATGATTATATTTTCAGGCCTATGTCGACTACTTTTCTGTATGTATGCAGAAGGAGTATGAATCCAAAGGCATTATAGTCCAGGTATGTTGTCTATAAATCAGTAGTTAAATCACCAGAATTAGATTATGATGATATACAATAAAAGACCAAGACTTTAAAATAATATGTATATAGGAAAAGGTTTCCATCAAACTTTAAAATGAATTATTTTAATTTCAATCCGGCTTTTATTCTGTTGTGCACGTGCACCTTTTTGCAATACCATGAGTACAATGTAAAAGTATTCTAAATTGGTACAATATTTTGTACTTCTAGCTTAAAGACCAGATTAGAATTACCTTCATTCTGGTTGGACATATTGTCTGACCAATCAGGATACATATATACTGCTCGTTTAACCAATCAGAAGTTACTACTACATAACATAGACTGGCCAATCTGAAATTCATGAAATATTGTTTTTTTACATATATGTATATATATCGCTGCCAAGAACTGATATTTGTTATAAAAAATGCACTAATTGAAAAGTAAAGAAAATGTTGTCAAAAAATACAGATCATTAAATTATGTCCATGTCAAATGATTCCTAACACTGATCTATCTAGTTTTGTAATGTGCGTGTAGCATACCCAAAAGACAGACAAGAATTGGCTGTATAGCTTATACACTGGTATAAACTGGTTGATGTGAAAATCTTGACCGGTCTATAAAGGCAACCTGCCTGTAGTGACCGTTTTTCAGCCTCCCTCTTTGGTGGTCTTCATAGCTAGGTTTGTTGTACATTATAGGTGAATTTTGTTTTGTTTTCAGTCAGTGATGCCAAACTTTGTGACAACCAAGATGAGTAAGATAAGGAAGGCTAGTGTGATGGTTCCTACACCAGATTCCTTCGTTAGGTCGGCCCTGAGTCTCATTGGCGTGTCAAACCGTACAAATGGTTTCTGGAGTCATAACCTCCTGGTAATCCTTACCTTTATTTAAGACAACTATAGCACAGTGTTTGATTTTTTAGACCCTATCAGTCATCATTTAATTAGTCAATTAAAAAACAATTACACATTGTCAAATGGATGAAAATTTTCAATATACCGTGAATATTCTCTATATTATTTTGTCCTAGGCATTTCTGCATGTTTAAACAGATAGGGTTCCTTCCTTCATGCATTTATTTTGATGCAAATTTTCATTTTCTCTGTGTCTGCACTTTTAGGGTGTCATCTAAAAATATTACAATTTTATGCTGTAGGAGAGTTGAATCTTTTCTTCATGTTATGATTCAGGTAATGAAGTCAATTAAAACGTAATGACACTCTTCTCAACAGACAATATTAAGGAAGACTTAGCAATATAGAGGTGAAGTTGATATGGAAGTGGATTGTGTCACCTGTACAGTATGGCATTCATTGAATCAGTTATGAAAAGGGCTATCATATATAGTTCCAGCTAGGAGCTATCGTACGTAGTTCCAGCTAGGAGCTATCGTACGTAGTTCCAGCTAGGAGCTATCGTACGTAGTTCCAGCTAGGAGCTATCGTACGTAGTTCAAGCTAGGAGCTATCGTACGTAGTTCCAGCTAGGAGCTATCGTACGTAGTTCCAGCTAGGAGCTATCGTACGTAGTTCCAGAACTTGAATGTGAAAGCTAGTCTGATACAGCACTACATGTTTTTAGTTTCTGTATCAATCAAAAACATATACAAGTACTCTTTATTTTTGTGTTTGCAGGGATACTTAACCAATGCTTTACCATTGTGGCTCACTTCACTCGTGTCCTTCAAGATCTTGAACACAGCCAGAGTCCGAGCCTTTAAGAAGCTTGCTCAGCAGAAGAAAGAATAGAGACTTCAAAGTGCTATATAGCCACTTAAACAAATCTTCCATGTTGTTTTTTATCACTTTCTAATCATTGATTTATTAATGTGTAAACAGACTTGAGGAAGTTTGCTTGATTTACATGTAAGAACATACTGTAAACGTACATACAAGTATTTGGCAGTTATCTTAGTTTTATTCCTCTAAATTATGTACTAATTTAACATTCTATATATTGTTTTCATAACCGATAACGTGAATGCACCAATTAATCATAGCACTAATCGGTTAAAATTTGGTGTATATGTGCTAAAAATTGAGTTGGCCAAAATAGTACGTTTACAGTAATTGACTAGGGAAGTTTTTGTTACTTACATGTTACTAGTAATTGACTTGGGAAGTTTTTGTTACTTACATGTTACTTACATCAAGGGAAACTTTCCTCAATTTAAATTTAAGCAGATAATTGAATTGAAAATTGTCCTCTTCTTAATTGCATGACATACAGTACCATGACAGGTGGTGCTTTGAAGTTGCCATAATTAATCCTGATCCAAAATGGTGGTAATTATTGTCAGACAGTACCCTAAACTATATTATCATGTATTGTGAGATAAGGCTATTCCTGTGATTCCACATGGCATACGAATTTGTATATGTTGTATTCATATATATTCCAGAATTACAAAATCAAGAAATTTCCATTAATTAACTAATTAACTAATTGAATTCCCATTGTTTATGCTCAATTAAAATAACCTTACCTCCAGATCGTGTTTATATTTAATACTGTATCATCACAAATAATGAGTAACAATAACATGTGAAAAGTTCAGGTTTTTGTCAGATTCAAACCGGGACCAATCATCTCACCGATATCAAATTCCAACGAGTACCAATCATCTCGCTGACATCAAATTCAAACCAGGGTGAATCATTTCACTGAGATCAAATTCAAATAGCGACCAATCATCTCACTGATGTCATATTCAAACAGGGACCAATCATCTTACTGATGTCAATTCAAACAGGGACCAATCATCTCACCGATATCAAATTCAAACCGGGACCAATCATCTCACCGATATCAAATTCAAACAGGGACCAATCATCTCACCGATGTCTAATTCAAACTTCTGATATAAATTATTAAATGAACATGTAAATGTTTGTGCATCAACTATATACAATTATTTAAAAGATTTTTTGTATGTATTAATTCTTGTATTAAAAAAAAAATTGAGTAAATCAAAGCTGTTCAAACTCTGATACCAGTAAGAAAGATATTTCTATACTTGCCAAGTGTGTGCGATCAGGCCTAGCTGATAGTTTGGAACAAGCAATGGAAAACACACATAATGTTATCAGACTGATCTAATGAACAATAATGAAAACAGAAACATAATTAAGATTTAAGGGAAGCAATAAAATATAATCATGTTAATTTTTAAATATGTAGTCTTTGACTTTTTTCCCATTAAGGTGACATTTTCATAATTGCTTCTCTGTAAAGAAAAACTTTTGAGCATTATAAGTGTACAACAGTCGTGTTTTGAATTTTAAAATGTTTGGTAAAATGAGTGAGATTTATTCTAAGGTTTGTTTCAAAATTATCTATGTACATGGGAGGGATGTGAGGCAATTCTTACAGAGACCCCAAAACAATTAGATATTTAAACATATTTTAGTATAAAAAATATAGAAAAAAGAGGATTTACTCCAACCACCCACCAACTTAATTAAGTGCCTCCTACCCCTCACACACCAATAATATTGGGCCATTGTTACACCCTTGATCTACCTAGAGTTATTTCCCTTTGTTTTACAGTCAGTATAGTATTACCGTATATCGGATGGTACAGAAATAACTTGATAGATAAATTGATAGATAAATTGATAGATAAATATCTGTATATATGTCTCTGATTATAGACAGTATATATATATGTATTCATTCAAATTCTTAGGCATAGGATTTAATGAATTCCAATCAATACTTTATCAGTATTACAATCAGACTGTTTTGTATATTTCTATTTAGTGTAGTCCTTATAGAGTAGTACTTTGTCAATGGACTGACTACAAGTATCTCAAGTTACAACGAAATAAAGACAAAATATATACCACCCACCCACACAGTGTGATCATGTAGTCAAACCTGCCTAAGCCAAGGGCCACATGCTTAAATGTTTTGGTTCCCCAAGATACATGTATTACACTCTCTATTCAAAGGTCACCTTATTGTGATGTTAGCTCATATTTATGTGGTACTGCGAGGTCATCATGACATTAGAAAATTCAATTACGTTTATAAATGGCAAGAACATATTGAAATATAACATTTTTTTTCATACTGCCAAACATAATATAAGATGTCCAGTCCGATCCAGCAGTTAACTAATTACCTGGTACATTGAATTTCCTTTAAATTGCTGTTACTGCCAGTATTACTTTCAGATAGTTTACCCCTCTTTACAGGGAATATTTAGATAACAACTGTGCAATATTATATTACCAGCATAAGTGTGTTGAAACATGATATACTACATAATAAGAAAGGTAGATGTGTTGGACATTTAGTATTTTGAAGTTTTGTTCTGTTAATCAAAAATTCATTTGATTTATAATTAAAAGTGGGGACTCGGGTGTTCGGGAAGATTATACAACTATTGATTTTCCCATTTGTCACCATGTCCAATGGACGTTGCTTATCGTACCATTGATATGTACTTTGTACCATTGTATATTAGTATAGGAATGATCGAGTGCAAGGTAATTTATGCAAATTAATGGTTGATTTATCACAAGTAAACTTTTTGTGTAAGAGGCGTTATACTGATAACTGTGGTGTTTTGTTTGGGTAGTTTAATGACAGTATGTACTCTATCTTTTGTCCATGTTCTAATCAATTTGCAACTGTGTACTTACTCAGCATTATCCTCGTTTGTGTTGTTTGGATCATTAGATATTCAGAAATAACTAGAACTCTGACAGGTCAGCAAGGGATCCATTGTATGGCAATACATGTATGTCCCCAATAATCAAGAAGCCATTTGCATTGAAGCAAAATATATTATACATGATCCACCTCCAAATTCAAGTATAATACTCATTTGTAAGCTTCAATTTGTTTTATGTAAAACTTAAGTACCTCCCCCACTAAGAGCCACGGTAATAGAGATCTGCTTTGTCCTTAACCTCTAGGCCCAAATGATCTTGACCTTTGATCAAGTGACCTTGACTTCTTGCTTAATTCCCACCAACTTTGCTTAATGTCATTACAAAATTTTCATCAGCAAAAAGAGAAAAAACTTCACCTTGACCTTTAAACCAGTGACCTTGACTTTGGTCAATTATTTTTTTGTTTAATTCTGACCAACATTGCTTCATCATCTCATGACAAAATGTTCATTTGTAATAACATGAAAAATTTGACATTGACCTTTGAATCTAATGAACATCTTGACTAAATATCATGTAAATTTGTCAATACATACAAATGTACTAGATATGGACAGCCAGATAGACAGAAGGTCAGACAGACAATGATTACTATACAGGGCACCCATATCTCTGATGGGAGAGGGGCATCATAAGTCTTTAAATGTCCATGTCTTTAACAGATACCCATGGTTATAATTGCACTACGCTATATGCTACCGTGGGTATGTATCCAACAATGTGTCTTTAAATCTTAATTATTATTGTGAATGTGTACTTGTTAAGAATGGTTAAGAATGGTGAGGTGTGATGTGAAGTTGTGTTGTGCTGAGATAGATTATTTGATAATGAGTTCTTTACTTGTGATATTCTACAACAGATTAAGAAACGGGGTAAACCTCCCGGATTTTCATCAACAGGATACCAAACTGATGGCCTTGACCTGTAAACAATGGATTATGCGCAAGATAAATATTGTTACTTAACAAAATTATTTGACATTTTAAAATATCATTTGATGTAAGGTATAGACAACCTATGGAAATAAAACATTTGGGAAAGAAAGTTAGGATGTCCGTTTTCAATCATCCATATTTTGTAATATACCAGAAAAATTGAGATATAATGTTGATTCACAATTAAAGTATTTCTTGAATCTCACTTTGGTACAGTTTAAGAACACGCCACAGCGTCAACACAATATGGCCATAATCAGCCACCATAAGATAGTGTCACGAAATATCTGCTGCAGGAGACAGTGACAACAATGTATATTAAATTATCCACATCACTCAAAACTACTTCATATACGAGAAAAGGAGAAAGTAAAAAGGATGTCTTTTGTTTTACAGTTTCAATGTTTTTATTTATTTACTATTAAAACGAATACCCTTCCACCTAATTGTGAAAATGCTGCATGGGATCATCAGACAAGTACAAACAGTAAGTGTCTCGAGTATTTGAAATTTGAAAGCTTGTCACAACTCAAACGGAAGCACATGACAACATCTTCAGCTATATAGTTACCAGTAAGTGATGTATTTCAAACCTTTTATTTGTACTGTCATGCAAAGTAAATGGCAGCAACGCTAGTCCTCGCTACGAGCAAGAAACTTTACATGCTACAAACGAAACTTAAAACATCCATTTCCCAGTCAGAAAGATTGTAGAAACTTGTCCCTTCTCGGTTCCGTACTGGGCACATATCCTACTCATTCATACCTTTATAAATGAGATCAACCAACATTCCATGCATGTGGCACTCCATTTACGGTGGAGCATTTACAAATAGAATATTCCGATTTTGAGCAAATTCATGATAATGACTTTCAAGTCACCCACAGGTTTCTCCATGGCCCTGCATGACTAAAGCCGTTGATGGCCTGTTAAAACAAAAGAAACAAAGGGCCTGTTTCCAGTAATGTTAATTCTCCATAGGAGCCTGCCCCCGTATAATTTCTTATCTAGCTCAACTACAGTTTTTTTCTTTTACGAAGAATAATTTTACACCTTTCCGACACCCAGATTTCATAATGTCAGCGAAAATGTATTTTTATAAAGTTGTCATTTTGAGCATCAAAGACATAAGGTCGTAAATAAAAGAAGGTTATCTCGAAATTGTAATTCGCAACATAGTATAAATTTCTTTTGATAAATATTTCCAAAACATCGTGTTTATTCATAAAACATAAAACAAAAATTATCTCGGATGAAAATGCACTTGCAGAGACAATTATGAAGAAAAATGCCATAAAATTGCAATTTTCTCCCGTTATTTAGTTTTGGATGCAAATTTCCATCACAAAATCGGATAGCGCTTTACTTGTTTCATATGTGTACCAAACATTAGCTAATTCCATGTGGTGGAACGTTCTCATATCGCCGCCTGAATGTGGTTGTAAATTGAAAGAAAAGGGGAAATGAGTAACAACCTTGTCTGAAACCCTATTATATAGCTTATTATATACAAAATTTTATATTGAATATCAGAGCGGATATTTTCATGACAGTTTTATGATATCTAACGACTAAATAAACAGTATCGATATAAAGATTTACACTGGGGACACCCTGATACATGGATACTGTTCTATCTCAAGTTGTCCTCTTTTGAATTTTCTGATCGTGTGGCCTTGTACATTTATCCGTATCTTCTTGTCTTTGTCTATACGTTTACGGAATCATTGACTCGACGCTAGCTATTCTTGTCGCACTTTCCTTGTTTTATTGTCCCATCTCCAAAGCGTTTGTGGCTCTGTCAGGGTTGGGGCCCTGACTTGTCTCACTTTCTTTGTGCCTGCCGACCACGCAATCGTTCTATTGCGTTCAGGTTCCGTGTGCCAGATAGATCAGGGACAGAGCTAACTTTTCTCCATGCCATCTTATCAGAGAATATGTCAAGGTCATGACCTCGCTATGGGATAAAGAAAATGTCGAAAAAAAAATCTCGATTTGAGAATTTGAAAATTTTTTTGATCATCGGATAAAAAATGACGGAGATATGGCACTTTGAAAATTTCAAAGTTTTCCCCGCCAAAATTAAAAAATCGAACAAAAATGCCTAAATTTTTTTCAGCTCCTTCATTTAAACACATACAGACTTGATATTTGGCACAAGCATAGAACGTAAGAGTGGCTACAAAATTAGTTATTTTTCACTGACCTTGAACTTCATTCATGTCAAATAATCAAAAAGAAAAATTAAACAAAAATTCTTTTGAATCAGGTTCTTTGTTCGTTCGTTTTTTTCCTAAAACGATCAATGCATCTTGTAGTTCATTGGCGGGGCTCACTTTTCTCCGCGATATGTTATCAGAAAATATGTCAAGGTCAAGGTCTAAGCGCGAGGTCAAATCAAGGACAAAAATTCAAAATTCAAAATGAGTTAATTTTTTGACTGCATTGCAAAGTGCATGATTAATGAAGAAGAACGGTGCAAGTTTTATGGTCGTGCGATAAAAAATGACGCCGAAATGGCACTTTGAAAAAGTTTGTTTTCCCGCCAAAATTCAAATTTCCCCCCAAAATGCACTTAATTACCCTCTGCTCCAAAATCTTTACATACACAGATATTATATTTGGCACAGTGATAGCATGTACGGATGCCTACAAACCTGATTGCTTTTCAATGACCTTGACCTTCGTTCAAGGTCACAGAGGTCAAATGATCAAAAATCGAAAATTTCAAATTCTCTTTCAAACGGTTAATTTTTATTGTATATTAAAGAAAACGTTTGTTTGAAGATGTTTGCAACGTTTCCAGGTCAAAACGTCAACTTTATCTCAGAAAAAATACATAGGAAAACATTTAACTGCCAAAATTAAATATTATCCTACAATTACACTTGAAATGTTTTTCCTCCAATACTCTGACACCAACATACTTGATAATTGGCACATATAAAGCATTAATGACTGGCTACAAAAGGTATGCACATATTTGACCTTGACCTTCGAAGTTCAAGGTCACAGAGAGGGTTGAAAGTCAATTGATCGGTTAAAGAAGGGAAGCGAAGAGAAGACGAAGAGAAATCTTAGGTAAAACGTACAAAGGCGTTCGTCAGAACGAGAACATTTCTGCAATCATTTTCTAGTTGGAAATCCCGTGTTTTGATCTTGATCAAATCTAGTTTTGTTTGTTGTTCTGTCTATTTGTCAGCCAATGTCTTCAACCACGGGGACTTGCGAAGTTAAGCCATCTTGGATTTTTTTATGAAAAAGTGTTTCTCACACTTTTTTTCATATCTGTGTACATATTCTCAACATACCGAGCAAATACTCTCGTGTTTTTGTTAATTATCTAAAGAAAGTCGAAAATCGGCAATTCAACCATAGGCTAATTCAACCCAAGATTTGAAAATGTTCCACCACTTACATGTTGATGATTTTTCCTCTCATCAATAGCATATTACATACTGTTTAATAGGATAAAAATTGGTTTGCATCCAACGCCCATAAAAGGGTGTATTCTCTAAAAAACACAGTTTTTGTGTCTAAAATGTTATCATCGAAAATGGCATTTTTGAGATTGTTTCTTCCATAAAATAGCCAAATGGCGCGATGGAAACATGATGTTTTGTCACAATCATACCATGAATGTATTCCTTACGGTGACCATCATTTGATTAGATTTTTATTAATATTTTACATAACATGCACATTTTATCAACACTTAGACAGCTTCTGAAAGGTACAACTTTGAGGAGCCATAAAAAACAAACCAAGTGACCTAAATCTTTATACTTTATAGATTTGTGACCACAACGGCATGGGCAATGCACCACCAACAGGAAATTTGAATCAGAGAAGGGGCCATTTTGGAAACAGGCCCTTTAATATAAAAGTCTAAAGGAAGTATCGAACAAAACCTTGTCAACATGCAATATCTGTATTATGTTTATTTGTCAATATTCAAGTCTATCAACACACTTTGTACAGCCAGGATTGTAAAGCTGGTGAAAATCATATCAAAATAACACACATCTTTAAAAAGTACAGATCATTAGTATCGGTCATATATTCAACAAACTCGTCACACAACCACATTTACTGTGAGTAAACAAACATCAAAGCAGGTACTACATGTATTAACTTATTTCCTGTTGACAAATAAGCATCAGTACATGGATACAGTATTAATATATCCAAACAAGGATACAGTATTAATATATCCAAACATGGATACAATTTTAATATATCCAAACACTTGGGTGCAATATTAATATACCCATGTAGTGACAATATTCATCAGTTATAAAAAATTACTTCAGAAACTTAATAAAACGAAAAATAAATGTAATAACATGTAATAACAAATTATATTAAAAATGTAAAATGAATAATGAACATAATTATACAAAAGTGAATGGAATAGATATAAAAACATATAATTATGTAAAAGTATTGCTGTCTTAGTATCACAATTACATTTAAGCATTGAACAAATGTTGTTTGCTTGCAAAGCTCTGGCATTCAAATACAATGTAGATCATAAATACCATACAAAAACACTTCAACGCTTATATATTTACATTCTTTTTCCTTTTTTTATTTTAAAATGCTATAATTCATATTTAAAATTCACAATTCCCGCCTTACCGACAGTCAGCTGATTTTTTGCCAGTCCTTAGTCCCACTTGGTTTACACACTTCTTCTTCTAGAATATATCTTCCGGTCACTCGATTTGTAGCTCTTCTGCTTCTGGAAGATCTTCTACCTCTTCCGTCTCGAAGCTGGAAGATGTATCTTCCAAGATGTCGGCGAAGATGTTTTAAGTGTGCGAGAGATGAGTTTCACTACAGAAGGATTAATAACAAATACATGCACATAGCGTTTGAGAAAACTTAAAAACTTGTTTGTTTTGTTTATATTCTACCGGTTTACTCGATTTACATATAACAGAATGCGATCTTCTTAGAAGGCTTCTCTTCTGAGAAGAGTGCAAATCGAGTTGGGCTCTTGGAACAGCGGAACATGGTCGCATCCTTTTTGGCAAACAAAATAGTACATGGAGAATTTTTAAAAAATCAGTTTGTTAATCATTTTATTATCAACGTAATGCGCAAACGGCATGTTTTTATAACAAATAATGTAGACAAAATAATTAGTCGTTAAACGTAATTATCCTCGATATTGTAGTTGCACTTGTATTAATATGCTGATAAGTGTAGCACGTGATTGATGGCATTTAAACGCACATCAATGCCAGAGCTCTCAAACAGGCTATATAGTGACAATACCAGACAAATGTAAATATAAACATGTAACTATACTAGGTATAGCCCAAAAGTACAGGTCTAGGGTCAACAGCATCTTTTGCCCCTAAAAGTATAGATCTCAGATCAACAGGTTTCTTTTGCACAAGTATAAATCTTGATTCGAATCAACAGTTTTTTTTTTTTTTTTTTTAGATCAACAGGTTGCTTTTGTGCGTACAAGTATAAATCTTGAATGAACAGCTAGGATTCTTTTGTGAAAACATGTGAAGATCTCCTTACAACAGGTCATATTGTCGATTTCTTTTAACATTCACATCTTATGTAGGTTTAACAAGGTAGCTACGGTATACAGTATACTTCTAGGAAACGGGATAATAACACCTAATACTATATAAAAAATAACATTTACAATGCAAGTATGATAAGCAGAACTTAAAAGCTTGTATTTAACTAGGACAAAGATGTATAAAATATCTCTTTGAAAGAGATGCTCCATCAGTAAGCTGATAGAAGACTTTGATTACTGATACCTGAATTATAATGAGGCCCCTGAGTAGATCATGAGTATTTAAAGCCAAATGTGGAAAAGGGAAGGTTGAAGTTCTGCTCTATTACGATAATGCAGTGTTATTGGATGACCACTCGATATAAAGTAGTATGCATAAAGGCTAGCTGGACAGTTGCAAGATTGACACCAATCTATTATTGCTTTAATGCAGAAGAGGCTGTAGTCGTTCAGCTTGCATTCAAATCATCAAACAAGTGAAATAATGCATCACAAATAACTCAAAACAAATTAAATGATGACACAAAACAAGTTCATTAATACTAACAGGATAAAAAATGAAGTTACCTCCATACAGGGAATCTTTACTATGTGGGAACATAATGCGGAATGTGAAATCATGGATAATCCTATTACAATAATTTTTTGAAACAATAAACAAATTTTTTTGGAGAATAGAGATTCAAGAGGAGAGGGGGGCAAGATTGGGGGTTTTGAGAAGGGAGAAGGGGTTTACAAATGTGAATTGTAAACAGACCACAAATTTAATGGACAGAAATCAAAGTGTTAATCACATGAGCTGTCCTCTGGTGCATGTACATTGTAATCTTAAAGCATATTGTAGATAAAATAAACGGGAACACACTATTATTTGGCAGTGTAGGAAAATAGCGAGAGTATGAAGGAAGCACATGTCTGTATATACATATAAACAGTTTCTATATAGATCACAATTTCAACTGGGGATACACATAACTCTTGGTTATATATCATCACTCAAAATCAATGTGGTGGCCAGGAACGATCATGGTGACTTGTATCACAGGTAACACAACCGATCTCAGTTTCTGTACAGTGGTATTCTGCAACAATGGTATAGGGATATACAAGACAATGTTTGTGGATTTATGCTTTTTGTGTTGGCTTAAATGACTTGCTGTTACAGTAGTGACTAAATTTTGAAATACAAATGTAATACTTTTTCAAAATAAGGACAAGCCAGTTGGTCTTTTACATTATGTCGCCTTTCAATCTAATGATGGACCTTCAGATGTAAATTAAACAGACATTGTAAATCTTTGTCAGTGGTCACTGGGATGTAGAATTTGTTTGCCTGGTCCATGATCCTTCATTAAAAAATCTATCCAACTGGTTCAACCGAATAAAAACAGCCCATGTGTTCAGTATTTGAAAATTGTCTTAAATCAACGACTTAGGGAGGTGACCTAAGTATTATAATAATTAGACCATATTGTAATTACATGAACTATTATAAGACGAATTGATAAAATCATTTGCAATTTCAATTTAATCCACAATCATGTCTTAATTATTTACCTAGAATTATTAAATAGTTGTCCTAAATAACATCAACAGTTCGTCATGAGTCAGATTCCTGTGACTGGTCACTATGCATTAGTCGTAGAGAACGTCGTTTGATGCGTTCATCAGTCTGGCGTTTGAAGGCATAGTTTAGTCTGGTGGCTCCCCACATCCACAAACTGTCTGGAATACACTGGATAATCCATCCCTGAAACAACAACACATAATATCAATGTGACTGTGCCAACAAAAAAGGATGTTGAATACACCCCAAACATATACTATCCTACAAGCTGTCATGATACAACCTCTTCTCTGACTGCCTTCAAATCAGGACTTCAGATGTATCATATCTGAAACAATATCTTGTCCTTTAACTTACAACTTGGTAAACTTTTAAAATATAAAACTGTCCATTTTAAAGGATACAGAACTGAATCAAGCATATACAGGTCAGAAGAAATCAGCTTAAAATTATGTAATGTTGACCAGTTTTGGTCCAAGCTCTGAGCCTGTGGAGGTGGTGAAGATAAAAATGTTCATACCACCAAACTGTCAACTCATCCTTATACTTACATCTGTTCAGTTAGTGTTATTTTTCTATATAGAATGCAACTCTAATCTAATCCTCTCCCAACTTTATCAGATAAAATGTGCTATGAAGTGGTTGATTTGATTAAACCACTTACATGATGTATTAAAGATCTTTCAACCTACCCACAGGATTTAGTTGGAGCATATAAATAGAAGTATTATAGGAAAGAAGATTGTTAATATTATAATTTTAGCTGTTTAGACCACTCATGATCAGCCCTTTGGTATGAAAATTAGGATAAAATTAAAAATTATGGTTTTGATAAAAACTTACATCCTCACTGCTTACTTGAGTAAATTATTACTAAGTATTCTAATATATTATTGCGAGTGATATTATTGTTGCAGTTGGCTTTGACCAATCAGAATGCTGCTTTCTATTAACTGCATTGAATTGAAATGCATCAAAGGTTGAATGAGTGGTTGTTTTGAAGAAACTCTGTAGTAAACATTTTGGGTTTTAATCAAATATTAATTTTGAAACAAGCTTCCCAGGTAAAAGCAGAAAATGTTGAAATTTTGTTTCCAGCCCATTAAAAATTATGTTATCTTGTTGTCAAGTCTAATGTCTTAAGAATTGAATCGAATTAAAATCTAGATGGTCATTCTCACTATGTTACATAAACATCTAACCATATCCAATATGGGGTCACGTTCTGATGACCTTTGGGATGTGTGTATATCACTTTCAGGGCGAATTGGCATTTTATCGATGTCATCGAAGCAAAAAACATTTCGTCACAGCATGCATCTGAAGCAAACCATTTCGGCACAGTATATAGCTTTATGCTTTATGGGACAAAATGACTTGAAACGAATTGACAGACTATACACTCTAGTCATGCTAATTCGGACATATAAAATTCACTTCCAAGATTCTGGAAGTAGCCATTTGATTGGCTAATCCAAAAGGTCATCCTGACGTGACCCCTTATGGGATGTTGTTAGATGTTCATGTAACGTAGTGATAATGACCATCTAGATTTTAATCAGATTGTTAAGAATTCGGCATACATAGACTTTTTGTTATTATTTGTATTTAAAAATGAAATGAATAGAAAATTGAATGTTTTTTCCATTGAATATCACAAATACAATTGTATATCACACATATGACAGAATATACCATGATATTCAACAGAACCATTCAACATTCTCTATATGCTACCAAAGAGTCATTCTGTGGTTTTAATGGCATTAGAAAATAAACAAAGTATACCAGTCCTATTGGTGTCATTTACCTAACATATATAACCTACTGTAAACTTTACAGCCTTCCAATAGTGAAGTTGTATGGTCCCAGAGAAATTCACTATTTTGAGCATTATTTATTTTGACCTTCAGACCCCTAGCATTTGTGAATAGTTATAGATTCAAGCATATCTGGGTCTGAAGAAGAGGATTTTGAAATTTCCACCAAGTTGACCAATGTAATCTGACTCATTTATCATTATACCTGTAAGGTATGTGGCCAGTACCCAGTCGTACGACTTGTATATCCTAGGGTAGCAATGGCGTGACGGGCATAATCAGCAGCAGACGGGATCATGATACTGGGGCGTGACAGAGTTTCACTGAAGCGTGTCATCCTGGTAGCTACATAGAAAGGCATTAATGACTGGACAATGATCCCATGGTCCTGGTATTCATACTGTATGGCTCGGGCAAAGTAATCCAGGAAACTCTAAAACACAAAATCATTGTTAAAAATACTGTATTCAACTCA
Source organism: Pecten maximus (assembly GCF_902652985.1). Taxonomy (NCBI): domain Eukaryota; kingdom Metazoa; phylum Mollusca; class Bivalvia; order Pectinida; family Pectinidae; genus Pecten; species Pecten maximus. The sequence goes on along the minus strand of NC_047024.1, from coordinate 34,337,525 downwards.
AAATTGAAATCATTTAAGCATTGATGTCATTTTTGTTTGCAAACTTCTGTAAGAATCCGTGTAGCGGATTCATACAATTTGCAAACAAAATTTGTTTCATACCCCGATGAAACTAAAAAAAAATTGACATCAATGCTTATAATTAATTTTTGAAAATGATTTTCTAATTTAAAACATGTTTTATGTACAATTTTACTGGTTTTAAATGGGATTTTTTTTCTCAAATCAATACGCAACGTCAATTGTCATCTTGTGACGTCACATTTTTCGTGCCATTCTCGGAATTTCTTTCATAGAAGAATGAAAAGAATTTTTCGACCAATCACATTTGAGTATTTACCATGAAAACAAAGAAAAATTAATTATTCTGTTATAATATCACTCGTTTATAGTGGAATAAGCGTAACAATATTTACATAATATTATCTGTTTATAAAAAATTTCCCAACATAATGTTTTGTTCTTTTTTCAAACTATTGCTCTATTAATATTAATGTTTAATGTGTATATTTTTAATATATTATTCTATTTACCACTGAATTTCTTGAACTACAGTAAAACCTCATTATCTTGACGTCGCTATGGGTCACAAAAAACGTGAGATATTTTTAGGTAACAGATTATATCTTACATCGTATATAGAATTTTTATTTTCGGGACTGAATTTTTTCTTCACATTAAGCAGAGTCTTTGAGTTTTCAAAGTTGGAGATAACAAAGTTCACTAATGCAAAATATAGCTTAAGAGATTGTTTAAATTTGTATTCATACTAATGAAGGTGTGTCTGGTTACCTTGGTAGCAGAGTATACAGTTGTCAGTGGAGTGATTTTATCACAGGAGCCAGCCGATACCATCACCACTGCACCTTTACATCTGAAACAGGATTTTACATACACTCTTATAAACTTATAATTTAATACCTGGTAAATACCATCAATTTTTAAGTCATACCTATTAAATTCTTTATCAAAATATGTTATCAGAATACCCCTGACTTTGTGTACAGTTTCATACTGTTATCTCAGAGATTATTGGTTAATTGATATACAAACTGATAATAATCTCATATAATAACTTTCTCATGTCAACTTATATCCTCAACAAAGGTCTATATTACAGAATCACAACAAGTTTCATTGAAATATAAATCAGTAAAGAAAATATTTGATCTTTTATCTTTTAACTTATATTTCTGTTTTATTTGCTTGGTTACAATATCAGGACTCATTTTAAACTGTCAAGGACTCATTTAACCATTGCAAATTAATTCTATGCTACTTTAGTCCAAAATATACTGATGTTTTATCAACTAATATTATCAATCAAGCGTCATTCAAATTAAAGTTAATAAAATGTCAAGAGTTTTGGACTAATGATACTTATGATTTTTCAGAAATAATGAAGAATCACTGCATGAAACCTATATTTCCTTTTACCACAGCTTCATATATGTACCCTTACAGGGTGGGAGGTGGCTGTGTTACTCACTTTGACTGTTTTTCAATTTCATCATAGAAATTTACCTTTGAACCATTTGTGGTAATATCATATGGGTCATCTGTAAGAAATCATTTACATAATATTATTTGTAATTTGATTATCATAGAACTGCTTAAAATATGTGTCATTTACATCTATATGATGCTGGTATATACAGAAAGTGTTGTAATGAGAGATTTCTTATATGATGACTAATACAAATCAATCCCAGCTAAAATGGGAGTTATATTTTCCATGGAAAGTTTCCTGAATAATGTAAATCATTCATGGCCACTATTCTGTACAGTGTTAAATGGGATTTTCATTGAGATTTAGAGTATTTTCCAGGGAAGTCCATTGGTCTATGTGCATGAGTGATATGAAGAACTTCAATACCTCATCATGCCTATCATTAAGAAGATTTATCAAATTATGTATAATCAGGGACACACATAGACACATGTCTGACATACGTCCCTGCTAAATATACACTTTTTAAAATACACTGTCAGGGCTTTTTTTCTGACAATTTTTTATGTCTAATAAAAAGAACCCATTCTCAATTGAAATAGTATCATAATGAAGCAAAGTTACTCTGCAAAACTTTCCTTCCAAAATCACCAATTTGCTTCCAATAATGAACAAAAAGACTCCATCCTGATCAAGTTGTTATAAAGGACAATACCAATACTCACCATAGTCGCTGTGGCTACGTTCACATTGATTAACTGCCATAACATCTGAAACAATCAAAATAAGAATCAAGTAATCTTGTAAAATTTTCATGTTAAGTAACTATATATTACACCCACTGGATTTTGTGCACCAAGTCCTTATCAAAATCCTTATAAAATTAATCATTCAACACCAATGATGGGCATAAATGCACATCTATCATTCCAAAATAGCAGGTCAAAGGTCAAACAGTTATCTTGATTGAACATTTTGTACCTGGTCTGTGATTGGCTGTAGATGTTTTGATGAAACATTTACTGGAATGTAGTGAATTACATCTTACATCAGTCAGACACCACTACCAGACAGGGTTTAGTGAATTTTTTGTCACTGCCAGAGATTTTTTTTATATAATATCATTTACTCTCAGACTGAATACATTGTACAGGTCATGCTTGTACTCTTTGTCTAAGGTAAATGTAAACTTTATTTATTTTACAAAATTGCGAATTGTTATATTAACTTATGTTAATCATGCTTGTTGGCCCGGATGGAAGTGTGAGAGGGGTCTTAGTGTGGGAGTAAATCCGAGTACCCAGAGAAAACCCACAGAGTCAGACAGGTGATCCCATACCTCTTCACGTTTGATCAGGGAATCCAACCCCAGATGTCTAGGTCAAGTGAAAGACAATTGGGTACTACTCTGCCACCCAACCACTAATCAGCTGAAGGCTAGTGTGTATAATTCAAACTGTATACCCAAGTAACACTATATATACAATTTATATACTGTCACTAGGAATGTGTGATGTATGGTTCGACCTGAAATATATCATATACAAGTCGCGGTTGTAACAGTATAAGGAATGTGATAGTTATCTCCCCTGTATTTTACCTCTGTAGGCACCTCCAGGAACGGTTGTGGGTAATCATACATCACTCCAACATTATTGACTGTCAACAAAATAAAGCAATATTATAGCAGAGTTAATGAGCTGTGAATGAGAACAAGTACCAAAAAGTGGGCTAGTGCTGCGATAATTCAGTATTTACACAATTTTATTCCAAGGCTCTTGGCTGGATATTTTTCTAAATCATCGACTCATCATTTTTGATATAACTTTAAAGGTATAAATCACACTGGCCTAGGTTATGTAACTTTTTAAGTATGGTTTCAAAAAACAAAACTGCTCTACAAAAATAATTTATGATTCTAATTTAACTCTACAACAGCTATCTTTTTAATTGTATAATTAAAACTGAACTGATTCCTGATTTGAATTATACTTGATTATTTATCATTCCATGAACTAATCTTCCCTTTTTATCAAAAGGTAGTACTGTCGCAATGGCTGCAGGTCTGTGATCAGGCCTATGGTTATTCCAGTAAAAGACACAATGTATATCTTATGGCAGGACTCCAAGAAGACAAAAATTCTTTGTATGGTAGGTGCGGGAGAAAAAGCAGCCGTTTTCATGTTTTTTTTATACTTACTCCAGCCCTTTTTATATGTTTTTTTATACTTAAATATGAAATCACTTCTATTGCTGGTTTCTGATTGAGAAAACATAGAGAGTCCTCTCATTGAAAAGATATATAATATATATATAACCAGTAAATATATTACTGGAATATTAATAGCCTTAATACCACCAGGGAAGTTTTATCTAATTTTTTATTATCATAAAACATGTACAGTATATTTATAATCCCATTAAAAAGAATCTCATACATAATTATATAAACAACAACAGTATATTTAACATATTACATGTATATATATAGTATTATGACTGACCTAGTATTCCAATTTCTTTGTCTTTGATTGCTTCCCATATTTCTTGGTAAATTTCTCGACCTTCATTAAAATTGATGCCTAAAACGCAGGTTTGCACACCATATTTTTCTTCTGAAAACACAAAAAATGAGTTTTAATTAGCATAAGAATTGTTGTATTGTAAAGTGTGATAATAAAAGCTCGAGCAAACCGGTTAATTACTTGCATATATGTTACATACACAATAAGTCTAGATTTTCTTCCATCCACACATACTTGTATGTATATTTGTTGAATAATATAGTATGATAAATATATCCTTTATGGAAAAATCATGTGGGAATAACAGAATCCCTCACTCTCAAACCAAAGTGGAAGACACTTTAGTTATCAAACGCAAGACTATAACAAAAGCATCTTAAAGAGCAAATCCCAAGGGAGGGTCCAGATCAGTACTATCTCACTTCAGGTAATTTAAGGGGTTTAATGTACATGTGCAAGGAGTGAGGGAGTATATCTTTTTCTCATACCATGTTGGCCTTGTTATGTACAATATTACAATATTTAAGTGCATGTACATTCTACTTTAAGGTAATTAAGCTAAGGTTAAGGTAATATAATTGTGATGATGATGTCCAATTCATTACTCCAGTATACTTGTGCTGTAGGTAGTGAAATGTCAACTCTTAAAGCAAGCCATTTCAGTTTCAGCAAAATGGCAACCCTAATGATAGATCATAATACTGAACTTCAAAAAGATAGTTGATGTATGTCTTTCCCTTGGATTGAGGTTTCAGAACCACTTACATACATATGTGACATTATTATTTTATCCTAGCTACATTCCACTAGTATTATGAAGTTGTGCATTACAATGAGTCCGGTTACAGGAAAAATGCAGTACAGTGTTAAAAGTACCTATGTCCTTGGCTGTCCTGTATAAGCGATTCTCTTTTTTGCTGATCAGAACAATGTTGAGGCCACGACTAGCTAACTCTCTTGCATAAGCTCGTCCTATCCCCTCACTGCTTCCTGTCACCACTAGAAACAAAATAGTACAGATATTGATAGTCTGAATTTTCTGACGATCTTATACTACAAGGCAACTTGAAAGGCGATATTAACATCATGCCCAGAACCCTTCGGATTAATATATTGTATACTGGTATATAATAAGCAGTAGATCAATCTGAACTCATTCCAGAATGCTACAGCAACATGCCCAAAATCATCACAAGAGGCCTTTAAAGTGGATATATATGTTGTGATAAAGATTCTAATAATAATGCATTTGACCTGTATGTGTGACCTTGAAAGTAGGTCATGGTCACCATGTCCTATATATATTAATTTTTATTTGATAGTCATTAGATTTTGGTAGCCCTTTATGCAAGCATGCTACTGTCCCATTGCATTATCTTGGGCCTCTTGGTTGAGAAATTGTTTATTTTGTTGAGAAATTGTTTAATGGAAGAAGTTTATGCTGGACAGACAGCCATTGGATACTGTCCCAGATCATATATAATATAGTTAAATTAGTTAATATAACCTTTTTGCCTGTTGGGGAGCTAATTACTCCAACAATGTTAGAGGTTTTACACGGCGAGATACTTTTGACAGCCGCCGTGTAACGCAGTCGCCAAAATCATATAGATAGATAGAAAAAGAGCCGATCAGCGGCCTCTTATGTTATAGGAGTAGGGAGCTAATATATAGGTTAGTTTAAAAAGGGACATAAATTATAACACATTGAAAATTTCAAAAGTCTGTAAATGCAGTGAAATGGAATTCAAAAGTCAATTTTAAATTTATTACAATCCAGCAGTTTAATTCATTAAATTGCACACACATCAGTTCTTTAAGTAACGTTAGATCTATCTTCTTCTTCCTCCGTCAATGCTGATGATTATACCCTCGGGGTAACACAGAATCGTGAAAGGGGGAGGGGTATGTACATATACATATACATGTCTGGTGTAGGGGCCCTACACCAGACATGGTGACAGGGCCAGAGGAAACTCGGGCTATATTATTTTTGCCAAATGCAATGAAAAGGAAACAATTCCTACATCATGTATCAGACTTGTCGGTACATGCATCTACACTGCTATTGCTTACATAGATACTTATACACTGATATAGGTCTTTGCTATACAGAAGTAGACCAGTTTTCCACATTCAATGTAAAATCGATGCTAACGCAATACTATAACACATTGCGTATCAAGCTTACCGGCCCATTTTCCAAAACGCTTCTGAAGATTACTCCATCTTGACAATTTACTGAGTAAATGGTCGTTTCCTGCCTTTAACACACAACCGATGAATTGTAATGTCTTCCGTGAGGCATATAATGCACCGATAAAGGCCAGTGCATCCCTAGTAGACCGACAAACCAATGATATTTCACGAAAAAGATATTCGAAACTGTCAACTACCGCCATTTTCCCTAATTCGTTCGGGTCTCTCGGACGTATAGCTAGGGTTAACGTAAAATATGGGAAAATGGAAAGCTATGTTAAAAATAGTAATGCTTCGAACGGATATCAAAAATCTTAAAGATACATGTACGTTTATGTGTGTCAAAAAGAAAATCGATATTATTGGACAAACATATGATTAAATGAACGTAAAGGCATGTACACAACGCGATGATTATATTTGACAGCACTTAAAACTATTCCGAAAAAGACGGTATGAATCAATAGACTGTAAGCCCTTGGAGCCAACGAAACGTACATGTATGTAGACTATATAGATATACATAGAGAATCACGGACAGTGTCTTAAAATATCAGCTGTATTTTGGCGAGGGTTAAGAAAGACAAAAGTATGAAAGGTCGTTCATGTAAAAAAAAAAACGAGATACATTTAACGCGTTTGCATTTAACGCATTAAACATACCATTTAACCGTTAAAACTAGTTTAACGCGTTAAGATTTAAATTTTTACATTTAACGCGTTAAATGCAGTTTTATCACGTTCATAATTATTTTAACGCGTTAAATCTTAACGCGTTAAACTTTATCAGATTAACCAATCGATTGCACCCTTGCATATCAGCATTCGGGTTGAAAGTTCTTCATGGAAGCGGGAAAATATGGAGGCTTCGAGGAGAGAGGTTCGGGCAGTGGTTCAAGAATGCCTTGGGCTGTGCCAAGACACCCGTCGGCGATATTGTCAGTGGGCATGTATAAATTATTTGACAATGGTTATTTGTCAAAAAAAAATGAAGAGTCAACGTATGACTACTACGTGTGAATCCCGATGTCGGCGTTTGGTTTGTTTTGGTCTGCAGATTGGTTTATTATTATTATTATTTCAAACAGTTTAATGACAGAATATTACAGTACGCGTTGATAGAACATAAACACATTAAAGAGGACGTTGATATTTCTGAAAACCGATTTAAACAGAGACCCTATCAAAATAATCAATTTGTGCAATGAACCAACAAATTTTTCCTCTTTCACTGTGCTTCATTCTTTTGGTCATTTCAGTGATTTGTGTAGGTCTGTAAGATACATTGTTGTACATTACTGTAACTGGTACATTCTGATGACGTCACATTGTTTACAGACATTCCGAGTTGTGTCATTTTGTTCAGCGATTTGGTAGTTTTGTCATCTTTGAAAATTGATGAGATTATACAGAACATCACACATTATACCGTGTTATAAATGCAGTTTACAGGTAACAAGATGTTCGTCTATGGTGGTCAGCTGCCATATGATCCATCATGTACAAAATGTATGAAAATAATCATGGATTATGGGGTAAGAACTGGGACCAATACACCAAACCAGATGGCACCGTCGTATGTTGAAAAATCGCATAAAGTTAGTAAACTTTACCAATATAAACTCTATAATAAAACGGAGAGAAAAAAAGTGTCATCTTTGTACAAGGGTGTCTCTTTTGTCAACATTACACCTCATGCCAACACGATAACAATAACTGACGGTAGAGTCAATGCATTCTCTCAAGAAAGCTGGCTCTGGCAGCCATACTGTTAGTCCTTCAAATACTTATACATTTGTATATATGCAACAAGGAATTTGATTCGTCTGCTATTTTAGTCATTTTAACGCGTTAAAACAAAAGCTACGACTTTTAACGCGTTAAACGAACGAAGCTGTTTATCACGTTAAATGCTAGCTAAGTAACAAATTTAACGCTTTAAAATTCCAAGAAAACATTTAACGTGTTAAGATTTAACGCTTTAAGTTTTAAATAATGCGTTAAATGATAACGCGTTAAAGCTTTTACGCGTTAATCTTAACTCGTTAAAACTGCATGCCTCGGTGACGACACAGCTGACATTTATCAACGACCCCTCGTTTGTGGAAAATTGCCCCTGTCTGTCAAATCAGCTGCAATTATCTTCAATACGGGAACGACTGAACCTAATGTAAATTGTCAAATTTAAAGTATTTTTTTTCCGATAATCGTAACCATTGACAAGCTCAAAAGAATTTGTTAATAATTTATGAACCATTTTTATTATCTTTTTTTCTGTGATTGTTCTATTTTGTAACAAATGTTCTTATAGATATAAATTATATTGGTGATTATTGCACATGAAATACGTACCATTTTCAAGTGACATTTAAGAAATGAATACTCGTTGGGTTGTTACTATCATAAATCATTACTTATCATTAATGAAAGCGCTATGTTTCACGAGCTTCAAGAGAGCTACAAGTGTATGATTTACGACTTGTGCAAATTAAGTGGAATCTCGGAAGTTCATGTTTAACGCGTTAAATGTCGTTTAACGCGTTAAATGCTAACGCGTTAAATGTATCTCGTTTTTGACATGAACGGCCTTTCATACAAAAGTGGCGAGCCTTGGCGAGTCACTTTTGTCTTTCTGTCCCGAGCCAAAAATACAGCTTATATTTCAAGACACTGACCGTGTATTTTATTTGTCCTGCAACAGTCATCAAAAATAATCATCAAAAATAATCATTTTGAAGTGAAACGTTGTCAAAAATTATAGAAATATGTTCGCCTTTTAAACGTTGTTTCACTTTGAAGTAGGTCAGTCGAATTGACGCACGTGCTAAGATTCCAAAATACAGCTGTTTTTCGTCACTGACGTATACAGCAAAAATATATATGGTGGGTGTATATTCCGACAATGCGGTGGCAGTTGCAGAATAAAACTATATATATATCCATACATCGGTAACATGTTGATATATGGTATACGTATACGTAGGAGTTTATGAGGCACAGTTTTACTTTCTATTCAGCATGCTTTGATATATATTAAAAAAAACCTTTTTCTATCATCAGAATGTACTAATTTAGACAAGGTCATATCCTTGATGAATCTATATGACTTCACATTAATGATAAATGTTATCAATGATCCAATATGTATGTCAATGTATTACTTCTAATTTTCAAACATTTATTTGCACTTAGTTAATTTTTCTTTTTCATTGTACTCTTTTTTATTTTGGAGGAAATAAAGAATTGAATTGAATTGAATGAATGAAAGGATAAAAAGAAACTATGAAAATATAGGAAAGTGATGCCACTGTGGATTCTTAGTAAATGTGACCTAGCTATTTTTGATATCAGAAAATCAATTCTTGATATAAAAGATTCGATCTGTTAAATTGATATCAAAAAACTTTTTCTGATATAAAAAAGCCTTTTCTGATATATAGTATATACATTGTATCTATGTATATATATATATCATAATCGCATTCCTGATCATGATAAAGAAAATCTATTTTCTTATATTAAAACTAATTCTTGATATCCGAAATTATTTTTGTTATATAAAAACACTGAACAAATAGTAAAACGGCGCCTCATACATTTGATATAGGCCTTAGTCATGGAACAATACATGGATCAACTAACGTGTTAGGTCCATTATGGCCATTTAAAGAAATACGTCTTAATCAATAATTCGACGTATATATCTGTACCTAGTGCATCAAGTTATAATAACAGTACTATATTGATAATTTCTTTATTTGCAGGTGTTTCAGGCAATTATGTACCGTAAATCTTGAGTGATGATGATGATGTGATGATGATCGTGGTGGTGGTGGTGGTGGTGGTTGTGATGATGATGATGATGATGATCAATTTACCAGTGTTCTCTATGTTAGGTAAAACTGTTTCCCAATGTCAATGTACCAGTGTTCTCTATGTTAGTAAAACTGTTTCTCAATGTACCAGTGTTCTCTATGCTAGTTAAACTGTTTCCCAGTATCAATGTATCAGTGTTCTCTATGTTAGTAAAACTGTTTCCCAGTATCAATGTACCAGTGTTCTCTATGTTAGTTAAACTGTTTCCCAGTATCAATGTACCAGTGTTCTCAGTGTTAGTAAAACTGTTTCCCAATGTCAGTGTACCAGTGTTCTCTATGTTAGTAAAACTGTTTCCCAGTATCAATGTACCAGTGTTCTCTATGTTAGTAAAACTGTTTCCCAGTATCAATGTACCAGTGTTCTCTATGTTAGTAAAACTGTTTCCCAGTATCAATGTACCAGTGTTCTCTATGTTAGTAAAACTGTTTCCCAGTATCAATGTACCAGTGTTCTCTATGTTAGTAAAACTGTTTCCCAGTATCAATGTACCAGTGTTCTCAATGTTAGTAAAACTGTTTCCCAGTATCAATGTACCAGTGTTCTCTATGTTAGTAAACTGTTTCCCAGTATCAATGTACCAGTGTTCTCTATGTAAGTAAAACTGTTTCCCAGTATCAATGTACCAGTGTTCTCTATGTAAGTAAAACTGTTTCCCAGTATCAATGTACCAGTGTTCTCAATGTTAGTAAAACTGTTTCCCAGTATCAATGTACCAGTGTTCTCTATGTAAGTAAAACTGTTTCCCAATGTCAATGTACCAGTGTTCTCTATGTTAGTAAAACTGTTTCTCAATGTACCAGTGTTCTCTATGCTAGTTAAACTGTTTCCCAGTATCAATGTACCAGTGTTCTCTATGTTAGTAAACTGTTTCCCAACGTCAATATACCAGTGTTCTCTATGCTAGTTAAACTGTTTCCCAGTATCAATGTACCAGTGTTCTCTATGTTAGTAAAACTGTTTCCCAGTATCAATGTACCAGTGTTCTCTATGTTAGTAAAACTGTTTCCCAATGTCAATATACCAGTGTTCTCTATGTAAGTAAAACAGTTTCCCAGTATCAATGTACCAGTGTTCTCTATGTTAGTAAAACTGTTTCCCAGTATCAATGTACCAGTGTTCTCTATGTAAGTAAAACTGTTTCCCAGTATCAATGTACCAGTGTTCTCTATGTAAGTAAAACTGTTTCCCAATGTCAGTGTACCAGTGTTCTCTATGTAAGTAAAACTGTTTCCCAGTATCAATGTACCAGTGTTCTCTATGTTAGTAAAACTGTTTCCTAACATCAATATACCAGTGTTCTCTATGTTAAACTGTTTCCCAGTATCAATGTACCAGTGTTCTCTATGTTAGTAAAACTGTTTCCCAGTATCAATGTACCAGTGTTCTCTATGTTAGTAAACTGTTTCCCAGTATCAATGTACCAGTGTTCTCTATGTTAGTAAAACTGTTTCCCAGTATCAATGTACCAGTGTTCTCTATGTTAGTAAAACTGTTTCCCAGTATCAATGTACCAGTGTTCTCTATGTTAGTAAAACTGTTTCCCAGTATCAATGTACCAGTGTTCTCTATGTTAGTAAAACTGTTTCCCAGTATCAATGTACCAGTGTTCTCTATGTTAGTAAACTGTTTCCCAGTATCAATGTACCAGTGTTCTCTATGTTAGTAAACTGTTTCCCAATGTCAGTGTACCAGTGTTCTCTATGTAAGTAAAACTGTTTCCCAGTATCAATGTACCAGTGTTCTCTATGTTAGTAAAACTGTTTCCCAGTATCAATGTACCAGTGTTCTCTATGTTAGTAAAACTGTTTCCCAGTATCAATGTACCAGTGTTCTCTATGTTAGTAAACTGTTTCCCAACGTCAATGTACCAGTGTTCTCTATGTAAGTAAAACTGTTTCCCAATGTCAGTGTACCAGTGTTCTCTATGTAAGTAAACTGTTTCCCAATGTCAGTGTACTAGTGTTCTCTATGTAAGTAAAACTGTTTCCCAATGTCAGTGTACTAGTGTTCTCTATGTTAGTTAAACTGTTTCCCAGTATCAATGTACCAGTGTTCTCTATGTTAGTAAAACTGTTTCCTAGCATCAATGTACCAGTGTTCTCTATGTTAGTAAAACTGTTTCTCAGTTTTAATGTACCAGTGTTCTCTATGTTAGTAAAACTGTTTCCCAATGTCAATGTACCAGTGTTCTCTATGTTATTAAAACTGTTTTCCAATGTCAGTGTACCAGTGTTCTCTATGTAAGTAAAACTGTTTCCCAATGTCAATGTACCAGTGTTCTCTATGTTATTAAAACTGTTTCCCAATGTCAGTGTACTAGTGTTCTCTATGCTAGTTAAACTGTTTCCCAGTGTCAACGTACCAGTGTTCTCTATGTTAGTAAATCTGTTTCCCAATGTCAACGTACCAGTGTTCTCTATATTTCTATATATACCTTAGTGTGTTAGATTCCAGAAAGCACTGTAAGCTACCTGACTGATATATGGTGCTCTGCAAAGCAGTAATAAAACCAGGTCACTTCTTGGTCAGAAACCATTAATTGTCATCGTGCACATTCCTATGCCCGCTTTAGTTTATTTAGACATCATTGTGTGTTACTCAACTTCTCATATTCTTGTTTCTCTTTCCACATTTCATTCGCTCTTTGTTTTCGCTCGTTAAAGGTGCTTTATCGAAGACAAAGAGTTATTAAGATCCGAAAGTTGGAACTTTAAATTTTATTTTTTAGATTAAAAGTGGATTGATAATTAATTGCATCCCGATATTTTATCGTAACGCGCCTCTATATTTTGTACTTACCTTTTGTCTTATAAGCGATTATCATAAGGACGCTGTCGTTATTATTATTTCTTATTTGTTGGTGTTAATTCAGATGTGGAATTTGTGGGAGAAGTATTGTATACGTTGTCGGCGATGCAGCATTTTAACTTTCCCTAATATTTGTTTCTCCTTTTTCCATTTTCCCCCTTCGTGTTATCCAGTAATAATTGCCAAAACAAATCAGACAAACGACACATCATATGTAAGTAGTGTTTTATCTTTGCTTTCATCATAATAGCATTATGTATGCTTTACTTAGACAATAAACAAATATAATAGTAAACGATTTAATCATATTGAACACAATGAAGAGATTATTCCAGGAAATTATGCAAATCATCCACCGAATAAATGTCCATATTTATGAATAATCTTCCAAGTGAAGAGAAAGGTATATGCTATGAATGCTGTCAAGGGCTGTCAGCCTAGGGGACTAAACATCGCCGTATGTCGATAAAACACTATTCCTCTCCAGGATAATACATACCTCAACACGTTTAGATTGTCTTGTATAGCTACGGGCACCTGTCTGTCTACCAGAGCTGACGTCACAAGACAGAACATCTATCCTGGACATCATTGAGGTGTGATCCCATGTTAAACATCACATGGGATACCTCTCCGAGCAGGACTGCATGTAATTCGGACAATTTACCTTGATGGAGATTTAATTGTGTTTAAGTATTTCGTTTCGTAATTTGAAATCCTTCCATTTGCCATAATGAACTTTTGCACTCTCCTTCTAGGATTTTTAATGACACTTTTGATATATGAAGGTAAGTGCTTTCATTACATTATGCAGTTTCGAAAATGACTGCCTTGTTTTGTAAATATGAAATAACTGTCATAATATGAATATCTGCATTAATATGGATATGTAAATTTAAGGATATCCATTTATACCGGAGTTATCATTAAAAAATATTTAGAACACGAAGCTGGTGTACAGGTATATGGCCAATGCTATACTCTTCTTGTTTATATGGGATAAGGCCATCAATATTTGATGACATTGCTAATATTTCCTTCATGATCTGTTAGGTGTAGAGAAAAATTATATACAGTACATTGTTTCGGTTAATTTTGTGGGATATAGAAAAATCGTCATGATATTTATAACGTAATGGGGTTTTTAACGTGCATACAAACTACGATGTAAATTCAGAAGCACTTAGGTTATTTGAGCATATATTCATGCCGTTTTTAATCTTGATATGTATACAAAATATGATTGACATGTATCTGACGTTACCTACGTTTTGTATATTGCAGTATCAAATTAGACTTTTTATGAGACGCATTGTGTCGAACATGATGTCCCCATTCATAGTAATTCTGTTTGAAACAAGCATTTTTATTGGCTCACTTTGCATATCATCAACCAATCGTTACTGTTTGTTTGTTACTCTGTTATTTCTGTTTTCCTAATTCATTAATGGCCAGACACACGTGACATTTTATGTTGTTTTCCTAAAGTATTCAAAATGGCTACTTTCCCATTACAAACAGAGTTCTTCCCATGTATATTTGGGATTGGTCTTCCATGTCTGATTGGGAACCTTAAGATCTGTTTCCTTGTTTAGGCTTTCCTTTCGTCAGTCTTCAAACTCTTATGACCTTCGGGTGCGATTGGATTAAGCGCACAAAGACACCGTTTTCTGTAATGTCTTCAGTTACAACACTGAATTATCTTTGACTATGAAATTTGATAAGTTTCCAACATTGCAACACTTGAAACATTTTTTTTTTTAAGTTTTTCTATTGTGCGATTTCTCATCGATCATCGACCTTACATGATCTTGTCTTTCTCCACCTCTCCACCCCTCTCCCCATCCATTCCCCTCCGGAAACCAAACAACCAAATGCTCCATGCTTTTTATGTTTCGTGGTTATCGCCTTTCCTACTATTTTCTCAACATACTTCGTGCATGTCTGACTTTGAACTGGTAAACTAAGTTTTCTAGAATTATATCTATTTTCAGTTTAAACATTATGACTCTACTTTTTTTTTTATCAAAACCTCTACCTAATGAATAAATGGCAATATATTAGTGTTTACCATATCGGGATCGTCGATTGTTCTATTGAGAGGAGAATAAAAGCTTCTACATGTGGTACAGGGCAATACATGACCTTCTGAAGAAACTTCAACGCAGACTTTCCTAAAAATATTAGGTTGCTCTTACACCCTCCTTTCGATGTCCTATACTGTCAACATGCTATAATAGATATTATCTGTGTAATAAATCACAATCCTACATAGCTATTTGGTGTTTTTGTTGTTGACTGTCTGTACTGTTGACTGTATTAGTATATTATTATTTGGGCGATTTATTCGTGTTGACTGATGTTTTTGTTGTTGACCGTCTGTACTGTTGACTGTTTTAGTATATTTGGACGATATGTTCGAGTGGACTGGTGTTTTTGTTGTTGACTGTCTGTATTGTTGACTGTATTAATATACAAGTGTATTTGGACGATATGTTCATGTGGACTGTTTTTGTTGTAGACTGTCTGTACTGTTGACTGTATAAGTATATTTGGACGATATGTTCGTGTGGACTGGTGTTTTTGTTGTTGACTGTCTGTATTGCTGATTGTTTTAGTATATTTTGACGATTTATTCGTGTTGACTGATGTTTTTGTTTTTGACCGTCTGTACTGTTGACTGTTTTAGTATATTTGGACGATATGTTCGTGTGGACTGGTGTTTTTGTTGTTGACTGTCTGTATTGTTGACTGTATTAATATACAAGTGTATTTGGACGATATGTTCTTGTGGACTGTTTTTGTTGTTGTTGACTGTGTGTACTGTTGACTGTATAAGTATATTTGGACGATATGTTCGAGTGAACTGTTGTTTTTGTTGTAGACTGTCTGTACTGTTGACTGTATAAGTATATTTGGACGATATGTTCGTGTGGACTGGTGTTTTTGTTGTTGACTGTCTGTATTGCTGATTGTTTTAGTATATTTTGACGATTTATTCGTGTTGACTGACGTTTTTGTTTTTGACCGTCTGTACTGTTGACTGTTTTAGTATATTTGGACGATATGTTCGTGTGGACTGGTGTTTTTGTTGTTGACTGTCTGTATTGTTGACTGTATTAATATACAAGTGTATTTGGACGATATGTTCATGTGGACTGTTTTTGTTGTTTTTGACTGTGTGTACTGTTGACTGTATAAGTATATTTGGACGATATGTTCGTGTGGACTGGTGTTTTTGTTGTAGACTGTCTGTACTGTTGACTGTATAAGTATATTGGGACGATATGTTCGTGTGGACTGGTGTTTTTGTTGTAGACCGTCTGTACTGTTGACTGTATAAGTATATTGGGACGATATGTTCATGTTGACTGGTGTTTTTGTTGTTGTCTGTCTGTACTGTTGACTGTATAAGTATATTTGGACGATATGTTCATGTTGACTGGTGTTTTTGTTGTTGTCTGTCTGTACTGTTGACTGTATAAGTATATTTGGACGATATGTTCGTGTTGACTGGTGTTTTTGTTGTTGTCTGTCTGTACTGTTGACTGTATAAGTATATTTGGACGATATGTTCATGTTGACTGGTGTTTTTGTTGTTGTCTGTCTGTACTGTTGACTGTATAAGTATATTTGGACGATATGTTCGTGTGGACTGGTGTTTTTGTTGTTGACTGTCTGTACTGTTGACTGTATTAGTATATTGGGACGATATGTTCATGTTGACTGGTGTTTTTGTTGTTGTCTGTCTGTACTGTTGACTGTATAAGTATATTTGGACGATATGTTCGTGTGGACTGGTGTTTTTGTTGTTGACTGTCTGTATTGCTGATTGTTTTAGTATATTTTGACGATTTATTCGTGTTGACTGATGTTTTTGTTTTTGACCGTCTGTACTGTTGACTGTTTTAGTATATTTGGACGATATGTTCGTGTGGACTGGTGTTTTTGTTGTTGACTGTCTGTACTGTTGACTGTATTAGTATATTAGGACGATATGTTCATGTTGACTGGTGTTTTTGTTGTTGTCTGTCTGTACTGTTGACTGTATTAGTATATTAGGACGATATGTTCGAGTGAACTGTTGTTTTTGTTGTAGACTGTCTGTGCTGTTGACTTTTTTAGTATATTGGGACGATATGTTCGTGTGGGCTGGTATTTTTGTCGTTTTTTAATTTGCCGCACTGTGTGTTGGCGATGTGACATGCAGCGCTTCTGCGTATTCCCATATAAATGTCATACTGATTTGTTATGATGGGTAAATTAATGCACCGCAGCGGCTTGTACAATTTGTAAACTTTTTATAATTCAAACTGTAAATGACACTTTACGATACACATGGCAAATGATAGAGACGGGAAAATGCACACACGTCGATGAGTTTAATATGTCCTGACCTGTAGAATATACAACTCTCTTTATGAGTCACGCTCCATATGCACATCTTAGGGATCTCCACTGTTTATTCATAACGAACATTGTTTTATATGCATATTTACGTGTATAAACTTAATCCGACGATCATAAACCTCAGCATGTTATAATAAATCTTATCTATGTAATAAATCACAGTCCTACGTAACTATATGGTAGTTATAAAAATAAAGGTGTCCCACTTATATAGCTTATTACAAAGACAAGGGATAAAAATAATTCTTAATTAATTCTAAGAGATACTTATATCTAAGAAAAGTTTGGTCTGGGCCGATGTGATAGCGTTTACCCTAAGACCATACCAATAATTTGAATATGCACTAATTGTCGTACTCACTGCGAGAAAACTGACTGAGCTAACATCATAATAGTGATATACAGATCCCCAATGTTAATCAATCATATGATATGAATTAAAGTTACTTTGATTTGTAGAATGATATAGCTTCCGGCTGAATTTGAAGAATTATCATATTAACATTCTTGTTTCTTTGGTTTCAGATTTATGCGGAGTGAACGCTAATCGTGAGTAGAATTAATCATTTCTTCACTATTATATGTTTTTGCTATACAACAAATTAACTTCCGAAGTTAAGATATGTATGCAAATTTTAAGGATGCTCGACTCCTCTATAATTGGACCCTGCTAGCTGTATAGTGTATTGGGGGCTTCCTATAGGTATACTAGGTGGCGTGTGTGGAATTTGATAAGGTGTGTATACTGGAAAATATTTGTTTTCTTATGTAATGAAGGACCTGGTATATTTTTTTTGAATTTCTGGTCCCCAAACACAAATTTCTTTCCTTATCATTATACATTCTTATAGATAGCTTGCTATATCTAGTATACCTTTTTTCACACATCCTTCCTTGTGGCCCACAGTGGTTTTATTTTTTCAAGTTCACTACTTATATAGCCCTACCTACTGACGTATTATAAACATGATGGACATATATGAACTATGCAGCACCAAAACGACTCACCATGATGGATTTGTCTATGTTGGTGACAAGCATGGATATCCTAACACATCTTTACAGAGAGCCCCGAGCTTTTCCTAAGAACAATTGGCAGTTACTTGTAATTAGGTTATCTTGGAGGGTCTTTTCCCTTAGTGACTGTTCATTTATTTTGTTCCGCAACACCAAGTACCAAGCAGATATGAACTTACTGCACCTAATTTTGTAATTACGATAATAAAATAAATGGGATGTCCAGTTCTAACATAATGGATGCATACTAATCAGGCATCACATTTTCAGCAATTTACTGTACATCCGGCCACATTTAACAATAGCACGCCCCGAATAAACACAAAACATTAGTTGTTATAATTTAGCCTCCGTGACAGTTTTTCATTAAGTGAATTTCCATAAAGGACTTGAACAGATTCATACTTATGTAAAAAAAAATCTGTACTGTTTTACTCAGCTGAAGTCACAGGTAAATTGCTTAATTAAGATGTTGGGTTTCCTTAGTAACCATAACTAAATGTATTCTAAGTGATACTAAACCATGAGCAAAATACAGTAATTAAAACATGACAAGATATCTACGATAAATAAAATTGGGTGGTACGCCGTTTAAAAAAAAAAAAAAAATGTGTGAATTTCGTGTATTTTAGATATATACCGTACAGGTCAAACCGTCAGCGTGTATCTCTGGCGGTCATTGTGATAGAGACAGTGAATCTCAGTGTTTTATGTCACAAGTTGTGATGTAGGATTTGCCTAGAAAGTGTACATATATCTATATTATTGTACCAACGATAATATGAAATGCATCGTGTACAAGACTTTGATATAGCAGGTGGTAGACATTGGTGATTGACTTTAGTCCCCGAGGTTTACCGTACAGGTTGTAGACACTGTTGGTGGACTTAAGTCCCCGAGGTTTACCGTACAGGTGGTAGGCACTGTTGGTGGACTTTAGTCCCCGATGTTTGCCGTGCAGGTGGTAGATACTGTTGGTGGACTTTAGTCCCCGATGTTTGCCGTGCAGGTGATAGACACTGCTGGTGGACTTTAGTCCCCGACGTTTATTGTACAGGTGGTAGACACTACTGGTGGACTTTAGTCCCCGAGGTTTATTGTACAGGTGGTAGACATTGGTGATGGACTTGTGTCCCCGAGGTTTACCGTACAGGTGGTAGACACTGGTGGACTTTAGTCCCCGAGATTTATCGTACAGGTGGTAGACACTGCTGGTGGACTTTAGTCCCCGATGTTTGCCGTGCAGGTGGTAGACACTGCTGGTGGACTTTAGTCCTCGATGTTTACCGTACAGGTGGTAGACATTGGTGATGGACTTGTGTCCCCGAGGTTTACCATACAGGTGGTAAACACTACTGGTGGACTTTAGTCCCCGATGTTTGCCGTGCAGGTGGTAGACACTGCTGGTGGACTTTAGTCCCCGAGGTTTACCGTACAGGTAGTAGACACTGCTGGTGGACTTTAGTCCCCGAGATTTATCGTACAGGTGGTAGACACTGCTGGTGGACTTTAGTCCCCGAGGTTTACCGTACAGGTAGTAGACACTGCTGGTGGACTTTAGTCCCCGAGGTTTATTGTACAGGTGGTAGACACTACTGGTGGACTTTAGTCCCCGATGTTTGCCGTGCAGGTGAAAGACACTACTGGCGGCCTTTAGTCCCCGAGATTTATCGTACAGGTGGTAGACACTGGTGGACTTTAGTCCCCGAGATTTATCGTACAGGTAGTAAACACTGCTGGTGGATTTTAGTCCCCGATGTTTGCCGTGCAGGTGGTAGACACTGCTGGTGGACTTTAGTCCTCGATGTTTACCGTACAGGTGGTAGACATTGGTGATGGACTTGTGTCCCCGAGGTTTACCGTACAGGTGGTAAACACTACTGGTGGACTTTAGTCCCCGATGTTTGCCGTGCAGGTGGTAGACACTACTGGTGGACTTTAGTCCCCGAGGTTTACCGTACAGGTGGTAGACACTGCTGGTGGACTTTAGTCCCCGAGGTTCATTGTACAGGTGGTAAACACTACTGGTGGACTTTAGTCCCCGATGTTTGCCGTGCAGGTGGTAGACACTGCTGGTGGACTTTAGTCACCGATGTTTGCCGTGCAGGTGGTATATACTGTTGGCGGACTTTAGTCCCCGTACAGGTAGTAGACACTGCTGGTGGACTTTAGTCCCCGAGGTTTGCCGTACAGGTGGTAGACACTGCTGGTGGACTTTAGTCACCGAGGTTTATTGTACAGGTGGTAGACAATACTGGTGGACTTTAGTCCCCGATGTTTGCCGTGCAGGTGGAAGACACTACTGGCGGACTTTAGTCCCCGATGTTTGCCGTACAGGTGGTAGACACTGCTGGTGGACTCTAGTCCCCGAGGTTTACCGTACAGGTGGTAGACACTGGTGGGCTTTAGTCCCCGAGGTTTACCGTACAGGTGGTAGACACTACTAGCGGACTTTAGTCCCCGATGTTTGCCGTACAGGTGGTAGACACTGCTGGTGGACTTTAGTCCCCGATGTTTGCCGTACAGGTGGTAGACACTGGTGGACTTTAGTCCCCGAGATTTATCGTACAGGTGGTAGACACTGCTGGTGGACTTTAGTCCCCGAGATTTATCGTTCAGGTAGTAGACACTACTTGCGGACTTAAGTCCCCGATGTTTGCCGTGCAGGTGGTAGATACTGTTGGCTGACTTTAGTCCCCGTACAGGTAGTAGACACTGTTGGTGGACTTTAGTCCCCGATGTTTGCCGTACAGGTGGTAGACACTGCTGGTGGACTCTAGTCCCCGAGGTTTACCGTACAGGTGGTAGACACTGGTGGGCTTTAGTCCCCGATGTTTACCGTACAGGTGGTAGACACTACTAGCGGACTTTAGTCCCCGATATTTGCCGTACAGGTGGTAGACACTGCTGGTGGACTTTAGTCCCCGATGTTTGCCGTACAGGTGGTAGACACTGGTGGACTTTAGTCCCCGAGATTTATCGTACAGGTGGTAGACACTGCTGGTGGACTTTAGTCCCCGATGTTTGCCGTACAGGTGGTAGACACTGTTGGTGGACTTTAGTCCCCGAGATTTATCGTTCAGGTAGTAGACACTACTTGCGGACTTAAGTCCCCGATGTTTGCCGTGCAGGTGGTAGATACTGTTGGCTGACTTTAGTCCCCGTACAGGTAGTAGACACTGTTGGTGGACTTTAGTCCCCGATGTTTGCCGTACAGGTGGTAGACACTGTTGGTGGACTTTAGTCCCCGAGGTTTATTGTACAGGTGGTAGACACTACTGGTGGACTTTAGTCCCCGATGTTTGCCGTGTAGGTGGTAGACACTGGTGGGCTTTAGTCCCCGAAGTTTATTGTGCAGGTGGAAGACACTACTGGCGGACTTTAGTCCCCGCGATTTATCGTACATGTGGTAGTCACTACTAGCGGACTTTAGTGCCCGATGTTTGCCGTACAGGTGGTAGACACCGTTGGTGGACTTCAGTCCCCGAGGTTTACCGTACATTTGGTAGACACTGTTTGTGGACTTTAGTCCCCGATGTTTGCCGTACAGGTGGTAGACACTTGGTGGACTTTAGTCCCCGATGTTTGCCGTACAGGTGGTAGACACTACTAGCGGACTTTAGTTCCCGATGTTTACCGTACAGGTGATAGACACTACTTGTGGACTTTAGTCCTCGATGTTTACCGTACAGTGTACTGCTGGTGGACTTTAGTCCCCGAGTTTTGCCGTACATGTGGTAGACACAGCTGGTGGACTTTAGTCCCCGATGTTTGCCGTAACATGTATACTACGTCCTAATTAATTTGAATGATGATAGGGTTTACAATATACACATGTACTTGGTATTCGTTTGAAAACCAATATTGAGAAATTCAATCAAGAAAATTACTAAATCTATAATGTTGACATTTCTGTCGACCTACTGCTGTATTGTCCTTATCCACCTCCTAGGTATCAACACCTCAGGCCATTACATATATCCAACGAGTCCTAAAATGTCGAAATAGCTGTATGCTGTAGTTTAATTAATTTATAGCAGTACTATATCTGACACCCAATGTGTATTGAAAGGTGTTTATATGTCTTAGGCCATTAACATATCATCAACGAATTCTAAAATGACGGAAGAGCTGTATGATGTAGTTTAATTTATTGATGGCAGTACTATATCTGACATTCAATTTATATTAAAAGGTGTTTATATGTCTTTTGTATAATTCATAAACCATTAATTAAGTAATAAATACAACATACAATTGTATATCGTAAATATGATTAAAAACCTGTTTCATGCATACGTTTTGTCCTTTGACTGCAGTGATGTACCAAATGTTAGGCAACACAAAGACGAAGTTGGATATTATATAAAAAAAAAAACTTTTACTCGTGTGGATATATATGTATCAATATCATTATTTAAAAACTAATTAATATGATTTACTTCACGAGAACGTTAATCTTTTTACGATTTTGGATACAACTGTAACTATTTAGAACATGCTTTTTCAATTCAATCATAGAAGCGAACATTCATAAATTAGAGGTGAAAAAAATGATCGCCCTACAACTCGTATCGCAACACCTTATTATATCTGAACAGATTAATCTACTAAAAATCGGTCAGAAAATAGTCGAGGTGATGTGGGATAGTAAGCGTCCCATTATATCCATAAAAACTGACCATGACATGCCTAGTTATCTAATACATACGGTATGGCATGGATAGACTAAACGATATAAGGCGACACAGAATGACACACTAGATATATAATACACATAATAACAGATGGAGGACATTACAGGTCGTATGATACAGGTACCATGATTTGTGATAAAGTACACGATGAATGATACACACACATTCAGATTTATAATATAACAAGAGGTTATGATACACACAATAGAGATGGAATGGAACAAAACAAAAATAATTTGAAAATACGGACATTAAAGATAGCATTAAACATCACGAAATTGACATTAAACTTAAACAGTCATATTAAAATGAACAATATATTTAAACAGTTAAATGGAAAATGAATTATTTAAATATACAATTAAGGACGTGACTTCATTGAACATACTCAAAAAGTAATATATCGTAGCGTATGCACTCTGTCATTGAATTAAGATTACTCCAATAGACTTTTTGAAGCATTAAATATGAGGAAACAGGGAGTAATATTAATCAAACAATAAATAAAACAAACATGTATTTGAATTGATAGTACAGTAATATTCTTTATAAAATATTCTTTTTTTTTCTTTTTTATGCTTCTTTAAATACTATGAATACAGACAGACTGTTGTGCGAAAAAATACTTCCAAGGAAAAACAATGCGATGTCAATTATTACCTATGTACCTTCGAGCAATGAAGACATCAAAGAAAGCGATTTCTCACTTATTGTGTTAAAACACATACGTTTGCCCATGTTTCAATGTGTATAGCCCTTCCAGTATAAATCGACATAATTAATTTATCTGGTGCGTATATACATGTAGAGCATTAGCAGATATAACGACCGAACTTGTCAATCAAATGTCAACTACACGTCAATTTCATGTTGCACTACACACGCGGCGAGCCTTGTTGTTATCGGCCGGACAGTCATGTTACAGTCACATGTTGTTGTCTGGTAATGGTGATTGGGTGATTGACAGTTGCCCATTCACTTGTTACCACATTTCCTGATCATTACTGAGTAACGTAGTAACTAATATGTTATCTGGGATACCGTTAGAGCATTATAACACCATCTACTTGTCATCACACATATCCTGTTGACAGTTGCATAAGGAAAACACGCAAATACAATGGTGTATAGATCAATAATATCGGAAGCTTTGATAAATCTTTTCTCTCATAAATTACCATTTCTACACACATAAAAATAAATGTAGGCGTGGACCTTTACACCACATACGATACAATGATGTGAGGATACATACATCAAAACATAGGCCATGCCCCAAACGCTCACCTATTCATATAAATATTTATATATATTGTTGTGTTTACTGTCGTGTTACTGTCAATTTCATTACATATATGTCGATGATGTATGTTATATTGTGTTTCAATTGTGGTTATATTTATTATAAATATAAGTGCTTATCATATTTATGTTAGCGCTAGCAGCTTCAGGTCTTATATTAATCAATATTCAGAATGAATAATTTCAAATATAGATTTAACAGGTAACTTTGTTTAATGTGAAATGAATATATTTATATTTCTGAACTTACGCTTTGATGTGGTTTCATTACGAACCCGTGCTTATCTTCTTTACGCTTTAAGTACTATCAAATGAAACATGTTCATCTTTAATTTTACTTTGCATATGATCTGTGGATTACGTCCACACAGCATGAAACTAGATCTGATGCTTATTTCTTCTACAAAGTTAAAGTTAGATAACAGGTAGTTACATTAATTTCGTAAAATGGTCTAGTTTAATAATCTTTTTGCTAACCCCCACCCCCCCCACCCCCCCAAAAAAAATATAACTATCTTTTAACAATCTCAATGAAAAGTAACAACGATAACACAATCAGAGTGAGACTAAATGACTGATTGTCTCGAAGTTTATGACACACTACTGCTCTCCCAACCTTAACAACATGACGGGGACAAAGCACTGACGAAATGCTTGAGGACTGACCCAGTCAAACTAAGTGGAATTGTGTTAAGATAATGTAACTCCAAATACTGCACCATTAGAACCAAGCACTAAGTTATCTATCGAATAATTCTACACAAGATATACTCATTTGTCTAGCATGCATATATGAATGACATTATACATCATTTGTTGAATAATTATTGAAAATACATCACACAATCTCTCTCCACCAATATCGACTAATATCAGTGTTATTTCGCCTCCGGCTAAATCACTAACAAGGACAACGAACACCTATACAATCGCTATAAATGTCACCAATGGTCATACACACGGCACATATAGACCATTAGTAGGACCCTCGAACTAACATCTTCTTATTGGTGCATGTATTCACAGTCTGAATTAACTCTTATCGGATGATCCATATTTTTTCCGCTATTAAATTGAATCTAAACAGAAAACAAATGTATATAAGCCTATATACATATAATATTACCCTTAGATATTGAAACATAAAGGTATAATCTAACATACGTAAATTGCCATGGAAACGATCCTTCTGGTTAGTCGTCAGTCTTGTCGAGGATTATTGAACATGAGCTGTAAAAGCGAATATGTAAGTATATTGAATGAAAACTGCCCGATACGTGTGGTTCATCCGCCAATCATACTAGCATTTTGAAGAGATTATCGGGGTCAACGCATTTATTAATACCAGTAGCGTTATGATGAAAACATATGTCCATTGTTACTAATAGGTGCAGCATTTTAACAGATCCGTTTGTTTATAGTAGGAGTTTTACTACATGTTATCAAGGCTACACATCCTTCCTAGAGGTTTTAAATGGTTACCGATGTCTTACTAGAGGTAACAGTACCATGGTCATACATATCCGACTAGAGTTTATCATATTTAGAAGGTACCTACATATATGCATGGCTGTAATGATATGCAATAGAAGACATATTCTTATTTTGGGAACTTGGTATTTGACATAGATTTTCATAATTTGGTGTCGTCGATGAACATGAATTTCCAAGGTCCTCACGTTAATCTTGATTTTGTTCAATTATGTCCCCTTTCCTATCGATTTAGTAATATCTTTATTTTTTTCTAAATCATGGTATGTATGAGCATTAACTGTTTTTACCGGTAGCACACCGATGCTTTTGTTTCATGTAGTAAACTTCACGTCATATTTTATGCTCCGCATTTATTTGTTATATTGTGATACATCATGGATCATTCCTATCAAAAGACAAATGAAGATTACATTGTACTATTAAGCCGGCAAACAATTGATAACAGTACCATTGTTCTAATTTTATGGGCTTAAGCATACGTAAATAAAGGTATATATTATATATGTGGCTAATAAGTCTATCGTATATAACCTAAAGAGCTACATGTTTGCTATAATTATTTGTCCCCTACCGGTGAAACTTGAGGATTTTAGGTTTCCTTCCCGTCTGTCCATCTGTCAGTCCATCCACTCAGTTTTCCTCACTTTTTCAGCCATGGGTAAAGGTATGTTAGTGAAAGTTGTTATATAACTTAAGTATGAGAAGCTTCAAATCAAGTTCCAGTTTCAGGCGTTTTTGAGTCAAGGTCAAAGTTACTGTTACTATTTTTAGCAGGGGCAGGCAGGGGAAATGTATTTAAATGTATGTTGAAGTGTAAAAAGTTTGGAAGTGCAACAATGGTGAGATGGGGTCAACACTTCAATTCTTTTTTTCCCCACAATTTATGAAGGCATGAAAATAAACCATAACCACATATATGATAAGATGATATTACTTCTGATAGTAGTGGACCTCCTTGCATATCACAAAGTTGAGTGAAGAGGATACCTTAACAAAATGGTAAAAATGCAAAAAAAAAACAATAATATTTCCATTATACTAAAACTAATAAATATGTGATAGTTATGATGCCTTTTCCGATTGATCAGACAAAATATGAAACATGATATTACATAAATACATTTGTATAACTAACTCAAAACATTTAAATACAGTAAGGAATGATAACCTTGTCTGCACCCAGTGAAAGTCTTAAGTGTATGTTATAAAGTGTGCGCCAAGGTGATATCGTAAGTCCACTTTTAAACTTTTAACAGGAGGAAATTGTGCTTTGGACATGTTTGAAATGCTAAAAAGTAATTTGCCAGGTTTTGAATTTTTTTCAGATTAACTTTGTAGAAAGTATATAAGTTTTTAAATATAGTGTGATTATAACTATACTAATTCAAATTTAAAAGATTGTATACATTTCAAATTTTGTGAAAATTTTGCATGCTTTTCTGATTAAATCTATTACGACGCTTACCTCATGTATGTTGAAATGCCATATTTCGTATGGAAACAACAGTAACGTAATACACTGTAAACTGTTAAAATTACGTTCCAAATTCACATTAGGCTGTGAAAATTACTCACCATTTTGTTAGGATACTAGTACCCCCTTCACTCAACTTGGTGTTATGCAACGGTGTCCACTACGACTATCGGTTGATATAATGATTAATCATTTATGCGACTATGGCTTATTTTCTTGCATATACATATGGTGGAAAAACAAAATAAGTTGGAGTGGGGGCCGGCGGTAATTATCTCCACGGGCGTTGACCCAACCTTTTTATCTCCCAAGTTCTGCTTGGAAATAGTGTTGATATTAGTCAAAGAGTTACTTTGAAAGCATATCAATTAATTTGTATTCTTAAATAGTTGTTCAGGTTATAAATCGTTTTATGGTTTTTACCGGAATAGGTGAAGTTGTTGCCCTTTGTTAGATGGGCAGAGCCACGGAACTATTTTTCTAGGCAATGGCGAACGGTTCCTTTGGCGTTTTGCGCTCTTTCGTGACAACGATTTTGTCTGTTTTATATATACTTATTATTAGAATTGAAAAGTGCGAACCTTTAAAAGTTAAAGCGACCTCGATGCCTTTATCGAGTTTTGAATATTTCTTTGTTCCAACAAGCCCGATTCTTATTAGGAAATGTAGCATAACCTGGATTTGACCCACAATTAGAAGACACTTACCTCCTGATCCCTCTTGGACAGCTGGTTCTCCTTTCGCTATCTTCAAGGTTCTTCTTCTTATTATGTATTTATTTGAGTTAGAAAAACCACCATTTTTTCAAGCCTCTATTCGGTTCACATCAAATGCATGCGTATGAACTTTGAACTAACCAATGACATTACGACTTTTACTAAATATGGTTGTATACTGAATGACGTCGTTATTTGTACTGTTTGCTAATTATCATTTCTGATATTTTTTGTAGATTTAAGTGGAAACAGTAACCGTAAGTATTGCATTCTGAGTTCTAGTACATCTGTTAAAAATAATCAAATGCTTAGATGTAAACAGAAGACAAAAGCAAAAGATTCAGAACCTTGTCATTTGTATCTAATCATCCATCAAAAATAATCGGAATAAATCGCGAATATATCCTAATTACGTTATGAACTAATGGATGCTATTAAAGATAAATATATTGCAGTCGGGATTTTATACCTTTCGATGCGAAGTTTTGTATTATTGTTCGGGAGATAGGCACGTTAGCAAGAAATGGTGGAAGGCTGGGGACAGCGAGAAGGGCGGACAGGCTAGCGACGTCCCGGAGGACAGTCGGCACAGAAACCCTTAGGAGAACAGCTTCTGGTAGAGTCATCACATCCCGAAGGAATGTTGGGACTACTAACACACGTGTTGGAGCAGCCAACTCACGTGTAGGTCCTGCCAATACACGTTTTGGCATTGGTGACACACGTGGTAGCGCAAATGCACGTGGTGGAGCTAACGCACGTGTTAGACCTACGAATACACGTCTTGGAACAGCCAACACACGTGTCGGAATAGCAAACACACGTATTGGAACTGAGAACACACGCCTTGGATCTGGCAATACACGTGTCGGAATAGCAAACACACGTGTTGGAACAGAGAACACACGTCTTGGATCTGGAAATACACGTGTTGGAGTAGCCAACACACGTGTTGGGACAGAGAATACACGTGTTGGAATTGCTAACTCACGAGGACGGGGAGTACCAGGCACGTCACCCAGTGCGTTGGACAATGCCAGAGTTATACTTACTCCCGTACAGCAGGGCGCAGTGAGGTCCATGAGAAACTTGCTTCAGAATGGCAGATCAGCAACAGGAAGGGGAAGCAATCCGAGACTCATAGGTAGGTGAAAATCTAAAATCTTATGCCCTCTATTAAGAGCTGTATCATACTTGTTTTGGCAAAATCACATTTGAACGTTTAATATACAGATTATTGATCAATTTTCGCAATACGCATGTAATTTGTTATCAAACAGTAGCTCCATTTGGCACAATCCTAATTTAGCGCAAAACTTTCAGTACGAAAGAACTGATAAAAACTTTAAGTAAAGTATCTTTCTTTGCAACACTTATGTTAAGGGGGGCAAATCCGGATAAAAAAGGAGGGCATTGAGTCCTTTGTCATGAGGGTTGCACGTACATCAACGATTTGTCCAAAAAATTGCACTGAACTATTTTCTACTGCATTATGTTCATTAATGTGTTCGTTGGTACATATTGTATCATACAAATAACAGAAACAATGGCCAAGTCACGAAAATGTAAAATAAATTAATCGAAGTACAATTATGATATTTCTTACAAGATGTCACGTTCGATGACGACCTCATTGAGCGATTTTAATGGGGTCACTTAGTAAAGATTAGACGCTGATGTAATCTTTGTATCAATTTCAGTATCAATATTGATTTATATCGGTGAAATATGCTTCCTTTACCAGGCTTTCTAATCCCTCGATCTGATGGAAGAACACAGCTACAGCTAATGCCAGGTTTGACCCTTTATATTTGTTCGACTAACCTCACCCTATTCATTGAATTAACACAATAATGTAGATGATGTAGACATTTTACATAGGTTTTAGTATATTCCAGAACCGAGTTCTAACACCCCTCCCACCTTTAAATTGTTACTTAGAACAATATCAATACTGGAACACAAATATTTATCTTTCATCCGCAGCCAATGTTGTCTCGCTGGGTTCCTGATGTAGTACTAAGGCTTCCCGTTGCTATGGATCATAATGTTCCTATGTACCTTTAGTTATTGTCTACTTTGTTTCGTTGTACCAAGAGATTCTGTCATAGCCTCCCATTCGGTTTTGTTTATCCCTAGTGATCTCGCTGTTTTCAGTAAGTTTGATTTGCTGTACATAATGCTTCCGTTCTTGACATGTATTGTTTGTCTATGCAAATAAGATATTAAACCTAAAATCTTTCTGATGCTACTAATGTTGTCGCTACTTCTGATGTTGTTCATCTACCACTTTGGTTTATCCAGGGATTTAATGATGCATTCAGGGTTTTCGTTGTTTTTGTTTCTGTATATCCAAGAATTTGTTGTTTCATCAATTCTGTTTCAGCGTATCCAGGTTTATAGTTATTTTCCTCCATTTTGTTTTGAGAATTCATATTGTTCATCAGTTTTTGTTTGGTGTATTATGTGTTTCTCTTGTCATCTCACTTTTTGCATTGATGTTAGGTTAGTGTTGTTATCCCTTATTCAGTTTTGTTGAATCCATAGCGTTCTAAGGATTATTTAATCGTATCATATCTCGACCCTGTTATAATGTCCAGATTTTGTTTGAAGAAAAAGATGATATCATTGATTTAAAAAAAATGACCCCTTTATCTAAGCACTAATTGGTTTTGGTAATTAATCTTAATCAAATATAGGATTTAAAGTATATGACATTTTCATTTGAACAAATAATAAATGCGAAGTGTCCATTTGTTTCCGTAGCAAACATCTAACTGCTTGCACGATAGTTTTATATCATATAACAAAAATTACCACATGTCATTTACAATGCATTGATATATATTAGATCTCCATAACTTTACTACTAATATGCTGCAAAAATCCTCAAGCCTTGCGCTCAAGACGATGCCTATAACATGGCAGGTGCTTTCCTTGTTTCTTGTATTGACATTTGCATAACAATCAAGCCGCTTGCTTCGATATATAGCGTTAACTACTGTTGCAGACGCACGTCGCTTTCTTGGCGGGGACATCAGGAGATTCAACGGAGGAGGTAAAATTACCAAAATACATTTTATTACACCATGCTACATTGATTTTAAATTGATTTCATATCTAGTTGTATTTCAAGGCTGAATATTTTATTGCTGAATATATGTCGCATATAGAGTATATTCTTTATTGCGCTTGCGTTTGTATAAATGTGTTTATCAATGTCATACTAACTGTTTCGGGTCTGTTGCTAAACGATAGCGGAAGGTCATATTGTATGCATGGCTGTCATTGCGCTACTAAGAATAATCTTACGATATATTGATACATTTTAATGTAGGAACATCTGTATATAACACTTTGTAACTAAACTTCTAATAGGAGCGTAATTACTTTGATGTGTACCTTTACTTCATTGATACATAATCTGTTGTCAATAAATGGCTTATAATATATTCATTTTTTGACAGTGGCAGAAAGTTTTGTCAGCTTATTGTTGTCGTTTTAACATATTTTGATTGTTCTGGACATTATTTTTACCTTACTGTTTCACCCTTCATTTTTGTAAAACAAATGTTTTTGCCACATATTTTCTACACCGACAACGACAAAGATCGACTAGTTACATAATGAGTTGAATTGATGTCTGGTGGTTCTTTTGTAACCACCTAGGCCATCTTCTCTCATTTTGAAAGTGTGACGTAACTCAGATTCGACCTAGATCGACCTAATAAATAGAAAACGTCTATCGGTCAGGATTATCTGGACTTAATATCCAGGTATTTTCAGGGATGTCCATGTAAATCTGTCTGGTGCACATTTTTTATCGTTGTTAAGCGACAATTTCTAAATTATGTGTCTGTATCCTCTGTTTGCTTGCTGCTTTTAATAACAGGAAGTATATTGATATCTATCTGAATTCTTGGACTTCTTATGAATAATGGTCAACCTTGTCTTTCATGTAATAATAGTGGCATTTAGACATAATTAAGCATGTCCTTCATCTTTTACATTTTTCAATTTGTATATGCTATTGGTATTTATCTGAAACATTCAACATTTTGAACATAACCTATAAACTTATAATTCATCAATTTATCCATGTATTTAAAATTTATTTTCCGATTGATACCGCCTCTAAGAAAAAAAATCAGGAAATAATTGCCAGAACAAGACTAGAAAAAAACTCTTTTTTATGACTCTACAAATACTTGTTCAAATAACTGTTGTCGACCAACTGCTTACGAAAGCGTGCGTCCGTATTGCATGTAAAAAGGTAAGATGGAAAATGCAGTTTTAAAATCACATATTGTTATAAAAAATTAGAATCTATTTTAACCAACCAATGCCAATCCACGTATTGATGTTTTGATGTTTTATCACAGTGCGACCGCAGGTACAAAGAAACAGCACATTACCTCTTAATCTGCGGACCATAATAAATGCTGCCCGACGGGCTAATCTTCTACCGAGACAGTCCGCTGGAGGTAAGTTCTACGGTAATTAATAGTATTTCAAGGAATATATAATTAAGTACTTCTAGATTGAGTGATAAAACGACAGCAAATAAGGATAAAAATCCAAAATTCGTAAACATACATACTTAGCCCTTTTCGCGCTTTAAGTTGTGGTTTTGCACTAAAAAACGATTGCACTAATTACACAATTCATACCAAAAAAAAAATCAAAAATCAAAAAAATACGGCCATTGATATTGGGGCGCTAATTCAGCGTTGCACCAAACGCTCATTACGTGAACATCAATACATTTTTAGTAGTTATGCATAAATCAAATCAAATGCAAACGCAATTACAAAATACAGGTAGCAATCCTGTACTTAAGGTTGGGATTAGTTTATTGTCATATCAGATTATCGCTTTAAAGATTGAAATTTACATCCACCGATTTATTAGCATTTACGTTGATGGAGCTTTGACTTTAGTAACAGTTATCAAATACAAACAGCAAAATACAGCATATCTTACTATTAGTTTAAGCTTAAAATATTCAATAGCATACTTTTAATCGTTGCGTTTAGACTATTCCTGCATTTTATTGTGTAATTTGCTTAATCCGTATGTTGGACATTGGCGTATGAAACAAACAGAAACGTATAATTAAATTCATGAGAGTCTGATGTAATTTGCGTTCTCTAGGCTCAAGAAATCCGGCTGCCGGACGTGAACAGTCTATTGTTGTATTACGACCAAGAGATGGTGAGACAGGTAAGAAACAGTTGATTTTTTTCATGTTTTATTTATTTTTACTACATTACAAACATTACAAACATTACAATATTCAAGAAATTTGGAAAAAATCCAGTAAACTGGATAAGGCTACATCCTAGTTGAAACAAAATTTCCATGCTGCATTGTTTATCATGTACATAAAAGTACATCATATCTCCTGATGGCAAAAATCTCACCAACCAATTGGTTAAAACAACATCACATGGCGTCATGGTTGATCCCGTATCGTGTTACTAAAAATCCTTATCATGTCACTAGAAATGCGTTCCACGTTAGTAGCGTGTTATTGTTCCTGAAAGAACTCTCCACCAATTAATAATCATGAAGGCTCATAAACGCTTCAGCGACACAACGGAAGATGAATTGGCTGAGAAACGCTTGGGTATTTTTAATAATCAATTACAGAAGTATAAGCCTTCAACGAGGTGAATTCGTTACATAATTTGTTAGTGGCCTAATACGGAAATATGTCGGATCTAAAAAAATACTTAAACCTAAATCAAAGTTGTTTTAGGCCCGATGTTTTTTCCGCAACAGTCCATTAACAGAATATATAACCGATTTTAAACACACAGAAGTATATAAATGTTTAATCTATTGTTAATATTTAGTTTCACAAAGAAGATTTGGTACGTATCAACTTCATTAGTTTATAAGAACATGGATTGGTAAACGTTCTTTGGTGATTTGTCGAATGCATGGTTTTGTTATTTAATGGTTTGTTGAAAACATGAGACGGTATAGGTTAACTGATGTTTGGCATCAGTAGGTAAACAGCTTTTCGTTGGAAACATGGTTTGTATCTGTTAAGAGTTGTCCTACTGAAAACATGAATGGTTATATGTAAAGAGGCGTTTTGTTGATTACATTCACCCTACATGTCGATTAGGAATTTGGAAATATGCTATGGTATTTGGTGAAAAACGTAATGTTGAATTTATACTTTTGTAATTTTTATAATTTTATGATATAATAATTATACGCAGTTTGTTGAATTCATCATTTGGTATCTCTTAATAGCCGTTTTGTTGAATTTATCTTTTGTATCCTTAATAGATGGTTTGTTGAAATTATAATTTGGTATCTTTTTATAGGCGGTTTGTTACAAGCACCTGGGAACCTAAGGAGCGGTAGTGTGAGAAACCAGATTCTCGAGGAACGGAATAACGCGTTTAGGATTGACAGAAACCGCATGGACAGGCTAGACAGATTTACAACCACCCGTCCTTTAGACCGCGGCTCTCGGACAAGATCTCGCCCAAGTGTTGCTATCCAGGAAGCAAATCGTATAGACCAATCTAATAGAAGGAATGCTGTCGACCAATCGAGATCAGGCAGGAGAACGATTGCAGTGGCGCGAGATCGAAATCCATTACCTTCAGGTGTTGATCAGTTTACTAACCCTGGACCAGATCCTAACCAATTCGTATCAAACAATACCCCAAATCCTAGAACTAATGACGCATTTGTAGACACAGCAACTCCACCACTCCAGGATAGAACACTCTTCCGCCCGAGTAGCGTAACTAACATTAACGACCTACCAGTAACACCATCACCTCAAACCATTAATACTGATCCTCTTGAAGTCTTCCCAGCACCTATAAATACACAGGCAACAGCTACACAGACTCCTATGCCAAATAACGAAGGGTTTGCAAACACAGTATTTCAAGCTGCTTCTGATACTCAGTCAGTACCACATACTTCAGATAGGAATGCTAATATCCAAACTGTAGATGCTATTGCTATTGGCTCACAGAGAGACAATATGAGGTTTGAACAGTCTCCTGTTATTGGTACTTCCACGGATATGCAAGCAAATTTCCAAACAAATACGCAGACAAATGCACAAACAAATATACAAACAGACATGCCACCGATACAACCACAGTCATCGACCTCTATCCAAACAGGAATTGAATCACAAGGGAATAGGCAAACAGTTATACAGCCTGCTTTTACTCCACAACCCGTTTTTAATACACTAGATAGTCTACAACCAGACACGACGCAGACTTTAGCTCAAACTATTTCTGATCAACAAACAGTGTTTGATCCATCAATAAATATCCAAAATAACAATATAATGCTATCTGAAAGCACTTCATCATCCGTTCTTGACGCACCAATTAGTATGCAAACTGCTACAACGTTACAACAGACACCTTCATCTCAACAGACGATAGTTGACACATCAATGACTTCACAAACAAATGATATGAATAATATAATGCAAACTGATTTTTTATCGAGACCAATCGTAGGTACGTCTACAAGTACGCAGACGGGTGTATCCCAAAACATTTTCGATACTCCCCAAACAGGACAAGTCAATGTCGAGACCACAGTAGGTACAGGGATATCTCCAAATCAAGCTCCGGATACTACCATAATCACGCGTACACAGGCTGTGCAACCACAAAACAACATGAATTTCATACACGACGCTGGCAACGTGGTTGATAGCACAATGTTACTTCCACCTCCTATCCTTCCCGCATCTTCAGGGCCTGCTAATGTCAATACACCGTTAGATCAGAATATTGCTGGACAGATCGACCAGTCAATGTTCAATCCCGTTCAAACAGGCAGTGTAACAAGTACCACAAACGATATTCTGGCCAATATACAAGCATTAGATCAACAGGCTAGTAGCATGATCAACAGCCAGTTTGATCAGAGCCAATTTGCAAACGCTGCCACAGCAAACATTGCTAATAATCAAATTGCTGTTAACAGCCAACCAGGCATACAGAGTCAGTCTTTTAACCTTGATGCTATCCCCCCAACACAAACAGATACACTGCCACCAATCCAAAATAATGCAAACCTAGGTCAATTCACATCTAACGTCATAAATAATGCCATAGATGGCGTCCAAACACAGCAGGAGGGTCAACTTGTCAATGCTAATTCTCCTAGTGTAGACCCAATTGTCGGACAGATTGAAAACATAGGACTAGTGAACATGCAAAATCAAATTTTGGATCAGAATCTAATACAAAGCCAAAATATACCATCTACAAACATTCTGCAGAATGAAATCACAAACCGGAATGCAATTGGAAGCACCAACACAATTTCAATGAATACACAAGATGCCTTTGGTATATCTCAAGGAAGTGGACAAATGGACGTTCTGAATACAATTCAAGGCCAGTCAAATATGAGAAATCCTAACTTTGTTACAATTGAGATCACAGGGCAAACAAAACAACAGGGCGATGTTACCGGACAAACTGGTATACATAATTCAAATATAGTAAATACACTAAATACAATACAAAACAATAACCTAAACAACAATTTACCAACAGACCCCTTTTTAACTCAAACGTTTGTGTCCAATCCAGGAACTGCCATAGAAATGAACAATAACATAAACAACAATTTACCAACAGACCCCTTTTTAACTCAAACGTTTGTGTCCAATCCAGGAACTGCCATAGAAATGAATTCTAACAGTGTTATAAACCAGTTTCCTGCCCAACCAGATATTCCGAGCAACTCCATTGGTGTAAAATCGAACGTAAACCAATCCATGTCAGCTGGTGTGATATCAGGTGACAGAACTATGATTATGAATAGTAACAGTTTGGCAAGTGACTTGATGACAGCAAATCCTGTTCAAGTCAGTATCCCAGATACCACTTTAAACACTACCTCAAAACAGTCATCAACTGCGACAAACATTCAAACCGCAATCGGCGATCTTACTGTGACTTTAAATCGAGCACTATTAACTAATAGCACAGGAGGACAAAATAGTTTTCAAACGGCAAATTTGCTAACTAATACCACTTCATCACAAACATTTACTGAAAACCTTCAAAACCCCACTGCAGGTACGAACACAATAGCGTCTTCTATTAACCCGTCATATACAATATCAGCAGCAACGGACACCAATTTGAATGTAAATCCGGAACTGGTAGCAAATGTTGTCGCAAGTGCTATTCTCGATACCACCAATCCTGTACAACCTGCTCAATCAGGACCAGGTCCTGTTTTGACACGAGTTGAAATAACAAATCAATCTGCGAATAATCCCCCACCTCCAATCTTACCTCCGAATATAGAAAGTGGTTCTAAAACCGTAATAAACACTTCTATTGGAACTGGAGAAATTAACTCAGCAGCAAATAAACTCAGCTTTCCACCACAAGAACAAATAATCAAATTAGCCCCTGTAGAATTACCGGCTTCATCAATTGTATTACCAAACAACACAGCTACTATACAGAATAATGCCCCCTTTACACCACAAGCTCCAAATGTCCCCATGGACCTACCGACTCTTAAAACAACATCTCAGGTTCTAAATATGGACACAGTTTCTATAACTAATTCCGCATCCTTTGGCAAAGGTACATTATTGACTAACGAAACTAATGTCGTACCCTCAACGGTACCTTCCCAACCTCTACCGAATGGCGCCAGCGTACCAGAACAAGTCACCGGCCTACCTGTCACATCCTCATTACCCGATATCCTTGTTGCCGCTGACGGCAATACGGCAAACACACAAGTCCGCCAACAACGTAATATGACAGAAACTGCAAGCCAATTAATTGAACATGGAGCAACGGCATTCAAAACTGCTTCAGGCATCACGGATGTGGCAATGCCAACAGGTATTAATGAAAATGTATTTTCTGAGATAAAGCCCAAACACGATATATAACTACTTGAGAAATGGTAAACTTCCCTATTATCGTGTTCATTGCGGCTACTTCTTTTTATTTTTTCTTGTCGTTTGCGTTGTTACAATTTATTGTAATATTTGTTAGGTAGGCCAGTCTTTTGACTTGAAATGGACCATTACTATTATAGTGAATGTAATGATAGGCATATTTTATTGTCGTACCACAACTAGGTATATCTGTCTTAAAAAAGTATAAAATTTACACAAGTCAAATTTTTTTTTATTTTTTTTTTCAGCAGCTGTCAAGGCGCTTATACAGACAAGTCTCAACACTTCAGGACTCGTTGGGAACTTGAATAAAATAAGTAATACTTCTACAAAATCGGAAATGTTAGCAGCTGCAGGAGGAATAGTTGAAAGTGCGCTTGCTAGCTCTAAGGAAACCCTAGGTAAGGCTTTGACGAACGCAGCACCAAATAGACCGCAGAATGTTGTGATGGATATATCGACACTTAAGACCCTCATATCTGAGGTGTTGAGTGAGTTTTTTTCGCACCAATTTAACCCTGCTAAAACAGCTTTAACTCCCACAGCAGTCATAAACACAGTAGCACAAGCAGTTGTTGATGCACGAAAGTATGCTTCGCCCTCAGCTTCAAATTCAGCTTCAGGTGCAGTTCCAGGTATGTATGAGGAGCCAAATATGCTTGCACTTTCGCACTATGCAATAAAATAAGTTCATATGATTTTTTTTTAATTTCATTTCGCTCATGTTATCCATTGGCATGTTTAACGTTTGCTTTATTTGTATGCAATGTTTCCAAATCATATCATAACACAGAATCATTGCTTATCACAGGTATCAAGTAAAACTGCAATTT
Source organism: Pecten maximus (assembly GCF_902652985.1). Lineage (NCBI taxonomy): Eukaryota > Metazoa > Mollusca > Bivalvia > Pectinida > Pectinidae > Pecten > Pecten maximus. Next base: position 34,298,778 of record NC_047024.1, on the reverse strand, counting down.
GCTGCCATTTTAATGCCTTCGTTTATGAAGTATTATATTGTCTGCAATACCAATTGTTTCATTTGTTCATTGTTTGCCATGTCTGTTTTCTGGTATCGTAATGTTTATTGTTTACAATCATCGTTATCACGCCATTGTATGGGATTTTAATCCGTCTGTATCAAGCTTAACTGTAAACCGTTGTTCTATAAATCATACACCTTATTTCAGGTCAGGAGCCGGTGCAGGCAATCTTCACAACTTCACCACAGGCGCCGACGTATCCGAAAGATCCCAAGCTCGACTTTCCCCCACCCCCTCCGTTTGCTGGTATGACCGAGAGCATAAACATTCCTAGAACTGAAATTGTAGATATAAGGCCGAGTAATGCCGTGGAAAACGTATTTTTGTCCAGATCTGCAAATACCGATCCCATTAATCCCGTTTTGATAGGGGAACCAAATCTAAAAAATACTAACTCACCTGGGGGATCCACCATTGGAAATAACAAAATAACAAATCATCAGTCACGTAACATTGCATCTCCTATCATCGCCGTTAATACTGCGACTATGGATATCAAAAAGGACAATCGCGGTTCTGGTACAAAACAGGTTAAAGCAATCGGTATTGCCGACGATCAAAACATTTTCAGTTCAACTATCGTCAAAACCCCGAATATAGATTCTCTACGAGTGATAGCAGAGACCAATGTTGTCTTTAATCAAAACCTTAATCAGGGATTCCGAGAAAGTGGTATTAGACAACCACTGGTGGGCGGTAATGGCGCTGTTACAGCTGGTACTGTCTCTGAAATAAGCACAAGGCGTTCTGTTGTCTCAAGAAATAGTGCACGACCAATTCCCAGTTTATCAAACATAAACAGACAAACGCCTTTAGTTAATAACAATATGTTGACGGTATTAGATGGACAGATGAATCAGGTTAATTCGCAAACAGGTTCGAGTGGACGTGCATTGACAGCAGACTTTAACACAGGAAACCGTCAGATAACCCTTGACAGGACGCAAATAGCTCCTTCATTGAGAAAAGCTGAATTCGATGCAATACGAGGTCAGATGGTAAGAAGAAGAACAGATGGAGTAACCAAAGTTACAGCAGATGATCCTAATTTCCTTGCAAATATACCAGACAGTCTTTTGTCTTCATTCAATAATGACTTTACAAGTTTGTCACCATTACTTAGGGTTACTAAATCAACACCATTGGCTTCCAACGACGTTCCCGTTTCTGGCATCAATACTCATTCAACGATGTCGAAAATAATATCCACACAATCAAATTTCCAAGGAACAACAAATCAGTTCACGAGATCCAAGATGACGACACCATTCGGCCGTCTAAGTACTCGTAGACCGCTAAGGACAACATCCAATTCCTTGTCGGCAGAGAAATCAACCGGATTTGGGGGACAGAGAACATCAACATCCCCATTTGTGGATGCTGGAGGTGTTAGCGTTGCTCCCTCTACATCAAATATGCCTTTGTTTCGATCCACGTTTTCTGGGACCTCAGTTACACGCAAACCTTTATTTTCCACTACCAGAACAAGACCGCCCGTGGCTAGTTCGGTTACCAACCCAAGAATGATAAATACTGGAGTTACAAGGAGTGTTCGAACCTCTGGTTCATCCTCACAGCCACTTTTGTCCAGCACTGTAACACAAAGTAGCCAATCCACCCAAGGGGCACCCTCATTTGGCTTTGATCCTTCGAAAAGTTTTGGACTGCTTGGTCTACCGCCACCACCGCCGTCAGATCTGATGGAAATGAACGCTACGGCTTCCATAGCGGACACTGCCATATCTAGTTCACAGCTATCCCTTATGAATATAGGATCCTCCCCAACAAGTGTTCGTACAAATCGGCTGTCGCTATCTACATTACAACCGAGTGTTACAGTAGATCCATTTTTACGATCCAGCACCATCCGACGTTCGTCTCCAGCTGTTACCTCCGCGATGAACTTTAATACTCCGTTGGTGTAACACGCGATGCGCTCATTGTCTGCCGTGTTGAATGCGTGTATTTATGTATAAATTCACAACATATTGTGTGTATGTGTGTGTATGTATGTGTGTGTGCGTACATATATATTATCTTGATGTAGATATGTACAGAACACCTATCATTTAATGTAAATAACATGATATGTCTTTATCAAAATACATTTTTACTGTCTGTGTTTCATTGTTGTCAACAAGCTGTGGGAGATATTGCTTCGCTTTCTTCACTACTATAATGTATTCTCAGGTATTTTGTAACAGTTATGATGCTGCTTTTTATATTTCTGTTTTAAAACGAAATCCCTCAAACTTATTTTTAACACTGAAATGCAAAACTATATGTTCTATATGTCTTTTGCTATTTGCAATTCCAAAATATTTCTATATTTCTAATATACAAAATTGTAGGTTCTGTGTAATTCTGTCCGTGTTTCTTGTTTTGTTAACTTCATCAGTCAACTCTAAACATTTTCACTGTTTAAACAATATCCCACTTTGCCTTTCGTATCATTAAATATTTCATTCTAAATTAATAATCTTTGTTTTGATTTCTTAACTCAATATCACGGCTTGTTGGACAGGATATATCAATCTCAGATACCATTAATGTCAAGGTTTGACAGGTCTGATTTGCTTAACATGGCAATGGAATCTTTCAAATGTCATTTTGTTATGATCATTATGATTGACAGCCGTTCTTAAATAGCCACAGGTGTTAAGAGGACGATGAATAATTTAAAAACAAAAATTCGTGAACGCGTTTTGTGAAGAAGTACGTAGTTGTAGGCAAAATAGAAAATAAAACATCATGGTAATTAATATAGATTGATTAGATACAATGTGAGCACGAGCAGGATTCTAAACGTCTAGCTGATTAATTAACATAAAAATATATAGAGAAATTCTATTTAAAGCTGGTTCCAGTTGTTTCTTACGTGAAAAATAATAAACGAAATTGTCTTTCGTTCTGTAAAAGAATTACCAATAATTCATCCAGCCTTATAAATAGGTAGAAACGTATTGTAAATCATGAGTTTCCTTCAGTGAATTTATAGTTATTTGAGAAAGTGTAAAGCTGGCCATCAGAAACATATCTAGCTATTTAACTATTTCAGCTTTGAAAACGCAGTAGTAACCTACGAAATTAAAAATTTGTTTCCAAAAACAGAAGTAATATATTAATCCCTCTTTAACTAAAGGGAAATTGAACTGATCTACATTATGGTTTTCAACTCACTTACGTGTTCGATGGTTACAAGGAAACGTGAAGTACAACATAAACCTTTACTTCAGGATAATGAAATATTGATATAGGTCATAGAAATTCCTTTAAAATGGATAACGAAATATATAACATTATTTGTCTCATTAGCGCATGCATATTGCTTTGTCGTTAGCTAAACAGATACATACTCAGCTTTATACGCAATGCCGCATTAGACTTTAACCACTATTCAACAATGTTATGCATGGCATAATCGGCAACTGACGACCTGGAAAAGTACTTACAAACGGCTGTATTAACCAGGTGAGATTCTGTAACACATATACTGTAGAACATGAAGTATTCGTGGCGTATCAACTTTGTTGTTTGTTGGCTGATATGGAGCTACGGAGATAAATTGTACAAATTAATTCAGTAAATTTACGTGGCAAATGTTTTATATGGGATATTCACAATTTTATTTACTTGAAAATCATGTCAATATCTTCACACCACGAAGACAAGTACTCACGAATATTTCACGTCACACAGTACTAACATTAATGACCAGTAGACAAATTTAGTTCACTTCGCATTCTATACTGTAACTTTAATAGATACTATATATTTGTTATTCTTTACGGTATTTCAGTTTGTGTTTTTCTTGGAAATTTCAACTATATCCCCTGCCAACGTTTGTTTGATCATTTTTTTTAATCATTTTTGTTCATTTTTTTAAACTTTATTTGTCCTATTGCAATGTAATTCAATTTAAAACATCCTAAAAACAAAATCATTTACTATAATAGCATGTTCATTACTTTTCTGATATGCACGTATAGCATTTTAACAGCAATGACATTAATAACTTATAGAGAATTTGCTATATTCCTGCATTAATTCAACTAATCCTATGATTTGTATATTTCTTTCAGTAAACCCCTCGGCACCACCATTACAACAAACAAACGAACTTGCGCAACAAACAGGTATATCTCGGGCACACTACCATTCCCGATACGCCCTTACGTCAATGTGATAGGTCATTAGAAATCTAAGTTGGTATTGCTACCATTGTCACGGGGATAGGACGACACAAAAACTGTTTTTCCCTTTTTATCCTTCATAATTATTATAGTAAAACAGATATACGAATCAAGTATTTGTTCAGTAACCACACATCCTAACATACTATGCAATCTGTGCAAGATTTGTCTTGCAGATGTATTTGTTTTACGATAAAATTTCTGTAATATATATTATTATTTGCTAAATACATTTTCACACATGACATAATTGACTGATGTTAATTTCATTCGATTAAGTTATTTGAATTAATTTACTATATCTGTATATCCCGAGAATACAGATTTCAATGTATCTTGCCTGCTTAACCTTACTGTTTACTGGCAATATGCAATGCATAAAATATAAGGAGTACTTCCTATTTATTGTAACCATGCCCAAAAAAAGATGCATGAGTCGTTGCTAATAAGTTGTTCCTATAATTGAAGGTGGTAGCTCAAGCGGTGCTGTTGGCATTGGCGGTATCATGGCTGAATTGCAGGAAAGCCATAACTTGCAGAACGACCTGAGACAACTAGTGAGGGAATCTCGGAGACGCTTTAACACTAACCTTATTAGAGCGATCAGTGCAAGAATACGAAACGAATCACAGACTAACCCTTCTCGACAACACAATAATGCTATGTCAGGAATCGCTGTTGATTCTATCGTCGACAGACCAAGACCCTCTGCCGACCCTAATGGACTCAGTCCATTTGAAGTAGACGTTGACTCGATAAATCCGTTTGCCGCTTCAGCGACAACTGTGAGCCCTCCCAGTCGAGGCCAGCTGCGTCCACAAACATCTTTTCGCAGTTCATTCAGTGGTCGTCAAAATATGATGAGCATGGGTGTGTTTAATAATCCAGCCGGCGGAGTCCCAGTGTTTCTTCCTACAGCTGCTGGCGCACCAACACGTCTGTAATAATGTAACATCTAAGAACTGGTTTAGACACTGGGCCACGAAGTATCTATTGTCTAGGTTTCGAACGTCCTCAATGGCACAAATACTTTTATATGTGTATTATTTTGGGTTTTCACAGATTTTGTGACATTGCTTTCATGGACCTTATGCTGGTAGGATAGGATTTGTGTCATGGGAAACTGACTTTCGAATTAATCGTATCAGAGGTACATTTCCAGCAAATCATATCGAGGACTAGTTCTCTCGATATATTTTATACACAGTTAGTAATATCTGAATGATAGAAGGATATGGTTTCTAATACAAGTATACAAGAACTTCACTGATTAGTACAGATTTTATTATCACTGTCACATAGATAATCGAAAAGTAAGTACACTTATCAGAGCTCATGAACACGCTGCCTCTTTAGAAATAATCATTCGTCTTCTAGGAGCTCGGTGTGTTTATATAAGTTAGGATAATCTCTGATAACAGTGCTTTTCACTAACATCATAAATTTAGAATTATTTCGTATTCGTATGATAGATACATTAGTAACTCTCTATTCATTATAAATAAGTTAACTTATATTAAAATATTTTTGTTTGAGATATTTCAAATACTCAGATGCACGGCTTAGTACGGGTAGTACATAGTACGAGTATAAATTTGAGTCTCCACGGATAGAGTCCTTAGTACGGGTAAATGTCTGAGTAAGATTTGTAAAGGTCTCATTCAAGTGTCAGTATGAGTGCCAGACATAGCACAGGTAAATATCCAGATATATCACAGGTAAATATCCATACATAGCACAGGTAAATATCCAGACATAGCAAAGGTAAATATCCAGACATAGCACAAGTAAATATCCAGACATAGCACAGGTAAATATTCAGACATTTTACAGGTAAATATCCAGACAAAGCACAGGTAAATATCCAGACATAGGCATCCAATACAAATGTCATCAATACTTTTTATATCACAATCAATTGTCATTTGGTTAAAATAATGTTGGAACATTGATAATATTTATTTACATACCATTTTAGTCACACTGCATTCGTCTCACATATCTTTAATCATACCATGGTATACCTATATAAACAGTAGTTAGGTATAATGTAACAGTATCGTATTTTGATATATATAGTTGAAATATTTACAGTTGATAGTGAATAGTCGGACCTCGTTAGCTTGAAATGAATGGGGCCATGAAAAACTTCAACAGAGTATTCGAGGTAACCGTGTATAGTTTATAGGATTCTTTTACCGTCGGAACTAATTGCTATAATCGAGTTTATTATGGTATTCAAAATATCAGATATCCAAATAACGAAGTTTGACTGTATGCATATTAAGGGGGTATTTAAAAAAAAATGTATGTTAATAACTACACGTAATGGTATATGTATACTTATAAAATCGTTGAGATATAGTAAGGAAATATATGTAAACATTTCTAAAACTGTATAATTAACTATATGCTGTATGTACACAAGACATTCATCTCCGTTCAATAGTTCGTCTCAGTTCAGGCAATCATTTCCATTTGATCATTATACATTTTACAGTTTCATTTGTCACCTTATTTTATTGATTTTAAGCGTTCACCAAAACAATAGAATTTTGTGTATGTTTGTAGTACCAAGTACTATTTGTTTCGTTTTAACTGTATTACTTTTGTGAACATGCCGTAAATAAAAGATATATTGTCATTAATTTGCTTTCCTTTAATATTAATACCGCATAAGATCAAGATATTAGTGGACTTTGGTATGACTTATTGTATATAGGATACATATAAGGAGGTATGCAAACAACACACAATAATTGATAATTGATAAAACATCGGAAAATACGATTAAAAATAGCTTTGCTTCGAGACAAATGGAAATAGAAAAGGAGAATGAAGCGTCTTCTCCCTCATCGGTGACACCGATGTTCCGAAAGAGAAAGCGTCTTCTCCCTCATTGGAGACACCGGTGTTCCGAAAGAGAAAGCGTCTTCTCCTTCATCGGAGACACCACCATTTATTCTACATACCAATATCACTGCATCCCCTTTTCTACAGTGTTTACATGTCCCAGTTAACTTGTTCCCATTGTCACTATTTCCGTGACAGATGTCGACAAATGACGGAATGATTATTAACACCTGTTTCGAGATATGAAGGTTGAAGAAGACTACTCGAAAGTTTTGTTGTCGACATTGTGACCCCATTTAAAAACATTCTATTTACTTATGCGATAACGAAATCAGACAAGTTTAATATTAATATCGATCTGCCTGGTGGCACCACCCTAGCTCTCATTTGAGTTTATAATTTAAGCCGGTTTTCACTTGGATTTGCATAGTGACTGTCATCGATGATGTAGAAGACGCTTATACACCCGGAGCACGTGATCATATTCTCGTTGCTCTCAGGCAAATCTACATTTGTTCTCATATCTTGCTGTCGTTTAATCGGTATTTAATCGGTATTTTTGGTTGGTGAGGAATTCAAGGAAACACCAGGTTCAGTATATTGGTTCTTTATTATGCATAAAGACCTACAAAACATATAACATGGACGTAGTACATTGACCGGAACAATTACAATATATTTAAGCGACAATAGTACACAACGCGACCACGGTTACAATTATGCAATAGAAATTTACATTTATATAAAATATACATGAAGACAGACTTACCAGGGCTAGCTACAATGTTGTCTGCTCTGTCCAATGGCATGATGGAGAATGAACAGGGAGCGGGGAACAGGAATGATATGTGCAGGGAATAGGACGAAAAGTCCGTGCAACACTCTCATCCAATCGAACCTCTCTCATACGATGACGTTTGAGAAGAGTCCTTGCACGCACGGGACATACATGTAGTTGACACATGCATGTCCCGAGCGCCCAAGGGCTACATACTCCCCCTCCCTGATGAAATGACTCCTGGCATTACATAAATACCTGCTTAACATATATTAAATTGGTTAACAGGTAAACAGATAAATTATTGCACTAGTAACAATAACATATTGTCCTAATACTCACCCTGATACTGTATTGACCACAGGGATACATAACTAGGAAAACATGACCAGAAGTTTCATGGGTACACTACACAGGATATCCGCAAGTTAACCTTCCCAGGTAAAACTATATCCTATATTAAGTTAATAACGTGTAGTAATGGTGTATGGTATATACGCCTATATATATGACCCAATATATTCTTCCTCTCCTGCAGTATCTATACATACGTAGGTATAATACTATACTCACAATAATGGCACCACTTACATGTTACCATAACTGCTGGACAAGATCCTGGAGGTCGGCAGACAGCAAACAAAAATAAGCTGGTTTAACCAATTTTTACACTTTTTCAAGTATTGGTCTCCCTATTGATCAAATGGGGAGAGCGGTTTGGACAATCCATACCAACCCCAACCATCAATCAAAGCAGAGATATATGAAAATGATATTTTAAAATTGGTTAATATACAATAATAAAAAGTTTAACAAATAACAATACTAACTTTTGTACAGCCGCCCTGACGGTTGGGCCAATCCCTACCAGCCAGTCTATAGACTGTCACAACCTAGACTGTCACAAACTTAAAAGATATTAATTATTAAAATACAAGTTATAGACTAATACAAATAACAGTGATGGTATATAATTGTTACTTGCAATCGAAAGACATGGGTTGTTGTAGACAAGTACACTGGTTAGTTTACGACAGACATGAATGACTCTGTAGGAGGTAAACCCATTGCCCGTATAGATCAGGAGGCTTAGTTGTTCGTGTAGAACGGCGGGGCTGAACCGCTTCAGGGCTCCATTGATCTACCTGTTCCGAGCTCTCCGAGTTCACGAAAGAACCACATTCTGACAAGGGCACATCAACACTTACTTGTATATCCGACTCCGGATCTGGTGTGATGATACTGCCCTCAGGCTCAAACGTGTCTGAACCCTGTTCGATTTCTCTACTGGGCTCAGAACGGTTTTGATTAGAGTCTGATGTCAGATCCTCTCGGTTCGTTCTCCTCCTAGTGGAACGTCTTAGGTGCTTAAGGGGAAGCAACTCGGTCTCCGTATCGGAGTCTGATGAGGATGTTAGGTCAGGGCTAACTAGCTGTTTGGTTGGCCCGATCTTTCGAACAGGCACCTTAGGGGGAACTTCCAATGGAATGGAGTTAAAAGGTAGCAACATGTTACGGTGCAAGGTACGACTCTTACCTCTTGACCCTTCATATGTCACCTTATACACAGGGATATCACTGTTGGGGATATTAATCACCACACAGGGTTCCTGCTCCCACCTGTCAGCTAGTTTGTTTTTCCCTTTCAGACCTACCTTCCTGACAAGGACTCGGTCTCCGACCTCTAACTTAGAATCTCGAACCTTCCGGTCATACCGTACTTTATTCTGTTGAGCATTCTTGTTAGCCTCATTCCGAGCAGCTTTATAAGCTACATCCATCCTATTCCGGAGTTTTCCGATATAGGAGCTCGGATTAACTGCACCCTGCTGACCAGGGTCAGTTCCTAAGAAAGCGTCCACCGATAACCTGGGGTGCCACCCAAACATAAGAAAGTGTGGAGAATACCCCGTGGCATCGTTTCGGGTTGCATTATAGGCCTGGACCATTGGTGCTACATAGGATCTCCAATCCTTTTTCTGGGACTCATCTAGGGTAGCTAGCATCCCTATGAGTGTTTTATTGAATCTCTCAGCTGAACCATTTCCCATGGGATGGTATGGAGTTGTTCTAGTTTTCTTAACCCCGGCCACTTTGCAAAGCTGCTTGATAACCTCGCTTTCAAAGTTACGGCCCTGATCACTATGGAGCCTTTCTGGGAAACTATAGTACACTATGAACTTCTCATAGAGTGCTTTAGCTGTGGTGTAGGCTTTCTGGTTTTTACAGGGTATGGCTAGAGCATACCTAGTAAAGTGATCAGTGATTACTAGAACACTTTCTGACCCATCCGATGACCGTTCAAGACTCAGGAAGTCAATACAGACTAACTCCATCGGTCTCGACGTCTGTATAGGCACCAGCTCAGCTGTAGGTTTAGTTGGAGTTTTCCTTCTAATGCAGCGACCACAGGTCTCTACTTTCTTGTTTACATCTTTCTCCATCCCTGGCCAGTAAAAGCGTTGTCTTGCTAACCAAAGTGTTTTTTCTTTCCCCTGATGACCTACATCATCATGAACACCTTTAAGGGCGAGGGAATGATACTGTTTTGGCAGCACCAACTGTTTGGAATCCTGACCGTCAAGAGAAATGGTGCGAAATAGAACACCGTTCTGTAAACTCAATTTGTTCCAAGTTCTGAGTAATTTCTGGACATATGGAGTTTCTTCACTCAGCCGTTTCCCCCTGGGATGAAAACCAGTTCTCTTAAGGGCCAAAACCCTAGCAATATCTGAGTCTAACTTTTGTTGTTTCTTCCAGTCAACTGTAGCAAGTTTATCTGGCAATGCTGTACCCTCATTGGCCAAATGTGGCACAGAAATGTCAGTTATACTTTCCATTAATGGAGCTACAGTGACGGCTGATTGGCATATAGCCTTAACAACATCAGCTCCAACCTGAGATATGCGAGAGAGACCGTCCGCATCGGCGTTATTCTTCCCAGCCCGATATGACAGAGTGAAATTGTAATTGGCTAGAGCGGCAACCCACCTATGACCGGTGGCATCAAGCTTAGCTTTTCCCAACACATAAGTAAGCGGGTTATTGTCCGTCACAACTTCAAATGAATTACCATAGAGATAATCATGAAACTTATCTGTGACCGCCCACTTCAGTGCCAAAAACTCAAGCTTGTGTGCCGGGTAATTCCGCTCACTAGGCCGTAAACCACGACTTGCGTACGCAATAACCCTTTCGCCATCCTCATGTTTCTGATATAGCACAGCACCTAAACCTAGGATGCTAGCATCAGTGTGGAGGATGAATGGCTTAGAGAAATCTGCGTAAGCCAGAACTGGGGGATTCATCAGTTTTTCTTTAAGGGTATCAAAGGCGACCTGCTGGGATTCTCCCCAGACCCATTCTGCCTTTTTCTTAGGCTTTGCCTTTGATTTGACCTTTGGTTTGACCTTGGGTTTGACCTTTGACTTCTTATGTAGGTCATGACCCTGTAAAAGTAAATTCAGTGGCTGTACTATGGCAGCAAAATCTTTAATAAACCGCCTGTAGTACCCACCAAACCCTAAAAACTGACGAAGCTCCTTTACGTTCTGAGGTCGAGGCCAATTTTTGACTGCAGACACCTTTTCAGGGTCTGTAGCTATGCCCTCCTTAGACACTACGTGTCCTAAATATGCCACAGATGTCTTAAAAAACTCACACTTGGAAGGTTTTAGTTTGAGGCCATGTTGTACAAGTCTGGCGAAAACAGATTCCAACCTTGTTAGATGTTCATCAAAGGTACGAGAGAATATGAGGATATCATCGAGAAAAATAAGACATTCTCTTAGATGCATATCCCCCATGCATTTTTCCATCATTCTTTGGAACGTAGCACCAGCACAACAGAGACCAAACCCCATTCTGTTGGTCTCCCAAAAACCAAGATTACCAACAGAAAAGGCAGTTTTCTCTTTATCACGCTCGTCCATCTCGATCTGCCAGTAGCCAGACCTTAAGTCTAACTTTGAGAAGTATTCTGAACCAATCAAAGTATCTACTGTGTCATCGAAACGTGGTAGCATGTATGCATCTTTGCGGGTACGCGAATTGAGCATACGGTAATCAATACAGAATCTTAATGAACCATCCTTCTTGCGTACCAGAACAACGTTAGAAGAATAGGGACTGGTAGACTCCCTGATTACCCCCGCTTCTAGCATTTCCTTAACGTGCTGTCTGACCTCCTCGTACATACCAGGTGGTATCTTACGATACGGCTGTTTGAAAGGCCGTTCATCTAAAAGCTCAATTTTGTGCTTTACGAGGTCAGTACAACCAATATCAAAAGCATTGGTTGAAAATGCATGTTTCCAATTCCCAAGTACCTGATGTGCCCTTTCTAGCTGCTCTGCACTAAGGTTCTCTGTATTTAACTGAATACCAAGCTCCTCCGGCACTGATTTTGTAGACTCAGCAGGTGACAGATTAGATGCTAAATTATCTACAACCTGTACCTGATTAGCAGAACAAATCAATGATTTTGGTTGGATAATGATAGGCTTAGCCGTAACATTACAAATTTTTACTGGGATCTTGGTACTCGACATTTGATGTTTAAGTTTGAGAACTCGTGGGCACACAGTATATTTAAGATTGGAAATGTCAAGGTTGGTTTCAGTGACTATGTTGTCTACTCCCGGATCTAAATCCCTTACCATACCGTTTACCACCGTAGACTCGTATGGGGCTACCCTTAGAGGTTTCTTGTTAAGGGACCTAACACCATATGAACATGAAATACTGTCTACGGCGGTTTTCCATTCAGTAGGGATTGTAAAGAAATCATCCGCTACAGAATCTTTAATAACCCTAATAACATTAGTACCTAACAATACAGGGCACTGCATGTTGTAATCAGTATCGGGTACTACCAAAGCCAAAATGTTAAATTTTGCATTCCGCATAAACGGTATCTGGACCTCGCACTCAATATACCCTAAATAATTCAGGGCGGAACCATTTGCAACAGTAATATCTAGACCTAGGGTACTTAAATCTCTAAGTTCAGGCTTAATCTTCAAACTGTTATAGAAGGTTTGTGATATTGTGGACACTTGGGAACCACTATCAATCAGACATTTGATCTTCTTACCTTCTAAAACTACAGAACCCGTATTGGATACACCTAACAGTCTATCCAATATCCCTGTTTGGCCATTTATGCTACATTCAGCCTCTGATTGGCCTACAGCAGAGACTGTAACTAGTTTGGGTTCTTCTTCTCACCTGACTTTTGACCAGAATTCTTTAAAAACTTTTTTTTCCGACCTTGACCCTGACCTTGACCTTGACCTTGATTAGGACCTTGACCTGACTTTTGACTGTTATGCGGTCTATGGCTATCAAGTTTTTTTAGGATCTCATCAAATTTGGTATCCATTTTATCCTCAAGAAGTTTCAATTTCTTTTCAAACTCTTTGGATAAATCAGCTGTACTTGTCTGCTGTTGATCGGCCTCTACAGAGACAGCATGACTTTGACCTTTTCTCTTATCTTTATGCTGTGAAGTACTATTATCCGAACTACCAGCATTTGAAACCAAATTTAGTTCTTTTTCTACAGTCCTAATCTCTCTTAAGAGCTCCTCATAGCTGGTAACTATGTCATACTTATGACGCGTTTGGCTCTTAAGTTTATCTGAGTGCAGTGAGGTCCAGAACTTATGCCTCAGTAAGTCATTTTTTGCAGCCTTGTGTAATGACCCGTTATCTATAGCAGTCTGTAGTAGACTTTCAAGTCTGCACCCAAAGTTGGTGACCGACTCGTCTGGCTTTTGCTTAGAATTAAAAACTCTTGCATGATCATGCCATGCGTCGACACATCACCGAACAGTGCATCTAATCTGGCTAAAATTTCCCTAGGAGAAGCCTTATCCCCCATGGTCACCAATACTCGGTGGGCTACACCTCTGAGTGACCGCCTTAGGGCTTGAACTAAGGAACTGGATGTAACCTCAGAATCGCTCATTAAGCAGCGAATCTCGTACCTCCAGTCCATATATAAAACATCCCCCTTCATGGGAGGATCCTCCCCTGAGAAAGAGGGTAATTTGGGTACCTGATGAGGACGAGTATAAAAACTAGCCTCATTGAAGGTGTGGTCACCAGGAGCAAGGGAACTTGTCCTTGACCTGGACTGTTTTATAGGTAGGTGTGGATTCACGTCGTCGGGTTTATCTGCAACAGGGACGACCACATAGTTGCCCATCCTCTGAAGCAGTACTATCATCTGCTCCTCTGAGAGATTAATCTCAGCAGACTCTTCAAACTTCACATGCTCACCACCCTTAGCCCTTACAGCTTGATCATCTTTCAAAGGTGGAGGTAAGTTCAATCCCTTGTCTGGCAAATCTGGCTTCTCTGCCATTGTTTACAATAAATGGGAAAATATATAATTAATGTTATAACTACTAAAGCTCACTGGCAATCCTCAAAGATCTTTAAGGTTAGACGCTTCATCCAATACCTAGCCAAAAGCTCGGTTGGATGGACACCGTCCTTGAACAATTCAAAGGCGACGGAACGCTTGCGCCCACGGCATGTATACCTAATGACGTCAAGGTGAAATCTTATAGAAGTGACGCCAACAGCCGCATTAACCTGATTAAGGTAAGTATTTAAAATACCTATCCGTCCCTCCAAAATCTTGTCCTGTCCTACGAACTGGTTTGGATCAGGATGACCCCTGGATTTATTCCATTGCACTATACTATATGGTGGAATTTCGAAAAAAATCAAGGTAACTTGGGGATACAAACTTGCCAAGTTCCTGACCAGGTCTACATTTGTCTGTACATACTTAGTACATTCCTCATCAGATGAGTGCGACAAACATATGAAGTTTCCTGATTTTGTGGTCAAATCACAGGTACCCAACCAGATATACAACACGACCTGTGCATGTTTCCGTACCAAATTTGGCAGTTTCTGTCTCAGACAGTAATGCGCAAAGCTGAACTTACCTCCAGCTTGACACCAGAATTCTAGGTCATGCCCTAAATTCTTTATATATTGACGATACCTACTTAAGTAGAACCCCTTACTGCTAGACAAAAGGACTGGAAACTTGGACAATGCTACTGGAGGGTCAACAGCTTTATCTAAAAACTTGACTAACTTACCTTCACTCATCTGTAATACCAGAAGCCAAGGTATGAATATACACACGTACACTTACCTTACTCACCGGTGATGACAGTTAAGTATGAGGATGCTCTTATGCCAAGTTACGGTCATGATGAAGCACATGAAATGTAGGTGATAAAATCTCTAGATGATGATGATGATAATGATGATAATGACCCCTGGTAAGCTGCAATAATAACACGAAATAAATCAAATGAAAAAACAACGAACAGTGTCCAAAAACATAGCTAAACCACCAAACCTAACCGCACATCTTACACTATATTAGAACAGTCAGTTTATGATTCGGAATGTTTCTCTGGAACGTCCGTAGATTGAGACAGCTGCATATTACACACAAACACATACATCATTAACACGGCTCTTCTATGTCAATCGTCTCCCTAGAGCTACGTGAAACGACAGTCTCCTATTTTCGGATTCCCACAGGGTTGATTCTGTGGTTATTCTGCTCCACCGGAAGTACACAACCACGGCCTTGACCTTCTAACGTGGAACGGAAGTGGAACATCCTATTGTCAGGATTTCTGGTTTCTCCTGGACCGGACTCGTACCGCCAGCTCCGTTAGAGTCTAGCCTTTTAGCTTGTTTGCCCTGGTCTTCAAACGTTGGGCGCCATTTGTAACCGTTGGTGAGGAATTCAAGGAAACACCAGGTTCAGTATATTGGTTCTTTATTATGCATAAAGACCTACAAAACATATAACATGGACGTAGTACATTGACCGGAACAATTACAATATATTTAAGCGACAATAGTACACAACGCGACCACGGTTACAATTATGCAATAGAAATTTACATTTATATAAAATATACATGAAGACAGACTTACCAGGGCTAGCTACAATGTTGTCTGCTCTGTCCAATGGCATGATGGAGAATGAACAGGGAGCGGGGAACAGGAATGATATGTGCAGGGAATAGGACGAAAAGTCCGTGCAACACTCTCATCCAATCGAACCTCTCTCATACGATGACGTTTGAGAAGAGTCCTTGCACGCACGGGACATACATGTAGTTGACACATGCATGTCCCGAGCGCCCAAGGGCTACAGAACAAAGGAACGAAACATTTGCAAATGAAATCATGATGTAGACCATAAAACTGAGAACAGAGAACAGAAAGTGTCTGCGTTTACTTCTTTACCTGAATAGAATCTAAACATGAATTGCATAGAAATGGCAAACAATATGCTTTTACATTAGTATGGTTACCGGCGCTTTCCTGTCGAAGATACAGACTTCGGACGGTTTTTCGTTACAGTTAGACGTGTATTGTACGACTGCAAATCTGCAATCATGATAGAAACAGTTTAGAAGTTAAGGCAGTGATTATTTCCATATTTTTTTAGCATGACCCTAAAAACAAATTTATGTGAACGGTTAAGAAACAAGTGATTTTCAGATATCCGACGCATTATAGTTATAATTTTATAAAGGTAAACGGTTTTAATCCGCACCTACATGTATCTTTTAACATTGCAAAGATATTCAAAATAGAGCTCAAATACACTAACCTTTGGGGTCGGTGATATACATTGTTTATATACATCAAGATAAAAATCATACGTAATTGTGTGTCTCGTTTGTCCCGTTTTTGTCAGTGTAATAAGATTTAAGTAACCTTTAAGCCCCCATGCTTATAAAGAGAGGTATTTCTAGGTAGGCTATTTGGTGCCGTAGATCGTGAGTTCGATGCCCCGTCAGGGCACGAGTCATAAAGTTGTCTTCCTTCGTCAGTTTTGTTACAATGTTATATATATATATATATATTCAATTTCAAATCTATTTAATACATATAACGCACTTTTCATAACGTTTTCAAAATTGATATTCAGATAACATATATTCGCAAAGATTTTTGATATTTCGACTCCATATACTTTAAGGATTGTCACATGTCGGCGTTAAAACAGTGACTTTATGTTGACAAAATATTGCAGATAAATCACTGAACACTATAACAAAGCCTATGCTTGCAAGTAAAACCACGCCTAAAGTACCAATGTACTTAGATGAAGTACGCTCGTCTGATACTGATATCAGTTTCCGGGTAGAACGAGATACCTTAGATGCGTCTATTTTTAAGGAAGATACCAGGTCCTTAATCTTTGATTCAATGGTTATGTATTCCAGGTGGCAGACACAGGTACACACATCTCCAAGAAAGAAGGTTATATTCTGGTTTGTGACTGACTGGTAAGGGCTGAGTGTTGTAGAAGGAATAAAATTTAATGTGTTTATGCTTTCGGCATAGGCACTAGAACTATGGATAGGCGATGTGGAATAAAAAGAACTTTCAATACAGCTTTCGGCTGATGTCACAGTGTAGTTTTCTATCAATGACGTCGCTGTATCATACAAACTAAGAAGTTCAGTGCTAAAATGTGTAGAATAGCTATCAACTGTGCTTTCTATCGACGGCATCAGCATGACGAGATCCTCGGATGACGTAACAGTTGGAATAGGATTCAGTTGTGTTGATTCAAATTGCGTGACGTAGTTTGAAGTCGTTATGTCTGCCGCAGGTGATGGTGATACTGATCCATCTAATGTAGAATAAGTCGACTGGGTTGTGTAATCTATAAAAAAGATAGTTTAGTACGTTACAGAGATATATCAAGTCTATAACTACCAACACATATCCGACACGATAATCTTATCAAACAAAGACCATATTCTTTGTCGTCTCTTATCACTGACGAGTGCTAGAAAGATGAAGGGAACAGTCGTATGGCGCTATCTGATTCAGTTTAGTTCTACTTTATATAACTCTGAATTTGTTGTGAAAATTGTCAATTTCTTGCGTGTCTGTACATCCTTTGATATATAACAAAAAACATATATTCAGCCGTAGATGTGATTTGGACATGGAACAAATACATTAAATGCTGATGGTTTTATATTATATGAAAAGTATATCATTTATTATGATATACAAATAAATAAAGACAAGATAGTCTTTATGGTGGCATGTTCCAACCACTAGTTAAAGAACTGTATGAAAGACACTCTTTTCAATATTGGGACGTAGATACACATGGTCAAGAATGAACTGGGGTTGATAGAAGGAACAAAAATAAGTCAACTATGACTTCACTAACTGTTTTGGGTAGTGAACTGATATAAGCGGTCAGAACACCGACAAAAGCTCGCAAATTAAGTTTTTAATTTCTGTTCATGTACAAAACAAACTTAATGAAATAAAAACGACACACAGGAATTTCAAAAAGCTTGCAAAAACAGCAACTGAAAACAACATTATTACTACAGAAATCCCAAAAAGCTTGCCGAAAGCAACACAAACAAAACAGAAAACTATACAAATGAGTAACACAACAAGACTGAAAAAAAGAAATGGAAAAGATAGAAGACAGGAACAAAATATAACGAGAAAAAAAGAATGCGACAACATATAGAATAATAAATGTATCAGTAAAAATTAAATAAAATAGATAGAAAAACCGAAAAACCAACAGAACTGAGATAGAACACAAACAAAAAATATAAATAGTACAAAGTTAATACCATTCTTAAAACATGAACCTAAAAACCATTGACGAACTATACCTACTCCTAAATATGTATGCTCTTTATAATGACTCCTCACCCTACATTTTGGCAGGAGATCAATGCAGTGGAATATTTTCATAAAACATGCGTTATTTTGTCGTCAATTTTCTATCCGTTTTCAGGGGAAAAAAATCTCTTTTTTCATTTTTGTTAAAACAAAGAAGAAAAAAAAAGAAACACGTGTTTCTTTAAGTTTATGATAAAAATGTATCCTCTTACCCGAACTGTTGCTGCAGACTTTAAGGAATGATGAACCGTTAATGTATGTCGACTGGGATGTTGGCAAGCATGAATATCTCCAGCATTCAAGCCTCTGCGTGTTTAATGTCACACCAAGACAGTGTGTGTATGAAGTGCATGATGATATGCATTCATAGTCTGACCGTACTTGTATCACTTCAAATGAACTACAATTTCCAGCAGTCTGTATCCCTTGATCTTCATAAAATGTTACATCTACAAAATAGTTGTTCCATAACAAGTTAAATCTTTAAGTTTAATTTACTCATCAAAACATAAATTGTCAAGTAATTCATTCAATAACATTATCACGTAAAGAATTATTTCGCAAAGCATCCATCATGTATCAACTGTAGTTATTTTGAATGTTAACATAATATTAAAACAAAATCAGCTTTACCCTCACAGGAGTTGGAGTAGAATGAAGTGGATTCTGGTATGTGTTGCCTATATCTGTATTCACTACAAATCGACAGTCGACATTGTGTCTTTGAGGTATCGTACTGTAAACCTTTACAAGCAGTGTTTTGGGAACACGTGTCCTGACACTGTGGAAGTGAGGATGATGATGACGACAGATAAGCGCAGTCTAGACCTGTCTTTGGACCCTTCGATATATATGTGCAGTTTCTCACCACTGTCAGAAAAAATGTAGTCACAAATGAGAAATATGTACAAAATTTACTCCAGTATCAAAGCATCAAATAGAACTCTCACACAACAAAAGAAAGCTCGTCGTAAACACAAACCACAGACGACTGCTCGCTAATCAGAAGCAGGAGGCTGTGTACAAACCTTCAAATTTACAAACATACAGTATTAACACAACATACCGAATGGAACTCATGATGAACACAAAAAGAAATACACAAAAACATTTACATACAAAGCACACATTCATCAACATTAAATTTCAGATAAAATTCCTAGATCAGTAACAGGGAAATGATATTCTTGTTTCAATATGAGAACCGCATGATGATGGAAACATCACCTCCTCGCGTATGACAAAATGTAACGAGCAACGAAAATGTAAACCACCATATATTTTACAAGGAAATAGTCTCTGGACTCTCTCCATGCTTCCCCTTATCCATCAACTCATACTTTGAATTTAGTAACTTAAACACTTAAAACGTGACATTACTTTTGATGAACTTTCAGTTAAATTTTCTGTCGTCTTCTCGTTGTCAATACTGTATGCCCCTATCATCAATGACGAGTCATAAAAACACGGACGATACAGCTGAAAGGTGCAGTTTAATTAAGTTTTGATTCTACTGTATCTAATACTTGTTTCTTTTGCAAGGGGGTGATATCATGTGTGCATTTTGAATAATCCCTGAATGTTTAGGAAGTAAATTATTAATTGGGAACTATTCCGTATCTAATGAACATCAACTGCTAATATTTATATCCATATTCAACTTTTAATAGCTGCTTACCTTGTTTTGAAGAAAAACGAAGGTTGGTATTAGGTGTATATACAGATTGCTCACAAAAATGCAGGTAACATGTCATACCAGCACTGCGCAAAGTCACCCCTTGGCAGTCCGAGGTGTTTTCACATAAGTGGAAACATTCGTTTTCCTCAAACACCCCCACCATTTCTTCATCAATTGGCGAACACGTCTCACTTAAACTCGTTGTCGGTAGGAAGTCGCATGTAACATCTGTTAATAGAACATTCTGCCGTTAAAGACTATTGCATGAAAACTCTTTACTGGACTACTTTGTAGAAAGACTTTTAAGGATTCGCATTTTTTCAAAAGAAGTCTAATTGTGCATTCCTTGATGGTTACCGATAATATTATTTTCAGGAATTTTAATGACTTTGAAAACGTCGCGTGAGCGTTTTGTTGTGAACAACTAATTGAATTAACCGAGAATACCGTCGTAATAATGCAACAATAATTCAAACGAACGATTGATAAAACGCAAGCAAAATATAAACAAAATATAAATTTGCGTGACGACTCATGAAAAGTAGACCAGGAGAATAAGAATGGGCTCTCATGAAAAAAAGTAATCAACGATACCCAACATAAAAATCAAGGTCAAATCTGGGTTAAGTCACATTTTCAAAATGATAGTTAAGGTAGGGACAACGGAATCACTATCTATATCAATAAGCCTCGAATTCGACTGCCCTCATATCAAAATAGAATATTTCGAAATGTGAACGTGATGTCGACTATGTGTTTTATGTTATTTTTGTGTTTTTTTCCCCCTATGAATTACTAAACTAGCAACCAATATTGCTTATCGTCGTATAAATAGTCCTTAAACAAACAACAGTGTGTTTTTTCCCTAAATCATAAGTATAAATGCTGACGGAAGTACAACTAACGGCAATGTTAACAAAAAGGAAAACATAAAGGTAATACAAGAATTAAATACAAAATATGAAAGCGCAGTTTCAAATTGACAGAAAAATCAAATTATGTAGTACAGACTTGTATAGACTCGTGATAGATATGTTATATACATGAATGGCAGAATTAACATAATTTTATCATTCTTGTTTCTTTGAGATCGTATGAACAGGTACAGCAAAGGGTAGGGATACTCAGAAGTTGGCAATTCGGATACTTTCGTTTCTGCCTTCTTCTTAATATATGTCATGAGTTATAGATAAGCCAATAAGGAAAGTCTATTTAAATGACATCATGAGTGGAAACTTTAATAGGCGTTACGATAGAATCGAAATACTAACCACCCAAAATATTATTTTCGAACAATAGATGCCACACAAACAACCGATTGTACTTAAATATACATGCTATTTGTAAGTAAATCCTAATATGACAACCCAACAAGCGTCATCAGAATACTTAAATCCCATTTTCTTTTATTGGCAGGAGACAGAACTGCCCTTAACATCTCGAGAGGAAGCTCACAAAACCGATGTTAAATCAATATGACCAAGTGAGACATTTGAAAATAAAAGAATATGTGATAAAGAAATGAAAAAAAGGAATAATAACCAAAATGTAGCTGACTTGTTTTTGGTCTTCCTTGTTTCTCGAAAATATAGGAAACAAAATACTATACCTCATTTTGCAGGGCAATATCACATTAGTTGTAACTGTGAGATAAAGTAATTGTATTTGTCACCAATTTGTAAGAAAATTCCCTCTAAAAAAGAAATGTGTATTTAAGTAGTCACAAGGTGAAAAGGATTACTCATATGGGAGACGACAGTTTATATAGAAATATGATACTTACTGTACTGGGTATAGTCTATTTCTGAAAATAATGAATGTCATAATAAGGTACATAAGCATATATATCGGTGTACATGATAAGTATAGGTTATTTCTGAAAACAAAGAATGGTATGATAAGGTACATAAGCATATATATCGGTGTAAATGATAAGTATAGGTTATTTCTGAAAACAAAAAATGGCATGATAAGGTACATAAACATATACCCCATTTTAAATGATTGTCGGTTCCCATGGTATTATTTGATTAATTAAATAGAACCCGTTACTCCTTACTTTAAAAGGTCAGAATTGAAATCTGACTTGTTTAATAAATCATCAAGACGTTATAAAGCACTCACTTTGATAAAAAATGGAAAAACCTACCAAGAATAGAAGTCTCGTTCGGAAGTGTTGGATCTGAAACCATTTAGCAATTAATTTAGATAGGGCAAGTATATATATGTTTCCAATCATCAATGCTGGTATAGCCGTGGTAATATATGAGTGATATTGATACTTACATTGATATGACCACTTAACGGTTAGAAACACGAGTAAAATGTTTTCAACATAAAATCTTCATATATAAAATAAGATTTATTATTGCAGAAATAATGTCATAGTTAGCCATAAGTTGAAGCTTCCAATATTTTTTTCTATATGAAGTAGAGACTATTTCGTCATAGAAATATGTTTACACGGCACATTGAGATTCTCCTTTAAGTGCTTTATACCTATTGAAACCCGAAATTATAAATCAATACGTTAAAGTGTACGACTACTACTACTATGGTTTTTAACAGTACAGATATGAATTTGAATTATACCACATATTGATTGTAACAGGGCATCATTGTCAAAATATTAAAACCATTCCGAAAGGTTTCTTTTACCGATATTTGATAGACAATTTTTCGTTAATCGTGATCTAACATGCTAATTATATTTGAGAAAATAAATCAATAACTGATAAAGGAAAACTATAGGTTGGTTAAGACTTAGTTTAAATATTTTGAATGTAGAGGGGGGATCTTGAAAAAGTCAGAGGGATAAAGAAAATGTCTTCTTTGCAACTCAGATGACATTGAAGACGAATTCATTTTAATATAAAGTTTTATCGCGATCTAAGATGCCAATAAATTAAACCATTATATCATTATGAAAGATCAAGTGTTTTCAAGTTGATTAAGCTCCTTACTTCCTTACTACAAAAAAAAAAAAAAAAAAAATCAAGAAAATTAATGATTTAGGAAAATGTTTGACTCTTAATTAAAAAACATCGTAATTGAATTCTTGAATGTACATTTCAGTATATCATATTAATTAGATGAAAAATTGGTTCTCTTATGTCGGCCTTATTTTCGCACTGAACGGGTAGTGGATATCAATTATGTTATATTGTACGAATCCATATACAATGTACCTTTTCTCTCATCCCTACCGGTATCATACTGGTCTGTCCAGGTAAATACACCCATGCTTGCTGTGTGTGTATTACCTCGCTTCCGGTGTAGGATAGCCACACGCGCGCAATGATACAAAAGTAGGTCGCCGAACCGAAAGTAGATCTATCTATAGAACATTTCAACAATACATTGAATTAAGATATGTAATCAGATAATATTTTTTGTTTTATTTATGATATAAATTATGTAAAAAAAACACGTTCTTTTATTGTTTTTTATTAATAAAATATGGAACTATATTTTCACGCGAAAGGACACACTAGCTTGGCCGACATCAAGTGATTTGGCTTCGCTTGCAATGACAGGGCTGCTGAAACAACGTTAGACTGTGGAAATGAATGGTTTCCTTCGTTTTTAGAACAGCAAACAGAGTTTGCATATATGGGGTATGGTAAATCGATTGGCGCTGTTCTTTTTTTATTATATGCAGTAGAAAAAAAGTTTGGATTGAGAAAAAATGGCGTCTATCTGAGAAAGCTATCGACAGATAGTGCCTATTTTTGCATATTTTTAGGTTGGGGATTGAGAGAAAAATACTCAATCATATGTGGTTCATGTAGGATAGGGAAATTTCACCCTCTGGGTCACAAAATGTGGTAAAACCCTCGGCAGAGCCTCTGGTTTTACCACATTTTGTGACCCCTCGGGTGGAATATCCCTATCCTACATGACCACATATGATAGAGTCTTATAATACTGTATAATACGTAGCATGTACTATATATATTTTGTATGACCACTGTTGAACGCATGCGTAATTGTAGATTTGCAGTATATTGTATGCATGTCAACTCTCCGATGTATTTTGCAGAAGGAATCAATAAACTGATCATATTGTCAGCTGGTCGATTTAGGGACAAGAGCCTCACTTTGAAAATGACATTTCTTATTTTTATACTGACGTTTTCTATATACTTTCCTACCTTTTGATGAGGAAATGGCAGTTGAATTCGATGTCCTCGAATAAAACGTATGTTTGCCATAGCCGGTCATATTCATATAGCTTCCACAAGAGTGAAAATCACATGATAGCCTCTGTCCTACGGAGGAAAATCCTTGGCATTCCACCGTATTTAAACATTCTGCAGCACACTCATTTATATCGAGCCCCAAAACTTCAGAGTTCAAAGGTCTACACTTGCCAACTCTGGACGAGCCGTGACCTGTAAAGCCAGTACCTTTACAGAAAGGAACACCGGTAAGGAAAGAAAAAGAAAATGGGATCATTAAAAAGATCACATCTGTATTTAAGATCAACCATTTTTATAAATATATTCGGTTGTTTGGTACACAAGATCTCGTTTCTGGTAATTGCACTTAGTCTTTACCTACGTAGTCACGTTACCGGTAAGGGGTCAACATTAAGACTTGGTCAATAAATCTGCCCAGGGACCCGATTATCGCATTTTACTGTGTAAATAACAACGATACAAAAGTGCCGTCTGATCGCAAATACGAAAAGATTGTAAACTTTTATACGGTGTACAAAGGTAGCAGTGTACAGTAAAAATGCCAAATTCTGAAAAATATGGCACATGCTTTAGATATGTAAACATTGCCAGTTAACCTTACATATAACCTCTAATAAAGTATATATATTTGAAATCTGTACAACATTTGCAATTTTCATAGAGCTCTGAAGGATAAGTAAACTGATATTTTCTGTGATTTTTAGAGCTGTGAATACCATGGTAACAGCTTAAAAAATTCTCAAAAATTGCAAAATATTATGATATTTGACCCAAAATGGCACAATTCTCTACACAATTTTTTTTCTGAAACCTATTTAAAATTAAATATCTCTATCCCAAAGACAGAATTAATCTTGTTTGGACATATGTTGTAAATTAAGTTTTTCCGCTATCTTACCTTTTCTGTGGGCTTCCATTTTGCGCTGTAGGCGAAACTAAATTTCCTGTGTAAACACACGTTCGGAAAATCCGGATATTTAAAATTCGGAACCAATTTATTGATTTTTGTTTTAATAAATGTGAAGCCTGTATGTACTACTTCATACTGGATATACCAATTATAGTGTACATTTATTTTTTCATTTTTTATACATATCATAATACAGGAGTTATTTGCTTAACAAAAAAATTGCCCATGGCCAGGCTGTCTTACTGTGGTGTGCTACCAAAAGAGGTCCTTATTGCGAATGAACAGTTTTTGACGAATTCAGGCATTTTAACAAAATTGGCAGTTTTTATTATTTTCATCTAAAAATCTTTGTTTTTACACTTGCTTCAACAGCAATGAGTTTGAGTAATGGGGTTAATTAGGGTGATTTTCAGAGTACGTGTTTATGTTGATGCTTCGATTTGGAACGCTTTCGTGATTTCAGTATCGAAAACGCCATAGAAATGGATCTTAACTAAATAAATACATAATCTGCAGATAATTTCCAAAAGCATACAAGTTATCGTGTACACATGTTATCGGTTATGGTTGTTGGTGGATTAATGTCTCGTAATCAACATTCATACATGATATTAGATGATTTTGTTTTGTCTCATATCTCATCATTTTAAACTAGTAAAAACACAAAATGGAGTCTTTGGGTAAAGTAGCAAACACACTACGCGAGACCCGCAAACAATGTGACATCACCGAAATGCAAAGTTGCAATACTGTTCAATAATGTATATTTTACATGAATACACTGATGGACAACAAGAAGGGGCGTAACTTTAACCCAATGCATAGCTCACACATCAACCATACTCCACAAACATCTTTCCGCTATATATACTCGTACCTGTATAGTTTTTGGAGTAGAAAGACATGTCGGCGTCATCAAAATAAGTGGATTCGTTGCATGCTTGTAAAAAGCAATTCCATTTCCGTGAAGGCCTGACAGTGACTCCATGGCAATTGCTGAATCGGAAGCACGCAATCTGACAGTCAAGATGGGTAGAAACTTGAAACATGTCAATCATCGGCCAGTGTAAGCAGGTCGCTCTTGTTCTTGTTCCAGCAGTGAAAAATTGGTTGTAAGGCTCTATTGGAATACATGTGAAATTAAACATCTTATAATAAGTATAATACGTTGTCATTCATAAGAAGCTAAATGAATACTTAAGAGAAATTAATTTGTTTATTTTTATTTAATACATTTCTATTAACTGAGTTCTTTATCAACCTTTACAAGGTTGAGAGAAGATAGTTATTTACTGTTTATGTTTTGATACTACATTCATCATAAGATTTAGATTTCATACCACAGCGCCTTGCATAAAAGGAGGTCAGACTATTGTTAGCTATCATGTATCCGTCAGAACACACATGGAGTTGGCAGATCCGAAGATCCTCTTGAAATGTCATTCCTTGACAGCCTGGTGTGGAATCGCAGATACTCTGACATTTAAGTAAGGTTGAGTTCTGATATACGTCCCCGTTCACGTCATCACTGCAGGACCCTCTCGTGCCGAGGCCAAGATCGTCATAGTAACAATCCGGAGTGAAACGTCTGACTGAATGTAATTTAGACTTGAGAAGATTAAGGTACATTTCAATATTTAATCGCTGCTCTATATAGAATTTGGCTCATGGCAAGTTAACTATACTCAATTAGATATCTGACACAGTATTAAGATATTTTATTTATGATATATCTCATTAACAATGCATTGTACAAAATCAATACAATATTTCATAAATTAAGTAAGATTTATTCTATGACATGATTCCATCCTCATCGATATTGCTCCTTCAACAAATGGCCACTCAAAACTTAGCTAAGTGACTTTGCAGCAATGTTACAAATTTTAGAAGGGACAACAATAGCGATATCCCCCTTTAATTGGGAAGGCTGGAAACCATGCATTTGCAATGGCATTAAACAAATAAATCTTTGATGCTAGATTTGTTTTTATATTATGTGAATCTGTGCTAAATTAAACATAAGATATCTTTAATAAAATATGTATCACACTACTTACTGTATAATGGGGGTTACATTTCATGGGAGTAAAACTCGCGATTGTCCAATCTGAGTTCAGTTTCAGTTATCAAATTTCGTGCAACCACACCACGTAAAAATTCTGCAGTTAACACTTCTATACATTTGCCTGTTTGCTGAATTAAATATATAACTAATGTGGATAACGATACATACCTTTCATATAAGAAAAACGCAACATCCAGTTATCTGAAATATAAGTCTGAGTACATATTAGCGTAACATCACCATGTATGATACATGTATGCAACAAACATTTATTTCAAGGGAGTCTACGCTGTCAGCCCGAACAATCCCCTACATACAAACTAACGTACTCGTTTTCCTGCTATGCTGTTTAGGTAGCACACCACAGAAAGACTGGGTGGCCGTGGGTGTTTTTTTTTTGTTAAGCAAATAACTATATTATGTCATACATAGAAAAGAAAAAAACAATAAATAAATGAATACAAAATTACACTATAATTGGTATATTCATTATGAAGTAGTACATGCAGGCTTCAAATTTGTTAAAATTAAAATAAATAAATTGGTTCCGGATTTTAAATTTCCGGATTTTTCTAAAGTGAGTTTACACAAGAAACTTAGTTTTGCCTACAGCGAAAAATGGAGGCTCATAATCAAAGTAAGATCGCGGAACAACTTAATGTACAACATATGTCAAATCAAGATTAATTCTGTCTTTGGGATAGAGATATTTAATTTCAAATAAGTAGGTTTTAAAAAAACATTGTATAGAGAATTGTGTCTTTTGGGGTCAAATATCATCATTTTTTGCAATTAATTTTTTTTAAGTTGTTACCATGGCATTCACATGTCTGAAAAGATATAGAACAAATTACTTATCCTTCAGAGCTGTATTAAAACTGCAAATAATGTATAGATTGCAATTATATTTACTTTATTATTAGAGGTAATATGTAGGGTTAACTGCCAATGTTTACATATCTAACACATGTGCCATATTTTTCAGAATTGGGTAATTTTACTGTACACTGCTACCTAAATACAATTAACTACATACTTGAGTATTCGTAGTCGTGGAAACCAAATTTTGTTGATGATTTTATTATTCAAAATCGAAAATGTTATAAGGCAAACATTCAACATTCGTATATTGTGTGTATTATATAGGAATGCGAAATATATATATTGTATAAAATATACCGCAAATGTTGTACTGATTGTTTCAATATAAAATGATATAATGGCGAGTAGCTTACCAAAGCATTCACTAATGTAGAATATGTTTGTGCTGTCGGCCTTTGTAGATGTGGTACAGTTAAACATGAAACATGATGCCGCTTTTCCCAGCGTCAAAGCTAAACAGGTATTTCTCTGTGCACATGCTTGGAGGCATTCATCGCTTGACATGTTCAGAATCACAGGTGATGACGTGCAGTTAGCATCCAGACCTTTACCTTCGGCCTCCACGTTGCAGGAATTTCCTTTAACGACAAACTGTGTCATCAGAGTTCGAATCTCCTTGACGCTAGTGTTATTGAAACGGGCCGTGTTTACAGGGTGCATTCACGTGACAAACCCGTCTTTGTAATACATGTACATCATGTAGTGATGGGGAGCCTGAAGCTGGTTCCGAATTCCGAGTTCCTAGTTCCGTTTAAGTAAAACGCAACTCAGAACCTATTCTGAGTTCCGTTTAAGTAAACGGAACTAGGAACCAGTTCCGAGTTCCGTATAAGAAAAAACGGAACTACTATGTATAAGCTTTACGGGACTTTATCCCAGTTCCGAGTTCCGTAAGTAAAACGGAACTACTATGTAGAAGCTTTACGGGTTTTTGTCCCAGTTCCGAGTTCCGTTTAAGAAAAACGGAACTACCATGTAGAAGATTTACGGGACTCGGTCCCAGTTCCGTTTATGTAAAACGAAACTAGGAACCAGTTCCGAGTTTCGTTTAAGAAAAACGGAACTTGGAACTAGTTCGAGTTCCATTAAAAATACTCTATCTATGAACAAGTTCCGAAGTCCGTTTACGATTCTATTATGAAATGAAAGATAATGTCTTGTCATTAGTCGAGGCCTTTCAACAGTTATGAGATAATGCTTATCAAACTATCGGCAGGTGGGTGCTTCCTACATACCAATTTTTCGACCTCTCAGGATTGATATCAATACGAATTGTTGATATAATTTATTCATTAAATGATATCATAAATTAGAATTCATGATATCGTTAAATCATTTAATGATACCATCAATTCGAATAAGTGATATCACAAATTGTACATTAATAATAAAACGGTACTGGGGGAACAGTCTAATCATTGACAGCGAATAACAAAGAAGGCCTTTGTCAACAGCTCCGTATAAATTTCCTGCTACCCTGCGTATTTCTATGTTACCAAATGCCAATGAAACAACTGTTCAATATTATTCAATGAAATTGTAATGTTTTTATTTGTGTTGAATAAAACATCAGTAATACCAATTAAAGATTCGTCATATAGGCATTTCATTTTTTTTTTTTTTCGTTTTTACAAGCTACTTTACGAAGGGGTAACACTAAAGAAATGTACCATAAACGAAAACTGCGCTGTACCATTCTCTCTAAGAGGTTACAACAGTTTTCCGTAATTTTACAACACCAGTCGCGTTGTCATCCTTTTTTCCCAGAAGTTTCATCGCATGCAATTTTACGTGTACGTGTACGTGTAGTTACCCGTACCCGTACACGTATACGTAAGCTATCTTAACCTCTCTATTTTCTTAAACGAAACTCGGAACTGCTTCCAAATTCAGTTTATCTTAAACGGCACTCGAAACTGGTCACAGGTTCCGTTTAACTTAAACGGAACTCGGAACTGAAAACTAAGGACCAAGTCCCTTAAAATGTATACGTGACTGATAACTGCCTTTGCACCCAATGACGCATATAGTTTTTCTTCTTCAAATTCGGGTCTCATATTGAGATAAAATACATAGAATATTTCCTTAAACGGAACTCGGAACTCGGAACCAACTTCAGGCTCCTGTATATGATTTAAAATCGACCTTATCGTGAAACATATAACTAATTTTATCGTCATTTCATATTCATTTCTCTTTAATTTGCTTTTTGTAGAAAAAGAAAAAACAGCAAATAATAGGTCAGTAATAATTAGATGAATATGATAAACATTTTGCGTATATGAAATATAAAGTGAGATATAACTGTATGCTAAACGACAATAACAATATTAAGTACATTATAGTACTAGGTTCAAGGTATACATTATAACCATACCTGAGCAAATTTTCCGGAAATATGTAGAGTGCAACTCATTTGAAGTCTGGAAATAAGGACACTCGTGTAGAGAGCAAATGATATGATCCATTTCCATTGTGAAGCTTTGGCAGTCGGAAGTGGCTTCGCACATTTTGAAACAATTGTGTATGTATCCCGTCAATAAAACGGTGCCGTTTTCAATTATAGGAGGACAGTTCCCTGTTCTCTCACGACTTGGTATAGAATCACAAACACCTTGGAAAAGATCAAACATAACACGATCTCATGTGATGGCAGCTAACTGGAAAATGACCAAGAATAGAACAGTTCGAGAAAAATTTGCTATGTAACCCTACCTGGTCTTGACTACCAAAAACAAACATTGAAGTAATAACATTGATGTTCGATCTAAGCAAACTATTGTTAGTTCATGTAACTGATTGATTTTCATCTGAGTTATATTTCAAGGAACATTTTTACAGGGACATTTTAAGGAATAGTAACAGAGGTGTTTTTTAAGCGAAAAGTAACGCTGGTGGCTTAAAAAAAGAAAACATTTTTACGACGACATCTAAGAAAAAAAATACATAACTCAAGGAAAATAACAGAGATTAAAAAAAAAAAATACAGCATTTGAGGAAAAAGAGCAAAATAAGTCGTATGTAAGGGTATTTTTTTAATGGAAAAGTAGTGGAAGTCAATTGAAGGAGAAAAGTAACAGAGTTGAGATTAAAGAAACATACAGAGGCGTTTTTAATTTGTTTTTAGGATACGTAACAGTAGTGTTATAAGACAATGTAACAATTTAAAGGATAGGTCACATTACTGTATAAAGGAAACGTAGCAGAAACGAAATAAAGAAAATATCAGCGTTGTTTAACGATAAGTAAAAAGAGGCACCACGATGCAAATTTACAGGGTGTTTAAGATATCAGATACATTAATGATATCGGAATACTGTAGCTTGACGGGACTATTATTAGAAACAGAAAGAGAGAAACTAACAAGATCAGACACACTTGATAGACCAGGACATTATACGGAAAACACTTTAAGAAACATTCTGTTCAATCAGTTTTGATATTCACAGTCACCCTTAACCCCGATGTTAATATCGGCTGCACATGACGTGATTGCTACGCTATTTTGATTAACGCCACATAAATGCTTCGCAGTGCATTACGGATGAATCAAACGCAGCGAGGGTTTATTTGACTGAGAATAATTGCATTAGTGTGATGTTGTTTTGGTGTTACGTTGATCATTGTCACGACAAGGCTTTGTACTGTAAATCAATTAGGTTGTGAATCAATCACAGAAATGAATTTGATTTAAAGATGACATTCTTTTTAATGAACATACAGAGAAGATTATGAACATAAAATATTCATTACGAGAAGACAAAGTTAAACATACCTGACAATTAAATGCTTGTTATATTGCATTTATTGTCAACGTGAATGATCTCTGGTTATAGACCAACAGAAGGACCCCCTAGTCGTTTTTAAATCGAGAGAAATAGCTACCATATCCAACAACTCCTCGTTATGTAAGCTCTGTGTGTCACATTACGGTTTACCATATCTCCTTAAGATTTCCTTGGACAATATACCCCTTTATTAAGTGTTCTCACGCGTATGTAGAGCCAAAGAGACGTTCTATGTATTTGTTATTTTATCGGAGTGAAATGATGATTATAGTATAATATAGATAATTGTAGGATGGCAATGCTGTCACTTTCGATTTCTATACATTACTGCTATTTAAACATCTACCTGTTTCAGCCGGTGTATTCCCAACAGCAAATACAAATGTAACCTGAAATAGGAAAGTAGCAACATATTAACAAGTACCCTTATGAAGATCTTTACCACGGTGGACAAACATCATTTATGTGATGAAAAACAATAGCGACATGATACCTGATAACGAAACCGTAATTATAACTAAAAATATTTAAATCGGGACCCCCCGAAAACGTGCAAGCATAATCAGACCAGGTGATCAGAAAGGGTAAGAGTCTACTACTTCACCGACGGCACACGAATACAACTCTAGGTCAAATCCGGGTTAAGTCACACTTTTAATATGATAACTATGATGGCGATTTCGGAACCACTAGACGTATGTAAATAATCCATATTTCAAACAAATTGCAGGACCTCAATGATAAAAAGAAATATTAATTCGTAATTATCTGATAAGAATAAAACAAAGATTGCGTTAATCACCCGAGTTTAATCAAACACATACAATTGTAGTATGTTTCCTGTCATTATGATTTAATGTATCGCATGGACATTCAACACGTATTGTTATACATCTGTCAGAATATGTTCTTGCAGGTAGTAAGAGCAATTTTGAAAATTATCTGCATCTGAGAAATGCTTGACATATATACAAATAATAATATATTAATCCATCGATAGAGAATCTCAAGTAAATGATTAATTTAATGTTACGTTTTCTTATTACCAAACTTAAAATTCATATGAACACGAATATATTGAACACCTAGTGTATCATATCATAAATTCAAATGTACAGATCCTGATGAACTTATCACAATGACCTTTATGGAGCGCTTTTCCATCGTGAAAATACAATATACAACACTACAAGCATACTTTAACTGTATCAAACACCGCGTACCAAGTCAATTCTGTCCACAGGTACAACATCAATATTCAATATTTATTTTATTTGCATAAGTGTGTGTCAGAAAGAATCGAAGACAAAATATTGCTCTCAAATTCTGTATATACTTACCACGAACGCTGTCATCCAATTTGAACGCATCGTGCAGATGTCCAGCTTCAAGCTAAAGGAATCGCGTACCTGGATACAGCTAACAGCACATTTATTCATGAATTATTCCTTTGTAGTGGCATGCGACTTTGGTTCTAGCATTTTAAAGCGTTTTGCACCTTCGAGTGAGATATATTGATTTCTAGTAGAAATACCTCTTAATTTAATGATGTGAAAGAAACATATGTGAGCCTTTCATGTTCTAACAATTAGCTAGACTATAGCCGGATTTGTACTAACACATTAATAGCAACCTCTTTGAGTAGTATTGACCTAATTATCGATAAGAAACGTGTCGCTATTCAGTAACTTATATGCCGTTTAATAAGCAGAGAAAAGACTTCCTAAAATGAATGAGCAGTGGGCTGGTAAACAGTGATACGTCTTACTGAACGTTTATGTTTATGGAATTCTGGAAGGAACATTTTGTATGCTGATATTTTCACCTGCTGTTTCATTATATCATTCCATTGATGTTGGCGTCTGCTTGGTGTTTCCTTGTGTTGCCATTACTTTGAGCTGTGGTGTCATATGCGATCTGAAATATTGTTCTGACTTTGATAATACGATATATGTTTAAAGACTTCCAATTCAGCATCCACTGAGCTGAACTCCAACTTTGATCATTGATAGCAATACTAATTCATAGTTTGATATACCGCTATATTATAGCAACATGGCCGTCTCAACGCAGTTCACAAACTATTATCCGTGTTTTTTGGGCCACTATCTCATCAATCAGTCCATGTCTTTCTTGACGATCCTTAGGGAGCATACGGCCGAATCTGCCATTTCGGCGCTTGCAGCTAACATACGACCTTTCACGCACAGCCCTTCAAACAACTACGTTGACTGGAAGGGAGTAACGCATCTTGTTAAAGGATACAACACAATAAATAAGTAATAAGGCTCTGTTTGTCATTGGACCGAAGAAGACTGTGTGCGGTGTCGAGCTTAAAGAATTTTTTACATGCACATTACTTACCCATATAAAGTGCAGGGAATTATCCGGCTCTGAAAACGTACACGATCAACGTCGCTTTCTCATACTGAACATTCTGCGGAAAATGCTGAACACTAATTTCTTCCATGAAAAACTTGACATCAAACAAGTTACCCACATATTGCAACCATAGTATAACAAAAGTGCTGCCTATAATTACATCGCCACAAAACCCAACAACCCAAGGATAGGTTAACAGTGACAGCGTTTTGATATCAGTATTAGTAATAATATAACAATTTGAAGTTCTTTTATACCGCCATATCACAGAAATATAGTCTCAAAGCAGTTCACAAATGATTATCCTAACTGAGCGTTTAGTAAGAGTAAGCTGCCAATGTCTTTTTTCAGCTCTATTGGGAACATACCGCTGGAGCTGCCATTTCGGCCCTAACAGCTTACGGACAACTTTTCTGGCATTGCCCTACCATGTACTTCTTTACAACTGAGTCGACTGGAACAAAATGGAATAAAGCATCTTATTCAAGGATACATAGTGCCCGTGCCGGGACTCGAACTAGACCACTTTAGCTCTGCTTTTACTCTTGTCTCGAAAAGTACATGATTCGTAACAATTAGGGATTTATTTAGGGAATTATTGTTGTAAACTTAACATTTCTAGATACTGACATCCCTGCTTTTCTGCACTGTGATGTCGTCAAAATGACCACGTGGGTTTTCTTCGCCAAAAAGGGGGATTGATATAAGTTGATATACCTTGTTGCGCAATTGTTGTAAAACAAATAAAGTTACATATATTTGTAGATACATAATTACATTTACTTTCAGGATATACCAGTCGAGGACATTTAGTTTGGTTTCAGGGTTCATTTTATGATTATTGTGGGATATATTCTATTTTCGTGTTTGATACGAGTCTAGGCATTCTAGTATTGCTGATGGTCTTGTTGTCACTCTATACCGGTTCAAATATTGGTACTGGTATGTATTGGAACACACAATATGTTTTATATTTTATTAAATATTCAAACTTTTAAAGATATTTCATTGAAACCCATATGCGATTACTTTTATTTTTCTGGATTTTATCGAATCATAATACGACTACAAATCTGATTTGATAATACAAAGAAGTTTGATAAAGGCTTGGATTAACAACTGGCTAGGTGAGCGAAATAACGCAAGAGTTTTGAAATACTAAAGCAAGATAAGCTAGTATTTCTTTTTTGGAAACAATGCAAAATGTATATAAAGTAATAGTAATCCGACTTGATATGTCAATTCAATGAATGCTTACCTTCCTAACATTTCAGTATAATATGGTAGTTACCCTTGTTGACTAAATGTTTGTGGTGTACAACAGTCCACTACACTGTTGTACTGTTTATATGTCTGTTGACGGTAACGGGTAACAGTTTTTTAATAACTGTTGGTATCAACTCATTATTCTTGAAGAACGTAAACATAACTCACATGCACTGAATCATTGAAAATGTTTAATATTATAATAGTATCAATAAATATACTTTCGATTCATTCAAAACATGAATTCAAAAGAGAAAGTCAATTTCTATTCCAGAGGATTTGGATCCAACACTGACACGATCCTTTGCAGGCCCAAGCTGCCATCATCTGAAGGAAGCCGCCAGGTATGATTTTCCCACTGCTGGGAATGCCGTCGGGAGTCCGCCAGTGTAGATATCGTCCTGATATAACATGGTATCCTGTCGCCCGTACTGAGACCCAGGTTGTGCAATGTCCATGTAGTTCCCGCTATAACCTCCCATTGATAGGTGGCTGGCTACAGCTGTAAAATACAGGCTGATTTGGTCAACAGCACAGTATACAATCTCTATCACATACAATGATTGGTAAATATGGCATGATGTCTTTAGATTGTTTTCATTATAAATAATGCTAAATTAATTGGATCAATTAAGTTGACATAATGGATTTTGAACAACCTAAAGCACAAGCATATACTTTCGTAAAAGTCAATAATCTAAAACAAAGTTTAACCAATACCATCTTACATACATAAACAAATTGTGATAGTGAACATGAGGTGAAAATTCTCAAAATTCTACTATAAGACACTATGAGATAAGCGAAATTCAACCACGACAGAACAGACACGTATTTATGAAGTAGTAGCATGACATATAACTTTTGTTTTAATCTAAAGACTACTTAACACTATTAAAGATAAATTATCATCATAATACAAACCCTGTAAGTTATCATGAGTTGGCCGATAGTGGTAGCTTCGAGAGGATTCGAACCGTGACCTGCTGAAGGCGTCCTGATAGGTTCCACTGGGTATAAATGAGCTTTTATTATAGGTATCATAGGTTGAAGGGAACTTATTATAGCTGTAGGGATAAGTGTCATGAATAGCCGCATGCGTCCGTCCATCAGTCCAGTACGAGCTCATTGGCTGTTGCACATTATTGTTAAACGGTACTGATGCAAAAGCTTGTCCATGTGTATCGCTGAAGGTTGCAATCCTGCTGGTTGCTAGAGACGACGCGCCATTGACGTAATCTCCATAGGAGCCATGGATGCCGTACTGTGGTAGATAGGTGGGTCTGTCGTAAGGCCCCGTGTTAATGGACGGGTAGGGCTTCAGGGGTGATAGTGGCAGGGTGGCATGTGGAACATTGGACCGACAACTGTCCTCCGTTATAGAGAAATGAGACGGTTCCCGGGAATTGGGTATAGGTCTACTGAATGCTGTCATGTTTGAAGGCGTGTAAGCTTCTGGAACATCCGGTTGATTTTCGTCAGCTGCCGTAGTTGTCTCTGCTTCCTCTGAGAAATGTAGAAAATTGAGATTTTGTTCAAGCCAAGTATTGTTAAAAAGGAAAATAATTGGTGGCCTTATCGAAAGTAAATATTTTGTAAATGAGAACGCATCGTACCAACAGCCGAATAGCTGTTAAAATGGAAGATGTATAAAACGTTAACCCGTATTCTGTGATATCTGGATTTAAAAAAGATCATAGCCTGATATTTAGAAATGAAAATCCATTAAGATCAAATACCTGTTGCTTCAAAGTGATCTTCATGAAGTTTTTCCTTTCTGTTGTGGCGATTGTGTTGAGATTTTGTTGATGGTGTTCTAACTTTGGCATTCATGTTTATTTCCTCTGTAAGATACAGATAAATGACAATCTATTAATAATTTCATCAATTAACTTGGCATCAACAGTGGACAACGCATATTACTGATCTGAATCAATATGTATTAAATGTACGTTGACATCAGGCTATGTATAATGAAACATTCTACAATAAATATAAGCATTAGCTTGCTTTGTAACTTTAACTAAGTATTATAAAAAAACGTTTGATTCACATTTGTGTTAAATCTATAATGAACGATATTGTTCGGAAAAAGCAAGATTGTATTGGAAATATAATGGTTTCTATTTATATATAACCTACTTCCAAACCATTTATATCAACATCAATTCGTTAATTAATATATGTGTCTATAATGTGATATAAAGGGCGGAGGCGCTTCCATTGTCAAACAAAATAGGCAATGGTTATTTGTGATGTCATGCGGTAAACCACTTGTCTTACATGTGTATTGGAAAATGATAATTGTTGTTACGGCATTAATTATAATTGATATGATAACTGCCTAGGTCCTCTGGGAGTCTGTGTTTATAACCTATAATTTGCCTTTGTCCAGTTTGCATTCACCAGCCTATAACTTCCAACTAAAAGCAGTTCAATGCTTATATTTACATTTGACAACGATTTTTAAAGACTTTATTCAGCGATTTTGCCCTTAGGATGAATGAACAAATTATTATCGTCAAAGACGGAAAGGCCTTTTCAGCCATCTTTCGTTACCGCCTACGTGACAATTATGAGGTCAAAATAAAGGTTTGGAAATTTTGCACTCGTAGCCTTCAAGTGAGTTTTTTAAAGTTATATATAGGGTCCGCAGTACAAATGTAAATATATGAATATGAACATTACCTGCATTTTTCATATGTCGTTGTACATTTCGTTGAAGTAGATCTTCCTTTGACTGGTCTTGTTGTGTCTCCATCACAAGGAAAACATACTCGTCGAACATCATGTGAACTAGGTGAAAAGCTCCTGTAAGATTTAATTGGTCTGTGTGTGAGATTGCATCCACGAAAAATGAGCCTACCAGTTCTTCTATTGGTTTTATGTACGCTTTACTAGTTTGCACCGTAGCATCAACTTTGCGCAACATTTCTATTTTTATAGAAATAATGGCATACATACAAAGATATAAGCGGACACTACATATAAGTCATCTCAACCCATGTTACAACTGTGATGCATATATACCATTTAAAAATATTTTCAGACACTGGTGTAAATTCTGTCTGATATTGGAAAAAAATCACTTTTGGGGCAAGACATATGTGAATCTTAATTTCTAATAAAAAATCTCACCGAAGCTAGCAGCACTTCTAAGTGTGAGATCACGCATGAACAGAGAACCGAATATTGCCCATTGTAGAAGGAATTTTGACGCCCTCTCACGGAACTTTGTTCCGTTATCCTTTTTAGGCTGAAATAATGAAACAAAACAAAAACCTTTATTAAGATTGTGAGATAAATTGCCTGCAGGGCTCGCTTAATTAAATGTTAAAATCACAGCATGAAGCTAGGCAATATGAAATCTTACAGATATGATTTTCGTGAACATTATGAAATAATGCTGACGTACCTGTAGAACACATTTATCTACTATAGTGTCCATCCACTCTGTGTAGGCCTCTATCGGAGCTTGTTTACTCAGCAAGGCTTGGAATTCCTCATAAACTAAAAACAAACAACCGAATTAAAAAATCATCCAATGATATTACTTATAAATGTAACCCAATGCCGATTACCCTACTTCATGTCGTATATACTAATTAATGTATGATTCACCATAACTATTCCACAAACACACTGCTCTAGATTTAAGCTCGTTCTTTTTAACAGGATAAGAAAGGTAACTTGTGATACACGTTTTAGGAACAGGGGAAGTAACAGACCTTAAACTATTTTATAGAAATGTGTCGGTTCAGGGTAGCTTCCGCTATTATTAACAAGATGTTATAAGTGGTATACAAATATGTACGATTTAATCTGACGGGATATAATGTGATAGAATAGATCTGGTAACTTCTAATATCGTTTAGGTTATCGATTTCTTTCTGGTGTTTCAGAGGGTGTAAAGTTATACGACTATCGTGCAAATAATTTGAAACAGATAGCTGTGTCATGTCTATAGATTCTTTATACGCTAACTTTATTTATAAAGAGAGCTGAAAATTTAAAAGTGCAACAGCCCATCGTTTATTGTGACAGGTAGATATTATAAGAAGACAAAAGCACATACAAGTTTACAAAAAGAAGTCAACCACTTACACTCCATGATGTCATCTTTGAACTGCGATGCGGTCGATGGCTCTATGAAGCCAGCTCTGCAGCAGATCTCTGGGAAGTTGATGTTGGTAACATCATCGATGATCTGATTCACTACATCATGATTGAGAAGAGCCGTCCTCGCCGTCTACAAAAGGCCATTGTTATGTATATATGTTTGTACTTACATAAATCATTCCAAAAATAATAATACAGAGAAAAATAGAACCACTGTGAAGTACTATAAATTGTTAAAAACAAAATAATTAAAATATCTGAACAATGTTCAACATTCACCATTAACAGTGGAAAATTTAAAGTCAACTGGAAAATATCACTCTTGGCATATTTATACAAATAATTTTGTAGCTAATTATGTGGTCGTAAGTACAAACAACAAGAACAGTAGCAACGGTTAAAGCAAAAAGATTGATATTGATGCTTTAGTATCATGTAAATAATCTTTAATTAAGGCACATATTAACGTGGTAATATATGTTACTCACCTGTGCCAGGTGTACAAATGAAGTTTGGCGGGTGATGCTCTGGATAAATCCTTTTACCACTAAAGAATAAATTAGAAAATAGCTTTCAAATAATGTTGAGAAATTGCAAGGGTTAAACGCTATCCTCAAATGTGTAGATATAAAGACAATATACATATTATATTGATCATAGCATAGATAAAGTTAGTATGTTGTTAAATCAGAATATCAAAATTTTCTTTGATTTATAGTGGCATTTACATTACTTTCCTTTCCAAACATTTTGAGTTAAAATACTATCAAAAATGGTTTATAATATTTTTGTTGGTGAAAATGTATCAATTAGATAATTAAAAGGTTATTTTGATTTTTTAATTGTTAAACCTCTGCTGTTGAGTTTATTTAAGATGTTGACATAATTTTGGTAGATTAATTGTTTGTATTAAAGTCATTTCATTGTGAATTATGACCTACATGTATCTATACAGAGGAGTGAAATTATTCAGGACATCCCACTCACCTTCAAGTTTCTTTTGCTTCAGACTTTCCGGAATGTTGTCCAGGGCATTTTCTAGCCAGTGAGGAAGTCGTTTTACAAACATCTTTATCTCTGTCCCCAAGCTGTAAACAAAAATCATATGATATAATTCTGTATCATAATCTTTCTCTAAGTATAAACCTATTATGGTACATGATCAACAGTGGAAATTGCTACGTCATTCAACCCCCCCGTCCCCCACGAATTTAACGATTATTCAATCTAGTACTCTCATTATTGTAACGAACGTTTAAACTCTGTCTTTGTTATATGTCATTACAGTACAGATCGTTAGCGTACATCCGTTATATTAGCAATCACTGGTACTTACCTATCCGGGAGGTCTTGTATTGTAGACGGAATCAATACATCTACCAGGACCTAAGCACAAACAAACACGTTGTTTCATACAAATGATCGTCACTAATTAGATTATATCCCAATACTTTACAAGCAATCTATACACTCGTATCGGTTTGTCCAAACAATAGCTTGTTATGAATGAAGATTAATATCACATGACAGGAAGCACGTGTTTACGATATAATTTTAACATATATGGCGGCTAGTCACAGGGATGGAAACACAGCATATTGATATACCATGTTATAAGATTATATATTTCTAAATAAGAAAGTCTGATTGTTTACAGATTTTTTCTGATCAGTGTTAATATCATCAATTCTAGAGTATCCTTCATTATTCAGTAAAACATCATTAATCATATTGGATGCAAACAGAGTATGTTTCCCTTTGAAATGTTACAGACCAAGATGTGAAATATACATGAATAAAACGACAACTGGCACTATTTAATAGCTATCGTTATTGAAATTATGATCACTAAGCCTCTCTTACATCAATATATAAGAATAACAATATAATAACGACATTATAATTCAAAATTGGAATCAATTAAACGAAGACAAAACTTAAACAGAGACATTAATTTCCATGGAGACTCCAGAAAAAGTACAAAGACCATGTGTTCCTGAAGAGCAAGCGTCTTGTGCTTTACAATACCTACCATTGAATCTAGGTCAAATATGACAACGAAACAATGACATTCTTTGTATTCCTTTACTCCATGTAATACTTAATATAAGACCATGTTACAGCTGTGAGTTGCATGTGCTTTAGAATATGCGGTACGGAAATTTATAATATCAGAAGCATACATTGTCATTGAGCGACATAGTCCAGTTTATTATCGGTGTTCTAAGTATACCTTATATAATATAGAATCACAAAGGCCAACGATATCCACAATCATCTCCGCCTCCAGCAGATGTACGAGGTGCTCAGGCATTCCTTGCCAGAAGTGGAGTAGGAAATTCTGTACCTAAAACACATATGATATAAGGGGTAACATACTGTACCGAAAGGACTTGGAATATAGAAGTACCTTCACGTCAGACCTAATGGCAAGGTATTGGAAACATTAAGTACTTATATACTACATTTATTTGGATTTTGGATATCTTTCAAAAAAAATGTGTTGTTGTTGATCTAACAAATACGAAAATGAAACCCATTTAAGATGCAATATACATTTTTGTCAAATTATCATGAAGACCCCATCCTCATCAAGCAGATTATGTATAATTATTGTTGTTCAATCTGCATTTAACACTGTCAACTTACTTCGTCAAAGTTAGCACTTATCACTGTATCCAGGATCCTTTGACAATGGGTTCGATACATCATTATAAACGTTTGCATCTGTGAAAAGATTATACTAATCAGTGGTGTTAGATAGTTTGAAATAAGTATTTAACAAAACATAAGTCAATGATGAAGATGTTAACTACTATGAAATATTTTAGATATGAAAACAATAGAATAACATAATATAAACTTTATCTGATTTATAGCAATTGCAAATTAAGCCATACTAGCAAATGTCTCACTGCAATGGAGAGAGAAACCTTTGAATTACCCTCATGCATTTGCATGCCAGATTTGAGAATGGAAACCCGGTTGCTAACGAGACAAACAAGTGTCATACCACTACCGCAACTTACCACTCAAAGTAAATGATTCAATTAAAATCAAATTGAATAATAAGTACGTGGATATCTACATAACCCTAATAATGCGACAAGAAATCATTACAATAAATGAAATAAATTAAGTGTGATCGATACCAAACTTGCCATGATAAACTGCTATATAATTACCTTTTCGCGTGTAATATTTTCAGGTAAAATCAAATTGTTTGCATCAGGAAATTCTGGAAGCAGAGTCCCTGTCTTGGAACTCAGTGAATACTTCCGGTTGGAACCCTGTGATACAAATTTCAGCACGATTACATTTCTACGACTTTCATATTTACATAACACTTATGGACGACCTCGAACTAGCTATATGTATTTGACTATCTAATACAATATGGATATTGTCTAGCCTCTATACATGCGAGAATTATACATCAAAATATTCATAAGATATAGATGTCATATTTTAAAGAACGTTTTATGAATGCTTCCATTTATTAAGTATTCCGGATAACTAAAATAAATCAGTGTCGAAAATTTAAAGATTGATAACAGGCAAAATAAAGTAATACAATTAAGGCAAATTCACATTACAATACCACATTTATTGTATAAAAGAAAGAAAAAATAGAAAAATGTTTGAATTTAAAACTTTTTTGCATGCGTTGGGATTTGAACGATTAAAGTTAATATATTGTATCCAAAATGTAAGCATAAACAAATGCAAAACTATATAGAAATATTAAAGATGTTTTCGTTTGAAGCGAAATCACATTGTTTCCAAAGTCTTTATATACGCATGTATTATAGCAAACACAAACAACTTACTAGAATTATAAATATATAATCTGTGTATAGGCCACGGTTTACTTTAACACCATCGAACTCCTTACAGAGATTATACACACTATTTTCTGACTCCTTGTGGTAATATTTTTAGCGGATGAATATTGAGAAGGTTTGACACTTTCGAGCTGAAACGTACACAGCATTCCTCAGTGACTCCGCTGTCACTCCTGTCATAGCTATGTCCATTGCACCCGGCGATCTAGGTCACTTAGATACGATCGTGGCGTTAGTTATAGAATCAGGACAAAGGCGTCCGAAATATTTTGAAGTAATGACAAATAGGTACGTTATTACACCTAGGGGATGATTAAATGCTGCATCGACTATATTGTACTAAGGCTCATGATAAACTTTATAATACCATTGTTCCAATATTTTAAGGCATGCGATATTTAGGATGTTTACTATATCTCTATATTAAATTTTTTTTATTTTATTATCATTATAACATTGCAACTGTCTTTCTGATAGGTTTATCCTATTATAATACGAATGATCATAGTTTTATTATAATTAAGTAAAACCCGCCGTATTTGACCATCAAAGGGATGCAGTAAAAAGTCATATATGACAGGTTTAGGTAACCAATATAGTAAACAGTTTTGGAAGAGAAAAATACGGTTACACATGAGAGGGAGTGGCTTACTGCATATGGTCACCAAGGCATGTTTGATTGTATTTTCTCACTAAAACTTTAGAGGGGTAGCCAATATCTACTGCATTCATGACGCAATGAGAAGACTTCAGCATTGCAAAAATGGCAAACTGACAAAAATTAAGGTATATCGATAAAGCTGCCTTTCGAAATCATGATGATACATGTTCTTGTGTGTATGTAGTGCAATCCCTCTGATTACATCAGCAGGGGTATTTATATGAATGTGTCTTCATTTCGATAGAGTAGATGCGATAAAGACAATAGATTACGTATGCAGGAAATATGTGGTATTTTAGTATGTCTAGAATACCTAAACTAACAATGCCTTCTTGAACAGCAACGCCCCGGCCACTGAACGGGATGCGTCATCTTGATCAATGGCCCCAGCTGGGCCGAATACTCGGGTGCCTCAGTAGTGAATCA
This sequence comes from Pecten maximus, assembly GCF_902652985.1. Classification (NCBI taxonomy): domain Eukaryota; kingdom Metazoa; phylum Mollusca; class Bivalvia; order Pectinida; family Pectinidae; genus Pecten; species Pecten maximus. Next base: position 34,253,934 of record NC_047024.1, on the reverse strand, counting down.
ACTTCAAACACAGCTGACAACTATGATTTTAAAGTACCCTTGGCCGTCCCTCTTTAATTGTCACACTTAGTGGAAAAACAAGAGGATGTTCACAAGCGATAAAAGTAAAAGAGGTCATCAACGATCACCTTGTTTACGACGGTGGAAAATGTACATGGGAATGTTTCCGTTACTGACTTAGACAAAGATAAGGGGTTTGATAAACTAGATAGGAATACATTGTATTTATACAGAGATTAAAAGAAAGTTGACAATCATAAATTTATTTCACATTTGATATGCGACACTACGATTTATGTATACACCAGCATTAATCGTATTGTGACCTTAATATAATTTTATGGTGACACACCCGTCGCAATTACAATGCGAGAATTCAACCAAAATATTATTTCTTGAAATAAAAGGTTGGTTTATGAAAATAACTATAAATACAACATGCTATCGGTTATTGTATAAAACTGCTGTTTCATTTTAAGGTGAGCGGCATATTTAAAAGTATTTACATTTTACATAAGAATTACACATTCAGATCAAAACCCTGTTTCATATACAACGAGCCTGTGTGATTAATAAGTTTGTATGAAAAATAATGTAATTTTTTCTTCATCACTGACGTCATCAATCTATTAATAACTTAAAATATTACGTTAACGTATATTTGGTAGAATGGCCCTACAGTGTTCAACATTTACGTTTAAACAGCTACGCTAGATATACATATTTGTCTATGTATGCTTAACAAATTATCATATAAAATTGCTATAAATTAACAATTGACCATATTGAAACGTAGATGAATCCCAGGGTTTTATTTTTAAAAATAATCACGTGTGTTAATTATGCGCCTTTACGCTCAATCGTAAATATGTGAATGACGCCACATTTTACTCTTGAACCGACTAAAAAGTGCTGACAAATTATACACCTTTTCCACGCCTAATGAAATTTTAAGTAAATGTATCACGTTTGAAACAAGTTAAAAGTGTATGATTGAAACACATTTACGAATAAACATTTTAACTGTTACATATACCTTTGTTTCGCGTGAAAAGATACCATTACATAAACCTAACATTTAAAGTTTGAATAGGTTCAAATAAATTCAAAAGGCTAGTAAAGTATACATTGTTGCTATGAATGATTAATTAGTGTATAAACCCTACACATTTGCGTTTGAAAATATAGTGTATAATTATTACACTTTGACGTAATAACAATTTTATATACAGATTAAATAGGGTAAAATTGATAAAATTTATGTATACTGTGATGTTTGAACATATAACGTTAAACGGCTTTTCTTCCACACTTGAGTATATAAAAAGGTGAATAATTGCTATTGAAAAAAAATTGCATAATTACTACACATTCACGCTCGAACAGATTAAATAGTATGTTGATATAAATGTATAGTCAGACATCTCTACAACGTTACACCTTTACGTTTGAACAGATTAAACGCACGGCAGCGAATACTCCATGATCGATATCTACCCGGGTTTCCGAGCTATGCCCCCACTCCGGCTCTCTGTTCCGCGCGTTATGTTTGCCTAACTGCTATATCCGTTCCACCAATTTATCATATTCATCGACATAAGGGGCCTTATTTAAACAGAAAAATAGTTGTTTCTCTTAGGGATGCTACAATGACCAAGCGTTGGACGCGTTTGTCTAAGCCTCTAATACAGAAGATAGATGAATCCTTTTAAAAAGTGAAAACCACAATACCTCTGTCTTTATCTTGATCCCAGAAAATCTGCAAAACGTAGGAAAATAGAGATCAAATAAGATACGAGTTTATAAAGCATTTATCATGTCATAAACGGCAAGGATTCACACGGTAGGATGGAAAATAAATTATCTCATTGCCTTTATATATATATACATTTCTTAGATAAATATTTGCAAATGTAGTTTGATATCTTTCTTAAGTGGTATAGGTATAATTAATTATAATCACAGGTAAGTTTGTACTCTATTATTAATATTTTTGTGATTAAGTACAGCAACGCCAGGGGAATAAATATCACGGAATAAACAAACAGATTCATATAAATTATCAGAATATATTGAGAGTCTAGAGAAAACAGTTCGAAGCAAATGCATTTATAAAGGTGATACATGTTTATAGCGATAACATATTTTGACAAGAACCAAATTAAAGGGAAATCAAAGACACAAGATATATTTGTAATCAATGAAACACTGTCTGATATAATACAAATGTGTCTCCTTACCGAGTCAGTTTATTGATTTTAAAAAGATTTTAAAATATTTATAAAGGTATCGAAAAATCTGTTATCATATATTCTATTTTGATATCGCCTGATACCTTTGACGTCGGAACAAAATTAGGATATGTCTATTAAATGTACAGGGAGGAAATCTAATGAAGGGTAGTATTGACAAGTGGAGCCCACACACCGAGTCTTACTTGTCACCTATTACTCTAATAAACAGGCCTCATGAGAGGTTTGTAAATTAATACACACATCTGCCTGATCTTCAAATCCAGAAACGATATAGGCGTATGTTGTGTTTGCCAATATCTTAACACGTTTGGTATCGATTTTACGGTAATTACGAAATTTGTTTTCCATGTATCATCCTTGTTTTGGACAATCTGTCACTATTCATTGACGTGATATCAGCCCACCGTGAGACCTTAAGCGGACGGTTTTGCCAGAATTTGTCGAAAGCTTTTAACCCTGTTTCATGCATGCACACACTGAGATTGCCGATATCCAAACCAAATACGCTCGAAACATCACAGGTAGACGGACAAACAAAGAGAGATTAGGTTCGTCCTAGCACCACAGCACGGACATGTCCACATCATTTTGGCGATACATGGAGTACTTTATATGAACACACATTAAAATTTCGAATAAGATGTGAAGTATACAATTCACAAAGTCAATCTGTAGCAATTTCTTTGATTTGCGGACTTGCATATTTATTTGCGATAACTATATTTTTCATGATTAAAACAAGAAGAAGAAGAAGAAGAAGAAGAAGAAGAAGAAGAAGAAGAAGAAGAAGAAAAAGAAGAAGAAGAAGAAAAAAAAGAAGATGAAGAAGAAGAAGCTACTTTTCTTTCTGCCTTATATGTGTTATGTACATATTTCCAAATTAATATATAGCATCATAAATGTTATATATATGCTTTTCCCTTTAAGACGGTGTTGGTATTAATTACCATTACAACATATCAGATTGTTATATACATAGCTAAGCCATCAATCTAATACATCAGTCTGTTGAGTGTAAATACACTTAAGATGGTAGCAAGTGCTAGAAAGTGTTTATATCAGGGTTCAACTCACTTCGAACGGTTTATGGAAGTATTGCAGTGGCCACATTCTCAGACATTATAGCATTAACTAGGGAGAGCGGTGTTTTAGCACTAAACTTGTACACATAATATACTGAGTGTTACTGGATAACTTGCTGGGGTGTTAGTTACCTTGTGAGACCTTTGCCCGAGTAGACTGAATGGTAGTAGATCGAGCTTTCCTTGATTCCGATACCATAGTAGTGATACCTAGATCGAAGAATATACACAAGCTGTGTTAGGACGTGCTATTGGAAGGCTCCCATTGACAACCAAACATATCAGGGTTGTATATTTTATAACACAGTCCGCACACTAATTGTACATTAATCTACTCATGTTGCCAAGAATGAAACCCGTTATATATATAAGCCAGAGTTATGGATATACTTCTATGTTCGTCATTAGGTATTTCTATTTATTATAATTCTTACAACGATGGATACAATTCCTTTAGATTCCAAACTTTTTTACTTAACATTTTCCTTTTTTTTATCAGTTGTATTTTGAGCAATGTTTAACTATTTTATCATTAAGAAACCATCCGATTGAAACAATCTGAATAGTACATTAATTCATGTATGTATCTATTAAGTATAATTGATGTAGTGAAGTTGAGTGCTGAAGAATGCCGATACACATCAGAATAGTATAAGATAATCCTATTTTCCTGATATCATTGTCATTCCTAGGCCGAAAACCGTACGGATACAATATAAACCTTCACCTACACCAATAAACAGAGGAACTTACAATGAATGACTTCGTCATTTTTCAACACTCAACTCCACAACTACAACATTTACAACATCAATTATAAACTATATATACAATAAATACTTACATTAGCAAATGATGACATATAATAAGAAATTTTGTATAAATTCAGTATCATTCAGTATCAAGAATAACGGACATATTACTTTATGACAAACTTACTTTGATTGGCCACGGGTCCCTAGCCTTCTCGTTGTTAGTTTAGGAAATTTCTGACGGATTATCTGTAATAAACAAAAGAGTATTCTGGTAATTGTCAATGTTGTCCAATAAGAAATAACGCATATGAAGTATAATTTACATAGCTGACTATATTGAGGTACCCCAAATCAAATGGCTAAGCTTCTCATTTTCTTTTGTAATTACCCGGTAGTCATTCCATGACATAAGTGTGTTCAATTAATGCTATATTACTAATTAACAATAAACACATGATAGCAGATTTCTGGAGAATTAAATACATGAAGAAGCCCATACAAATAGTTTGGAGGATAAGAACAAGTGGAAATTAAAAAAAAAGACATGAAAGATGGTGAAATAAATAAAAGATGTATTGTTACCTTGCCAAATGTGGCCGCTCCGGCTGGTGTGAATTTCATCTTTTTGCAAAAGTCCAAATAATGTGTATATAGAACACATCTTGGTAAACATACTCCTTCTGCTCTCTCGTAGTTCTCCGTCAACCTGTATATCAGTTATCACATTATTAAACATATCCATGCTTATTCAGTTAAACATTTGTGTAATTGTTATTGTATAATACCCTTTTTCAGTTTTCAGTTTTTCGTGGTGAGCTTGACCAGGAAAAAAGTGTGCGATATTGTAGCAAAATTGCAAATTATATTGATATAACATATATACAAAAAGATGTACTAAGTACTATTACTATCAACATATGTTCACTTTATGAATACGCAAAAACAATACACAGATTTTAAATGTTAGGTATTGACAAGGTACCGCAATGAATTCTGGGAGATTTAACTGCCTTGATATATTCAGCTATATAATGTAATAAACAGAATATTTAACAGTATCTGCAGTAATACCAACTATGTTTCAGTCGTGTGGCTGATATTTTGATATTTTTCACTCGGGTTACGCACTCGTGAAAAATAACAATATATTTACCACACTCATGAAATATATTTGGTATTACTGAAGACATTGTTATATATCCTCTATCAATTATTATTTTGTGGTTAAATTGTTGTTAGATACGTAGAAATAACTACGTTTCCTGCATCACTAAGTCAGTCCACCATCTCCCTCCGACATGTTACATTTCATTTTTATTTTCTTGACTTCCCTTCTAAAATACCGTCCCATATATGTAATTAGAATTTCGTAGAAGGACGGAACAGCTACATAATGTACAGTATCGAATTGCCTAATTAATATTTCGAAGTAATACTAACTTAATATTTCCATGTTTATAAGTTATAAATATATATTTATATATATATATAAACACAGAGACGTGCCTTTATTTATAAATATATGTTTCCCGCACGACTCGGTATGTTGGATATTCATTCGAATCAGTAAATTTCATTTTATTCTTATTTTTACTGAAAGCTTTTGCCAGATTTTTCTTTATCATTTCAAATTATAATTTAAATAAAACAACATTCAAGACACGAACATAAATATGATATTTCAGATCAAAATGACAGTTAGATAAAATATTTAAAAGCAAAAAATATAGTTTTGCTTAAACGTGTATTTACATTAAATAAATATAAAATCAATTTTGATGACAAGTGTCTTATGGAAACGTTTGAGGAATTACAAGCATTCTTTATTCATATACACAACAGGAACATGATGATTAAAATTCTCAATAAACGCATTGTTTTTCGTGCCGCAAAGATAAATTTGCGATTAAAATACTTATTACATTAGCGATCACCGTATCCTTATATAACATTTTATCGTTACGAATGCACCATGTACGCAGCTATATATATTAGCGCACGTTCCACATTAAAATAGATAGTTATCAATAAGTTATCTTTAGCTATGTAAGTATTACTGGATATAGCTACTTAATTATATCTTCCTCGTAACCGTTTCTGCTTGTGTTGCTTCATAATCAAATATTGTATGTTGAGAAGAGTGAACAGTAGGATTAACAAAAGACAAAAAGTAAATTACACCTTTCCAAATCAATAAGTAATATATACAATATATATAGCAATTAAACCCGCATAACGAATACAAATTTAAATCATCTTTCACTCAAATAATTGTTTTATCAAGTATCTAAGAGTTTAAGCTACCTAAAATTCCACCTTTTTATTCTTGTTTGATACCATGTATCAAAGGACACCAAAGATATAAGCACTTTTCAAAACAAACTTATAATTAGATTCAGTAGACTGCATAATACAGCTGTTTCGTCCTTCTAGAACATTTAAGTGATATCAAGGGCCTAACTACTTGATACCTACGACGTACAATAGAAATAAATGCCAACATCTAGATGTGTAAAGTCTCCATAATTCAATTTTCATTATTTCTAGTATAGCATTGTAAAAGAACAACAAGTACATGTTTATAATTCTGAGTCGTGAACACACAGAAAGTCACTTTGAATGCGAAAATAAAGTATATATATTTTTTTCCAGAAAATAACACAAAACCAGAAACGTAATGCCACTTTCCCTTAATAAATGAAATGGTCAAAATGATTATTTCAACTGACTAAATAAATGTCATGATATTAAGCGTTAATCAGACATAAATGACCATTTTGTAAGAATATGAAACTGATATTAGTATGATATCAAATATTCATATGATTTAATTTGATAATCAAATATCTAGTTTCACTATATTTTGCGTGGATTTATTTTTTAATGTATATTTATGGTTATTACCACAATAGCCCCCTTTACTAATATATAACATGCCAAAGGAAATAACCCACGGCAGTTAACTCTGCAATGATTTAAATAAATAGTCCTTTAATCATATATGCTGGCATGTTATATGGCAAATTTTGTGTTCTTTTTTACAATTTATTTTCTTGTTTGATACATTATTGTGTTTTGAGCATTTCAAAGTAAACATTTGTATCAAATTAGCTATTGTCTAAAATATCACGTAACAAGTGATTGCGCCATTTTCACACTGGCAAATAATATATACACACTTTGTAGTTTGCGTTTTAATAATAAATATTTATTTATTTTGTTTTTAATTTCGAATAAAAATTTGATCATTGGACTGTTAACAATTTGATCGTGTGTCATATAATGCTCACGTACTTAGTATTGCATTTATCATGAAACACCTGCATAATTAAACGACAAAGTGATTTTAATATACAAATTGCTGACACGAACTGAGAGTAGCGGCCAATGTGACGCACGTTTCAACTATAAGAAGGATTACGAAAACTTGGGGAAGTGACAGATTTGCCTCTTGAGATTGGACGAGGCCAAGCAATATCTCAAAAGGAGATGATATTTGACAAACGCAATGTGTAAATACCACCCTCCATCTGTCAATATATTACAAACTTCAACGGATGTGTACAAATGAATTCCATTGTCATTTGAAGTTTGTTTTAAAATTATAATAACAAAATATTTCTGCATTCATAAATTAGACATTTCTTTTAAAAATAAGAGGCAAGTTTACCTTAGCATAATACAGGCAAAGTAATTAAAAATACCGTATCAATACAAATGTAATTTTGAAGGGCAATTGAACAGAAAAATAGGGGAGAAGCATCAGTGTATATTTTTCAAATTGATATCCATTAAGGACAAAATGCACACGTCTATCAATTTAAATAGATTGATTCAATCAAATGCATTGACTACTCAATATTTATGTTTGTATGTAGTTCACGATTTCAAAACACGTCTTTTATAAAAAAAAAATAAATAAATAAATATTATAACATGAAAACCGATTATCGTGCCTAAAATAATGCAAAATATAAAAGAAATACTTTAAATTGTGTTAAGCAACCATTTATTTCATTATCACGCACACAGCCGTATCTGTCAGTCTATAACGATAATGATAGCTTACCATTTTAATGTCGACGCTACTTGCGATTGTTTCTGAGAATTTTGCTCACTTGATGGTTTCTCGAACTCTTTTCCATCCCGTGAATCTTCTATCCAATCTTCAATATAAAACAAAATATTTAATTTATCGTAAACAAACTGAAATGGTTTTCTCAACATAAAACAAAAAGTAAAGCTACAAAATAAGTCAAATTCAACAAAAACTATTTATATTTCGACATCAAAAACTAAAATGAACATAAATCGTATTGATTAGTTAAATGCAATGAATAATGCTTGCATGAAAGATGCTTCTACCCACACAGGAGATTGCAATAACGATTTATTTACCAATACAAAGTCAACTGATAGAAAAAAGAGAGACTGTTGATTTCTTCGCCATCAACAACAAAATACAATTTTCCTTCTCATTAAACAATGTTTGAAATATTAAATAGCTCTATACAATTCCTCTTCCTGATCACGTAGATTATTATTTGATGTTATGACGACGCCCTAGATTATCACTTTATGTTTTGACGGCATCCTAAATTATTACTTTTATGTTATGGCGGCACCCTAAATGATCATTTGTATGTTATTTGGACACCCTGAATTATCATTTTTATGTAATAAAGACACTCTGAATTATCATTGTTATGTTATAACGACACCACGAAATAATATTAGATGCTGTGACGACACCCTGAATTATTATTTGATGTTATGATGACACACTGAATTATTATTATTATGTTATGACGACACCCTGAATTGATATTTTTTATGTTATGACGACACCCTGAATTGATATTTTTTATGTTATGATGACACACTGAATTATTATTATTATGTTATGATGACACCCTGAATTTTTTTTTGATATTAAGTCGACCCTCGGTTTATAATAGGTTGTTATAGTGACAACCTTAATAATCATTTGATATTATGACGACCCCGAGTCTATTATATGTTGTTATGACGACACCCCGAATTATATTAGATGCTACGCCGACATCCTGAATTATTATTTTTATGTTATGACGACACCCTGAAGTATTATTTTTATTTATGTTATGACAACACCCTGAATTATTATTTGATGTTATGACGACCCCCCCAGTTGATCATATGATGTTATGGCGACCCCTTGGATTATAATTTGATGGTATGACCACCTCCTGAATTATTATCCGATGGCATGCCGACCCCAGTGTTTTTATAACAATATATAGCGACACCATGAATACTTAATTGATATTATGACGACCCCTAAATTATCATTCGATGTTATTGCGACCACCTGAATAATTATGACGTTATGACGTGTTATGGTAGCCTCCTTAATTATTATTTATTGTGGTGACGACCATTTGGATTTTAATGTAATGCTTTGATGATTCCCTGGATTGGTACATGTATTTGGTGTGATCACGACCCCCTGGATTATTATCTATTGTTATGACGACCACCTGAATTTTCATTCAATAGAGTGACGACCCCCTGACGTACTATTTGACGTTACGACGACCCCTCCCTTTGATAATCATTGGATGTTATAACGAACATCTGAATTATTCAATTTGATTATATCTATTTGTATTTGATATCATAACGACGACCTAGATTATTATTCACGCTAATGTATTTGCTGTAACGAGGGATTCAGGGTCTATTATTCACTCTCGTTTATTCACTGTAACGAGGGATCTAGAGTTCATTATTCAATCTAGCGTGCTTACTGTAACGAGGGATCTAGAGTCTATTATTAACAGGTGGATCCGGAGTTTATTATTCACTCTCGTATATTCACTGTTACGAGGGATCTAGAGTCTATTATTCACTCTCGATTTCTCGTTGTAAAGAGGGATCCAGAGACTATTATTAACAGGGGGATCTAGAGTCTACTATTCAATCTCGTATATTCACTGTAACGTGGGATCCAGAGACTATTATTAACAGGGGGATTTGGAGTCTATTTCGCTATTTCGCTGTTCGCTGTGACGAGGGATACAGTCTATTATTCACTCTCGTGTACTCACGGTAAAGAGTGATCCGGGGTATATTTATGACTTTAGTGTAAAAATCATTATAAGGAAGCGTTCATCTAGTCTTTTTCCCCCTTTAATTTTTAAACCCGAATGATCGATGGAATAATTTGATAATTTTCTGTCGATAAACTAATCTTTTTTAATTTAAAAATAAGTCTATCGGACTAGTCCCTTGCATTTATTTTGCGTGTCATTTTCTGCTGATATCTTATATTGTGTTTCAGGCTTAGGCTTGTCATTACTCGATTAGTGTATCGTTCAATATCCGCATTTTATATTGATAATACAATTGATCGCTAGTCAAACAAAGGAGTCAATTGGAAAACCTATAACGTTACAAACGGCCCAAGCATTGATCCGTTGTTAAGGAATGGTTGATTTTGCTCTCTAAAAGATAAACCGTTGTCCTTGGATACATTTACTTTTGTAGCCATATTGTAGCTATCATTGTCAGTAGATTTAACATTTGTAAAATATTTTCGTGATAAAAATGTACCTATCATGCACAATACACTGGTAGAGGGACGTGACTATTTGAAAGCAAAGTAATGTTAGACAGGTATTTCTTAATCAATGGTAATCAACAGTAGTAATTTTAATTTTAAATTAATTTGAATTTGAAGTTATTGTAAAATATTGAAAGTCACAAGCATATTCTGAGAACACTGACGTCATTGATCTAAATATTGTCAAAATACGGTCATACCTTGTACAGAGGTATATAATGTGCATCTAAATATGGTCATATCATGTACTGAGGGATATACCATCTATCTAAATATGGTGATATCATGTACTGAGGAATACACTATCAATCTAAATATGGTTTTACCATGTACTGAGGAATATACTATCTATCTAATAATGGTCATACCATGAACTGAGGAATATACTCTCGATCTAAATATGATTTTACTATGTACTGAGGAATATACTATCTATCTAAATATGGTCATACCATGTACTGAGGAATATACTATCTATCTAAATATGGTCAAACCATGTACTGAGGGATATACCATATATTTAAATATGATTTTACCATGTACTGAGGAATATACTATCTATCTAAATATGGTCATACCATGTACTGAGGGATATACTATCTATCTAAATATGGTCATACCATGTACTGAGGAATACACTATCAATCTAAATATGGTTTTACCATGTACTGAGGAATATACTATCTATCTAATAATGGTCATACCATGAACTGAGGACTATACTCTCGATCTAAATATGATTTTACCATGTACTGAGGAATATACTATCTATCTAAATATGGTCATACCATGTACTGAGGAATATAATATCTATCTAAATATGGTCAAACCATGTACTGAGGGATATACCATATATTTAATTATGATTTTACCATGTTCTGAGGAATATACTATCTATCTAAATATGGTCATACCATGTACTGAGGGATATACTATCTATCTAAATATGGTCATACCATGTACTGAGGGATATACTATCTATCTAAATATGGTCATACCATGTACTGAGGGATATACTATCTATCTAAATATGGTCATACCATGTACTGAGGGATATACTATCTATATGAATATGGTCTTACCATGTACTGCGGAATATACGATCTATCTAAATATGGTTTTAACATGTACTGAGGAATATATTATCTATCTAATAATGATCATACCATATACTGAGGAATACACTATCTATCTTAATGTGGTCATATCATGTACTGATTGGTATTCCATCGAGAGCTAGAAGCGGTAAAAGTGTATTTTAAATGTATTACACAGATGTGTGATGTTGAAAATAATTATGAAGATTAGTGCATGGATACGAATAAACCAACTGAATTCAGATTTAACATATGTATATATAAGTGTACGTATTTTATAATGCACTGCTTTATACAAATAATTATATATTGTTTTTTAAAGGTTAATTCCGTGTAATATTTGTATTAACAAAACAAATAAATAGATGAATACATAATTTATATAAATTTCTTTGTTTTTGTCATGACAAAGACATTCTCATTGTCACAAAAATGATAAAGCGCCAAATTTTCGACTTTAAATTAATATGTTATAAAATTCATATTTCAAAGGTGCTGCGTGGATTAGCTTGAAGAAATGCGATTAGAGCATAGTATAACAGTTTGAAATAAAACTTAATACGCATGCGCAATTGTCACTCTGACAACATTAACGTATCAATGTATGTACGTTGATAGATGCAAAGGTGTATGGAGGCGTTATTGGTAGTTCAGATGAATATTTTCTTACTTCAACGTCGTCGTATACAATACACATACATTATAACGTTGATGTTTATGTGTTGTTATTTGTAACTCACAATTTTACATACAGTTTATAATATGATAATAATTATAATGTCTACTATGACATACATTTTCATTGAATCATATCATTCATTTGGTATCGCTTTCAGTCTAACAACATCAATCTGTCAAGGCGGGAACAGACAAACAACAATGGAAAATGTCAAATAAAATACAGTTAACATAAATTTTGGAGAATTATTCCAGTTGAGGAGAGTGTGATGGAGACTTCCCTCCCGTTGGCTGATACAGACGTCATATGGTGTCCTAGTCAACAGGAGAACGAGGACGACTCACGGCACTAACGGTGCGCATCTTATCGGCGGATACCTACCCAAATATTTCCTTTACTCCGCTGATAATGTTAAAATTAACGGCTTTCCCTCCGATATCATATATAATGATGGTTCGCGGACAAACTATCTCTTTAATATTGGACGGCAGCTATCGTCGATCTCACCTAGTTTACATAACGAGCCCATTGTTAACACACAGAAGCCTGCCGAGTTGTTTGACTTTAGGGAACTGTGTGGACAAAGCGGAGGGGGTGATTAGATAGACAGATTTACATACATTACAATCACTATACCTTATTGTAGCCAGGGTGGTAAATGGTGTCAATCATAAACCGCTGATAAGAAGATGTAATTAAAACAGATTAGACGCTTACACATGTCTTCTTCACAATATCCCATTCAAGTTAAAGTTCTTACGGAGCTAGAATATACATACAAACCGTTAAAAATCAAACTATGTTCATTCGTCCCTTCCTAGGTATCAATATCAACACTGTATAACCTTAGCATCACTGTGGAAGCATAGGTGAACGAAAGAGCTTTACGGTGTTGTTTGATCCATGTTTTCGCTCTTACTGTATTCCGTATTGTATTGAAAATTTGTTATGTTGTATTGGTCTTTTAACAATCCTCCTTAATATACAATAGATATTGAGTTCATGGACTTAAAAAAATAGTCAAGCATATAGAAAAAGTTTAGATGCCCCAGATTAAGATAGTGTTTATCTATTTAGATGTTTTAAATGAAAAAAATATACATCTATCTTAGGACCGTACAACCCACTTTAATATACAATAAATAATATGTTCATGGACTTAACTAATAGTCAAGCATATATACAGAGTTTAACTTCTCAAGATTAAGATGGTTTTTTTTTTTAAAAGCAAAACACCCACTACACATTTATCTAAGGATTGTATAAGATGCACAGGTGACAAGCCCTTTAAACTGATTTAGTGATAGATACATTAAATTCCGGATAATAATTATAAAACTGCATCGTCATTATCTAAACAATATCCCCACCCTACCCCCTGTAGATCGTGGATTTGGTAAATAATAAACACATTGTCACTACAACATGATTCATAGAAGATTCGTAATGTCTGGAAACCGCTGTAGAATTGTGTATGCACGAATTTTTAGGGAAACAATGACAATGATATCACTTTATGTATTACATCAGAATGATATTCTAATTTGTCAAAAGGTCAAGAACAATTTGTTTTCCCCTTGTATTTAGGATTACCTCTGTATTAGTTGTCTGTGGGTAGAGCTTTCCTATTACATTTTACCTATAGATCAGGAAAATAGATATTCACAAATAAAATGTCATATTATACATGTATATGCCAAATATACAAAGTATTCGATACAGTCGATACTATTAAAACTGAATCATCACATGAATGAAAACGATTACTAACACAAATGACGAAGTAAGACAATGGCTCGTGCCCTGACTGGGTGTCGAACTCACGATCTACGGCATCTAATCTCTAACTAGAAATACCCACAGCTTATACCACTGCGTCACATCCACGGTCTTAATCAAGAATAGGGATGTGACGCAGTGGTATAAGCTGCGTGTATTTTATTATCATACTTATATACTTTTGCTTCTTGTATATAGAAAAAAATATGTAAATAACGTGATGCCATTACTTTATTTCGTGTGAATCGGAATTTGTATTTGATTTGTTTTATTTAAGTATTAAGGACAAATCCCACATGGACTCTGTCTGGTCCGAATTTGTTTTTATTTCTAATTAATAATTTGAAATAGAATAATAAAATAGTTGTAACATTGACAGTTCATAAACGTGATGCATAAATCGCTCAAGATTTCCTTTATTCGATATTTTTTGTGTTTTTTTTTCTGGGTTTTTTTTCATGTTCTACGGTATCGTTGCAACAAAGATTATAAAAGTGTCACTCTAGGTACACACATAAAAAGTATTATTACAACCATAAGTAAGGACAAAACACGACAATAGGAGCAGTTGATAAATTATGATTACTTGTAAATATGACACACAGACACTACCCCTGATTCATTGAGTGGCAAATATCTCACCTGATACTCACAACAAGTACAGATTTCTTGCAATAAGGAGTAGTAAGTATATACAACGGTTATAGACGTGTAGATATGGATCTTAAGTTGTTATTTTCTACCTAATATTGTCAATACCGTGTTGACACTTCTGATGTGTGACGAATTAGTTAATGTAACAGCAATGCTTTAGAACACTAAGAATAAAACATTACTTGCTATGAACTATTATTTAAACCTATTGAGTTAATATCTTTTTCCTCTGGTAATGATATAAACTATTATTTTAACCTGTGATGTTACACTGCATGAAAACCCGCGTTTAATGAAATAGTTATTATCAGTAAACTTCATTAAACTTTTTAAGTTTGAGTTTAATATCGGGTTAATGAAAATTAAACTCTGAATTTACGAAAAGCTTTATATTTTTGCAAACTCCAGATTTAAGCACCAGTAAATGCCAAGTAAACTTCATTCATGGTACAATCCTAAGTTTATGAACATGTTTTCACACAAGACACAACACGTCAACATATTTTCACCAAATGACTAAACACGTCGTTAAAGAACAACATATTTTCACAAGGTGACAAAACACATTAACATATTTTCTTCGTGTGACAAAACACGTCTTTCAACAAAGGATACTGTGCACTATGTCTGCAAGAATATATGACACATAATTATAAAGTAATAGATACTTTCAACGACCTTATGCTTTAAATGACTTTAATACAACCTAAATATTTAAAACTCTTATATTAATTAATATCTCATTCCTCTGGTAATGATATAAACTATTATTTTAACTCGTGAAGTTAATATATTATTCCTCTGGTAATGATATTAACTGCTATTTTAACTCGTGAAGTTAATATCTTATTCCTCTGGTAATGATATTAACTGTTATTTTAACCTGTGGTGTTCATATCTTATTTCTATGGTAATGTTATAAACTGTTATTTTAACCTGTGATGCTAATATATTATTTCTCTGACAGGTTTGGATTATACGTGAATTGCTGGGAAGATTCAACTTAGGATATCCAAAGATTATGAAGACTTGTGTTATTAACTGTACCATAGTTTTGTCAATCGCGTTTAAGGTAAAATATTGGCAATTGGCATCAGGAACAACGCAATTTAGCTATAGGTCAAAATCTTTGATGAAAAGTTCGTTTTGCTTGAAAGGTAATCCATTGATCTCTGCGAGCATTTCCCAATTTAATCAATTATGAAATTTAAAAGACCACTATTTTTTCAATTCTTGTATATGTACTTTAAAATGTTACCGAGAACACCGACAATAAGTACACATTGAAAATTCTTCCTTCATGTCAAAATTTTAGTTACAGCTTAGTGGAAAACAATACCACATATGACAAGAAATGATCATGTCACTGCTTTTTATTGGCTGCATCTCTCCGCTACTATCTGCTAACCCGTCTCCCCAGTGTGCCATTATGTCTGATTGTGTTATACTATCTCTGTATTATCTTATTACCTTTGTACAACGATAATCGACACTCATGTGTTTTTTTTAATCATGGTCAACGATTGTGAGTTTTTAATGTATCGATTTAGCGTGTACGGTTTTATGCTGATAATAATTTATGGAGAATGTTAAACGTTCAAACGAAATAATATCATATTAAATGCGCAAATGTGACAGAATAACTGTTATAAACTCAAGTACAGTCATTTTATTTAATTTATTGACGACAAATTAGAATATATGTCACCGGTGTTGACCCTGATTGATCCTTAATATTAAAATAATATCAAGAATACAAATGAAAACCCCATACATATGCATATCCGATCAGGACACGAAACCCTGTGGTGAGAGGCGGGTGCGATGTCCAAACGACCGCCGACATCCCTGTATTTTTATATTTTAATATATTAATTCCCTGAGTATACATCAGTTCTTGTTTATTTAACTTCCAAAAAGTTGAAGAATATAAGCTTTATTACATAGAACATTTTTTCTTATTTAAAAGATGGTTACTAGTAGTTGAAATATCATCGAACAACCATCCTGATGTCAACTTTAAATGATTTTGGATACCACTTTAAGACGTAATGGACAACAAAAGTGTTATCGTAAAAGTACCGTATTGTGGAAGTGTTATATTTTAACATAACTATATGACCATAATATTCAAACACATATTTTCTAAGTATTTCACAAATAATTATTCTTTGTATATAAACATGATTATATAACATAAATCGATACTAGAATGAAATATAAAAATTATTCGTAGTTGATACAGGCATAAATGGAATATAAAACGCTAAATTATTCGTAGTTTGATATAGTCATAAATGGAATTTTAAAACGCTAAATTATTCGTTGTTTGATACAGGCATACATGAAATTATAAAACGCTAAATTATTATATATTAACATAAATGTAAAACACTAAAATGGATTAGTAATATATTCAAACATTATAATTTATAATTCCTAAAATATTGATAACAAACATTTATTTAAAAGAGAAAGTACGGATAATTAATGTAGCTTTATTATAATATCAGCCAGAATACCTTTTGTTACCCATCTATTTTTTTTTATCATACTTACCTAACTTGACATGTTTGCATACATAAATTGTAGGATTTACAAAACCACTAGATCAAACAAACACTACATACTTAAGCTGACATTTTCAAACATTACCGTGAATTGTTTTCTGGATGATAATGCAAATTTGATTGTGGTAAAGTAGTATGGTGTCAGTAATATATATTTATACATAAGATTATGTATATGGTCGTCCTTTATTTCGAAAAAACTGATATTCGTTTTCGTTATTTCCTGAGTAAATAATGTAATGTTTCAGTGTATTGACATTTTATGGGTATACTTTTGACATGTAAAAATGAATAATCCAAAAATGTGTTGGGATAAATACTTCAATCGCAGACAAAAATTGAACAAGGGTACTTGTTTTAAAAATTATTGTTTAAATTGACTTGGAAATTTACCATAAATTGCATAAAAGGGCACCTGGAAACCAGAAACATAAGTAATACATGCATATGAATATTAAAAAAGGAGAATTATACAGAAAGACAGTACAAATTAGCCATCTCCCAATACCAATTAAGAACTAGAAGCAGGCTAGTTATGAATGAGATCAATACCTGATATTTCTGGAAGTTCTATTTCATTTTTCTCTGGTGATATTCGTTGGCCCTGTGTTTGACCTGACGTCCGAGTTTCCAGTGGTGTTAATGTAGGATTCAGAGAGACCTGGCAGGTTCGGTCCTCCCTGGTGCTATGCCACAAAGGCGTGGTATAGTGGTACCCGTGGGGTTGGCCGTGTCCCGGAGGGACATCGTATAGTCCGTCTGAAAGCCCGTGGGCCAGGGTCATAGTCTCCATCATGTTGTTCGGTATGCGTCTACACTGCCTCCGCAACTTTTATCAACTCATCAAGTGGACACAAAGCAGAGTTTCAATCTATGTTTTTATGCATTTGTTAAGAAAACTTCCTGGTTTAAATGTGGAAAGAGCAATTAAAAAATAGAAAGATCAAGACTTATTTCCCAAAATGCCGAGTTTATGAAATATCGCAATCTGTATTAACACTCCATTATTAATCCCGTTATTACAAACACGTCGATGAATCAGACATAATGTTGTACTTTACTCGAGAGCAGCTGTCAACAGCAAATATGGCTCGTCTACTGAACCTGGAGGTTCGATCCTTGATTTATCTGCTGTAAAGATAGGTCGTGGTTTGTCAAGTCTTATCACTCGATCTAACTCCGAATAAGGGTTATCGAGAGTCCTTTCCTCCTCTCGAGATGTCACATATCGCTTCTCTGTAGCTTCAAAGTAAACTTAATGTCCTACGGTGTGTGAAGTATTCCAACACAGAATACGTGGACGTGTTCGGGTGTTTTCTTATTTCATAGGCTAAACATATATCAGAAATAGACTATGTCAATATTTGCTATAAACAGTGATAGGAGGATGGCCCACCCTTTGTGCATTGTTAACCAATTACGTGTGTTAGTGCAAACCTAGGTTAATCCCCCCGGGTTTATTGACATACAGACGTGGGCACTTCACAGTCACCACTGATAAACACGGGGGTCTTTGGGGAAGCCACATGTCCATAGAGAGGGAAACTTTAATGTTGAGGGCTGTATTGTAGATGAAGGGAGTTCCTTCCAAGAGCCAGTTGCGGATCAACTGCTATTGTGCCTAATACATACATCTAGTGATCTACTCATCACACCAGTTAAAGCAAATAACTAATCAACTTTGTCAGAATTAACTTATTGTAATATAGTTACTAAAAATCAATAAAATCCCATATTTCGTTATAGAATGTTTCGTTGTCTGGTAGTAAACATGTTGGTTTCGTTGTCACACCATTATATTGAGAACGTAACATTATCTGATGTGACGTACGCAGAATTGTATTTACCTTCAGGAATACCTGTGTGTATTCTCCCTCTACATTTTTTAAAGTGTCTCCTTGTCGATATATTTTTTTTCATATTTTGACCTGATTTTATTGATTTTTGTTACGTTTTCATACACGTAACGATATTCTGTTGTTATTTTTACTTTAGTTTAATTCGAGGTGACATGGACGTCGGTCGAACCGGAAACATTAGCATTCGAGTTGGGTTCGACACTTAAAGTCGGCGTCTTTATGTTTTTTTTTTTTTTTAAATATTGTGAATGACGAATAGACAGTACATTCTAAACCAAGTTACATCCGACATGTATGATTATGCCAGAGATAGCCACGAGTTATTTAAAATATAGATATAATTATATAACAATCTTTTTTTTTCCCAACATTTTTTTTAAATGACATCAATGTTACCAACATTAACAAATCTCACAGGGATGACAGGACTTAAGTCACCTAACCAAATCAGCTATCCCTGCCAGGCATATCGGGTTAGATCTCAACTCTTATCTTAAATCAATGTAGGCTGAATTTGACTTTTCACTATTAGCTTCCTTCACAGAACTTGGTATAATACTGATAGGATAAGGGCTGACATGCACCGATCAGTGTCGGTATTAGAATCAATTATTTTATCTCGTTTTTTTAATTAGATACACAAGTAGATCTACATTCTTAATAAAGGATTATAACGTGAATTTATTAAATGGGAGAAACAATCACACAATAGACGAATAAATTTGAATGGTCCTGCCAGGTATTGGACAATCTTTAAGGTTTATGGGGAAACTTGAAGATACCTTATAGATATTAATATCAGAGTAAGAATGATAAATTTTGGTACTCACTGGTTTTGAATGAAAACAAATTATCAAGTTATATTATAAAATGATGTATGTACTTCATGAAACAGGTCAAATGGAATTTAAATGGAATAACTATATTAAAACACACCAGATAGTGTTGGTTTAAGTCATGTCTGGATGTATCAGAAAACTTGTTTACCACATATCAATTATTTTAAAACCGAAGTTACAAAATAATTAAATGATCGGTTTATTCAATCCTGGTTAAATGAAATTCAAAATTCGTCCAGGGGACTATTTTGAAATTAATTTCGGTATGGAAGATTATCTGCTACGCCTGAATAAAAAAAGACTCAAAATCATCTCTAAATTTAGAACTTCAAATATTAATCCTCCAAAAGAAGTAGGAAGATGGCGAGGAATTTAGCGGCAGGACAGGATATGCCCACTCTGTTATAGTGATATAAGTGAAGAATTCCATTTTGTTTTTATTTCTGTGAAAAACTTATAATGTAACACAACTGAAGCTGAATTTAATCCCGGCATATTACTACAAAAAAACAAGTCAGTACAAAATGAAAGGAATGACTGGGGAGTTTTTTGATAAAAATCTGTTAATAAATATAAGTCTATTTATTCAGAAACTATCGTATATGTTATAGTGCGGTGAAGATATTACGTATACTGGATGGTTTACGTTAGAGCTGGATGCAATTAAAATACATGGTGTATGTATACTTTTTGTATATCTTCATGTAATACTGACATTCATGTATATCTAAGCTTTTGCCTATCATGTATTTAAACTATGTAATATGTATGATCTCTTGCCACACATCAAACTTGTGTCTGAGTGAAGAATAAAATCTTGAAAATCTTGGAAATCTCGGGATCAGTTCTCGAGCAAGTGTCGTGTCAATAATAAAGTTTACCAAGAGAGTACCATTACCTTTAATATACTGGGCGTGCGTTGTGTAGAATTCATAACGTCCAATTAATTATATATGATTACTAATGACTCTAGACAAATAACGTCGTGTATAATAGGTAGGTAAAGACACAGCTACTTAAAAAGATTATAGTTGGACATTTCGGCTGTATCATATTTCAAACGAAATATACTGCTAATAGAGGTTTTTATATGACCATCTCGGCTGTACCCGTTTTGATATAACCTCTTATAGATATATAAAATATATGCTCGACTAAATATATTTTATATAGAACCGTTAATGACATTTTTGATATGGTTATCAATATTTAATCGTTTTAAATACATTGACGTTTTAGTTGGTCACCTTGGCTGTATATTTTATGATATATACATTTGTTATACGCTAAAAAAATATCGATAAAAGACCGTCTCCGTCATCACGTATATATATTTATTGCATTTTTGACAGTGAAATATAGAAATTTATCAACCTAATAAAACTTATATTTTCACTGCAGCGATGAGCAGTGAAAACATAAGTTTGCCGTTTTTGACCAATCAGAACGAATCTTTGTATTCACATCATTGAAACTTGCCGATTTTCCCAATCGAAGCGAAGATAGATACATTGGTTATTTTGCTGTATTTCTGAAATATTCTGACTAGTTTTTGACAAAATGCTCACTTGGCGTTAGCTATTCATGCACAGATTCTCCGATAACAGCAGAAAACGCTTAAATTGCGCTAATCAGTTCTTTTATAATGGCGCCATCAAGTTGACGTGGAGTAACGTCACAAAGAGATGACGTCATTACTGACTCCCGTAATTTTTCATACTATTGATTTTTCGATGTTTTTAATTTTGTTTTTAGCATATTATAATGCATTAAGAAGAAAATTGAATGGTTTTCTGTTAAATATAACATATATTTCACTCGTATGTATTTCGATATTTTCACTCGTGCTTCGCACTCGTGGAAATATCGATATTCTGTCATACACCTGAAAAATATGTTATATTAAACGGGAAACGATTCAATATCATCTATAAATATAAAATAGATATAATCTTTTTATAAATAATGACTTTATAAGATGACCATCTCGGTTGTATTCGTTTCGATATTACAGTTTGTATAATGAAAGGCCGTTCAAAAACAAGATACACTTACACGTTAAAACACTTAAAGAGTTAAAAAAAACTTATTAAACATTATAATATCAAATGATTAATAAACCTATCTTTGGTACGTTAAATAATTGAAACACTTAAACGTGATCAGCAGTTTTTGTGATTTTGAAGCTTTAAAATAAATAGATATACCAAACGAATTTGTATACTGAAATAGTTTAGCTTCAAAGTATCTAGGTTTTACAATGGTGCTTATTTATACAGGCCCATGCTGCGATGAATTGTGAAGTTCACCTTATGTTTTCACTGCCAAGATAAAGCATACTCAAGTCATATTTAGCACAGGATCACATTCTGTTTACAAATGGCAAAATTTTGTTATCGATTTAATAATATTCGTACTTTTAGGCACACTATATCTGCTTTGTTTACCGTCGTGATTGTCGGATTGGTGTATCTGATAAGGTTTGGCATGAAAATGTGTAACGTGTAATATCATTTTGAATGCAATAAAATTAACGTATTCATAATTTTTATGACGCCATTTTAATGGTTTTTAAAGCGCTGAATGATATGGCGTTATTTCCCCCCGTTTTGACATAAACACCCTTTCATAGTATCTGCTTTGATAGATAATACCGCTTATCACTATTTATCGCCTCGACCGTTTCTTTATAATTAATCAGGCCACTGAATAAATCTACATATGAGCCCCATTGCATATTTAGCTAACGGCTATTAATTTTGAAGATGTTCGGTTGAAACTTCTTACAATAGCAGGGTATCCTAACGTCGCTCTGAAGCATGGTTTGAAACAAGAACTGTTGTAGAAGCTGTCCACTTCGCCACAAATAAGGAATGTCCACCTCCTGTTAATAGAAACCTTCAGTGATAGCTCGCTCTGGGTGTTCAGATCCAAACTGTTATTAAACTGATACAGCCTGAAAATATTCCGAAAATTCCTCTGGTGATTCTATTTCAATGGTACTCATAAAGTGCAAATATTACAAACACGCTGACGATACGGATATAAAGAATGCCCCGCTGATATAATCTACTTCACAGAACTTCATAGATAATCTAAGCGATTGAAGGTGACTCTTCTGACAAGGAACACATAAAGCATCTAGGAAAGTTTATAAACATATACAAGTATCAAATACCATATCTTATAACGAGTGTAACCATCATAATCTATATAAATACACTCATGGGTCAATTAAATACGTATTAAGTAAAGAGTATAATATATATCCTTGTAGACATCTTGTACATGTATTAAAAATACAAAGCAAAACTGGGTAAGTCTAGCCCTTTCCGATCACTTGACAGATAGAAGGAACATTTATCCGTCCCTACTCTTAGATACCAGTTGGACCGGCACAGAAACAGAACTTCCGTTTCGTTTTTGCTTGGAAAACAACTTATTTTGCATCCACCGTTTGGAAGTTGGGGATAGTACCCTCTGTATCCCATTACGTGTTGATAGTAGAATCAGTTAAAAGTAGTCTCCGTGAAGAGTCGGCGATTTTCTTGGAGACATTAAAGAAACCGAAATAGATTTCCTGCCTCCATTGCAGATGTTGAGATCTTAATATCAACATTTCTTCCGTGTATTTCCCTTTCTCTCTTGTCTGTTTATTTGTCTTTCTGTGCTTTAGTTTCTTCTTAAGGTGTTTCTTTGACATCCGTCCTAATATTACATTGACTGTTGTGAGGACGTTAAACCCCTAAAAACAAATACACAAACGTTAAAAAAGGAATGTTATTTTGCCTTTAGAATAAATTGGAAGATTAATTATTATTCAATAACAGCTGCAGATAATCTTGTAATGCTTAATATATAATGCAATATCTATCAATAGAAAATAGATATATTCTAAGTATATATAATTATGTCTTTCGCTAATTAAAATCTTCAACAAGCTTTTGAATACGATTATCTTAATAGGACTATTTTAACAATGTCGTTAATTAACGATCACGTTGCTGGGAAATTTTGGTTCCAGTGGATGTTTATAATATCCGTTGATGTTGTGAGCGGGTATACTACCATCGAGAAATAGAAAGTTACAAGAGTGGTACTTAAGTCAGCGCGTTTATCATAAATCTTAACGGTTGATTACGTTGTTAGGAAAGATGGAGTCGTTTGGTTTTGAAGAAGAATATGTTGTGTCCTGGTTGAAATTGGAAAAAATGATGTGCATCTTATTGTTTGATCTTTGATGAATTCGATAATTAGAAATTACATATCATATCAAATATATAGTACCTTATCATGGGTTACACGGTCAAAGTGGCGATACTTCCTCTAGAGTAAGCTAGACCATGTCTGTTAATAAATTGTTGATATGGCAAACACAGTGTACATAATTGAAAGGGTAAAAAAAAAAGATTGCCAAGTAAAATTATAATACAAATTGCTTCACGTCACAAGGTCATCAGATTGAACAATTGCTTCGTAGTCGGAGCAAAGAATCGCGAACATGGATGGATTTTATTTTGTTCTATTTTACAAGCATGTTCATCTGTGCATTTAATCACATCGCTAGTACGTGTCACTGCAAGCCTGTATCTAGGTGGCAGGCTATATGAAAATCGCAATGAGAAATGTAGGAGATAATTTTTAATTTAAACGTCTTTGCATGGGATGAGTTGTGCTGTTTAAAGTGATTACTGTCAATCGTAAACATACTGTCTTCAGGGCAACTCACGAAAATACGTATAAGTAATATGAAGTATATGATGTTAATACTTAAATGCAGTTGTGCGAGTCATGTAACACGTGCTTCTTGATGATAATTACCTTAATTTCAAAATGTTATTTATATATCTGTACCACAAATAATTGTCTGCGACTGGGATAACTCAGGGTTTCCTTGTTATTCTTATATTTGCAGACAAAATCAATTCTTGTGGTATGGGGTTAATACCCAGAGGAATAAACATGCAGAGCCTTTTACATATGACAATGCATGTAAGAGAGCCTCGAATGATAACGATAATGTGTATATAATATCGCAAAATGGTATTATACCATTACGAGTTGCCTCCCTTGTCACACACC
Source organism: Pecten maximus (assembly GCF_902652985.1). Classification (NCBI taxonomy): domain Eukaryota; kingdom Metazoa; phylum Mollusca; class Bivalvia; order Pectinida; family Pectinidae; genus Pecten; species Pecten maximus. The sequence goes on along the minus strand of NC_047024.1, from coordinate 34,228,679 downwards.
AACGTTTGACTCTCGTGTGCCTTTTAATTGGTCCATGGCTACTGTTTTATTTATTGACATATTTTATCTTGATGTTCTGCAGGTAATTTTACAGGGAAAATAAAATATCATAGCATGCTCAACTATAAGTGTTTTTGAAAAAATATGACACCACAATTTGTCAGTCCAAAAAATAATTATCTAATAACATATTCTACCGTCTGCATATTTAGCTATAAGGCTATTCTTGCTAAAATGATATACGTAAGTTTAATAAAAAAAATTGTCATAACCTGCCTTTTATAATTGTGTAGTCAGGTGTAACATTCTTCATACACAAAACAACCAATAACACACGAATTACTGTCACAGAAGTTGTTGTTATCAGTAAGTATTCCTAACTGTTCGGCTGAACTTGATTTTGATGTAGCCAACCATCATTAAATGTTATCAGTTCATGGTGTGAAAAGGATTTGTTGGTTTGTTTGTTTTTGTTTAACGTCCTATTAACAGCCAGGGTCATTTAAGGACGTGCCAGGTTTTGGAGGTGGAGGAAAGCCGGAGTACCCGGAGAAAAACCACCGGCCTACAGTCAGTACCTGGCAACTGCCCCACGTAGGTTTCGAACTCGCAACCCAGAGGTGGAGGGCTAGTGATAAAGTGTCGTGACACCTTAACCACTCGGCCACCGCGGCCCCTGTGTGAAAAGGAAGAGTCTATTATGAGTAAATGGAATGCAGAGTGTAGAATTTATGTTATTGTGTGATGCGTGATATACTGTATGGTATGATGCGTTCATACTCTGTGCAACATCAGTTTAGATTGAAATGCATGAAAAGTGTAATAGTGTCCATTATGCTATTTATTCTAAGATGTGTGTAATAACGATCATCATGTTATATCATGTATGGTCTGATTAATGTAATGGATATACGATTGTATTGTAAGATTAGTGTAATACTGCCAAGCATATTGTAAGATTAGTGTAATAATGTCAATCATATTGTAAGATTAGTGTAATAATGTCAATCATATTGTTTGATTAGTGTAATAATGTCAATCATATTGTAAGATTAGTGTTATACTGCCAATCATATTGTAAGATTAGTGTAATAATGTTAATCATATTGTAAGATTAGTGTAATAATGTCTGTAATATTGTTAGATTAGTGTAATAATGTCAATCATATTGTAAGATTAGTGTAATAATGTCAATCATATTGTAAGATTAGTGTAATACTGTCAATCATATTGTGAGATTAGTGTAATAATGTCAATCATATTGTAAGATTAGTGTAATAATGTTAATCATATTGTAAGATTAGTGTAATAATGTCTGTAATATTGTTAGATTAGTGTAATACTGTCAATCATATTGTAAGATTAGTGTAATAATGTCTGTAATATTGTAAGATTAGTGTAATACTGTCAATCATATTGTTTGATTAGTGTAATAATGTCAATCATATTGTAAGATTAGTGTAATACTGCCAATCATATTGTAAGATTAGTGTAATAATGTTAATCATATTGTAAGATTAGTGTAATAATGTCTGTAATATTGTTAGATTAGTGTAATAATGTCAATCATATTGTAAGATTAGTGTAATAATGTCAATCATATTGTAAGATTAGTGTAATACTGTCAATCATATTGTGAGATTAGTGTAATAATGTCAATCATATTGTAAGATTAGTGTAATACTGTCAATCATATTGTAAGATTAGTGTAATAATGTCAATCATATTGTAAGATTAGTGTAATAATGTCTGTAATATTGTAAGATTAGTGTAATATTGTCAATCATATTGTTTGATTAGTGTAATAATGTCAATCATATTGTAAGATTAGTGTAATACTGTCAATCATATTGTCAGATTAGTGAAATAATGTCAATCATATTGTAATATTAGTGTAATACTGTCAATCATATTGCAAGATTAGTGTAATACTGTCAATCACATTGTAAGATAAGTGTAATATTGTCAATCATATTGTAAGATTAGTGTAATAATGTCTGTAATATTGTAAGAGTGAGTAAATCATGAAATTTGAGGACGCTCGACAACACAAAACGAAACTAGTGTGGCCTTACGGGAATCATTTTCTAGGTATTTCGATTAAATGCCTAAACCCAGAATTGGACACGCCAATATTCAAGAGCTCCTTGCCTTAAATGATAGGAATACAAAAAATATCCGTAATAAAAAATATCATATTTGGTAATCAGGCATTTAGTTACAAGCCATTATCAATCTCAAATGTATGCGTAGCATACAGTTAGAGATAACATTCTGCTTCACTGCCCTATCACATTCTCCAAATTCGACTCGACAAATTGCTTTGGTTTCTCCTCAAAGTATTGCCCTATGCCAAAATAACGGTAATAGGATTTATTATTTTAGTGGTATATTTGGTTAGATATCTAACACCATCGTGAAGGACTAGGGGATACACATTCTAAAAATAGAATAGTCATTGTTTATTAACATGTTTAAGATTCAATGTGCATCTGTGTTATGAATATGTTTGACATACTCTTATGAACTGAAACAAAATAAAAATAATATAAACACAAAGCCTTGTGATCCACACGTGCCAGTGGATGTGACTTGAATCTGTGTTAGATTCAGGCTAACACTGATAACAACATGTGTCTATTTCACAGAAAGGTTTCAGCTGTCCAATAAAGTGCCTAAAACTGTCTCATTAGTCAATATAATACCTGTTAATATTTAATCCTTGGCAGCAAACTCCGCTTTCAGATATGTCCAATTAAGCAGAGTTATCTGTCCCAAATACTGATAGCGGTAGGTATTACCAGAATGCGCCCTAGTCGGCAGGTAAAACAACAGGATAGCGAGGTTAATTAGGAAAAGCGAGAGCGATAGGTGTCGTTTATCTTGATTCTATGTAACAGGTGATGTGGATGAGACAGAGTAGTCACACACTCAATGACATACCTGTGCTGCCGGGACTCCGGACTGAGCTGCAGAATGTGATTTCAGCTTATTCTATACATACACATGTAAACGACGCACAGCGATAACGATAGTGGGCTCAGCGGGATTCTCTAAGACAAGAAATCTTGACCATTTAGATCACCGTAGGAAATACAACGTTTTTTTCTAAATACAACAACAATATTATGTTTTGGTTAAGAGTATATAGTCGACATTACTGTGCCATGAAGTATCAAGACCCAGTTCCTACAATATTCCCTGATTTTCCCATTATCTTGAACCATTACGAAATCTTAGAATAGTGCCTTAATTAACTGTTTCTCTTAAATCGAATAATACTTTTTCTATGGACAGTTTGAAGTTCAGGAATTTTCTTTTGATATTCAACGTTGATGAAACCAGGGTCTGTCTCTCTTTGTTAGGTAAAGTCATACATCACCAAATCTATAAAATATAATTATCTATGCTCCTACTTAAGCTTTCCTGTCGTGATAAGCAATGAGGAGCATATCGCCAAAAACGGCATAACTATTACATATTATCCCAAAAGTGGATATTATTTCAGCTCAATTTCTTGTTCGATCTAAGTTATTGACAAGGGAATAAAGCCAAAATAAAGTCATTATTTTATAGCAGTTAATAAATCTGCTTATATATCCTATAGATTACCTTTTGAAAACGAACAGACGACAACAAACACTATTCCCTAAATATAACACCATAATAATGAAGGCGAAGGAAATCTTACAGTAAACAAATTAACATTACAAGGGGAAGGTATGCAAAATTTCTTTCGACCTTACTTTAGGCCCTTAACGCCACTGACGAGTCCAAAGAAGGACGAAATAGCGGTACGATTCAGTATAATTTATTTTTTACTTTTATGTACCTTACTTAATTGTTTTCATATCCAATTGTAGTGCAAAAACAAAAGGATGGGGTACACACAGAGCGTATATATGCCATTTCTATATAACTTTGGTTTGATATAGTCATTGGAATTTTCAAACGAATGATATGTCTCCATTACCTCATAGACTAGATATACATAAATTACCTTTAATCGTTAAGTGTCAATCACGTACTCATTCGGATCATCCTCGGGTTGACTGTAAAAAAAACAGAGGAGTTCCGGATGTCACGTACTGTGATATACATTGTAAGAAAAAACACATCTATTCTTTTCCTCGAATTCATGACATTGAAGGAGTAACGTGTTTATATTAATGTCACCTGAGAGAGCCGAAAGGCCTAGCGGCGAAGTCTTGTTTTTTGTTTATTTTTTTTGTATATGTATATGTCTGTATTTAAAGTGCTGATACTCTAATGGTTTTTATTCGCTCAATCAGTTTGTGAATATATATGAAATAAGACAAGAAATGCAATTTTATTTCAAGAAAACAAATACGAAAATGACGGAAACGAAAATCAAATAACAACAGTTAATTAGTGATCAGTGATTAGATGTAACAATAGAATCTCAATATATATCGTTTTCATTTATCCGAAAATATTTTGCATTATCCGACAAAACATACTTCGCACAGCATACACAGAGTTTGCGTTTGCATTCAATATCATTACCAAATGGCGCAACTAGAAACTTCTCTAAAACTGAAAATTTGTTTAAAGAGAAGCCAGAAGATTTTGAGTTAGTCCGGGAAGAATATTATAAGAGATGTCGATTTTATGAACCAAATAATACCGTGAATGAAAGAATTGACAACATAGAATATCGGTTTACATTAAGACGATTATCATAAACATACTATGCTCTCTGTATTTCGCTGAACTGATTAAAAGTGACTTGCTATTTGAGTCTGGTCATATCGAGCAAATTTGCAGGTTTTTACAAAATATACCATGATGACGATTTTGTTAAAGCATCTATCGGAGATGTACATGTAGTAAGGAGAGTCTAAAACGTGTTTCGCCTGCAAAGCGGATATGATTATGCACAACGCGTTTTTGATTGTTTGAGTTAGCTCCCTTTACCCATATGTCTCTATCATAAGAATGTGGTAAAAGAAAAAGTTTATAATCATCTTGTCCAGAGATAACCGATTATAATTAGGGGTGTGACATGAGATATACAACCTGCTGTAATAGCTGTGTACTGGACAGGGAAAAAAAAGAAAAAAAAAGAAACAATCATTCAAATCTTTAGAAATAATTATAAATTCTGGAAACATTGGAAAAATTCAAAAGATTTTCATCATACGTGAGTTCGTTATCACCGAAGAGTATCATTTCAGTTGATAAGGGATAGTTTAGAGCACTAAAACAACGTAAGCGAAACTGCGCGAAAAGTGGACAACGTAATAGGAAATGTTCATTGGTCTCATCTTCTTGATTACACGTGCATAGAGGACTATCTATACAATTTTAGTGGACTGCACTCCATCCTTAAACTAGCATGGTGAATCTGACCCAGTCTACTACTGCTAAGGAAACAAGCATTCTGTGAGTATTGCTAAACCCCTAGCCAAATTTGAGTAAAAAAGTTTAGAAAAACTTAAACATGATCATTATATGAAAATAAGTTAATTCCAAACAATGTGTAAATTCAACTCTATTGGGTTGAATAAACAATGTTTCCTGCCCCTAAAAGATATTCAGGTATTCTTTTGGTATGTCTACTGTACAGAGTAAAAGAGTCTAAAGTGAATTTAAAGTGAAATGTGTAATAACAGCCTTGGATTGAAATATAAACATGATTCTGCATAGCACAGCATAGTAATGATACCATTATTAAATATTTCAATTTCTACTCAAGTTGGACTCAATGAAACTACCAAACTTAATCTGTTTCATTTGCTCATGAATTTGACCAGATTAACACTGATGAGTGCGTATGAATACATGTTTAAAATCCTTCCGCGGGACGATTTCACTTTTTCTACATTGTTGTTATAAACTTGGAATAATATTTAAAATTATCAAATTTATAATTATATATATTCTTGTATTTTATGAAAGATCAGATATGCTAAATACTTATATTTTGACAAAGTAATACCGTTTTTTAATCCTAAAATGGCGGGACTATTTTACTCGACCGACTAGACACGCACAATCCGGAACTCCTGGGGCTTTTCCGCATTGAGACTTGCACAAGCTACGAGACATTACTATCTAGACTCAATCTAATTAAAATTAGACTTGTAATTTCCGTTCCTCTATGATACACTGCAATACAAGATCTAACGATGCCCCGTAGGAGTTCATCTCAGCATGACCTTTGAGCTCAGCCAATCAGCGCGTCGCCTATGAAATTTTCGGTGTGATTTCATTATTCGGAAGTATAAATACTTACGTAACGTTCCCGAGGTATTCCGATGGTCGATAGCAACGGTAAACAACATGGCTTCACCCATTCCACCTCACCGAGAACACTTCAACAGATTTATATTTTTACAAACGCGTGCTGCCTGTGGAATTTTTCATTAATCATACAAAAGAGAGAGAGAGACAGTGAGGACAGCAGCGTCGTGTAAAAATAGTTTGGTAGGGAATAACGTGTACGGTAACGGTTTTCGAAATCCGGTTGGCAACACAGTCCGTCCTGTTGACTAAGACAATATATAGGCGTTATCGTTTTCTGTTCTTCTTTCAATGTAACGCCCAGGGATAAGCAACTTTTTTTTGTATTATCGTAGCCATTTGAGTAGTCTACCAAAGTTTGTGAAATTTTGCGTATTTCAAATCAAGCGCTGATTTGAGTCTCCAATACTAAGGAGACGCAACCGAAGGCTCGTATAAGGCTGTTTGTCATTGGTTGACTGATGACGTCATTGAACAATTATCATTGGCTTATATCTAAAGCTCAAAGGTCATGCTGAGATGACCTCCTACGGGGTGTTGTTAGATCTTGTATTGCAGTGTATCGTAGAGGAACGGAAATTACAAGTCTAATTTTAATTAGATTGTATCTAGACTGACTTTTTTATTCGAAAAAAACAACAAAAAAACAATTGAAATATAAGGATTGAATCTTGATTTGGTCGATTTCATGGGGTCATGAATTGAGTTGCTCTTGAGACAAATTCAACATGAACTGCTTCGCAGTTCATTAAATTTGTCTCAAGAGCAACTCAATTCATGACCCCATGAAATAGACCAAATCAAGATTCAATCCTTAAGTGAATGGAGAGCCATTACAAAACTTTAACCTTAAGAATACAGAGAAAACAGTTAAGTCCATAATATGGAATAAAATTCAAAAAATGATTTTTTTTTCAGTTTTAACTGTACAAAAGTAATGCCACACACCCAAAGAACCTCTATGTAAAGAATCAGCATCCTAATACTATTATTAAGTGAATGGTGTGCCATTATAAAACTTAAACCAAAACTTTAACCTGAAAATACAGAGAAAAAAGTTAAGTTCATAATATGGAGAAAATTTCAAAAAATGAAAATATTTTTTTCATTTTTATTTGTACAACAGTAATGCCACACACCCAAAGAACCTCTATGCAAAGAATCAGCATCCTAATACCATTATTAAGTGAATGGTGTGCCATTATAAAACTTTAACCAAAACTTTAACCGGACGGCCGGACGGACGGAAGGACGGACGGACGCAAAACCTATAGTCCCCCCGGTTTCATCGGTAGGGGACTAATAAGGTGGAACTTTGTGGCGTGGTTTATTTAAATGACTTTTCAATTTAGTTATGGACGGATCACCTTTGATTGCACCTGGCAAGGAATTCCACAAAGGGATTACAGATGACAGAAAGGATTTCATGTAAAGACTTGTGCGACAAGGAGGAGGGCGAAAGATATTTCCAACACGAGTATTGTGATCATGGATGCTATTATTACGCTGAGGAAGAATTTTTTGTAGATACTGAGGAAGGAGACCGTGAACCATTTTATGGAAATGAATGATTTTGTGGTGTTTACGTCTTTGCTCTGAGGGAAGTCAGCCTGTTCCAAGATAAAGTTTTCCGCCAGTAACTATACGCGCTGCTTCTAATTGGAGATCTTCTAGCATTGTCAGACTGAGTTTTTGTAAGGTTATTCCAGACAATGTTTCCATATTCAAAAATAGGTCGGATAAGATTGAAATACAGAGTTTGAAGGGAAGTACGATCTAAAGTGAATTTGAATCTGCGTAAAATATTTAATTTTTAGATTTGATCAAGTTGATATGATCAGTCCAACCCCCATTGTTAGACAAAATCAAACCGAGATGCCTATGTGAACTTACCCCAGAAAGCAACATATTGTTCATGTATAGAGGAGGATGAATTGGGGAGTTAGTCTTTTTGGATATTAATAGGGTTTCCGTTTTAGTAGTAGGATTGAAGTTAACCAACCAATTCGCATATCTCGTTTATTTGCTGATGACACTTCGTTAATGTATTCTTCATCATCTGTTTTAGACATTCAAAGATCTCTTCATAATGACTTGCAAAACTCAATAAATGGTCCCAAAACTGGCGACTAAATTTAACCCACAAAAAAATATTATGTCATAATAATATAAATAGTATACATTTACATAGTTCATATAGTGCACTATCTAATCTGTAAAATTACTTTAATGCGCTTCACATCTCATAATAGTACATTTTATGTCAAGTGTTACACAATGTATGGAACATATATAGCCTACATCTACTCGAGCAGTTAGATTATAATGTGTACACGCCGTCTGAAACTTCTATAACGGACACATAAACAGGCGACTTTTAACCTCCTTATTGAGTATGGTCAGGGGTTTCGACTTAATGGTAACAGATGGTAAGTTGTTCTAAAAGATGACCGCTAGATTTCCAGAACACTGGTTACAATACGTATCAGTATGAGTTTGGAATGCATAAAATGGATTCTGTCTCTAATCGTAGTAAGCATGCGGCTGGTAGAGTTTGACAAGTTCCTGTAAATACTCCCGAACTGTTCCATTTACTGCTTTGAATGTGCACAATGCAATGGATAAAGTACTGGTGTGATGTGCTCCCTCTTTCGAGTACGGGAAACACCTCTGTAGGCGGATATTCAGAGTATCAGATACACCAAAGATCGAAACTTTATCATAGTCTAAGTAACAAGCGAATGTACCAATGTCTGGCATGCATCTGTGGTGATGAACTGCTGGCTACACTTAGTGTTTCTGATTTTGTATTAACAGAAATTCGTGATAACGTTTACTTGTTTCTCCATATTCAGAGAGCTAACAAAGTTTACTCCAAGAGTTCTCACAGTTTTCATTGCTTCCATACAGTTTTTGTAGTTTAGAACCAACCTTTAGCTAGAGACCTTTGATGTGTTGACACTTCCAGGGATGGATTTCTTGATTAAGTGTGATATATAGGAGTTCATCCAAGTACTATTAAGACAGACTTCTAGACTTGTGTCCCAGTTGTCTTATGACCTGGTAATAATGTAGAATTTTGTGTCGTCAATGATACTGATTGCTAACGATAATTTTCCCCTATTGCTTTAGAATAAAGACTGTATTTTTGTGGTCTTAGTACGGACTCCGGGGGAACCCCGATGTCTAAGGCAAGATGTAGGGAATAATAATTCATTCTGAAAATAATGCTAACATGAATACACAATTTACGAAAGTAGACGACACTTACATTGAATAGGACTAACATGAATACACAATTTACAATGGTAGACGACAATTATCTTAAATAGTGCAAATATGAATACACAATTTACGAAAGTAGACGACACTTACATTGAATAGGACTAACATGAATACACAATTTACAATGGTAGACGACAATTATCTTAAATAGTGCAAATATAAATACACAATTTACAAAAGTAGACGACAATTATATTGAATAGGACTAGTATGAATACACAATTTACAATGGTAGACAACAATTATATTAAATAGTGCAAATATAAATACACAATTTACAAAAGTAGACGACTCTTACATTGAATAGGCTGCTTTGAATTGTAAGATATGCATGTACCATTTTACAGTCTAATTCAGCAGACTACCAATCAACGTATACTTTAACACAAAGACAAAGTCTGATACATTGTATGTATGCTCAACAAATTGTATACGGAACATACTAACTGAATAACGTCATAATTAATCTAAGTAAAGGATAAGCTGTGTTACGATATTGTGTAATTTACCCGATTATAACATAACTCTTTATGTAACATATTAAACACTACACGTCATCTGAAAATAAATGTGCTGAATTAAAACTAAAAATACACCGCATAGCTGTACAGTAACACAAAATCCAATGAATCAACACATAAACAAGCAAACGGTTGTCTTATTTTCTTTTCAATTCTATATACACCTTATGAAAAATGTGTCCCCATAATTGGGTCTGGGATAGGAGCATACTTTAATGTATATGTTATCAATAACACATACAATTCAAATAGTTCCGTTATAAAAATAAAACATTTGTTATTGCAATAAAACAATAAATGTTTTCACATCAACAAATTGGCCCTGGTTGTGTTTCCAGCGATGATTCACATATCCAAATATAGCGGAGTGTTTTTATAAATAGAATAGTTTTACCATAAAATACATCAATCAAATACTAGCCAGATTTCCTGTTTACCACAGGAATGCTTTTTACAAAAAAGAAAAGAAAAGGAAAAAATATCAACAACATATGTAACACCGACAAGCAGGGCAGTGTACAGTAAGGTGCTTTCACTCATTAGACGCTCCAGTCTCCGTATACTTAATACGAAAAAATGGACATCAACATGGAACACGGCCCAACGCTGCCAGCTATAAATCAAAGTATTCCAGAACAAATGTTTGTGTACCTTTAGTAGTACATATACATACCATAACATTTAAGCTAAATACATTAACCAATGCCTACGAATTGCCTAGAATTTATAAAGGTGAAACTTCATCAACACCGCCACAGGCAAACATTAGTTGGTATGCCTGAAACTCGGACATTTGTACATGCAATAGACGTGTTACAGTAATGCTGTGACACACATGTACAGGGCCATTAGTGTCACTTACACGTGGCTGTTCACATCATGGACAACACGTGGAATATCACCTGCATTTTAATCACGCCAACAACATGCACTCTGATTTGACAGCTACAATGTAGATTTATTATCATATTTATAAACTTATGTGTACTTTTACTGTTTAAAGATTGATGTGTTTGATGAATTCCACTGTTTTCCTTAGGTTTACGACTATAGGAAATGTTGATAACTAACCCGACATACTGTTGTCCCTTAGCTGTCCTTTATGTGCTCGGATATGGGAGTGAAAATTAAAAAAAAATTAAAAAAAACATCGTTATACATATACATACCTGCCGAACAAGCCGTTGAAGCTGCAGTTAACTACAGCCAATAATGTATTTCAATATGAATACACTTTTTGTCAAATATACGGGCCGGTAACCTTCTGTTGTATTTAGATTACATTTTTTAAATGACAAACGTGGTGTAGTCAAGCGTAAAACTGTTTTGATATGGTATATATGCTCGAATTAAATGCAAGCTCTGAGATTCACTAGTTTGTTAGCAGGTAAGAAGGCTGCAAATAATCGTACTAATAAAACTGTAAATCGTATTATGAAAAACGTTCCATACATTGAGTATGAACGTCTCTTTGGACTTATACTAAAATACTGAAATGCATATGATATACATGTATATGTAATAAAAAAAACACCTGCTTTACGGTACAATGATATTTTACATTACACAGAACACCAAAAACTCCTAGTTGGCATTGTTCCACATAAAGAGAAAGTGATGGCAAGCTTAATTTTCTAGTACAATATCCGATCTAGCACGAACTAGGGAACTCTGCACAGAAATGAGTGTTGTCTCTAAACGACACTTATCAGTAGAAGAAAGCTCACAGCCAAATAACGTTCCTAGAGGAACGCTGGTTTAAACATATTTAAAGGATTAAGACCCGGGCCAAGTAATTCATAATGCATAGGAGTAAAACGTTGTCCCTATAATGTATGAATAACTTGATCCATCTCTAGACTCCCTGGACCGAATGTACCTACAAATATAGCTGACTTCGACCCGAATTACCACTTCCGTTTTGAATTAACTCAAGGAAGTAAGAATAAAACAACATAATTTAAAGTATTCTTATTTGCATTCACATTCTGTTTTTGAAATGCAAATAAGAATTCAAATAATGGTTTAAAATCCACGCCTTACCTGCAGTGTAGTCTCGTGCTGATTTGGTAAACAAAATAGTGCATGGAAATAACGTAAATGAAATAAATATGCGAATTAATGCAGAAAAAACATACGTGAATCATAATTATGTTTGAGTTTGCCTTACAATGTCGTTCCAATTCTTCTCAAGCCCTCACCCAATATAGGTAACATTGTTTTTGAACCAATGTCTTTACTGGGAAAGAAAACATGGCAGAGATGTTAAGCACAAGTGCCTACAACATGACATTTTATTAAACTTACACTATCGAAGTGTCCTTTGTTCAACTAATGCAACCATGAACCGTCTTTTTAAGATCTGATTACTAATATGACGTATTGTAGTGTTGTAGTCTTATTGGTGATTTTTTTCCATTAAAACTTAATCACGTTGAAGCTTTCCAGAATGATTTTCTAAGTATTCTTACCACATGTCTCGCGCTCTACATATGTCATATTATACGTATGTACAAAACATTACTTTACAACGTATATCGAGTTCTGAATATTCAAAGAAGAGCATCAAGCTGCGTGCCGCATTTTTATATCGCTAATAGTAACATATATATTATGTTATCTGTGTGCATACTAGTTGCATGTTTGACCTGCATGTAATTAAATAATGATATGCCAATTTTCCCCGTCGATAAAGCGTAAAGTATCAATTTTCTATTGATGATAAAGCTTATCCCGTTTATAAGTTCCTTGTCAGCTGTCGTTCTGAAATATGAGGCCATTTCGATCGTAGGAAGCTTAGTCAGAAATATTTTTCCTTACAACAATTTGTTATTAATTGTCTTATATTTTAATTCACTTACAAAACCATAACATGTGCCCCCGTTAGTGTACCCTCTTGAGTGTACCCTTTGGACTGTACCTCCGGGAGTGACCTCCGGGAGTGCCATCGTTAATTTGTGTTTGTTTGCGTATCATGAATAACAAATGAATACAAATGACGAAGGAGTCGCCTTATCGAGAGGTGTATATCTACGGCTGGCACATATTTGTCCTAAAAAATGTTGGTATACAGCCCATTATAGCGAACAATGCCCATTATTATCTCATAATAACCAGAAGCAATGCATTCAAGACATAATTACATTGGCTAGTCGACACGGAGCTGTAGATAGTGATGTAGAGGCCGAGACATGGCAGTAGAAAAACTGCTTCCATTGTAATGCGTTTGTCTATGTTACATATCAAATACAGATGATGTAACACTAATTTGTGTTGATCCGCAGGTCTAAGGTATAAATTGCTTTAGCTATGAAGTATAAAGTGTTATATATCATCAGCGTTACTTTTCCGCAACGTGTAATCCCTGTAGTTTTCTTTAGACAACTACCTTACTGTCATTGTTACATTATTAACTATTAATAATTCCCAGTATAGGATAATAACGCTATCTTTGCCGAGTTTTACAATAAATAGTGTAATTAACCTGTAGTTAGTGGAAGAACACATGATTAATTCACATATCACCGTTGAAACGGTTTTTTTTATCATGAAAAGGGAAAGTTGGGGTTGACAACGTGTTATACAACACGTGGATCTCTATATCACTTCAGAAAGCAAAGTATTCTCCAGTAGGATGATTATTATGATCATACATCTTCGCCATATACATCCCGTACCAGGGCTGTCTCGTCTTAACTGAGATAGTAGAGGGATGTACAGCAAAATATTACGTTTGAATACAGATTAAACGATAGTTTTGTATCGAATGGTGAGTACAAAATAAATTATTTCTAAGTGAAATTGTTTTTCTCAATATTTTATAAGTTGTAAAGAATATGAAATGCGAGCGAATATTCTGAACCGGTAAAACATACAAATTATTATGACGAGATTTGGTACACAGGTTACGGCAAACCTCTGAGATTAAAAATTCACATCTCAAAAACCTAACAGGTTTAGGCTTTAAAACGTGACATTTATTTAAGGAGTATATTTTGTGGATATGCAGGTACGCTACGTTTTTGTGTGATATGGCTCCATGACATAAAAAACATAGTTAATCCCTATTATTCTATTAATTCTACATAATCCTTGTGAGAATCAACCTTTTTTAATGGATTATTTTCCTCTTCGGAACTAATACGATGCTGTATCAGTCAATTAAAAGCGACGTTACAAACATAATTTTCCCGTGAAATACGTCGGTATTATTAAGCCGAATCTTAGAATATCGATACAAGGTAATAATCAATGGTAAGTTATCATTTCAATGATACTAGTTAAACACATATCATGTATATAAAGTTACAAGCATATGATGTCGATGACATGTCTGACGTTGTATAACCTTTAACAGACACAGTATATAAAACAATTGGGTATGTCCTTCCTCTCAAAACCTACAGTGTTCATATGTCCCAGTTGACTCGATATTCAGAGCTTGTTCAGTATTGTATATTTTCATACCAACATGTTGCAATTAAGAAATATACATGTATATCCATAATAGCAAAACAAGATACGATTTTGGTCAGTTTATTGTTTGTAAGATGATTTAATTTCTCCAGTTTCAAGGGACTTCCTGTTGTCGTTAGGGCCAGTTTTGTTACCGATACCGTCGTTGCAGTAAGATATTTATCCCAGTGGCTCGCCTTTGACGCTGCCAGGAATAATAGTAGTCCTATGTGTATTGAGTCTTAATGCGTTATAGTAATAATTAGCATAAAGTGATAATAATACTTTCGGATTCGGTACACATACAAGGAAAAATAAGTCTGTCCAAATATTATGAGTTCATCTGCTGTCCTTCATACAATTACAGATGTCTGTAATGTGTTTGCGCTCCGAATTGATAGTAAAAAATGTTTATGGTGGCTTTTCGGACTTTCTTTGTGGCGATAGGGAAATGCACTGTATAAAGATCTCATATCTTATCACACGACCAAGTTTTATTTCCAGAAATGACAAGGTAGCCTCCATGTCCACATAGGTCAATAATTCGCTGGCTCGCATACTAAAGCTCTGTGCGCGCGCAACTGTAATGTCAATAAGATTGATTCCTAAGACTGGATTTTGGTGTTTTTTTCGTGGTTACTTCAAACAAAACAAAAATATTTCATACGTTCTGGTTTTTTGTCGACATACTATATACTGTTATTATGTCTACGCATTTTCATACTAATTTAAGTCATAAGGTCGACGGTATTCATTTGAAAAATACTTGTCCAGCTTTGAGAGAACGAATCTTTAGTTGATAAAATGAATTAAAAAAATGTTTTCACTTAAGGATTGAATCTTGATTTGGTCGATTTCATGGGGTCATGAATTGAGTTGCTCTTGAGACAAATTTAA
The DNA here is from genome assembly GCF_902652985.1 of Pecten maximus. Classification (NCBI taxonomy): domain Eukaryota; kingdom Metazoa; phylum Mollusca; class Bivalvia; order Pectinida; family Pectinidae; genus Pecten; species Pecten maximus. The sequence goes on along the minus strand of NC_047024.1, from coordinate 34,213,254 downwards.
TGAACTGCGAGCAAGAGCAACTCAATTCATGACCCCGTGAAATCGACCAAATCAAGATTCAATCCTTATATTTCAATTGGATTTTTTTTCGAATAAAAATTCGGTCTAGATATTAATGTCTCGAAGCTTGTGCAAGTCCAAATGCGGAAAAGCCCGAGGAGTTCCGGATTGTGCATGTCTAGTCGGTCGAATAAAATAGTCCGCAATATTAGGATTAAAAACAGCATTATGTTGTCAAAATAGAAGTATTTAGCATATCTGGTCTTTTATAAAATACAAGAATACATTATGAATTTGATGATTTTGATAATTATTCCATGTTTATAACAAAAATGTAGAAAAAGTGAAATCGTTCCGCGGAAGGATTTTAACCATGTATTCATACGCACTGATCAGTGTTAATCTGGTCAAATTCATGAGCAAATGAAACAGATTAAGTTTGGTAGTTTCATTGAGTCCAACTTGAGTAGAAATTGAAATATTTAATCGTAAACAGTGACAATTATATTCCGCCAGCTCATTACAATCGTACCGATAATAACTACTTACCTATTTTCAACATACAAAAGCAGCATTTCGCACTTGATATTCAAGGTAAAAGAAATTTCCTTCCGTTTTTGCTTTAGACATTATATGGTTAAATCAATTAAAACAGGCGATGTTTTTGTGATGATGTGGCTTACAGTAGATCCTATGCGTTCAAACTGATGTAAAGTAAACATATGTATTACTAGTCTTCCATGGCGACATGCTCACGTTAGGTAACTATAATCATATCACTCGTAGTTAAATTTTGACAAAGTAATGTGTGCTATACCTAGACATTTTTCGTAATTATGCCTCGCGGCTTAACACTAAGTACATATGTGTCAGATTTTCATATAACGGCGAGCCAATCAGGACGAACGTTAGAGGCGGAAATGGACGGACCGGAGGCCACTATGGTTTCCGATGTGACATTGTTACGACGCTTCTTGTGGTGGTATTTAAAAACAACACACCGTAATTTCATTTTCTAGTCACAAATGTCTGCCACTGTATACAAGTACGTAAATCTCTGTGCTTTATGACGCGTTGTATTCCAGGTATACCTTAGAATAATGTATCTCGGTCGTTCTTATTTTATTCCATACGCTACTGTTTCACAAAGAAAATAGTATGCATTAGTTGGTGTCTTTATTGTGCTTTATGGACACTTCTGACATCATCGAATCTAAAGTTAATATACAATTGGTAAATGTTAACAATAGGAAAAGGTTTTCACACTTAAATTATTAGTATTTATAGAGATTAAATGATAAGCAATGACGATCGTGACTTTATGCTGGTAAGTCGTTTTTCTCACACACAAAAAGAAGATAATTTTGCATGCTACTAGAATTTTACCTGAAACATAATACTAAGTGACAAAACGCATTAGAACTGGTGGTACATTAGACATCATTTAACAAAGACCCCTTGTTCTTAACACTTGATTTCTAAATTATGTAAAAAAAAAAAAAAAAAAACGCGATCCAAATGAAAAATGGGGCAACCAATCGGTGTATTCGGACCGTGGTGATGATATCCGGGAAATATGTTCTTTGTGTGCCGTCGTGTATTAGCTTGACACATAATATTATTATCATACCAGCAAGACAATAAAGCTGTCACTTTTCTCCAAGATCAAGCGACATTAGGGTAAAGACTCGCTCTTTTACATACGAAGTAAGATGTTTTTGGTGATCAATCAGCAGTGAATACAGTTGCTTTACTAGTGTTTTATCGTTGTTTGTATTTAATGCCCTTAGTTTCCTTGTTCAATGTCAATAATTCTATGTATTACACTTAGAAAGGTCAACAATCAACACCTTACCTTTCATCATACAGGCGTGTGCACGAGAATGACAACGCCGACTACATATGCTTACATGTCTGACTGTACACGTGGGCATGTCCAACACCCTTGTAAGATTGTTTCAGTGGTCTGACAATGTGTACCATTTGTAAAAGGCTATAGCGATGTTCTTAGGCGTTGTGTTCTAACGAATTGTAAAAGTACAGGTAAGGTTTTATTGCTGTAACACCCGACCCGAGCATGTCCTACGGAGATATTTCCGTTATTATTATTATTATTATATATATATAATAGTTAACTTTAACTAAGCAGCTTCGAAAGTATATTGGATTTTTAAATCCTCTTTACAGTGTATTGTATAGCCTAATTGATACGCATAGTCCTTTAAAGTATAGCATAGTCTTAGCTAAAACATTTGTGGCGAATTCTGGCGAATTCAGTTATTCAAGATGCTTTATCACCCAATGTTCAAGAGTTTGTAACTTACAATTGTCGTTTATAAATATTGGTCCTTGATTAACAGTTCACATTTGAAGATGTGCACACAACTGCTAGGCTGTAAAGTGTGATAACAAGCCCAGAATTTGTTCAATGGGTAAATTCGTATGTGCTGAATATGCGTAAAAGTTGCTTCAGAAATATTATTGTGAGTGTCGGTAATCAGTGCCTTAAAATCTCCATACATTGATTCCGGCCAGTTAAATGTTGTTAACGTCAAGCAAAACAACACAAGGGCAGTCGATGTATAGTTTTTATTTTTCCTATTTATACATCTGATTATAAATAAGGATAACGCACTATCAATTTCAACATTAAATCTATGACAATGAAAACAGATACTCGCTTTAACGTTCAACTTTTGATGACATATCTTACTCACCAACTTTCTCACACAATGAAAACATAACATCAATATTCTATGATACGATGTTTTTTTTAAATATTGAACACCGGTCAGTTATATTTATACATTTCAATTCGAATGGGGTCGTTGATTGCCATTGAGAAAACATAACCTGTTTTCCGTTTTTATACTTAACAAAAAATATTAAGATTAATTTCGTTAAGCCCAATAATAGTATTTATTTGCACAATATGTAGATACAATGATTATACATTACCACTGTATTTTTTTCAAAATGTACAAAATCACCGTCTCCCAAATCCTGAGACGAAAATCAAGCAATATAAAAATATCACTGTTTACAAGGCCCGTAAGCAACAACAGCAAGCTGAGTGTTTTAAGGATGATAATCACCGGTGAGTGACAAATATCTAATACTTGTAAAAAAAATCCGGAAATACAAAAAAATACATTTTATGTAATATTTCTTCCAATGAAACTACATTAATTTATTGGTTTGAAAAGTAATATTTCAATTATGATTTTTTTTTCAAACTGCCGAATCCCGCCCCTATATAGCTTAAATGCGCGGGAATAATGATAACATTTGACACTGATAGATATTGGAAAAGCTGTGTGACGGTTTTAACAGGAAAAATGACAAGGCAATGTTTTATAATTAATTTGCCAAACATCACCGGACGTTAGTTAATATATGGATTATAAGACGGCACCACCAGTCCTGACTTGGACAAAATATTTAACTCAACTTGTATAGAAAATATGCCAGTGAGATACCAAGCGTGAGTAAATTGAGATATTTTGATTAGTTATGAACATTGTTTTGTGATATCATGAGTGATGTTTCTGTTGATTTTATATGAAAAAGATAAAATACCAAAAACAGCGTTATCTATGTATCTAGGTATGATTAATAAATGGAATTTCGCGAGGAATGTTGAAGAAATCACAACAGTTATATTGCAATTCAATAACTTAATTGTATACCGATTAGCAACACATGTATCAAAGTGTTTAAAATTTTTACAGTCAAACGATGTATTTCGAAAAGAAAAACATGAGCAAAAATGGTCAACGAAACTCGAAGTAAGAGTAACAGACAGACACCACACATTAAGTGAATTAGGCACAAATCGCGGCAACTCACCCTCGCCTACTGTGTGTTACTATGTGTATAAGTAAATAATGTGTGCAAAATATCGTGAGCATTTATTTGAAACATGTATCTGTTCACACAGCTGCTCTCTACACAAAGTGTTCCTGAAGACCTACACATCACTTTATCCTCTTTCGATGGCGATGAAGCACCCAAGCTCCCACACTCATATCGGTATGACAGACATCACCAACAGGGGCTTGCCTAAAACTATGTAAGCAAGTTGAATGAGCTATGCTTGTCTTTCCATTGCCATCTGACTTTAGCACTATAGCCTGTGGTAAGCAAGATTTTCCCAGAGCGGTCAAAAAGCATTCCTCAAAGCTTGGTGAAAAAGCTCTGAAAGCAGACAGATGGAAGTAAGCATGAATATAAATTAATTAGACTTAACACTGCATGCAATAACTGATGTCATCATGGCGACAAATACATCCATAATGATACATTGATTAAGCATTGTCAGCATCATGGCACGATGAAATGTTCGAAAGCTTTATTTAAACCACAAAAAGAAATATCAGCATTATATTAGGGTGCCTTACGATATATTGATTGTCCATTATTGACATATCTTGCATAATATTTAATATATTTCACTAACGTTCTTCAGACGTGTATGGTTACTAATTACTAAATTATTGGTATCTTTTGATACCAGGTTGACAAAAACTTGGCACGTGTTTTGTGTTTGTATAGTAATAACTCAGTTGTCATTGACCTACAATAACATATATACAAACAAGCATACAAAAGTTTCGATACCGGTACTATGCATAGATTTTGAAATATTACCATATTACCATTTTTGCAACCGATTGTATCCAACATGTTTTTATCATAAGGAAAATACGAGAATATAATTAACGTGTTATAAAATAGCATAAGTATTGTGATGGACAATGATGACGAGTTACAAGGGAATAAGACGCTTTGTCTACAGTCTCACCTCGTCGTTTGATTTAGTCTCCGTCACCTCCTTGTAATTGGGTGGTTCCTCATCTGACGCAAACACCGGGTTATCTTTTACTAAGTTTTCCGTGCTAATGGGAGTATTTGGATATGCTACGGCTGAAATGCTACTAGCGGTAGATATCGTTCTGCCAAGACTTAAACAATCACTGCTACTGAAGTTGCTGTAGTTACTATTTGGACGGCTGGACAGATCAACAGCAGAATCCTCTTCGTCGGAGGTATCATTAGAGGCTGCATCTTTCGTCAGATCCGTAGAACTACTGACCGATCCCAGCAATCCGACTGAGGCTAATCTTGTTAGAACGGGTAAGAGACTGCTTCTCCTCCTCTTGCCTATAAAAAGACAATACGATAAAATGATCGGGTAACATTCAGTTGTTGTCATTATCTCCTGTATACATTTCTAAATTTGTCGATATACAAACAGGAAGTTTGACCAAAATCTCATTTTTATGTTTATCTCAATAAAGCAGTATCCATCACACATCATGTTATTCGAACAAATGTTTTCATTCAGTGTTTGGAAATGTAACGTAGTACACAAAAATGTGAAATGATTTCGATAGATTAGTATGAGGTGTAGTGACTTATTAAGATGACGTAAGACTGTTTTCCAACATATGATGACTGCTAAGTCCAACATTTATCATTAAGATGAATTCCATTATATGCTATATATATTTCACAAATTAACCAATAAAATGGTATCGTAAGGTAGTAACAATAAAAACCATTTTCTGAATGAGGCCAAATTCAAATTTTTAAAAGATCTTTCCTTACATTAAGAATAAATGCCCGTTCCATTTACGAAAAAAGAATCGAATCACCAAGATATTAAACAATATCACACCAAGCTTCATGTCAACCTTTTATAAAATTGTGTGATATGAATTATGTTAACAAACAAAATAAATGCCTGTTACAACAGTTGCAGACATTCAAGACGAAATTTTTTTTCTGGCAAATAAAGACATACATATTGCTAAACACGTTAAAGCTGGAATACCAACGACCTATGTAAAGTTATATTTAGCAGACATACGAATCTGAGTGATTTATTAAGGAGTTATTTTTTCACACGGATCATTTTAGTACGGTCACACATCAGTTATGCTCTGTATTGTCAGAAATGTCTGCTGTTACCTACCTTCGGGCGCACACTGTTGGATTTCACGGTCTGTGGCCCCTCGTCTTCTACATAGACTTTGGAGCTGCCTCAACTCGATCTATACAAAAAAATAAAAAAAATATATATATATAATAGGCTGTTATATCAAATATGGACAGGAAGTAACGAACCACATTATATATTATATTAAAAACCGTTTAGCGTTATGTTTAATTCAAATAAGTTTTTTAAAAATATATAAGAAATGATATTATATTTCTTCTATATTGAATAGAAAATAAGGGGATTGCAAATGGAATGTATTTATGTAGAACTGTGATATATATACATATATTTATATAAATATATAGGGTATTACTATCTAATGCATTGTTTGTATATTTTCTCATCGGATCGATTAGTTATGGCCGGTCACCTAGACAACCGAACTATAATTAACGGCCATTGGTGACAAGTGATGGCGATCTTATAGAGTTCGTCTATCGTTTTATTGCAGTCATCGGACAGTCGCCAGCACATCGCCCTTGGCCACCTAATTGCTATTTAGGTGCAACGGTAAAAGAAGTGACAAATGATACTCAGTATCAACGCCACTCAAATTACCGAAAGTGATATCGCCCCAGGCACCGATAGGTTTCACCTTGTACATACAGCTAATGCAGTGTTTTTATGACATTGTAATACCATCATCGTTCTCCTGATTATAACCACAAGTATGAGGTCAATCTTTTTACAGGGAACATAACATACATGTAGATGTAATACAGAGTAGATTTCGCTGTATTTGCTAGACTCCCATAAGGTCTAACGTAGTGCGCTGTACATCTTTATATGTATTTTTGTTAACATCTATTAAATACATGTACTACCTACATTCAGATCCCTTAATGAGTCATTAACTACGAATTATGAAATTATATATATATCTCTAATTGATTTGGTTTATTATCAGAGCCACAGATTTTTGTGTGTGTGTTTCGTGCAGTTTTGTTTTTGTTTTTATTTTTTCTGAAAATGTAGTCAATAACCCGTACAGTAAATGTATTCTTACCCTATATAACTCCACTTTCATCTTCATATCACTTGCCCGTTTAACTGATCCTCTGTATTGCTGTTTAACGATCTTCAATTGCAAATGATCTTTTTCCTGTATGACCATTACGAAACCTAGTAACACAAAACATGCATTATATACATGTATTATGGATAAAGATATCTTATTTAACAAAATACTTTTCCTGTGATATAAAATGGAAATTGTTATATGTTTAGTAAAAAGGAATTGCAATAGTTTTAAATTCAAGGACATGTCCAACGAATTTTATCTCTAATATAGGAGAATACCGATACGTACTATTGACAATCCTTATAACCCTCCAGGGTAAAATAAAGATCATGATATGCGCAGCCTCTGTCTCCGGATGTGCCCATAAGCCTTCCCAGAACACTACATCAAGGGCCCACGAAACAGTGATGACAAATGCATCGAAAACCTGTAATTACCAGAACATCGGTGTAAATTCATTTACCAACATAGAGAAGCATAGTTAACTTCTTGTAACTTGGTTATGTCATTGAACTAGACATTTACAGAGAAAGCAAAATATAACAAGTAATATATATATCCTGACACTTTCATATTATGTGCTGTTGTATGAATAAAACGTTCCATTAAAAAATCCATTAACATTTTTGTTTGGATATTAAAGTAAAAGTTATCATCTAACAAAGAATCAGAAAGATCGTTTTTTCAAAAATTAAGAAAAAACAACAGAGGAACCATATTTGACAAAAAATATGCATTCATAGTTTCATTCTGTGGTGAAATATATTTCTGTTGTATTGATCCGTATTGTATTGCAATGATACACTTTGTACTTACCTCCACTTTGTGTGAGAGAAATTTCTTCCCCATCGCAAATACTTTGAAAAACGTCTGAAAATGTGGAAATGTGAAAATGTTTTTATTATAATATCGCAGTACTTGAACATTGTGAATATTATTGTTTCTACCAGATGTATATTAATATGCGGAGATGCATATATAAATATATAAATATATACACATAATATGCCCCAGAAACAGCACTTCCGCAACAATAGCCCCCAGCTGTACAATGGCTCATTAATTATCCTAATGTCATTCTTAAAGTAAGCAAGGAATTTCGTTATTTTTATTTAGGAAAAATACATATTCTTCGATTTTTTTACTCATTTCAGTCTCAAAATTGATTGGTATTTGTTTTTGTTTTTTTTTCCAGATTTTGTCGGAATATTGTTTAAATTATAGCATCAATATGAACCATATTGTAATGCACATTAATCACATGACAACAATTAAGGCCCGCACCTACATTTATATGTGCATGTGCGTGTCTACAATTACAATCTCATTAATTATCATGTAGATAGGCATTTGGTGTAATTCTCATCAGTATGGTTAGCTTTACGGCCTGACATGTTTCTCGTTATAGTCCTTCTCTTCTCCATAATTACATGTGCAATCTGATTAATTTATATGTCAATTATTTTTAGTTTAGACGACTCAGTTAAAAAAATATTGAAAACATTTTATATCTCAGAGCTACGGTTAAATAAATTCCTTTTAATTCTATATACCATGAATATTTTTTTCGATATGATAAAAATTGTACAATGGTATATCTGTATGTTCCTGAATATTTATTCAGACAATAATTCAAACAATTTTTATTGTTTATATTGAATTTTTAAAACTTCTTACTGGTAATGATAAGTAAAAAGTGACAACTTGCAAATTTCGATAATTTTAATATTTTGGGCATGTTTTTGTTATCAGAGACATTGGTCATTGTTTCATTTAAGTTGGGGAGTAAATAATAAACAATTACCTCTATAAGTAAAATGGTTAGAATGACCATGCTACCAAGATGGAAAGCATGAGTAAGCTCATGAAGGATGTGATGCTGAATATATTTGTTTTTGTCTTGGAATGAGTGTTGGTGGTTTCCGCCTGCAGCCCGCTTGTGGCGTCCTTTGATGTGCTCCAGGTGGTGCAAAGAATGCGGGGTAGTATTGGAGAGCAACTTCTCCAACGCAATCCTCTTCTCCTGAATATCAGTCGCTTTGACGTCATCGAAACATTCCCTTAGTATGACAAGAATATCCGACAAAGGCTTTTTATCCCAACTCGTCTTATTAAGCCGAACAGGGAATAAGTCTAACAGGACAGTCTTGGTATACACCTCCATCTGTTGTTTCTCCTGAAGCTCATCTGTAAACAACGTAACATTGTTATCAAGAATCATTACTATTTTTATTGTCAACTTTATGATGTTATTGAAAATAAGTTTCAGAATTAGAAGCATGGGATATATGTACCATGCATACGGTCTGGTTTACGTTCATGTATATATAAGGTTTTATTTCATTACTTACACCACATTGGATAAAAAAAAAATGAAAAAATATGTGTTGACGTTCTTTTAAAAGTTATTTTAAATGTGAATTGTAAATTGAAATATTATAAAAAATTACTGAACAACTTTTCTTTGCGAATGTCATTAAATTAGCTCGATGCTATGTCCTCACATAGAATCATGTCCTCAAATTCTCAATATGACGGAATGGTTTGCGATAATCTTTTCATTGACCGTCTGTACCCGTTATATAAGGATATCGTATGACTAATACGAAATGCGTTAACCAGTAGGAAACAAGTGTGTCACATTGGACGTTTAATAGGAATATTAATGACATGTTAGGGCTTTACATAACAGAATATGTATAAAAGAGGTGTTTCCGTTGTATAATCCTTTCATGTCATAGCATGTGCATAAACGCGTCAGATCGAATCCTGGACATGATCACAGGTTATAAAAATATCACCGAATACGTACAATATATAACGGTAAAGGTCATTAATATGACAATATATGGTGGATAGAACAATAGGACTCGTTATCGAGTATTCTGACAGGGGACATGAAATATGCTGACACTCACAGATCGAACTATGTATTGACCTGTTGAGTATACATAAGGCACGTGTCTCTGACAAAGAGCTGACAAATTTATGTATATCCGTGATGATTGATGATGATGTGGGTGATTGTGAGGTCGTCATTAACATCACATCTACATTATACACATGTACGATATGTTCGACGTGACCTCAATATACATTTTTGGGCTAGTAGGTTTATCATTGACGCGATGGACACGTTGTTATAATAATAATGTCGATAGTAAGATCGTTTGTCAATGATTCGTTCTTTTATTGTTTTCTACCAGGAACGAAATATGATGTTTTTATTGTTGTTTTATTGAGCCTGAAATACGTCGTTTTACTCTACATTGTATATTCTGCGTGAGAGTAGTTCAATTATAGTTATTGTAATGAAACGTTGTTGCAATCTTATAGGTTATTGAATCAAACCGTCGTTTCTATTTTATTGAATTTATCAATTTTTTAAAGTCTAAATTCATGATGTTTTAGCGTTTGTTGACATTACGTTTCACCACCTTAATATGTTACAGCATTTGATGTCTAAATGAAGGTTAAAATGTACAATTCGTTACGTATATAAAATGTTAAGATATATTAGTTGATAACCGTACCTTTCATGATAAGAATATCACTGATAATTTGGCCGATGACACATCCTGCATCCATAACCGCCAAAGTACACAGGACAATCAACGCCACATGGGTGTGGAGAATAGTAGACAGTCGCTTCTTGAACCTAAAAAATATAGGTCAAAATTCAATAACTAACCATATACAAATACATGTCAAACTTTAATTACTAACCATATACAAATATAGGTAAAAGTTCCCTTACTTACCATATACAGATACAGGAAAAATTCACTTATTATCAGTATGCAAATGTAGGTAAAAGTTCACTTACTAACCATGTGTAGGTAAAAGTTCACTTACTAACCATATACAAATATAGGTAAAAGTTCACATACTAACCATATACAAATACAGGTCAAAGTAGTTCACTTACTGACCATATACATACATGTATACAGTCACAGTTCACCTACTAACCATACACAAATAGAGGTCAAATTTCACTTACTAATCATATACAACTATATGCAGGTCACTTACATACTAATCACATACATTATACGAATATGTAGGTTTAATTACATATCTAGTACAGATACTGGTTAATTTCCACTCACATAAGCTATGAAAAAGGGTAAAAGGTCATTTACATACCATGCACAGAAAAAAACAACAGTTTACTGACCGTGCATCAGCAAACACGTACAGGTCAACGATAAATAACAAATTCATACACAAGTACAGGTCAAAGTCCACTGAAAATATCATAACCATATAGACGTCAACACAAACGAATTATACACATAGGGCAATGGTAAATTACGAAACAAACACAAGAACAGGTAAAAGATCAGCATGATAACGTGACTTTGTGTGATCTTATATACTATGGATCAAAGTTCGGTTACACTTAGATCCTTCTATCGAGATTGTCTGCATATTATGTGTTATACGACCTGTTACCGACCTTTCCCTCCATCATATAAGTAATGATTACAACGTTTTCAAAAACTTAGAGTCAGTCATAAATTATTTATGATAGTATGTCTATTTCAATAACGTGTCCTGTTTCCGTTATCTAATATCACCAAGAACATTAAATTATGGGTTAATTTAGGTATTTACTCAAGAATTTAATATACTTTCTTTATTCAGTTGTTTGGTCGATTTAAGGTTTTCCGAATTTTACACTCAGGAAATGACATGATGATATAATTAACACTTCTAGGAACAAAGCCAATTTTATAATTAAATGTCTGATGACATATCATCAGGACGCGGTCAGTTGTGAAATCTACATCTTGAGAAAGGATTTTACATAGTTCACCTGACAATGCCTACGTGAGGTTCACGACACTCACATACAGTTGGCAGAGGTACAGTTATTCACGGCAGTGAATAATTATCATTATCTACCAACTGTGCTGGGATGCAAACGAAAGATCCTAAGGACAATTTTTATTCTCCAATTGAATATAATTTGTCAACTTGTTTTCTTACTCTTTTTCAAGAGGAATGCAATAATTTTATATTACGGAATATATGCTGTCACAATAAAATTTATACTGTGTGCCCGTACATTTCAGTATATACATTAACTAGTTATAATGAATTAGATGTGTCTTTTCGGGGTGTCACATATGTCAGTTCTGATGATAGTGTACAGTCAATTTATCACTTCAGCTGACCTAGCCAGAATGGCTGCTGCACATTATATGCATACGGCACAAAAGTGCAGTACACGACACCGCTGCCTGACTGACATCCTAGTAAGGTCCTTAAATTGTAATAGCGGTTCAGCTTCGTGGCACGGCTTAATTGTTTATACTCAGATGCAAATTAGTTGTCATAATTAGATTTATTCACATTTAAAAACCAAAATTTACGTTACATTAGCATATGGTTATATATTTTTGATTTAGATTAACATTTATTCAAATAAATATGAATTCCAACGAAAGCGACATTTAGGTGAGATGAGACAAAAAGTAAATAACAAAACGATGATTTCATATTGAATAATTAAATAGAATAGATCTTTAGTGTCACGTAACTAAAAAATATTACCCTGATGGAAATACTGTATATCTTGTAGTGCGAGAAACAATGTAAATGTTATTTCTAAATAGACCATAAATTGTGGAAATTGGTTGATAGATGGTATATTCACAAAGACAAAATACAACATAGCTGTTAGTTAGTTTCATTGTCCATGACATGTTTTATCCTGTGATATCTAAGCACTATCTTTGTATTCTAGAATTGATACTTGATGTAGATAAATCTTAACTATCTTGATAAATATGGCGATTTTTAATGGACGCAAAAATCTTAACCAATTTAAAAAAAAAAAAACAGGAAAAAAAGTTTTTTACATTGATATCTGGCATTTTTAACAACAGAGGACCAAAATGTCCACGTAGCGACATTCGACGCTGTGCATCCAAGAATATATTGCTATTCCGGACATCCGCGACTGTAGGTCATTCCCGAACCCCATGTTTTAACAGATTTCACATACACGGACATATGAAATAATACCGTCCCAAATTCATGCACATAATACACTTTTAATATAAACGTCAAAACTTCCCACTAAAACACCCACGTGGGATGTTAGCGTCAGAACCTTATGTACTAAAACACGCAGACAGCAGTAGCGGCAAAACATTAACGCTATCAGATACTACCTATTTTACACAAATAATGAATGTCTCAATGTTTATTAACAGATCCATCAGTCACAGTCACAACTTTTTTTTACTAATATTGAAAAGTACGCATGAAGCACTACTAAAAGCACATTCGATCATCAACTACTTATTATACAGTTATTTGGATTCGTCGCTACAACCAGAATGCAATTCTTACACACCCAACACTCTAGAGACCAGGGACAAAACAACTGTTAGACATGATGTAGGAATTAACTAGATCCGCAATGTCTTCCGCAAAATACACTAAATATATAGCAATTGTCAAAACGCCGTGCATGAAATATTTAGCCCTTTGATGCAAGGACACCTTGTACACAAACAATTGAAGACATATGTATTAAGATACATATATAATTGTCAAAATTGCATACAAACGTATGCAGTATTTTTGATTCATGGCCTTTTTACGACTTGCGCAGTATACCCTGGACACAGTTTTGATGAGCTCGTGCATGTATAGATTATTCTTAAGAAATGTGGCGCCAGGCAGTCTTGTACATAAAGCATTGCACAAAACTACATCCCGGGCATCGCATTCACATTCTAGATATATTAACGTCAACACGCCACACTTATGAGAGAAGAAATTACCGTCAGAACACTACCATACACTGCAAATATACAGTTGTCACTATTTATCGTCAGAACACCACCACACACTGCAAATAAACACTACCATACACTGCAAATATACAGCTATCACTAATTACCGTCAGAACACTACCATACACTGCAAATATACAGCTATCACTAACTACCGTCAGAACACTACCATACACTGCAAATATACAGCTATCACTAATTACCGTCAGAACACTACCATACACTGCAAATATACAGCTATCACTAATTACCGTCAGAACACTACCATACACTGCAAATATACAGCTATCACTAATTACCGTCAGAACACTACCATACACTGCAAATATACAGCTATCACTAATTACCGTAAGAACGCAGCAATACACTGCAAATATACAGTTGTCACTATTTATCGTCAGAACACAACCAACATTGCAAATATAGAGTTGTCATTAAATATCTTCGGAACACAACCACAGAATGCAAATATACTGTTGTCAATAATTACAGTCAGAACACTACAATACACTGCAAATATACAGATGTCACAAATTACCATCACAGCATACAACACACTGCAAAAATGTAACTATCATAAATAACCAGAACCCTACATATAAAAAACTGTAACACATTAAAAAAAGCTTTTATGTAGATAGGGAAGCTAACAATCTGCAAACATTGACACAAACAAGTATGGAGTGAGTGGAGAAAGTAATGCATTTGAAAAACAATGTCGCAAAAAAGGCACGCAACAATTTAGACCTGAATTTGGTTCAATAAACAGACGCGTAAGGACAAAAAAAGAGGTCAGTGATGAAAAGGTAACAACCATAGAAAGTGAGAGAGAGTAGGAACAGTCATACAAACGAATACAGAACAAACACGGAAACAATTTAAACAAACGTTAAATTGTGTGGATTGGTAAATATAGTCATACACACAAAACCGTACCAAAATTGCGAAATTAGTGTTGGGAGACAGTCAGATTCACACATTGGAAATAAAAAAAACTTGCTACAGGAAGCCACACACCAAACCTTAGTCTGGACAATGCAATCACTGTTGCAAAAAAAAGTGACACAGACGAAAAAAATCCAAAAAAGGAAATGCTGCAGCGGAATAAGACATACATACAAAAATAAGTGTGGAAGTACTGCTTTGTGAAGAAGTAGAAACTCATAAAACACTGATTATACAAGAAATATTAATCTTGTTAACAGAAAAATCTTCCTAACTTGTTTATAATTAATTTGATTTAGATGCACGACCTCTCAAAAATCACGAAACAAATGAATTTTGGTTTTCTTACCTTCCCTGATGTTTCGGTTTCCGTCGACCAGGAAGGGAATTGTTATTACTCTCCGCTGATGTCTTGGCTTTCATTTTAAAATCTTTTACTATTCCAGTTATACGAAAAGGTTATTTTGCTTCCACACAATGTATTGCACACCTAGAACAAAAACGTTCCTAGAAAGAAAGATGGCATTTTCCTTTAGTTATCCATTTTCTTTTTGGTTTTGGTTTCACACAATTCAAATGCAATCAAAATGTAACTCTAAATCCACTTTTGAGCAATGTCAGTTCTGATGACGGAAACTCTTCAAAATAAGTTTTCTGTTCTTAAATCTTCACACCTCCTGATATGTCCAAATGAACTAATGTTAATTCAAAGTATAAACACGAAGTTCACAAATTCTTCCTCAGCCCAAACCTGCTGACTCCAGACACTGTGAGGTGTATATGAGTCTACGACATGAGCTTACTCTGCCTGTTTCTACCTGTGCCCTCTCCTCAGGACACCTACCTTACTCGGTGACTTATATCAGGACACGGGCATGGAGTGACGGCTCCCGTTATATACGGCTGTCACAGAGCACCTGTCACAGAACCACCACTTGACGAATAAAAAACTTGTCTTGTCATGGGAATGACGGGCGCGTAATACGTCACCCATTTCCCCTGCTTATTCGCGAGTGAGAGAAATACCTTGCCATTTTTCTTTCCGCATATGTATCATATACCTACGTTTTATATATAACCTCAGAATGTCAGTCAGGAACCACGTAACTAGGAAATACATATCATCACCTTATTTGGCAGAAACGTTAAACTAATAATCTATGATCCAGTAACAAGGTGTACATTATTGTGAATTATTGTGACATCTTAAGTCGGATTGCCATTACACAATCTACCTTTTTGACAAATGGAAGCTAATTGGTAATAGCAGTGTCTTGTAAATTATTTCCCGAAGTGAAAGTTATTCTGTAGGTATACATCGTTTGTTTTATTAATTACCGGTTTCGGTTGTTGTTGAGGTTTTTTTTTTTTTGGGGGGGGGGGGGGGGGGGGGGGGGGGGGGGGGGGGGATAGGCATATTTATGGCTGCTGTGAGTTGTTATACTCATTTAGATCTCAATGGTTATTTATTTCGTCACACAATGATTATTTATTTCTAATGATTTTAAAGAGACCAAGTCATTTATTGTTACGATGTCTGGTGGGTGGAGGATACTGCAGTAACGAAGGTTGCTACATGTATAATACTTGATACAATGTATGAATTCTAAGAATACCTATTCGGAGTATATACACGTGTCTCTTTTGTTGAAGAACTTTCAACTATTAAACAAAGAATAGAGTATATGTTCATCAAACCTACGGATATGTATATCAGTAGTTGACTTGTACATTTTAACGTTTTCTAACTTTTTTAGAGTTTGCTTAACAAGCCCAGAAAGACAAAACACCAATTGACATATAATTTGTCAATTTCTTTTAATTCAGATGCAGATTTGCTATTTATCTTCTGGCTAATGTGTATTGTACTGATGTATACTAAGTGCTCATTAAATACTGTGTTATTGATATCTTGCAAGTAAAGCTACAATGCACTTGCTTGTACTTGGTACTATTATCTAATAGAATGATGAGTGATGAATAAAATACGAATAATGAAATGTTGATGTGGTTTCATTCATTTTATGTGGTTAATTACACGTCACGTGCATCAGATTATTTTGCTTATTAAATAATCAGTAACGCGATCACCCGTCAGTACGTAACACCAATTGTATTAATGACATATGAAGTGTTACGTCAAACATACAGTTTGAATCTGGTGATGGATGGGCCATCATGTCACCGCGTAACAGTTTAATTGATACGGAAGAACAGAAATCACCATACGTAATTTAATTTTGATGAATTGAATACATCATAACCTCTGGAACTGATACCGCCGTATAGAAATGACTAAGACATGCATTTTCGTTGAGATGAACCCGCTATCGGGCAAAAATCTCAACTGTCCTTATAGATGTTGTCGATATAGCGGGGCAAAACCTAAAGGGTATTTTGCATCGATAATCGCAACTCTGTTCTTTCTTAGTATGTTTATATTTCTCTTATTTATTTCAGTAAAAAGGGATAAATCTCGCCATAACGTATCATGAAACATTTTTATTTTTAATTTTTCCGAGATAAATAATATGTATAATGTTTGATAGTAGGTAAAGATGATGATATGAAAAAAAACATTTACTTCAATTATATTTTAGTATCGATACCATTTAAAAGAAAGTGGTTTGCACTCTAAAGCACGAGAGTTCCTAAAGAAAGCTCACTCAGGTGCTTTGTTTCATGAATTCCAAACGTTACATAATAATATAATTTCGTACTTATAAGAACATGGCCGGAATGGTAAATGTATCATGCTTCATCGCAGGCACACATCATTGACATGACAGCGGAACCACCAGATATATCAACGTGCCTCGGTTATATAGCTGTTGCTAATTCGGTTATCGATATCCTACTGTATATTGTGTGTTAATTCTGAGAATGAATAGGTAAGGACACTAATCGTGTACTGTGGCGTTATGTGTACATATATAACCTAATAATATCCGTGTGTCTTAAATTTTATTCCGAGAAGCATTCCAGCAGAAACATACTTTTATTGATTATGTAACTAATAATTATTGTTTGTTTGTAAAGTTTTTCCATTTGACGTTTATCCTTTCTAGAGCGCATTGTCTACTGAATGTAGGATGTAATCAATTATCCTGTGTAACATCATCATCATTCTTTATTTCCTCCTTACCGGAGATTTTGTTTGACAATAAAGTAGACAAAAAAAAAGCATTCAGAATGTCATACTAAGAATAAGAAATAAGTCACTATATTTATATTACAGATTCTGGTCATTGACTCATATAACATTATTACAACTGAACAAACGAATGATCATTTCACAGGAATATACACAAGGGAAATCTGTAAATATGGTTATGTTGCATAATAACAAAGATTTAAGGACAAATCATACTGTGGAATTGACAAGCTATTCAATGTATATAATTGTCCTATTTTACTGTAATATAAAGACTTAACTCCCTCTGTTTATGTACTTATATCTGAGAAGACAGTGTCAGTCACCTTCTACAAACATATTATACTGAAACATCCCATGTCGGTTGACACTTGGGGAAACTAAACTAATAACTTACATATTACATATTTTGAACATTTCTCGTTAATATTTAGCGTTAATAGGCAAACCGACCAAAAAGCTACAACAGAAGTAAAGCAACATAAATCACACTGAACAGGAACCAACTGACCGGGAGTTTTCAACGAGTGACACAAACCATCATGCTGACAACCAATTAAAACGTAATTTACTGAACTCACTTTTGTTTTCAAAAGTGATGTCATATTTATGAAATATTTTGTTTTAGTTCTTTTGTTGGGAGGTACTGCAACTCTAAAGGAGTACAGACGCTGAATCTAAGTTCCCGAACTCTAAAAACATCTTTTACAGGAGTGTATGACAAATAATTGTGTTTTCATTGAGAGGCAACCTAAAAAGTCATATCCTGTCTAGAAGGAAGAAAATTAGTTAGGTTACATCCGATGATTATAGAGTAAAATGGTAACCAGCATTGAGTTTAATTTGTACTTTAATTATTATGTCTGTATTCGTTGTTGTTTTCCAAACGTTGGATTCGTTATATATTTGAATTACGATTTCTTTTACATGAATTATTTATTGATTACTTTTCATACACTTTAATAGACTTTATTTAGAACAGTAGTGTATACTGAAAATACACCATGTTTCATTTCGGAAGTAAACATACGTTAGTATGTCGCAGGAAGGGAACCTAATATTTGAAACTACTTCATCCAAATTGAAGCAGAATATTATCAAATGCCACTTGCTCACAAATAAATCTGAGATTTGTTTACAGGACAAAGACGGTAAATACTTTGACAACATTACATCAGCCATGGTTTCATTACCAAGTCATTATGTCTATTAATTATTGTTGACGTCATATCCACCGAATTACTGCCTACTCACCCCCGTACTAATTCATTGCCATGATTAAAATGTTGACATTGATAAGATACATAAGCTGTCGTAGAATCATGTTCTTGATAATAAATATCTTATAATTATCGATTGTTTTTAATAAGTACATATGTATTTATTTGTTTCATAGCCAGCAACATCACAAGATACGAATGTTTTAATTCATGTTTTGAGTTTATTTATTTGCGTTTGCTTGTTATTTGTTCTTCCGGACATTTTCTATGTTTGTATTTTTGAAACTGTTTTTCTCTTTGGCAGCTTACTGAAAAACAACAACAACTATTTGTAAACACTTTGCTGACGTACCTAAAATGCTTTTTAATATTCCAGACGAACATATGACAACGTTTCGGTGATTATGTCCATTTGACCTTTGTATATCTATCGTAGTTTGTTAATGTTTGTTGTTTATATTACTACTCCTACAATTGTTAAGACGAGTGACCGGATTCAGTCTGATTATAAATAACGCACTACACTTGCTAAAAGGGATTCCAAGATATAAAATAAACATGGTCATGACGAATCCGTTGTTTTGCACTGACTACTATTCTGATAATGCCTGGGCTGAGGGGAGCATTTTCTCAACTGTACTTGTACTTGTCCCCCGCGGATAATTCTAACACCTTAGAAACAAATATAGCATGCCATCCATATTGGGAGTAAACAGCGAACGACCTTTGACCGTCTTGGTTTTCAAACTCTGGCCTTGACATTTTACAGTAACGTATTTGATATTCCAGTGACATTACTGATGTTCATAAATCTCAACAACATATCCGACTGTTGCTGTTACGGGGTCTTTAAACAAGAAAGCATTGCTCTGTTCATATTCATCACTAGTTTTCAGGGTGGCGAGGTAACCATTAATACACAGACATTATAATCAGGCCAAATACAATGGTTAGGTGATAACACTATCAAAACGAGGATAATGTATGGAACTTTACTTACTGATGATCGTGTTTCCTTAACAAAGTATGTCATAGTAGAATATTCAATGCTATATTCTATTCATCAGTACTAGTGTTCTCAGGCTATATGTGAGACGTTTAGCGAAGTAGCATATCGTTAATGTTTGGATTATTTTCATATTTTTTACAGGAGTATTGTATTGCTTTTATTGTATTGAGTATTGATGATGACTAATATTATTGCTATTAAAGTTCACGGCGTTCGATTATATAGCAATTGCTTTCCAAATTGGTCTACACATATGCATGCTACAGAGAACGTCCAACCTGCATTTTTCATAATATTCGAACTCTTTTCGATCCATGACAAAAGACAGCTTTCTATAAAAAAAAAATGAAATCACGCTCAAATGAGTCCTTGTTGATTCGAAATATATAAAAATTCATTGAAATGGTCGCTTAGTTAGGGATACTATAAGACTCTATCATATGTGGTCATGTAGGATAGGGATATTCCACCCGAGGGGTCACAAAATGTGGTAAAACCCGAGGCTCCGCCGAGGGTTTTACCACATTTTGTGACCCAGAGGGTGGGATATCCCTATCCTACATGAACCACATATGATTGAGTATTTTTCTCTCATTCCCCAACCTAAAATATGCAAAAATAGGCACTATCTGTCGATAGCTTTCTCAGATAGACGCCATTTTTTCTCAATCCAAACTTTTTTTCTACTGCATATAATAAAAAAAGAACAGCGCCAATCGATTTACCATACCCCATATATGCAAACGGCGTTTGCTGTTCTAAAAACGAAGGAAACCATTCATTTCCACAGTCTAACGTTGTTTCAGCAGCCCTGTCATTGCAAGCGAAGCCAAATCACTTGATGTCGGCCAAGCTAGTGTGTCCTTTCGCGTGAAAATATAGTTCCATGTTTTATTAATAAAAAACAATAAAAAAACGTTGTTTTTTTTTTACATAATTTATATCATAAATAAAACAAATTATTATCTGATTACATATCTTAATTCAATGTATTGTTGAAATGTTTAAATCATGGAGTATAGATAGATCTACTTTTGGTTCGGCGACCTACTTTTGTATCATTGCGCGCGCGTGGCTATCCTACACCGGAAGCGAGGTAATACACACACAGCAAGCATGGGTGTATTTACCTGGACAGACCAGTATGATACCGGTAGGGATGAGAGAATATCTTTTATTACATTTTTACCAGTGAAATATCAAAAATTATTCATTCTATAAAAGTGATATTTTTCACTAGTAAAAAATATCACTTTTGCTGATTTGACCAATCAAATTAATGATTAGAAAATACCAAAATAATTGACCAATCAGACAGCCCGACATATATGTCAGCACCTGGACAGGGGGAACTACTTTTTTTGTTTATATTAGGCCTAGTTAGCATACGGGGTAGGTTTTTCGTTGATAAAAAATGTAATACACAGAATATCTAACAGTGTCTTCAGTAATACCAGATATGTTTCACTCGTGTGGCTAATATTTTGATATTTTTCACTCGTGCTGCGCACTCGTGAAAAATATCAAAATATTAGCCCCACTCGTGAAATATATTTGGTATTACTGAAGACACTGTTAGATATCCTCTATTTATTACATTTTTACCAGTGAAATATGAAAAATTATTCATTCTATAAAAGTGATATTTTTCACCAGTGAAAAATATCACTTTTGCTGATTTGACCAATCAATTTAATGATTAGAAAATACCAAAATAATTGACCAATCAGAAAGCCCGACATATATGTCAGCACCTGGACAGGGAAACTACTTTTTTTGTATGCAAACTTTCGCTGTAGGCCTAGTTAGCATACGGGGTAGGTTTTTCGTTGATAAAAAATGTAATAAACAGAATATCTAACAGTGTCTTCAGTAATACCAAATATATTTCACTCGTTTGGCTAATATTTGATATCAAAATAGTAGCCCCACTCGTGAAATATATTTGATATTTGACACTGTTAGATATCCTCTATTTCTTGTATCGCAAAAGCATTAAAACGCTTACTGTGAAACAGAACAGAAGACTACCTAACTTTTGTACATACATGAAGTGAGATATGACACTGGGGAGAGAAATATTGTTATACTGTGAAACTGCGGTAGAGTCAGATCTGGCGATGTGTAAATACATCTAAGAAATATAACAGAAGACTATATAGTGGGATACACGAAAGAGACAGGTCTAACACTAGCTATATATCATTGCATTCTATTTATAGAAGTACAACATAGTGTCGGGTCTAAAGTTGGATTTACAGATATATACAATGTACAAACTACTACGTACGTTACGCAGGTCTGAAGCTATGTACGAAGGTAGTAAACTTGATTCAGTGTCTTTAAACATGGATATGTATAGCTGTAGTAAGTATCTGATCAGGTAGCTTTCAACTGGAGTATGATACATGATACATGCCATACCGGGTGGTGTACATATGTAGTAAGAAACTGATCGGGGGACTTCATACAGGGTGGTGTACATATGTAGTAAGAAACTGATTAGGATACTTCATACAGGGTAGTGTACATATGTGGTAAGTACCTGATTGGGAGACTTCATACAGGGTAGTGTACATATGTAGTAAGAAACTGATCGGGAGACTTCATACAGGGTGGTGTACATATGTAGTAAGAAACTGATCGGGAGACTACATACAGGGTTGTGTACATATGTAGTAAGTACATGTAACTGATTGGGAGACTTCATACAGGGTGGTGTACATATGTAGTAAGAAACTTATTGGGAGACTTCATACAGGGTGGTGTACATATGTAGTAAGAAACTGATTGGGAGACTTCATACAGGGTGGTGTACATATGTAGTAAGTAACTGATCGGGAGACTTCATACAGGGTGGTGTACATATGTAGTAAGAAACTGATCGGGAGACTTCATACAGGGTGGTGTACATATGTAGTAAGAAACTGATCGGGAGACTTCATACAGGGTGGTGTACATATGTAGTAAGAAACTGATCGGGAGACTTCATACAGGGTGGTGTACATATGTAGTAAGAAACTGATCGGGAGACTACATACAGGGTTGTGTACATATGTAGTAAGTAACTGATAGGGATACTTCATACAGGGTGGTGTACATATGTAGTAAGACACTGATTGGGAGACTTCATACAGGGTGGTGTACATATGTAGTGAGTAACTGATTAGGACACTTCATACAGGGTGGTGTACATATGTAGTAAGTAACTGATCGGGAGACTTCATACAGGGTGGTGTACATATGTAGTAAGACACTGATTAGGAGACTTCATATAGGGTGGTGTACATATGTAGTAAGAAACTGATTAGCAGACTTCATACAGGGTGTGTACATATGTAGTAAGTAACTGGTTGGGAGACTTCATACAGGGTGGTGTACATATGTAGTAAGTAACTGATTAGGAGACTTCCTACAGGTTGGTGTACACATGTAGTAAGACACTGATTGGGAGACTTCATACGGGGTGGTGTACATATGTAGTAAGTAACTGATTAGGAGACTTCATACAGGGTAGTGTACATATATAGTAAGTAACTGATCGGGGACTTCATACAGAGTGGTGTACATATGTAGTAAGTAACTGATTGGGATACTTCATACAGGGTGGTGTACATATGTAGTAAGAAACTGATCGGGAGACTTCATACAGGGTGGTGTACATATGTAGTAAGTAACTGATTAGGAGACTTCATACAGGGTGTTGTACATATGTAGTAAGTAACTGATCGGGGGACTTCATACAGGGTGGTGTACATATGTAGTAAGTAACTGGTCAGGAGACTTCATACAGGGTGGTGTACATATGTAGTAAGTAACTGATTAGGAGACTTCATACAGGGTGGTGTACATATGTAGTAAGTAACTGATTAGGAGACATCATACAGGGTGCTGTACATATGTAGTAAAAAACTGATTAGGAGACTTCATACAGGGTGGTGTACATATGTAGTAAGAAACTATTCAGGAGACTTCATACAGGGTGGTGTACATATGTAGTAAGAAACTGATTAGGAGACTTCATACAGGGTGGTGTACATATGTAGTAAGAAACTGATCGGGGGACTTCATACAGGGTGGTGTACCGATGTAGTAAGTAACTATTTAGGGGACTTCATACAGGATGATGTACATATGTAGTAAGTAACTGATTAGGAGACTTTATACAGGGTGGTGTACATATGTAGTAAGAAACTGATCGGGGGACTGCATACGGGGTGGTGTACATATGTAGTAAGAAACTTATTGGGAGACTTCATACAGGGTTGTGTACATATGTAGTAAGAAACTGATCGGGGGGCTTCATACAGGGTGGTGTACATATGTAGTAAGAAACTGATTGGGAGACTTCCTACAGGTTGGTGTACACATGTAGTAAGAAACTGATTGGGAGACTTCATACGGGGTGGTGTACATATGTAGTAAGAAACTGATTGGGAGACTTCATACAGGGTGGTGTACATATGTTGTAACTTATTGGGAGACTTCATACAGGGTGGTGTACATATGTAGTAAGAAACTGATCAGGAGACTTCATACAGGGTGGTGTACATATGTAGTAAGTAACTGATCAGGAGACTTCATACAGGGTTGAGTACATATGTAGTAAGTAGCTGATTGGGAGACTTCATACAGGGTTGAGTACATATGTAGTAAGAAACTGATCGGGGGCTTCATACAGGGTGGTGTACATATGTAGTAAAAACTGATAAGGAGACTTCATACAGGGTGGTGTACATATGTAGTAAGAAACTGATTGGGAGACTTCATACAGGGTGGTGTACATATGTAGTAAGTAACTGATCAGGAGACTTCATACAGGGTTGAGTACATATGTAGTAAGTAACTGATCAGGAGACTTCATACAGGGTTGAGTACATATGTAGTAAGTAGCTGATTGGGAGACTTCATACAGGGTTAAGTACATATGTAGTAAGAAACCGATCGGGAGACTTCATACAGGGTGGTGTACATATGTAGTAAGAAACTGATCGGGAGACTTCATACAGGGTGGTGTACATATGTAGTAACTTATTGGGAGACTTCATACAGGGTGGTGTACATATGTAGTAAGAAACTGATCGGGGGACTTCATACAGGTTGGTGTACATATGTAGTAAGAAACTGATTGGGGGACTTCATACAGGGTGGTGTACATATGTAGTAACTTATTGGGAGACTTCATACAGGGTGGTGTACATATGTAGTAAGAAACTGATCGGGGGACTTCATACAGGGTGGTGTACATATGTAGTAAGAAACTTATTGGGGGACTTCATACAGGATGGTGTACATATGTAGTAAGAAACTTATTGGGGGACTTCATACAGGGTTGAGTACAGAGATATGTATAAATGTAGTAAGAAACTTATTAGCAGATTTAATACAGTGGTATGCTTAAACGTACAAGGAAAAGGCTTAGTGGAAGACATTATACAAAGCTATGACACAGAGACAGGGGAGTTAGGTCTGAAGCTATGTAGAGATGTACTGATATACACTACAAGGAAACTCGAAGGTCATTGGGGTGTCTTCAGCGCCTGCGGTTTGTTGACATGGTGTCCTCGGTCCATCGGCTAGGTAATAAATTGTCTAGTCACCAGATTGTACATTAGTTAACCAGGTGAGTCCTCATTAGTACACTAGTGGTAGGCATTGTGGCCGTACGTGACAAGTTAGGACGAAGTTAGGAATCAAAGTGTGTGGATACCTGTCTCGAGAATGTGGTTACTATATATTCATTAAACATCATTATATCACCAACAATCGGTAAAGCTCGCTATGAACATTTACTGTCCTGGCTAATAAACTCTTCTTTTTTTGTGATTATATGTTATTCTTGAAACAAATACATATATACTGGGAAGTTATGTTTTTACTTTTTTACTTGTAATTAATTGTTTTGAATATTGTCCTTCAGGGGGTTTTGAGTTATACCTACATGCACAAGTACGAGTGTTATCAGACGGAAATAAACAACAGCGGGCTTTTCCGAACGTTTTATAAAGCTTCTCCCCAATATATGTGAAGATTCGCTTATCCGATGTAAGAGTTGTCTTTTTACTAAATGTTATCCAATTACAAACACTTCTCCCTCTCACTAAAATTATCTCTATTTATCTATAATTATAACAATTCTCCCACCAAAACCTATATCCATTGTTGACTCCGTATTAAGTGTTTTATATTATCCTGAAAAGAACAAAAGGGCATTTTAAGTACTATAAAGTAAACTTGTAGGTCGTTCTGTAAATTCACATTTATAAATGTCAGCTTTCAGGCCAGCTGTAGATAGGCCGCGGCAGAGGAATGTTCGGCTTACGGTGTCCAGTGTGAAAGTATAGGATATATTGTCCAACCTACACAATACACACCTGTCATGGTCATTGCCAGTCATTGTCATGTCCATCGTAGCCACATCCGTCATCCACAAACAGAACTCCAGATCATCGATATACGTAATACCTACATGTATGCACATTCCAATGCGACATGTAGGTTATCAATGGCAATGATCGACCCAAAAAGGAATATAACTTTTATAGGTCTGTGGATGATACATTTGCCAGGGAAGTCCATATAGTTTTTTTTTTTGTATCCGGCTAAATAATATAAGGCAAATGTGATGGAAACATCTGCATTATCAAAGGTATAACTATCTAGTAAAGTTCGTCTGAAACAAAAATAAAGTTTTTACAGGTAAAATTCAAAGACATGTTGAACTAAATGATAGTAAAAATAGTATTTTCTCTTACACAAGTAATTGTTTTCGAATCTGCAATTACTTTCCAGATTGCATAACATATATAATACCATGATCAGTTAAACACAAACACACACACATATGCATATCTGTATAATTGTAGCGAAAAAGTGTGCAATGCATTACGTCTGTTATCGTACGCCATAATAAAGATAATAAATAGTTATATACATTCGAAAATCGAACGTTAGGAATATCGGAGGGAAGGATATGACAAGGATATACATGGATGAGAGGACAGGGGCAGGGCCTGATAATGTAGGGGTGGATATGGCAGGAAAGGATACGGCAGAAAGGGATATGGCAGAGAGGAATATGACGGAAGGAAGGCATGTGCAGGGCAGGATATGGTAGGGAAGAATAAGGCAGGGAGGAATATGGAAGGAATGGATATGGCAGGGAAGGATACGGCAGAGAGGGATATGGCAGAGAGGAATATGGCGAAAGGAAGGAATGTGCAGGGCAGGATATGGTAGGGAAGAATAAGGCAGGGAGGAATATGGAAGGAATGGATATGGCAGGGAAGGATACGACAGAGAGGGATATGGCAGAGAGGAATATGTCGAAAGGAAGGAATGTGCAGGGCAGGATATGGTAGGGAAGAATAAGGCAGGGAGGAATATGGAAGGAATGGATATGGCAGGGAAGGATACGGCAGAGAGGGATATGGCAGAGAGGAATATGGCGAAAGGAAGGAATGTACAGGGCAGGATATGGTAGGGAAAAATAAGGCAGAGAGGAATATGGAAGGAATGGATATGGCAGGGAAGGATACGGCAAGGAAGGATGTAGCAGAGCGCAGGACATGGGAGGGGGATATGGTAGGGAAGGATACGGCAGAGCGTAGGACATGGGAGAGAGATATGGTAGGGAAGGATATGGCAGGTATGGATACGGTAAGGGATGATATGGCAGGGAAGAATACGACAGGGAAGAATATGGCAGGTATGGATACGGCAAGGAATGACATGGCAGGGAAGGATACGACAGAGAAGAATATGGCAGGGATGGCCATGGTAGGGAAGGATACGACAGAGAAGAATATGGCAGGGATGGCCATGGTAGGGAAGGATACGACAGAGAAGAATATGGCAGGGATGGCCATGGCAGGGAAGGATACGACAGAGAAGAATATGGCAGGGATGGCCATGGCAGGGAAGGATACGACAGAGAAGAATATGGCAGGGATGGCCATGGCAGGGAAGGATACGACAGGGAAGAATATGGCAGGGAAGGATAAGACAATGATGGATAAGGCAGGAATGGATAAGACAGGGAAGGATATATACCAGGAGGCTTTATAGCAAAATGATATGGATGGAAGGGGTTATAAAATGAGGTGCGTTGGAGGGATATCAAGGCACAAATATTATTTACATCCTTTTAGAAATGCAATGGCTACTCCGAGTACCTAAAAATAAACCTATATGGTATATTTAGGTAAATACATTATAGTTGATTAATATATACTTTCACGCATAGTTTGTAATTCTGTGAACTGTGACTATGTTATATCGAATGGGAGATGTATATATAAACACGCATAGTAACGCAGTTGTCAAGACAAACGTTTATGTGACTTATGGCAAGTGACAAGCGCTTAGAGGACAGTGAAGTTGAAAGTCTATTTATAGTTTAACAACTCCATTAATGTCAATTATTTGCATAGGCTGCAATAAATGTATGAATCACCAACTTCGTAACAAGGTTTTTGTTGCAATACTGTCATTTGCTATTTTGAAAATGCAAAACGAAGGATCTACAGCTTAATGTTCTTAAAACTACTAATTTGAATAATTTGCTATTTTTAGATCATATTTACAATTCTATTTGCTCGTAATATAAAACATACCAACACATAAGATTTATGGAAATATGTATATCTAAATGTGCACTTGCTATTTGTGTTGAACAAAAAGAAATATTGAAAGGTTTAAAACGGATTTTAAAGAATGAAAATCTCACCCGCTGTACTGTTATGAAAAGAAAGACTTGTTCATCCACAATCCGTGAATGAATAAGTCGAAAGAACGCGGTGTTCTTTGAATGTTACTACAAGGTATCCAATAAATTAAGGATACCGAAGAATAATTTCTGTTGAGCGTAATGTACAGGATATTGACGAGAAACAATCAGCAAACACCATCTGTATAAATAATCTCAATAGAACACATCCTTCATACAAATAATCCCACAAGATTAAACCTTCCGTCCAAATTATCTCAATCGAATACACCCACCGTACTAATAATTTCACTGGGATACACCACTCGTACTAATCATCTCATTAGGAAAACCCTTTGTATTAATACCGTCAGTAGGATACATTCTCCGTACCAATAATCTCAATAAGATACACCTTTCGTATTAATAATCTCAATAAGAAACATCCTTCGTGCTAATAACCTCAAAAGGATACACCCTCCGTACTAATAATAAATAGGATACACCCTCCTTACTAACAATATCAACACGATACTCCCTCCGTACTATTAATCTCAATAGGAAACACCCTCCTTACTGATAATCTCTATAGGATACACCCTCCGTACTAATAATATCAATAGGATACACCCTCCGTACTAATAATCTCTCTAGGATACACCATCCGTACTAATAATCTTACTAGGATACACCCTCCGTACTAATAATCTCACTAGGATACACCCTCCTTACTAATAATCTCACTAGGATACACCCTCCGTACTAATAATCTCACTAGGATACACCCTCCGTACTAATAATCTCACTAGGATACACCCTCCGTACTAATATCCTCTCTAGAATACACCCTCCGTACTAATATCCTCTCTAGAATACACCCTCCGTACTAATATCCTCTCTAGGATACACCCTTCGTACTAATAATCTCCCTAGGATACACCCTGCGTACTAATAATCTCACTAGGATACACCCTCCGTACTAATAATCTCACTAGGATACACCCTCCTTACTAATAATCTCACTAGGATACACCCTCCGTACTAATAATCTTACTAGGATACACCCTCCTTACTAATATCCTCTCTAGAATACACCCTCCTTACTAATATCCTCTCTAGAATACACCCTCCGTACTAATATCCTCTCTAGGATACACCCTTCGTACTAGTAATCTCCCTAGGATACACCCTGCGTACTAATAATCTCACTAGGATACACCCTCCGTACTAATAATCTCACTATAGGATACACCCTCCTTACTAATAATCTCACTAGGATACACCCTCCGTACTAATAATCTCACTAGGATACACCATCCGTACTAATAATCTTACTAGGATACACCCTCCGTACTAATAATCTCAATAGGATACACCCTCCGTACTAATAATCTCTCTAGGATACACCCTCCGTACTAATAATCTCAATAGGATACACCCTCCGTACTAATAATCTCACTAGGATACACCCTCCTTACTAATATCCTCTCTAGGATACACCCTCCGTGCTAATATCCTCTCTAGGATACACCCTCCGTACTAATAATCTCCCTAGGATACACCCTCCGTACTAATAATCTCAATAGGATACACCCTCCGTACTAATAATCTCACTAGGATACACCCTCCTTACTAATATCCTCTCTAGAATACACCCTCCTTACTAATATCCTCTCTAGAATACACCCTCCGTACTAATATCCTCTCTAGGATACACCCTTCGTACTAATAATCTCCCTAGGAGACACCCTCCGTACTAATAATCTCACTAGGATACACCCTCCGTACTAATAATCTCACTAGAATACACCCTCCGTACTAATTATCTCACTAGGATACACCCTCCGTGCTAATAATCTCACTAGGATACACCCTCCTTACTAATAATCTCACTAGGATACACCCTCCGTACTAATAATCTCACTAGGATACACCTTCCGTACTAATAATCTCACTGGGATACGACCTCCTTACTAATAATCTCTCTAGGATACACCCTCCGTACTAATAATCTCCCTAGGATACACCCACCGTACTAATAATCTCTTTAGGATACACCCTCCTTACTAATAATCTCACTAGGATACACCCTCCGTACTAATAATCTCACTAGGATACACCCTCCGTACTAATAATCTCTCTAGGATACACCCTCCGTACTAATAATCTCTCTAGGATACACCCTCCGTACTTATATCTTCTCTAGGATACACCCTCCGTACTAATAATCTCCCTAGGATACACCCTCCGTACTTATAACCACACTAGGATACACCCTCCGTACTAATAATCTCACTAGGATACACCCTCCGTACTAATAATCTCCCTAGGATACACCCTCCTTACCAATAATCTCACTAGGATACACCCTCCGTACTAATAATCTCTCTAGGATACACCCTCCGTACTAATAATCTCACTAGGATACACCCTCCGTACTAATAATCTCAGTAGGATACACCCTCCGTACTAATAATATCACTAGGATACACCCTCCGTACTAATGATCTCACTAGGATACACCCTCCGTACTAATAATCTCACTAGGATACACCTTCCGTACTAATAATCTCAATAGGATACACCCTCCGTACTAATGATCTCACTAGGATACACCCTCCGTACTAATAATCTCACTAGGATACACCTCCCGTACTAATAATCTCAATAGGATACACCCTCCGTACTAATGATCTCACTAGGATACACCCTTCGTACTAATAATCTCACTAGGATACACCCTCCGTACTAATAATCTCTCTATGATACACCCTCCGTACTAATATCCTCTCTAGGATACACCCTCCGTACTAATATCCTCTCTAGGATACACCCTCCGTACAAATATCCTCTCTAGGATACACCCTCCGTACTAATATCCTCTCTAGGATACACCCTCCGTACTAATAATCTCTATAGGATACACCCTCCTTACTAATAATCTCAATAGGATACACCCTCCGTACTAATATCCTCTCTAGGATACACCCTCCGTACTAATAATCTCCCTAGGATACACCCTCCGTACTAATAATATCACAAGGATACACCCACCGTACTAATAATATCACCAGGATACACCCACCGTACTAATAATCTCCCTAGGATACACCCTCCGTACTAATAATATCACCAGGATACACCCTCCGTACTCATAATCTCACCAGGATACACCCTCCGTACTAATAATACCAATATGATACACCCTCCGTACTAATAATCTCACTAGGATACACCCTCCGTACTAATGATCTCTCTAGGATACACCCTCCGTACTAATATCCTCTCTAGGATACACCCTCCGTACTAATAATCTCACTAGGATACACCCTCCGTACTAATAATCTCACCAGGATACACCCTCCGTACTAATAATCTCACTAGGATACACCCTCCGTACTAATAATCTCACTAGGATACACCCTCCGTACTCATAATCTCACCAGGATACACCCTCCGTACTAATGATCTCACTGTGATACACCCTCCGTACTCATAATCTCACCAGGATACACCCTCCGTACTAATGATCTCACTGGGATCAGCCACATACGTCAAATTAGGCTCCGTTCCTATAAAGAAATGAATTGATTGACGTCTGGAGACAGTAAGTATGGACGCGGGTCAAAGAAAAGGCATACTTATCACTGACGATCGATACTCATCGTATAGAGTACATTACTACGTATACCATATCACAAGTATACATTAATTATTTATGTATTAATACCATTCTGAGAGAGCTTTGAGGTCAGATCGGCATTTGGAGACCGGATCATTGCTGTCACACTCGGAGCATAGTGTGTCAAACGTGTGTACACTGCTTGTGTAACTTGTTTTCCGTCTTATTCGTAGAACCGTTTATTTAAATTGTTTGTTATAAAAACAGTTATAAACCACAATCTGAATATATAGAGGATCCTCATCTTGAATCATAAACAAACTAATTGAAGGTTTATACAGCAGACATATTGTTCCCGAAATATATATGTACAAAATGTATATATAAAAAGTAATTTTTTTTTCAATAGCAGTTTGAATATTTTTTCAAATAGTACCAAAAAGCTGCAAAATGATGATTCTCCTCGGAGTGAGTTAAATTAAATCACTTTGTGAATAAGGAAGTGTAGATAGATATGATATAATATTCGTGAAAAAAAGTTAAATTTCCCCTAGTAATCATATATCATAAAGTAAATGATAACGTATAATTAACTTGCCAGGAGGTTATATGTAAAAAGCGGATGTCAAACATTAAACATTTAAAAGTCAACACCCAACGAATTAAACAGGAAAATAAACAACATGTACAACAGAAAAAAGTATAATGTAAACAAGTTTATGTTATCTTTTCTGGCGCTGAAAGCAGTCCCTGAATTCATGATTGCGGTAATGGCACTCTTTATACATTTATAGTAATGTATTTCTTACTATGGCAGGTGTTATGGGAGCACTAATTAATTGTTGCGCTGAAGTGTTTAAACCCCGTTATCCGCTTAATTTTGAGCAATCTTAGAAATACGTTTACAACATCTGATGGTTCAAATATGAAAGAAATTACTAATGAGTACCTAATCCGATCTTAATACTTGTAGGAACCAATGGGAATCCGTCTAACATATTATGTTTACCGCTTCTATCTATGATATTATTGTATTTATATCGACATTCTAAAAAATAATATTAGCTTGTACAACAATGTTCTTGTAAACTGGTGTATAGTCTTCGATAAAGAATAATAATTCTTGAAATAGTTCGGAGAAATTCTGGCCATCATTTAGATTTTCATCATTTTATGCTGAAACCAGAAAAAAAAAAACCAATAAAAACAACTAAATGACAAGACCAAGGGTAGATGAGGTACATGTAACAAACAAATAGTGTGCAGATATGAGATAAACATATAAGTCTAGTGTACACCCGATGGCCATGTCTCCATTCTCCAGTTAACGTATAAGCCCATGTCCACGCGTTATCTTTAATGATATGCCTTGAAACTTCGACCCCTGTCTGTCAGGACGATAATGCTTGACGGAAATGAAGGCTCCCGATTGTCTAATACACTTGCAATTAAATACATATTAATGAAAGTATTCCAGAAAAAGTCTACAACGTATTCAAAATGTCCCTATATGGAATTAAAATCGTGGTGTATTATGCATGCTTTATATTAGATAAGAGGTCTGCACATGAGAATAAATTCTCTTTTTGCCATGTCATTTATTCTAATTTAGTGCAATTCTACAATTCATTTCGTGCATATGTCTAACATTTCAAGTGGTTTCGTATGGTTGTAAGAACAGTTACACCTGCAGAGCATGTCTATGCAGACGTTTTCCTGACCTTGCCACTGAAGCCTGCCAGGCAATTTTACCTAAGCGCTGCCGCCTTCAAAAGGTTGCATGAGTGTACGTGAGACATCAGCTGTTTTACCTATCTTATTTATCAGTGACTGGAAGCCATTCTAATTAACCTAGTGAGTTAGTTTTCCGAAAAAGAAAAGTGAAATCACGATGTATAGTACGCCAGTTAAAGGACACACATGCAGCATGACGTCAACTTTGACCTAATATGCAAGACTGTGCGTCTCTGAATCAATTCCTTAGAGCCCTTGTGCTATTTCAAATATCCGACTTATAATCATCAAAGAAAATGAACTGATATACGCATTTTCTGCTTTAACTGAGCACCAACTAGGTTTAAGATCTAACCGATTGTTCTACATCTACTATCAAACCTGACCAAACGACGTCATAGCATGAACACAACATAGACATACATATATATCAATGATATGACAAGCCGAAGAGGACAATGTGTCCAGAAGGAACAGCGTCTTTTGATTCATCAACCAAACCCGTCATCTAGGTGTCATATTCTTGAAATTAGAAAAAGGTTGGTGAAAACGGAAGGAACTGCTACACATATCGATAAGCATCCAACACCTCTAACTTTATATTGCATAATGGAACTGAATAATTTGCGATGCGATTATTTTGAAGACGATAAAAGATCCCAATGGTCGTCATCAACGTCCATCTTCTGTGTTGTAAGTTTTTGTTTTTTGTTTTTGTCAGCGGTCGACATCTTTCCCAGTTATCTTTATATTTGGAACAAGTCGCTGAATATTTTGGTGAGGGGAGTAGAGATGTTTGGTATCAAAAATTGAAAAATATACAAATTGTAACTATTATCCTTTCACATACTCAATAATTGCTATTTAGATACATATGAACATACCATCAATATATAAATTAAGATAAAAAGTAACTTTTGATATGTTATATTTTTGAATAAATGAAAACATAGCGATATAACACAACACCATGAAGATTATCTTGAATCAGGAGTATGGTACTATTGGAATACTGATTACTCCAAATGTGGAATTAAAGGAATGTTGACTTTGAAAAACTTCAAAGATTACTTTTGTTTATCGTGAACATCTGATATCTTCTATACAAAAAGTTTGTTTTTCCACTCTTAACTCTATCGTTCCCTAATTCCGTTATTCCTTAACAAAAACCTCATCCGTTTAATCTATATTATTATAGAATGCACAAAAACGCGTCAAACCTAAATTAACCTCAAATATTACGCGAAAATTTTAATTTCATTTGTTAAAAATTGGTAGTTCACTATTATCCATACGGCAAAAAGTCGAACGGAACTCGGCCCACATTCATATGAACTTTAACTGACCCAATAGATGTGCATGCGCACCTGGTAACCGTGAGGCAAGATGTCAACAAAACCCACGAGGCAGTGGTCGTAGCAGGTGAACGAGGACAAAAATATATCGAAAAGTTCGTTGTTGACAAAACTCTTTCTCTCTTTGGCGTATGCCTATTCGATTTTCCGTCGAAACATATTTGACAATAATGACGCAGGGAAAAGCATCCTGTATATAGGATGTCTCGAAACCTCCTTCATTGTCGCATGTATAGGTGTACATATAAGTATAGGAGACATGACAGTATCCGGAACACCTCGGTATATTTCATTCAGAAATGCCGTATCGTATTTATTTGTCAGATAGAGATTTAAACATATTATTATTTGTTTCTGAACAATCATCTGTCAAGTGAAAATGTCTATCCATTGTTTTACGACAAGCACTGATCATATTTGTATAAAGCACATTTCAGTGTAAATTACATACGACTGGGGCCCTCAGAATATACCCCGCAGATAAAATTGTGAGAATTAATGAATTTCTGATCGACAAAATCTTTGGCAAATTTGGTGACTAGATCTTCAAACATACTATTGGTTCACCCATGGGAACATACTGTACTCTGTCGACCGACTTGTTGAAGCCCTTATCAGAGGACGTAACATAGGCCTAGCAAGGACCTTCAATTTCACCTATTTATTTACAGAATATATGCAATCTTTACATAAAGAAACTAATCGACAAGATGATCGGACTCCAAATAGACAAAGACGATAGAACTCTTCAACATCACATGCTCACTTTGGTTTTAAATACAACGTAACCAGAAGAGACAGTTTACAACTAAGCTTTATGATAAGCGCAATGACTTCAATTTTCAAATTGTTAATGCTCCATTTCTAGATATTTACATATCTGCTTTCTCTACCCACTGTGTTTTATAGTCCCAGTTGACTCAGTATTCAATGGTTTTTTACTATTATCACACTTCCCGAAACATATGTCGTCTAATACAGGGAACATTAACACAATGTTTCGAGAGATACAGATTGATGTTGACCACGAGTTAAATGGTCGACATCCTGATCCAATCTGGACATGTTCTATTTCCTTGTGTGATATGATGTCATGCGTGTTCATTGTCTGTTGAAATATCTCTGTTGTCAATACTCTAGTTCCCAACTTAATATATTATGTCGGTATCCTCTGTGGTTTAGAAAATGTGACTTAACAATGTTTTGTTTACCTATATTTACATGCGGGTGTCGTAGATAAAGCAGAAAACACTTACTCCTCCAAAACACATGCTTTGATTCTCCATGTACTTTTGCAAGAATATACATGCGAATCTCTATCATTTGTACATAGTTTGCCCTTTTTTCATCATCGATTTTGAGTTAGAATTGGGTCAGTATTATCTGCTTCTTTTGGATTACAGCATTAAAATGCTGGTTTTACGATCACCGATTTTGTATGTTCAATGTTCATATATATGACGATGAAAAGCGTGCTTGAAGGAACATTGTTCATGAATTGGAATTCATTTGTTAATTAGCAATAGATTTTGACTTGATACCAGTTTGGTTACTGTATAAGATCGATCTATACTCACATACAAAACTGAAGAAGTTAAAACAAATATTAATCGTTCTCGTTATAGATGAACAGGTAATGCAAGATTCAAATGGCTGTAAATAAATCATTTTATGATATCATTTAAATTCAAAATATTGTATGCGCAATTGTTTCATACAACGCAATAAAGAGTCGCGACAAGTGTCTAATTCGAAATATCATTACATTTGTATGTTGTATACCAGAATGGTATAAACCACTCTTATCTGCTACCTTATATAAACATACCTGTACAGTTTACAAAATAGAGTATTTGTGTAATACAGTCGAACCTCGCTATATCAAACTCACTGGGGATCCTAAAAACTTCTAGATGCTCGAAAACTCGAGGTAATCGAGTATCTATGTAATTACTACTTCTATTTTTAGTATTTTTATGCTGTCTAACAATATTCATTTTTTTCTGGCTTAATGCCACATAAGAGTGTATAAACAATATTTCAGTGGCTGTGTAGGTAAATTTATCAGCAGCAATGTGTTTCACGTCACATGACAGCAGAAAGACGTCACACAGATCACAGAGCCTTAAAGATGACTGACGGAACCAGACGTCTGTAGCGAACCGTTAAATACCCATAACAAATACTAATGTTCAGACGTGGAGGGGGTCCACGGGGTCGCCAGTCTGGTGTAAAAAAGATAAATGGTTTCCATATATATTACAGGATACTATAGAGTCGCACACATTATCATAGTTTTCCTATTTGTTATCGATTATGAATAAAGATATAATTACATATGCACTGTCCAAAACCGCATGCCTAACTTTCACGAGTCAATGTCAGTTTAATTGTTTAAAATAATTAACCCAGCATTTATGTGTATATACATGTACCTGTTTCTCTTCACTCATGACCTTAATTGTTTGCTGGTATATAAATATTCACAAAATGAATTATGGATTACATCTAAGTGCTAATGTAATGCCTATTAGTAATTTAGTTCTTCAATGTTGAACAGAAATATTTATGATATTAAACCAGAACATGTCTAGGAATCTTAAAAGACGCTACAACACATTAATTCTAACAATCGATCCCAAGAAAAGAAGCAGCATTAGATCGGCTGTAATTTATCATTACTAACAACATCAGTTCGATTGAATGTCGGTTATAAAAGATGCAATAGGTAAATTGAACACTGATAGAAATCATATCCTAAGAGGGATTTATAAATGAGATAATCAAATGATGATTTTTTCACCAAAAGAGTTTTAGACCATTCTTGGAATCATAGGTTAAAAGAAACACTTCTTTATATACAAATATGTTTTTTAAATGATTTAATAAAAAAAAAGTATAAATTATATCATGTTATCAGTCTGTCTCACATTTTATCGTATAATTAGAATATATAATGATTTTTTAATGAGTCATCACTTTCCTGCCACATATATAATTATTTAAGTCAGAGGCAGATTATTAAGTATCTGAGTTGGCATATGTCATTGTCTCATTACGTTAATGCTCAGATAATTCCGGAACCAGACAATAACGATAGCCATCAGCCATTGCGTAATGTTCACTGAGGCGTGTAATTTCTGACGTGTATGGTGCTACAATTCTCACACAATGTGTCCACGATTTGTTTTATAAATATCTATATGCACAATATATAAAACGGATGTCGTGATATTAAACATTACGAAATATCCTTTTGAGTGGAATTTGTATTATTTGATTAATTCGAAATTTTTGTATCTCTTGTTTTGCGAAACTTGAATGATATAGAATGGAGATAAGAGCATACTAATGCCCTAATGAATGGATTCTAATGAAGAAAACTAAATAGTTTATAGGAGGAACATAAAAAATCTCTTCTTATTCTACCGGTAAAACGCAGGGCAGAGTCATTAAAACATTATCACAATGGATACATCTTATTAACTAATCTTAAACTAGATGGTAGATACACGCTTTTTGATTTTTAGTTGTCGTTGTTTTTCTTTCGGACAGTAACAAGAAAGAGATATCTAGGACACCATACCGTCAATTTGTCTTGAAATAAAACGTTACATGCGGAATCTACATTTGTTCTTATCATTATATCATTTTGTTTATCTAAAGATAATCTATATTGACATGATGTACTAACTATATACTGATAATATAATTTCACCTAAAACTAAAAACATATATTATACGAAGTATTATATCAATGTAATAATTATATACTTATAACAATATTTTACCGGAAGCTTCAACATAATATTAGATAAGATATTATATATATATATCAATGTTCTAATTATATGCTGATAAGATTATATCACCTACACCTAAAACATATTTTAGATAGGGCATTATAATGATCAATGTACTAATTATATAATAACCTTTTCATTTCACCGAAGCTTAAATATATATTAGGCAAGGTATTAATAATCTTTAACAGCAGCAAGATTGATTTTTCAGAAGCAAGTCACCAAACTTGAATTGAATTACCTAAGTTAATCATGCAAAGTCACTTCCTTATCGGAATGAAACATACCCCGGTCTGTATTACGTTATACATAATATGACTTGATTTTACTAATATATATGTATAATGTCTTATCTAGTATTAGATAAATGATGTCCATGTCTGTTTAAAGGCG
Organism: Pecten maximus; assembly: GCF_902652985.1. NCBI lineage: Eukaryota > Metazoa > Mollusca > Bivalvia > Pectinida > Pectinidae > Pecten > Pecten maximus. Next base: position 34,173,472 of record NC_047024.1, on the reverse strand, counting down.
TTCGTTTTCTCATATTCATCACGAAATCCCGTGGTATAATAATAATAGAAAAATAAAAAATTAACTTTGATAAATTATTTTAATGACATGATATTTAACTTTGCTTTGAGTGTTTTCCTGAATCAATATGGAAGATACCTATACATTTTATTTCACGTTTTTTGTAGTTGAGTATATATATATATACTCCTTCCTCTCACTAAATATTATAACCTTTATGTGTGTTTGTGACTTTGTGTATCCCTGATCCTGTCAGGTCCTCTAACATTCCTTAATAATTCCCTGACGTCTCATCATTATAAGTGAGGTATAGTACTGCCCTATTCATAAGCTATTCTAGGGATGGTTTTCCTTAAGTCCCTCATTATTTCTACTAAGTTATGTGTTATGCGTTTGTATGTGTCTCACTTTTCATATAAATAGTCAACGTAACAGACTGCAACCATAAAAATGACAATAGATTTTTCTTGTTAAGATTTCGTGTGACTTGTACTTTGCTGAGATCGTATGATATTCGAAATATACGTACAACGCATGCCACAAATAAATATAGAAATAGATCGGATTAATGATTCGTCCTTTCAATGCAGTAGTGACAGCCAATTCCAAACATGTGTAATAGATTGAATATTCCTCACTAAAACTACAGAAATAGGAATATTGTAGAAAGGATAGGGTACTTCAAAGTCCCTGTAAGGTTAAATATATATAAAGTTTAGGTTTGGTTACAACTGACAGGAAATCAATGTCATTAGTACCAGGGAAAATATTGATGACACTGGTCAGACTCATGGATACTCTTATAACTGCAAACACTTACCTGATAAACTTTGTAAATTGAAATGAACCGGATATATACCTAGTGGTTGACAACTTTTTTCGGTTAATACATTAAATAACTATTCCTGAGGTCAGCAGTTACATATTCATTTTACAAACGGAAGAGGAGAATGTGTTTTCTTTATAGCCTTTCCTGTCATAAGTGTGAGTTGATTGATAATATAACACTTAATTAGTGTTGAGTTATTACCAAATATTTCATAATTACGTCATATCATTTCAGTCATAAATTAATTGCACGATCTGTTACCGGAATCGTGCTTTTATGAATGGTAGCCCTATTCCTAAAGCTGCCTGTTTGTTCTGGCTGTATGACTTATGTCAGGGTGTACGCTGGTTTACGTCAATTCTTACAAATGTTATGTCTTATTTATGGAAGGGGGTAAAACATAAAATTATATTAATATTTACATGTCAAAATATTAACACAAAGGTATGAAAATTAAATAAAGCATACGACTAAAACCTTCTCAAACACGATATAACATTTTGCTGCAAGAGGTCAAAGTAAAGTGCGTAAAATTCAAATCAGATAGATAAAATTAAGAAATATATAATACAAATGTCCTCAAAATGAAACCTTTTTGAAAATTGAAAATGAAAATTGGAAACGCCACAATTTTTGAGATTTTGAAAATAGATATAAATAGCGTTGCTCATTGTCTTATTTTTTTCTCAATGAAACAATTATCGGCGGATGAATTGCAATAAGCTTTCCGATTGGTCGATTTGGAAACGATATATCATCACGATGCTAATAAAAGCAAAAATGAGCAGTTATTGCAAATTAGTATGACTAAGTATATTATGAACGACGGCATATTTGCCTTTGTATTCAAATCGTAGTCCATATAATATTCAAACAAAGCTATATTAGTGTTTATGTTGTGACGTAACTTCAAAATTTGTCCTGAAGGTTTTCGAAACTAATTACATTTGGGGCTTGAACTAAATTTTCTGGGAAAAAAGTTCCAGCTGTCAACAATTCCTTGATTGAACGAATATTTCCAGTCTACTTCTTAATTTATCTGGGCTGAGTGAATGTCCCCGGGTCCTTCTCTCTTGCTTATTGGCAAAAATCCGTGCGATGGTGTTGACTCATAGCCTCCTTTCAAGATTTTGAAAACTTCAATTATGTCACCCCTATTACGTCGATGCATTAACAACGGGAGTTTAAGGCGACGAAATAGTTCTTCATACGAAATATCTTTCATTCCTGGAATTTATTTCCTAGCTCGCCGTTGAACGTTTTTAGCAAATCAATGTCCTGTTGCTTGTCCATATACATGTTCCATGTTCCAAATTGGGTCGAACTACAGCCTTATAAAGCAAGCAGAACGATATTTTATCCAAGTGTATGTATGATCTTCTTGTGACTCCCAATATTCAGTTCACTTTGTTTACGACTGCTTATAAATTATTTCTAAAGTTTATTTTTTTTATTCCAAGGTCTTTCTCTTCCGTTTCCCCTGATTAAGTTACTGTAGTTCTGAGACCATCAACATCTTGAAACCGCGGCCCCAGAAGGATACTGCTTCATAAACACCCTTTTATCTGTTGTTAATTACTGCGTCATAAATGACAATTCATTACTTATTACCATACCTGCGTCAGAAGTGTTCGTTCATTAATTTTTGACAGTACTACGTCATAAATAGCCATTCATTACTTATTAACATACCAGCGTCAGAAGTGTCCGGTCATTAATTTTTGACAGTACTACGTCATAAATAGCCATTCATTTAAGGATTGAATAATGTTATGTTGAGGTGTAAGGGGGTATAAACCTCAATAGGTCTTGAGACAAATTTTATGAACTGCGAAGAGCAGTTCATAATAAATTTGTCTCAAGACCTATTGAGGTTTATACCCCCATACACCTCAACATAACTTTATTCAATCCTTATATTTATATTTTTTGACATTTTGTACAATATTTTGTCTTTGACAAATAGGGACTTGTGCAAGTCTACCACAGAACTTACCAAAATGTACGTCATCACTCTTCGTCTACATATGGTTAATACTTTTAGGATTTCTTTCGTGAACAAACTTAATAGCGAATTAAAACAAATATTAGTTTTAAAGGAATTTATTTCATATAAATATGGTCACTTTTGAAAAGGAATTAAAAAAATATAGTCCAAGCTCGACAAATGTATTCCTAAGCCGGACTTGATATAGTTCATTGAAAAATGACTCGAGTTAACTGTGGTAGGTTCATTGAGTCTGAATTGAGTGGAAATATAAATATTACTTATTAACATACCCTCGTCAGAAGTGTCCGTTCATTAATTTTGACAGTACTACGTCATACATGCAATTTCACTCATTTTCACTCATTGACAGATGAACCAAGGACACCGGTGACAGGAATATGACCGCCACACCTCTCACAGATTAGATATGTCAGTTAGTGTTAAAATTCAAATTACATGTAGATAGGAAAGGACACTAATTACTTAGTACATTTATACGAGAGAAACCTGAAGTAATGAAACTTAATACAGTATTGACGGCTCGTTGTATTTCTGAAGATTACTATACCCAGTACTGACGGCTCGTAGTATTTCTGAAGATTACTATACCCGGTATTGACAGTTCGTCGAATTTCTGAAGATTACTATACCCAGTATTGACGGCTCGTAGTATTTCTGAAGATTACTATACCCGGTATTGACAGTTCGTCGAATTTCTGAAGATTACTATACCCAGTATTGACGGCTCGTGGTATTTCTGAAGATTACTATACCCAGTATTGACGGCTCGTAGTATTTCTGCAGATTACTATACCCAGTATTGACGGCTCGTGGTATTTCTGAAGATTACTATACCCAGTATTGACGGCTCGTTGTATTTCTGAAGATTACTATACCCAGTATTGACGGCTCGTAGTATTTCTGAAGATTACTATACCCGGTATTGACAGTTCGTCGAATTTCTGAAGATTACTATACCCAGTATTGACGGCTCGTAGTATTTCTGAAGATTACTATACCCGGTATTGACAGTTCGTCGAATTTCTGAAGATTACTATACCCAGTATTGACGGCTCGTGGTATTTCTGAAGATTACTATACCCAGTATTGACGGCTCGTGGTATTTCTGAAGATTACTATACCCAGTATCAACAGCGCGTAGTATTTCTGAAGATTACTATACCCAGTATTGACGGCTCGTTAAGTTGTTGACAGCCAGACAAACGAACGACGGACACCACAGTATGGTATAGACCCACCTTGTTCTTTCACACCAGGTCATATTATTATATATTGATGGGTGTTAAGCTAGCATCATTACTATACCCAGTGTTGACGGCTCGTAGACGAAGTATTTCTGAAGATTACTACACACAGTATTGACGGCTTGTAGTTTCTTGAGATTTCTATGTATAGTATTGACGACTCGTAGTATTTCTGAAGATTACAATTCACACTCACTCCGTTTTATTTTTTGCAATACCTGTTTTTGTGTGACCTTTATTCACAATACATTTATGGCTAGATTCATAAAATGTAGAGCACAGAAAAACATAACGTCTTCTGCCAAGCTTAATTATGCGGTTATTTCGAATCAATATCATGAATATGTCGTGATGAAGAAAAATGTCAGTATTTATTTATGTTTTCCCAATATTACCAAACTGGTTACTAGGTAGCTTTACCTGTGTGCACTTAAATAATTTTTTGTGAAAACTAGTATGAATTTGCTTATAAATGACCTGTCAACAACAGTAAAACATTCATCATCCAGATAATTTTCTGAAGTGTTTCTTACGGTGACAAGTTCTCATAACAAACAAATATGATGCTGACACTTACAAATATCCTACGTCGTTTGCAAAACGGGTCTCATAATGTACGTCGTCAGCTATTTATACCTTAATGGATAAAATTATTTCTTATACTATATTTTCCAAGACCCAAATTAAGTGTCTTTTTGACAAGATACACAGCTTTACAAATATGTATATTTATTTCGGTTTGACGGGAGAGAGATAGATTAGCGTATGTTTAGTCCACGTGTTACCATGAATACATTTTCATATTGTTTACATATTGGCTGACTATGCTATATATAGCATGGTTAATCTATCACTCTCGACGGCATTAGCTCACACTTCCGTCAGCATCATTGTCGCCAAGTTCCCGGCTGAACATTTGTTCGTATGATCAATGTTACTTATGTATTTGCTTGAAAATATATACAGATAGGCATATATTTTTGTAGTATCATTTTGATACTCTTTTTTAATGTACGATTACTACATATTCTTAAACTGCTAACATTCCCTTTTATTTTCATTTCCGGTAACAGTCATATCCAATTATAGTCACTTAAACTCTCCGTTGATCTGGCTCTTCAAGTGAAATTGTTCGGTTCGATATGAACTCTCCTTTCTTTTCTCCGTGATGTCTATTGCACGGTCTTTCTATGAATATAACTGGTGAAAACGCCGTTAAAATATATGTTTTATTAAACTTGTACCAATAACTGGTGGCAGGTGTACTTTAATTATACACACTTACCAGTTTTCTTTTAGTAAAAAAATTCAACACTTTTGCCAACGTTCAAATATGATAAAATGGTAGTTTCCATTAGTTCACTATCTATGTCGTTTTTAATAGAAATGTCTTCTTAAGAGGAAACAACCATCAGCCCCGAGGAAACGGATTTTGTTCAGATTCCCAGAACATCAATAAACTACGTTGATCTCTTGTCAGTCAAAAACCAAACATATTAACGTCACTGAACCAGAGCAAACATCCTCAATCTAGAAGTCTGAATGAGAGCGTACCAGGAAAAGAACATATATTACAATGGTTGTAAAAAGATTAATGATTTGGGATTGGTTTGACTGTCCATCACTATGCTAATTTTCCAATAATCTTATTTAATTAACAAAGAATTATATAGGTAAGATTAATGATTCACGTTTGATTTGGCGGTCCATCAGTTTGTTGATGTTCAAATAAACTTATATAATTGTAAAGGTAAGATTAATGAAACTTAACCTTCTCACGGAAGTATGTATCCTCGACCCTATGTGAAAATAGTGAAATTACCACCTGGAACCGAAGATGAGAAGCATGTGAAACACCAGTATTAATTTTCGAATTAGTTTTTTCGTTATAAAAAAAATGAAATTTAAATAATGTTTCAAAAATTGCGAGAAATGCCTTAATTGTTCTACAAAACAAGTCAGCAAACGAGCTCAGTTGTTTCGTTGTTATATTTATCTGCTTGTTTCCTTAAACGCAACTGCCATTTGTGTCTACAACTACGGTATTACAGCTGTTGTGATAAAACTAGGCCATTATCACATTTTAAAATCAATTTTTCAAATTGACACACTGAAAAAAAAAAAAAAAAAATAAATCCTGAAATCAAGCAGATAGAGCACATATCAAGTAACTATATTCACAGTACCCAAATTTAAAATATGTGTACATGGAGCATGAATTCCATCGATACATCATGACTTAAACTTTCACTTGAACATTGTCCATACCATTTACATTATGGACGGTCTCATTAGCAGACAATCCGAAGATATTAATAATCAGATTTTATTTCAATTAAATAAATTTGTCACCACATTATATATTAAATACACATTTAAATTCATCAAATTATCCAAAATGATTCAGAACAAACTATTGGATCACAGGATTCTGATGTATAATTGATATCGTCTAACATGTTAGTCATGATTTAGTAGACAGGATAAGTACTTAATCTACTTTAGTTATGGAATTACGGAAGTAATTAAGAACCATAAATGTAGCAATTAACAAGGACCATGACTTTTACTGTGAGAAATCCTGTTTAAAGTATTTCGTAGATTCCATTTCATTCTTGAACTAATGACCTTTTACAGCAATAATAACGGTACCAATCTACGAGATGTCATAGTTGATTGGCATTTTCTATGTCACTACATTGTTAATGTGAAATGTAAACTTTATTTATTTACAACCATTGCGAACCAAGCTATACCAACTATATTAATCACGATTGTTGGCCCGGATGGAAGCGCGCGAAGGGTTTTATTGTGGGAAGGCTAATGTGTTGCCATTGTTTACCATTGTGCCACCCGATCACCCTTAAATGTGCTTCATTGTGCAAGCACGTGTCTTAATTTACTTTAATTACGGAAAAGTACTCTTGCAAAAGATGTTATCATTTAACTTACAAAATGTTATCAAGAATTTTGTCTAAGGACAAAATATTCCGTAAACAAGATAGACATTCGGACCTCTAGTGAATTTACTATATTTGTTTCACGGGAGAGTGGATGCACCAATTTGTTTTTTAAGTGGTTAAAACTTCAGAGCATGTTCATTTACATGGAACAATTCCCATAATATGTTCATCCAAATGAGTTTCGGATGCCATTTTAGCAGGACAAAATGGAGGGAGGGGGTTATAAACGACGCTTGATAGAAGCAGTCAGAATTAATACCTGATACCTCTTCTTCGACGCCACTGGTTAGCTGATATCAGCTAATTCTGACGCATCTTGTACAATTAACTCGCTGTTATCCTGTTGCACATCATAAAAACTTGGATAAAACTTAAAGGGTACTTTATGCCAGTGTCTATTTAGACGATTTTTAAAAACATTTAGAGTGGGGGCTTCTACTACTGAACTGGGGAGTAAATTTCACGAATCCACCACTCGTCGACTAAAAATTCCCTGTGTGACTGTTGTTCTGCTCTGTTTTTTATACTTTGTTTTAATGTCCTCTGATGTTAGTTTGTGCCAACATGAATAACATGTTTTTTATTTAATATGTCTTTATTATTTAGTATTTTGTACACTTCAATGACATCAATGCGTTTGCGTCTATATTCTAGTGTTGGTAGTCCAAGGTTTTTTAGTCTATGGTGATATGGCAAATGTTTTATGGGGTGTACTCTTAATTTGTAGCTCTTCGTTGGATATTTTCAATCGCTATTTGGTCTTTCCTTAGTGTAGGTGACCAGACTTGTGTTGCGTATTCAAAGTTTGGTCGAATCAGCTTTTTAAATAGTGATAGAAACATTGTTTTGTTCATATACAGAAAAGTTTTAAAAATTGGACCCAGAATGCTATTTGCTTTACTGACTGTTTGGCTAATATGTTGGCTAGATTTCAATTGGTTGTCAAATGTGACCCCTAGGTCTTTTTCTTTTACTACTTTCTCAATTTGCTTACTAGGAGGAAAGTGGTATGTGGGGTTTTGGGCTTGATGTCCAATGTTTAGGTGTTTACACTTTTTTGTGTTCGAGGACATTTTCCAGTCTATGGTCCATTGTACTATGTTATCAATGTCTGATTGGAGTTCTGGTGATGCTGTTACATTTTTGTTGTTTCTAAATAGTTTGGAGTCGTCAGCAAAAAGTTTCATAACACTGTGATGGACTACATCTGGGAGGTCATTAATGTACAAAATGTATATTAAAAACAGAACAGGGCCCAGTACACTACCTTGGAGCACACCACTAATTACATGTACATCTACCAGACTGGACATTTCCCCTTGAATGACTATACGTTGCTTTAGTCCTGTAAGGAAGTCCTGTAACCACATTAGTACATTCCCAGTGATCCCGTAGCCTTGTAGTTTCTTTAGCAAACATTTGTGTGGGACTTTATCGAACGCTTTGCTGAAATCCAGATAAATAGTATCGACGTTTTTTCCTTGGTCCACTGCTTCGGCCAAATGTTCCAGTACTTCAGGTAGGTTAGTAGTACATGATTTGCCAGTTCTGAAACCGTGTTGGTGATCTGTTAATAGGTTGTTACTGTCCAAATGTTTTACTTTTTCATCACGTACAATTCGTTGAAGTAGTTTGCCTGGAATAGAAGTTAGGCTAATGGGCCGGTAGTTTTCTACTTTATGATGGTAACCATTTTTGAAGATTGGTGTTACATTCGCTATTCGCCAGCTGTCAGGGATCACTCCTTCTTCCATAGATTTTTTTGAATATGAATTCCAATGGTTCCACTATTTGGTCAGTGGTTTCTAATAACAACTTAGGATAAAAGACGTCAGGCCCTGGTGATTTGTTGGGATTCAGTTTGTTATGGCCTTTCTAATTTTTTCCTTGTTGATATCAATCTGGGATAATGCAGTCTGATGTGGTCTCACCGGGAAGTTCGGAGAATCATCGTTATCTGGTCTGTTGAATACCGTACCGAAATAGTTGTTCAGTTCTTCAGTAGTTTCTTGGTGGGAATTGGTGATAGTACCGTCAGCTTTTTCCACGTTTGTTACAGACATACCTGTGCGGGGTTTTCCTTTTACGTACTTCCAGAATAGCTTGCTGTTGTTATTTATGTCTTCTGCTTATTTGTTTTCGTGCTGATAATGAGAATTTTGGATCTTGTTGGTTGCGACGTTCCTAGCTAGTTTGTAAGAATTGAAATTCTCCTCCGCCTTACAGTGAAGATATTTCTTCCATTTTTGTTTTTTTAATCGAATGGATTTTTGGGCCTCTAAATATGTGGGACTTCCATCCGGATTTGTTCGGAGATGTATTCTTCACGGGTATTTTGTCTTTTATTAGTATTGTAGTGGTTTCAAGAAAGACATTCCAAGATTGATCCGGTGACTTGTCCTCAAATATTCTAGGCCAGTTTATTTTGTCTAATTCTTCACGTAAAGAATCGTATTGTATTAACGTACATACATGTACATCGACATTAATGGGGATTCTGAATTTGTTTTCTCTGAGCAAAACATATGATATCAGGCCAACAAGATGCACAACTAATAAATAATAGTCTGTACTAGAAATGTCTTGGTTTCCTTGATATAAGTCCCGAGCTACAGGCTGATGACCATAAAAAATAATAGTCTATATTAGAAAAGTCTGGGTTTCCTTGATTTATATCCAGAAATTAAGGCTGATGACGATAAAAAATAATAGTCTATGTTAGAAAAGTCTGGGTTTCCTTAATATATGTTCAGAGATACCGGCTGATGACGATGAAAAAAAGTCTATATCAGAAATGTCTGGGTTTCCTTGATATGTGTTCAGAGATACCGGCTGATGACGATGAAAAATAAAGTATGTATTAGAAATGTCTTAGTTTCCTTGAAATATGTCCAGAGATACCGGCTGATGACGATAACAAATACAGTCTATACTAGAAATGTCTGGGTTTCCTTGAAGTATATCCAGAGACTGGCACATTCTTTCCTTATCTTCTGTTCGTTCAACAGTCTCTTTTGCATGTTTGTATTATGCTGGTGGTTTCATATTGACGGTATTGTTACGCCTTGGTTTGATAATCATTTTATGTGAGCGATATTCAGATGTTATCGACATATTTATTAGAAAGCAATGTAATAGTATCAACGCCTAAATTTGTGTTGTATTGAAACGGCCAGTTGCGCCTCGTCTGGATCCTCTCGTCAATATAACGAGTCGTAGTCACTGTCTACTACCTTTGAAGATTTAGGACACCGCTAAATGTATAGGTTGGTTTAGAGAACCAAAGTTGACTGATATGGTCCAATTATGTGTTTTCTTATGCGTTGGAGAGTTATCTCCACTTAGACTAGTACTATATTTGCATACATTTGTACATGTTGTTACCAGAAAGGTACACTGAGCGCTGCTCTAGATAAAACCGTAACTCACTAAGATTATATGAAAGAATAACCAGTAACACCGATAAACAAGTCAAATGTTGATTATTGATAAAGCAATAGTTAAATTATGAAAGTTTACATAAATACAGTCTCACACACTCTTCCCCTAGCTTAACTGTTCACAATGGCCAATCAATTAGACCCAAAAAGTCCACCTCAAGGTAATGAAACAGCATTCATACATTAATGTAATAAGAAAACTTGATAACCAACAGTATATTACTCTATCAACTAGCCACAACAAAACTTGGATGGAATGACATTTATAAAGAGTGATGACACTCCTAAATCACAGTAATGCTTATATATATATATTTATAACTGAAGCCCTATGTTCCCATTTGACTCTTATAAACTAGAATTACTGTATATTAGATGATGAATAAAGCACAATAATAATTAAAAGTCTATTAGAATCCTATAAATGGCTGGTGATGACACCAAGCACCAAATTAACTTAATAGACGAGCCAAATATCCCTTATCTCTTTCCCTATTTCGGTGGTGACACCGTCCTATACTAATATATTTGATTTACTATACACATGGAAATTAGCCCCGCCCCTCTCAGATAGTAAACAGACAGCGGTGATGACACCGGCTTCTGCCCTAGAATGATAGGCTAATTATATAAGTGCCTGTTTAATATTTAGAATTCGAATATCCCTATCCCTAATAACTAGTCTAAGACTTACTGTACAAACAAGAAATTGACCACGGTGGAGCACAGAAAACTACACTAAAAACCCGGTCTAGGTCGTCTGCCCAACTGAGGATTCGCCGCTGAATCCGGCCTTTTATACTTTTTCGACGTAACCCCAAGCCTGCCCCTTTTACCTTATAAGGAATGAAATCGCATCTCCAGACATCTTTGCCCTGCCCCTAATTACCATATAAGGAGTGGCCGCGTCCTCAACCGAAAACCCAAAACTCCCCAAACGCATCTCCGACCGAATCACCGTCGTATCCCCAATACTATTCTAACCGGCAATAATATGCAAACAGTACGCTTACGCCACCAAATATAGTTCTACCAAATAAGTTCGTAATAAAATATTGGGAAATTATCTAAGTCAGAAACATTCTTAAGTTTATCATAACAATGCATACAAACCTTTTCTAATTATAATTTAGCTTACAAGAATGTCGAATTCGTGAAATAAGTGAGTTTGTCGTCAGTTCACTGTTCCGCCATTTACAACAGTTGCTCGAGGGAAGCAGATGAACGGTGCACAAACAATTGCCCAATATAGCGAGAGTAGCCCGTTTACCAATGAAAGTATGGATCAATAAGGTTTCTGGCAAGGTATTTAAACTAACATAATATGATTTGGCTAAAAAACCATGCCTATAAACATACACTTGTTCGGATATCAGACACACTCTTTGGCTTTGTGTTGTCAATGTAAACAAAGATGGCGGCGACCCTATCCACAAAAATAGGCCTACTAGAAAAATATTAAACAAGTTGCGATCAAGCTGAAACTTGGTCAACGTGGCACTCAAACATCATTTTCACTATTCTCAACACTCCCTGGCTGTAGTAAATGTTATTTTCAATCAGAAACCAAAATACTCTCGGACACAATCAGCTGATTTTAAAATCAGCTGATCAGCACCACTAAATTTACAAACTCGCTAGTTCCTACATAAAAATAACCTTTAACTTTACAAACTAGGCCTATATGACACAACCATATTCTAGCATTTATACAATAACTTTCATCTATAAAAAACAACTTTTAACTGTATAAACATAGAGAATTCACACAATTTATCCAGGCTGCTCGAAAATACTATAATACTAATTAAGGTTGGTAAGGCACAACAGTGTGAAAATAACCATAATAAATATCCTATAAAGTGCTACCAAATAGACACTTTTTCGACTCTGTTACAGTATTAATGTCTGGTTTTCTGAGTATGTATTAATGTAGACCTGGAATGGTATCTGTATTTATGTATATGTATTTGTGTGTTGTGGTAATGTTTGGTTTTCTGAGTATTTATTATATGTAAACTGATAATGGTATCTGTATTTATGTGTTGTGTTAATGTCTGGTTTTCTGAGTATTTATTGTATGTAAACCTTGAATGTTATCTGTATATGTGTCTTGTGTTAATGTTTGGTTTTCTGAGTATTTATTTTATGTAAACCTGGAAATGTATAGGTATTTGTGTGTTGTGGTAATGTTTGGTTTTCTGAGTATTTATTTTATGTAAACCTGGAATTGTGTCTGTATTTGCATACCGTGTTCGTGTTAAGTTTTCTCTTGTGTTTGCTTCATGCACGCCTGGATCGCTGTCCATTTGTGTTGATATGACAAATGGTGTTTATAATATGACCTATATACCTATTAACTGTGCGGCACGGTCAGAAATTCGGTCATTAATGCCAAGATCAAGCGAACAGTCCTCATTACTAGGTTGAAAACATGTGCGCTTTGTTTAAAAATAAACCTAGATTTGACACTATGTGTATGTCACTACCATAGTAGTACGCAGAATCTTAACGACTTATTTGAACTTGAATTTATTTAACTAATAATCACAATAAAATAAAAGAACATATATATATATATCATAGACAATAAAACTATGCATAAAAATGCAACAGACAAAATGTCGACAATTAGAGGCAAAAATGCATGCGTTCCAGAAGGACACGTATTCTGCCACACTCACACAGAAAAATAAAGTCAGGCCGCCGTTAAATATGCATACACAATTATCGTTTCTGTGGACAATGAAGTACTCACTTCAACTGGAAATGTTCACCAAATTATTCGCATTTTAAAGGTGAAAAGCCTTGTATTTTTAATAAATCAGTTAATAAAGCAACTTTGTGGAATAGTTAAGTCTTAAATATGTGGAATATTTCAAAGTTTTTTCTCAATGAAAAGCATGACAACGATAACGGCATGATGCAATGATACTACTTTATCTTCTTATCTTACAATATCATTACTTCAGTCTCTTGTGTAATTAAGCAATGATACTACTTAATTTCTCGGAACACGTTCCAAATTGCGATACCGGAATACAAATGTAAGTAATGCCCAATTACACCGCGCCCTTAAGGTAAATGTCATATAACTCATTCATATTTGTAAAATGTTTAATGTAGTTCGCGAACCCTGTCTTAAAGTTCTACACTTTTAAAAAAAAAGCTCATATCTGTGTTTATACCCGCAATATAACGAATCGATGACTAATGTAATCGCAAAACCCGAGATTAATTAAATACAAAGACGTCGAGAACTGTGATAGTACGTTACTTCACGTAGGATTATTGACTACCTGCCTTGTTTCTAGGCATTCGTTTTACATATTTATTATAAGATTACTTTGTACTTAATGTATACATAATTCTTTGAATAAATGATTTTGGTTAAACAGAATACGTTAGCCAATAATTTATGGATGGAATGTTCAGCTTATTTAATTAAATATCGCTATGACTAATACTGTCCTTTTGCATAATGTTTACATTTTACCCATATTCAAAAATATAGTACATAATTACTAATAAGAGTTTTAAATGTCACAATTTAGGATCAGGAGGGAGACCGACCCTCCTCCCGAAAAATGAATTAACAAAAGGGAAAAAAAGAATAAATTACAAGCAGTAAAGATGTTCGCTATATTATATTAAAGGATCCATACGCTATCCTAGCAAAGCTCATGGTCTGTTTATTTCAAATTAAAGCTTTAAAACTAAAAACATATTTCTCTATGCGTGTCACACAACGTTACATACCAAATTGTTCCATCGAATCATATCTGGTTATGAATAGTATAATGCTAAGCAATGAAACAGATATTTACATAAGTCAGTCCCCTCAAATTATTTGGGGTTTTTTTTGCAGTAAATATGTGGAAGGCTGTGTTTCGGTCTAGTGCATTTAAAAATACTCCGGCGTCATGGGTCCAACTTCTTTCTATATTTGGTAGACATGACAAATGGAGACGTCTAAAAATATAGCATTCTGTGTCAAATTAAACATGTCGGCTTACATTTTTCTTCCTTGCTACATATTTATGTGTTGCACTCGTCTTTTTTTACATAACATACAGATTTTAACAGATGTGATAATGTCATGTTTGAAAACACAGCCAAGAAGATTAAACTATCTTACTTCTGTGGATTTAAAAGTAATATCTCCATGGTATAGTTAAGTTCAAATTTAAATGTTTTTTATTTCTAAAGTCATCAAATCGTATACATTGCACTATACCCCAAACAGTCCACTGATAAAGAAAACGATCAAAAGTAAAGTAGAGAGTGTTATGACGTTCTATATCTAAATAGTTAACGTAAAATCTCAAAAATAAGCCGACCTGAAGAAGGCTTATCCTAAAAATAAGAACGTATTGAAGCAGTAATTTCATTTGAGTTTTTCGCTCCGAAAGTATTCCGCTAAATGATGATTACGATAAGTGTAGACTATCTACATTGGTTTCTATCGTAATCATTGTTGGTGCTCTAATTCATAAATCCGCTAATCTGTTTTAATTTGGTGTTGCACTGGAACTTGAGTGGGCCAAACTCAGAACGTTTGCAGTAAGCAGAAAATCTAATTCGAAAAGTTAGCACATGTCAAATGCTATTCCTATAACGTGTTTCTTCTCTATGTGGATTTTTGGTATGTATTTATAGAGTTTGGTTACTTGATGCACAGTCCATGGGAGTTCTGGATTTGTCATATTTTATCAAAATACACAAAATAATGTACAGTGGATCTTTCACTAAAATAAACTGCATCAATAACTAGCACCATTCGACATAATCATTTCCTCAAATATATAAACGCTTGAATTTTCTAACTATCAAAGAATATAGGATTCAGTTTGTTTTCGAATCTTTTTAAGGGGAAAGGGTTTCGCAAAAACGTGAAATAAAAGTTTTAATTTCCTAACTTTTTTATGTAACGCCCAATTCATTCAAGGAATGGTGAATGTGACCAACTTGTTCGACCAGGTTCACATATGACGTGAGACATACGTCGTTCTGTGTGTTTTTGTCGAATTTGACAAGAAAAATGATAAGTAACAACTAACCGTACATACGGACTTCACTTTTCATTAGTCGTGTATTTCGTTAACATTCCATGATTAATTTGCGTGTACTCTAAACAAGATACTCTACTTCAGAACAAAAAGTTTTCTGACATCGCTAGTAGAATTGGATAAGATTCATTGTACATACTTTTATCATATAAGAGCATTATCTCTATCTGCTTTGTTGTTTTCTCTCACGAAACCATGGTGAACATGTATTAAGGGCATCTAAACAGCAAATCCGGTCAAAAAAGTGATATTTACAAGACCATAAATTCCTAATATGGTGCAATTTAACAGAAATAACTTGACGAGTTTTTAGTATGTATCATGGCAAACCGTGCGATTGCTGTTGACATGTAATTTGTTAAGCTGTTTGTAAATTATAACAAAAAATAGGAAAAATTAATGTTTCAGGGGGACATAATTAGCTCATTTGTGTCGCATATATTGCACAAAATAGCGATGTCGTTTTTCTCACAAGTGTCTAAAATACAAAAAAAGGAGCATTAGTTTGTCCTGATTTGACTTATAAATATATATGAATACTGTTTTTATATTGACCTTGAATTGCAAATGGCGGCTGTGAATAACATTACGCAAAAATGCCATAAAGGGAGACATTTAAATCAATGGAAATGCGCCTATACCATACTTTTTAGACATCGGGTCGTAGTAAAAAAAGATCTTTTAAACTGAGTTTGTGGCTTCTTTCAGAAATAGAAATATTTTACCCCAAACTCAACGGTTGACATTTTTTTCTAAAAGCAGTCGTTTTGTCATTTCTAGAGTTTCACAACGATGCATTGAGTAGGGTCCGTAAAACATACGTACAGCAGCTTGAAGAGAAATAATGTGATGTCATTGTTTGTATAAGTTAGCGACATTCGTGTGAAAGGAGGCATTACTATTGCATGGCTTTATGAAAGCAATCAACTTAACGCCTGTTAATTTTAAAAGGGAGACATATATTCATTTAACAGCCACATACCTAAACTAGTTTGACCTAAAGGTTCCCTGTCACTGGGGAGAGGGGATCGATACGAGTTGTTCTACCTTATATACCAACATACTCCTGAAATGTCATGTGCAACGCACATATGTACATCTTCAAGAAGCAAATTAACCTATGTAAGATGCCTGCTATATTTTCAAACAATACATGTTTATTTTATACCAGTAAAACTGATATTTGAGACCCCCATCTTTCTCGCCACAGTTGCGATACGAACACCATTTTTGTTCATCAGAAACACATTCCCTTTCGCAGCTGCCGTTCTTCCTGGACTGTTCATATTGCGTTAAAATGTGATGTTTACAATGATTAATTATAAATAGAGACTTTATGAGTACTATGGAGATAGACATATTATATTCAGTAATGTTCATTAACGTCCAGACAAGGGACAGACAGATGTTACGTTCGGTTTCCGGTCCTGTCTCATTTCGACCGCTTTTAACCCTTTAATAATTAATTACAAAGAAAGTAGGTTGTAACACACTTAGTATTCTCATGACATTTCAGAATAAGGTCAGCCTAGCGAACAGAAGTTTTGCATCAGCGCGTGTATGATGCATTGGAGATGTGCCTCTGACAGCAGATGTGATTTTTCGAAACAATTATGCAGAAATGATAAGCACGTATTGTATTAGGTCATGGTAATTATACAAACAGTGTTTAATACGCCCATTGATAATGAATAATTAGCTTGAAGAAATGATGAATTGTGTAACTGAAATATTTGGTATAAACACGGTTTATTGTTTTAGATTGATGGTCTTGTTTGTTAATTAATTTGGGTGAAGATATTAGTTTTCTTGTGGTAAAATGATAGCGTTTCTTTTAATGTTGCCGCCAGGCTCCATGTCTACAGCAGGTTAATTATGCTGATTTATTGTAACTTAGTCCCAAAACAATATGCATATGTGTGTGTGATGTACATGTAAACTATCAGTAAATGTGATGATCGTTTATTTATGATAAACACCTAGTGTCTTTATCACAGTTACCTTCATGACAATATCATATATGCTAATAATCCTAATCTCGTATGAGGTAGTGTCTCAGGAAAACTACACTGTCCCGTTCCGGTCCAACTCTACGTACAAGGTGTAGAACAACTCGTTATATCTGTTTATCATAGAGATTTGATGTATGTATAGAAGATCACATATTTAGCTTCTGTCAACTACATTATCATTTATATGTTGCATTTTCAGGATCCTAAACACTGAAATTGAATAATGATATTTCCTACCAAACATACACGATGTTCACCTTTTCATGTTATAATGACTACTTTAGATGCTGTGGTGGGTCACCATACAGTGGTGTACTATAATCCATCTCAACAATCGCTTCAGAGCATTTTTCTTTATCGACACTATTAAGTTGTCACAGTTATACTACATGTACAAAGAATTTACGATATTACATGTTCATAAACAAAGAACCAGTCTGAATTAACAATACAATTATATGTAGAACTATTCAATATAGCCTTTTCATTTGACGTATTTCACACTGTTCATTTTATATATTGCCTACAATGTTACATCAAATCAAAAGATTAATATGCTACATGTGGTATCATTGATTTATGCTATGTAAATGCCTTTGCCTTTTATTAATTATCGATTTCTGCTAATTTTATCCTTTTAAGTGTTTTACTTTGAATGTTTGATATACAATGACAAATTGGCAAAAACATTAACTGTACATGAGTAGCATGCTTGTATAATACGCAATGTACACCACTGATACAGAAAATTCTGACGAATATATCCGCTTTAATAAAACCATAGGTATATGTAGCAGATGACTTCGAATGTAATACATTGTAGGTAGTGGAGGAAAATCAGAATTCTGTGCTACATTGTTCATATCGAAACGTTAAATTGAGCTGACCCAACCAGGAGTAGCACGTGGAAAACATTCTAAGACGTTCAACTCAAGGACATATCTGCTGTATATCGTCTTTCGACATATGTACGAAGAAACTTCCCAATCGACTTACTTGTTTTTCAAAAGTTTCAAAATAGTTATTATGATGCGTTTTAGAAGTGATTTTGAAGATAGGGATTTTATTGATCATATGAATGAGACTTCAATAGAAACAGAAATAAAAGAAAGAAAAATATTTATTAATTTTAAACATTATCAGTAAGTAAAAGACGCCACGGGAGCACAGTATCAAGGGAAATGGGTACATTTACATTAGGAAATGATTTAAGGATGCAATATCCTGTCGTTGGCGCTAACAATCATACTAGTTAACATAGAATAATACTCTCTCGACGTATACATTAAAGTCTGCGAAATTAATTAATAATTAGACATATTAATAATTAATAACATACACATCTTTTCAATTTAACTAATCTGCATTTGCTGTTTATGCTTAACTATAATATGCAATTAATCAAAGCACTATATGTGTTAAAATTGTGGTTAGGGACGAGCATGAAATATACTCCTGATATAAATCATAGTCGAGAATTGTTTTGAGTTTTGTGGGGAAAATTACAATATCTATTATATTGCTAAGGTCATTTGAGATGTAGTTAGGGAAAAAACCCACTCATTATATTATATTGAATCATAAATATATGACTTGGAACTATACTATTTCTTTGTGCAGCACGAAATCAGACGTGACCGGTGTTTCTTGATAAGCCCAGTCAATCTGTTGTCACCAACAAATCTGTCATTTTAGATTGTGACGTAACATGGATTTGTATGGCGGATGACGACGATGAAGCGGAAGACGCTTGCCCTGCGGATCACCTGATCTTATTTTTCTTTCACTGTATCAAAGGTATCCATGTAGATATTTGCATTTTTCGCATCTTAGCCTCGCCTTTTCTATATTGATTTATAATCAGTTTTGTTATTACTGTATGTCGGTATTTTCTGTTGGTTGCAAGCTTTTTCGTCGGCAGTGAAAGTTTTCTATAAATCGTCAATAGAGAGAGCAGAAGCACTTAAATTATGTTTATAAACAGGTTTTCCATTTTTAAATGTAGTCATGTGACAAAAGTGATTGATCGAGTTGAAAAAAAAATCGTTATATTAAAATATGTGTATTGTTTTATTAAAGATATTCATTAATGGTTGATTGATCTATCCTATAGAAAATTATTCAAATAACAGACAATTTGATGAATTATGAGCAAACCGACGCAAGCTTTGTGATGTGTATGGTAAAACACAAAAATGCAATTAATTAAATCTAGAACATCTATAAATCGTCAATAGAGAGAGCAGAAGCACTTAAATTATGTTTATAAACAGGTTTTCCATATAATATAGACTTTCAAAACTTTCATTTCACTTCCATTACTTTCAAATTTACTTACAATAAATATGTAGCAAGGCAGCATTTATAATTGAGCTGTGTTATAATTGTCCTTAACAAGTTGAAATCATACCTTACAAATTGAAAACATCAACTGATACGTTTCAATAGTATTCTTTCTTCTGATGCCAAGCAGTTATTTTAAAGTGGGACGACTGTTTCGCAAGGTGTCAGTATAATGTGACCAGGTGGTATGTCCTGCCAGATGTCTTCGGCAGTATGTTTAAGAGAAATAGCACTACACGCAAGTATCATCCTGCATTCCAGGAAGGCCATCCGTAAATGACCATAGCTGTTGTTACCATGTTAAAGAATACAAAATCAAAATAAAACGGAAACCAATCTTATGTCAACATAATGGTTTGTAAGATAAGGTTTTTCAAATGTATATACTGTTCTAGATCAATATATTTGCTTCTGAAAGCAATACAGTTTTCATCCATTTTGTCAGTTAAACATCAAATTGAATATACGGAAACTCCTACTGTTTCAATTGATTGATGCATATTGATATAAAGCCGTGTATAGCACTCTTACTAGACACCTTAAAAGCACCATATGTAAAGGTACCCGACTTTTACTCCCACTTTCTTTCCTTTTTCTAGTGGAAACATACCAGACTATTTTCTCTCTTTAACCACGACCTTGTTAATCCTTAATGAGGAACACTTAACCACAATTGCATGGGTCTAATTTGCTTGTTAGCTTAAATCTAATTCGAACGATCGTGCATAATACACAATGACGCAGTTCTACGTGTAACACAGGAACTATGTCGGACTGTTCCGGATGTGCAATGCATTCATTTTGTCTTAATCGGTATATTTTTATTTAGGTTTTCTTATTTATCACATTGTTACCACAATAGATTCCGACTTTGTCTTTTGGCTTGGACTCTATGTTCTAACCCGTTACAAGTAAAACAATATGTTACTAGCGACTTTTGTTTAATATTAAATGAAGTAGATTCATTTAGATAGAGTTTAAACCTGGATGGGTAATCCCTGTGGTGTTCCCCTTGTTTTACAATTGTTTTACAATCATGTGGCACATATCACGTTTAATTTTTTACACACATTATCAAGACACAATGGAGTGCTTAACTCTGTCATTAAACAGAAATATTGATTTGTATTATGGATCTAATTCCTTGTCAATCATGCAAATTTACGCCCAGTTGTACAAACACCGTCAAGCTTATTTGTATATTATGTTAATATTTCAAACTGATTCCTGTCAATATTAAGAAATACTCATAAATAACGTCATGTATCTGCTTTATGGTATCGATCACATGCTATTTGAATAAGGGACTTATATTAAAATTGACAGCAAACCTGTAAAGATGATATTTCCGTTATGAATGACAGATGAACGATTGGCGGTCTATTGATCCTTGACAAAGGTCAAATATCACGTATCCTATAATTTATCATTGTGTATTAGAACCGGATAGAGGCATTACTGCCGGGAAAGTCAATAATTGGTGATTTATAGAGGGAGAATTGACACATATATGTCAGAGTACGGATAGGTGTATCACAAATACATTTTTAAATGTAGTCATGTGACAAAAGTGATTTATCGATTTGAAAAAAAAAATCGTAATATTAAAATATGTGTATTGTTTTATTAAAAAGATATTCATTAATGGTTGATTGATCTATCCTATAGAAAATCATTCAAATAACAGACAATTTGATGAATTATGATAAAACCGACGCAAGCTTTGTGATGTGTATGGTAAAACACAAAAATGCAATTAATTAAATCTAGAACATCATACGTGCATCTTTACAATTAATTACACCTGAGAAGCAAAATTGACAGGGTAAGAGATAAATGTGCGGAGGCGGTGTGTTGTGTGTCAGAAACAGGTGTTACATAATGTTGTTGCGTGGGATTGTGGGGTGAAATTAAAGGTTAGTGTGTTAAACAAAAAACTGTTAACTTTTTGTTTATTCTACAGCAAATTAGAAACAAGTTATTCACTCTTGTTGGCACGAACTATCGTAGGAGGAAACCTGAGTTCTCAGAGAAAAAACGTGGTCAGGCAGGTGACCCCTTATATCACCGATTGTTTGATGAAAGGCGACTGCGCGAAAGCTATACTAATATGTTTGATTAAATTAAACTAAATATATATATATAGATATATTTATAACTAATACATCGAGATATCATATCATTAGTATACAAAGATTTCATATAACAGATGCATAGATGTATCATATAGCAAATACATAGATATATCATATAGTAAATATATAGATGTATCCTATAGCAAATACATAGGGAAATCATATAGCAAATGCATAGAGAGGTCATATCGCTAATCATATAGATATCATCTAACTAATACATCGATGATATTGAAAGGTTTCCCATTGAATATAGCATATATTTCTCACTCGTATAACAGAATATATCGATATTATGTCATACGAGTGAAATATATGTTATATGATTTTTTTTTTTTTTTGCATTTCATTCAAGAGATGTCATATAACTAAAACTTGGAAATATATAACTAATAGATATCATGCAACTAATACATAGAGATATATAACTAATACATATATATATATATCATATTACTAACACATAGTATAACTAATATATATACATATCATGTAGCTAGTATATAGATATATCATGTACCTAATACATTGAGATATCATATAACTTATACATTGGGAAATATAACTTATACATAGATATATATAAATTATTTATAATACATACAGATATATGATTAATGTACCATGTAACTAATATAGAGATATATCATGTAACTAATACATACATATATGTACCTAGTACATAGAGATAAAATGTACCTAATACATAGAAATATCATATAACTAATATATAGTGATATCATATAACAAATACATTAAAAAGATATATAACTAATACATACTACATAGAAATTTCATATAACTAAGACATTGAGATATGTAAATAATACAAAGTATATAGTATATAACTTATACATAGAGATATATAACTAAAATATAGTGATATCACATAACTAATATATAGATATATCATAGAACTAGTAAATAGAGAAATCCAGAGATATCATAATATCTAGTACACTATCTTACTATCGTATTTTGGATTTTGGATGTTGATATTGTTATTAACAACGTAAGAAAATTGTTCATAATGCTGCTCATACACCATTTAACGTACATGTACAACAGAACGATAGTAACTGTTCTTTTTCGATATTTAGCCTTTCAATGAAATCAAATAGCATAATGATTTGACAAGATTATTGGACCCAAACAATAGTGAAACTCCACTTTTCGCGGATGAATTAATTCCGATACACTTTATGTTTGATGCTCATTATCAATATTAATGTTCATGCTATCAAATGTTTATTTGGGTATTATATATGTCATCTTTAGTTTGTTTATTCAGGTGTAATATATATTTAACATCAGATACTGTGTTTGATATGACCGGTTTATTGCCATGGTCATGGAGCCGTTAAAGAATACAGAAAAGTATCATGATATATATCTGATATTGATGAATACGTCATATGATACCCCCAATCTGGAGGTTAGTCATTCTTAATGATTATGACGTGTTTACACACAACAAGGACAATATAGACTATGTCTCAATACACGCCTTTTTGCGTACGTCTAGGGAATAACCAGACATAAATATGTCCAATGCTGACCCAGCATAGAATTTGACCTTGTACGTTGGTCACCACAAATACGCTATTACACCTGGTCATTACATCGCTCTTTCAGCTGTTTTGTAAGTCCGTCTTCACCAGACTTCATGATAGTATATTTTTATAAGGATTTCTGGTTTAGTTTTATTTGCGATTTCTTACCACTTTGTTTGTTAATACAGCCGAACTGTCATTATTCTGTTCACAATGCCTCTAATGTATCGCTGTAAATAATAATAAAAAAAACAAAAACAGAGACAATTAGTCCAATTGATACAATATAAGTAATATAAGAAAGATAAAACACAGTAACAATGAAGTCAAACTTCACATATACAGAGTATAAAATAAGATAATAGGTAACGAACAATGAAGAATACATAAAAACTGACACAATGCGAAACGCAGTAAACTTTAACCTATTAGATTTTTTTAAAGTGAAGAATTACATAATATGCAATTGAGTTAGGACAAAGTTTGTAACAGTTTAAACTAAGTATCTTTTTTATAATAAATGGTTTTAATTATCGATACTGATTTGTTCAAAAGTTAAAAAAAAATGATAAGGGAACAACGTTAATGAAATTATATTTACATTCTGTGCTGCATTTGCCTATAGGGACCACGGAACCAAATGATTTCCCATAGACGGTAATGTTAACGTTTACCACTGTACTGCTTAAATGGAGTTTTCAACACTGGTCCAGTAGCCATAATTTTGAAGTATGTCATCTCGGAAACCTCTAAATAGAATGATAAAAAATTCTACCAATTTGAACTTTTTTTATATGGAGGCCACCATCTTGTATTGAATTCAGCACCAAAAATTCATCTAAATTTACAACAAAATACACACTTGATTAACTCCCCCTGACAAAACAGGCTAGCAAAAAAAAAAAAAACTTTTTTTCTACATATTTTACATGTACATGCACTGCCCAACCCACAACTTTGGAAACTTCTCTCACCTAAATATCCAATCAGTAGGCCCCGATGCATTCACATTCCTATTAAATCTTCTGCCCAAACGGGGAAAACCCACAATCTATTTTTGATTTGGTTCTGTGGTCCCTATATGTCGTTAGTAAACCAAATTGTATTCATGAGACTGTGTTCTACAATTTACACTGATACGCGGTCAGTGTAGGAATAACGCTCCAGGTGTTGCACGCAAAAACAATGGCCCCCAGTTACTTTCGGCCTAGAGGGCTTACGAATGCTAGCATTTATTTACATTTATAAGCTACCACAAACAAATGAAGCAACTTCACAAGTTATGAGAGTAATATTTTATAATTTAAGAAAATATAGTCAAGACTATAAGCGCCATTCTCGATCTAATCGAAATAATCAAATTGTCAATGTCGTCAAATTCACAAGGGCTCATTTTCCGAATTTTTAAAAATGCAAGACACGACAACATTTAAAGTCCAGTATTTATACTATCAAAACATTCTTGTAAAAAGTCGAGAGAATCGACATGGTTTCCGGTTGTGTATGCATACTGGATTTTAGCTTTGTGGTTATTCACTGATGTCAAAGGCCTACCTTACAAAATCGAGCTCCTGTGAAGTTGAACATCGTCTGCTAAGTTAGCGACACAGATGTGACCGGTTAGACTGGAATCTGTTTCGAACGAAATATCCTTGGAATCGTTTTCACCTTCTGATAAGACGACTTTCATCTATAATTTAAGAGCTTATATTCTTCTAAAAATAACGTAAATCCAATCAATAGAAACATAAGTGTTTCTATGGAATCAAGTGTGCCCTGTGCAATACCCGTTCAACGCCGCATCACCTCTAAATCTGAACCGTATATCATTACGCAGAAAAACGGTTTGATTTTAAACAATCAGAAATTATACATTTATACATGAGGTTATCTACAAACGTATTTGAAATATAAAATAAAGCCAAATTTGTTCAAAAAACATTGTATGTGTTTGGTACTAATAACGACATGAGGGACTATTATTATTCCTTCAGAAAATTCGGCTGTTCCAGTATTTGCACTTGATGACGTCAGTCATAGGGTAAGCGGCAAGTTTAAACGCGTCAGACCCTGCATTAAAAAAAAAATCTTTATGAATGTAAATATAAGCATAGAACTGTTACCAAATGGTAGCATACATTCGATATGAATACAATTCGGGTGACATAAATAAAATTGTATTCATATCGACTGTATACTACCACTTAGTAACAGTTCAATGCTTAAGTATGTCGTGTATTTTCACCTAGCAACACTGAATATGTAAATATACAATGCCATTGTTCGGTATTATTAGATTTTACAAAGAATTCTTGAGAAATATGTAAAGTTTTTGGAGGCCTTTTGATCAAAATTTATTTGTAAAACTAGACCGTCGTTTCATGCCTTATTAGTCAACAGTCAAAGATTTTTGAATTTTAACTGATATTAGAGCATGAAGCAACTATTTATTAACTAAATAAACAAAAATTCTCAGACGTAGATCTGATCTAGAAGCCAAACCGTCATGTAAAAAACTTCGGCAATAAGAAAGACGCTTCAGCAAAAGCATTTGACTGATTGGGCGCGTGCGGATATTCTATGTTTGTCAACATTTTGACTATTTGACCGGTTATTCTCTCGCTATTTTCTGGAAAGAAGTCGAAAATAACACGTATACAAATTGAAAATATGTTATGTCAATCAAAATGTCTTATTTTAATATTCCATTTCGTCGTTATATTCAGTTGAATTAAGTTTCTAGTACAAGGTACATCCTGAAAAATTATACCTCCTTTCAAAAAGATTTTTTTTTCTGGTCGGTATAAACCATGGAAAAAGCGAAACGAATATATGAATATAATAGTAGATTTTAACATCATATCCAAGTTCTGGAGAAATAAAGTGTAGTTATTTTGATTAATTATCGCAGAAACGCCATCACTGTTTTAGATACGATATATGTGACATCAGAGCCTAATCGATAATATCAACATGAGCTTTCCTATTTAGGTCAATGGTAGTGTTCTTGTAAATCTGTTGTGTGTACTAATCAGAGGAAAATAAAACGTTGATATTATCACATTATCAAAATTATTAGAAAGAAAATGCTATTGTTTATAACCAGGAATAAGTCTGATATGTTGATTGTAATCAGAAAAAAAAATAAAACAAAATTTTATTTAAATTTCATTATAAATGACTTGATGGAAGGTGATGGCATGAAATTAATGAAAAGTGCTCTTGTGTTAGACGCTGGTTCAACTGATAATAAAATGTAACATTAATTGTATTATAATTATAAAAAATGACAAATTATTCCTTCATTATTGCGAATTAATTGATGGATAACATCAAATTTAGCTTTATCATTTAGGTCAGGTCCTACGACAGTGTCCTTGTAAATCAGCGAATTAAACAAACGTGTAATGATAAATTGGACATAAATTTATAATTAATTACCGAGGTACATGAACCTATCTCTATTGTCAATATGAGGTTGTACAACGCCAGTTATCCGCTCTGTACTGGCTTGATTGTTGTAGCCCTGTACTATATATTGCAATGGACATGACTTTTATATTTGTCGTACATGACAGGATAACCCTATTTGATTATATACATGTTTTAATGACATTTGACTAATGAGATCTGTGTGGGAGGAGGAAACAGTTCATTTACTCCACTAACCCTGATATATGTATATATAGGTTTAGCTTGAGATGGCGCGACATTATAATAATTATCTTATAAAGTACATTCCTAAAAGTAAAAAAAGGCTTAGGGTCACCCCAAATTTCATAGTCACTACGCTGTAACTGCATTAAGATCGAGGATATTATATGTTTTTGTGAAGATATATAGCTGACCTGTCCAAATCAGCTGATGGTATGGTATACAGTGTTCTTCATTTAATCTAGAAATAATTAGTTATAGTCACTTTATGGGCAGCGCTGTTTATACTATCTATTGTTACTTTTTAATTTCTGTGATAATGTCAATCAGATAGACTTATGTCAGTGACATTCAGAAGACATAAATGTACCGTATTTTGTAATAAGGCGACACGTCACAGGCGATATAACAGAGCGGTGTGTTTCATTATTACAGTTTACTGTTTTGGAACAGGTTAAGTTGATTACTCGTGAACAGAGGTTTCAGTCAAATCTTCGGTTATTAAGTCAGGAACGCCACAGACAATGAGAAAACGTCTTATCAATGCGTGCACTGACACGGAAATACAGTCAGTTTCCTTGATCAAATAACAAATCTTAGTACTGACAAGTTATCAAGATTATCTAATAATAATAAATTTATAGTTATCGTTTTGTGTTGGCTCAATGACAAAATTGTCATTTACATTGGTAATCTTAAAACATCATAATTGATGATTTTCCTGAATCGTTCTTGATGATTTATGACGTCATTTTTGCGTTTCTAGGTCAAATACATATATAAGATGATACTGACTATCCATGACATTACAATTTGTTCTCTGTCAGTTTACAATCATGAAGCGGAAGTGATCAGACTCTTGTATTTTATTTCTTCAATTAAATTATTTTGATGAGCTAGAATTTAACATCAGTACAGATAATACAAACGTTACACTTAGATGCAGTTATAATTCCTATGGCTACATTAACACTACATATTATCATTAAAACATATTTCGTTATATGCCGAGTCATACATGTACAGTGGGATGGAAATAGTGAACTTATCTATCTGTTACTTTTCACCTCTAATCGACTGCAATGTTTTGCTGAAGCTGTCGCATTTAGTATATGAATCACTTTTATCAGCGCAGTATAAAAACTAGGAAAACTGAAACGGTACATTATATGGCTTTTGAAATAGTGGACAGTCCACCACTCCTCAGCTTATTTATTCTTATCTATATGTTGTTTTTTGAAGACCTCTATGATATCATTGACAGTACTCTAGAGTGAGTAGATAACACTACTTCTCTTTTCATGCTAAAGATCTTCTATGGAGTGCTATGCTTTTTCAATGGCTATTTGTTGAACATTTGCTAACGGACATTTTCTATTTGACATTTTCTGTCGCCATCTGATCCTTTCTAAGGGATGGACACATGATACTTGAAATTACAAATCCCTTAGTAAGGTTTGCAGATAAATCAGGAACATTCAATAACAGAGCGGAACATTGTAAGAACAACAATATATTGTGTTGTGTATTTCATCGAACCTTGTTGTTCTAGATAACGATGTGATATCCCCGGTTTCCATTTTGAAAACGTAATGTTAACCGGATTTTGACCTAAAATTATGCCCCTCGTGGTCTTGCAATTTTTCAATGTATATGTGTTCAATCTTTCAATGTTTCCATGTTTTTAAAGACCTTGAGAATGTTTAAGGTCAACCTTATGATCTCTTGGAACTAATCTACTTTAATGTGTGATATCAAGTCAATTATGGCCAAAAGACGTTTACCCTACCGGACCATTTGGCCTCATTCTCCTCGTACTTTTTCAATGCTCACATGGTATCATTTTAACGAATAAGAGTAATAATGTTGTTCAGTTATTATGTTGGTATTCTCTGTTGCTGTGTTTTTATTTCTCTCATCTATCCCCTCCGTTGTTAGAGTAGCTATCATTTGATAAACGCAATCATTATTTGTAACGTTTTAAAACATTTACGCAAACTTAAAAGAGAGTAGAAATATATATTATGCCATTGAATGGTAAGACATTAATCATGACATATGTTTTTGTAGTGTTTATAACATATACGTTTTGTATGCGACTATACTGGACTCCTATTCATAACGTCATTATTTTTTCATTACGCTAATTAAAAGTACATTATAACATATTTCAATTTATTTGGTACTTATCAGCACTGGCCTATTATTTTTTCGTCTGTTTACTATGCTAACTTAAGTAAAACTAAGAAATAGTAATATGCATCAATATGGATATCGTTATTTTATTCAGCCATCAAACATATTTTTTTCTTATATTTTGCTTAAAGGGATACGACTCATGAGGCATGAGGAAGAAATGAAACGATTGTCATAAAATATTGACATACGTAATCTTGGTGCCGCCTTTTTATTTGTTGCAAATACATATCATGCCTTCCCATGCTATTTTTTTTGATATCCAGACTTTTAAGAACAAACATGCAATTGAATAAAAGGCAACTTTTCAAAATAATGTTAAAAAAAACCCTGCTCTTTTAATGTTAAACGTTACAGAGAGAAACCTATTTTAGATGAGAATCCTTATAATTGTATTTTTTTTATCACATAAATATGGGCTATCTCCCTTATATAATTCATCAATGTACTTTCTCTCAGCGGTGTTAACTGTCGATTTCAATATGTGTCATCGGAAGATAGCATTTTATGTGTGTCCGATTAAATGCTTATGCATGTGAGTTAATGTTTTGTTTATAACTGACCAGAACAAAAAGAATTATGTTTTAAAATAAATAAATCATTTAACAATGTCCATGCCAGTTCTTAAGTTTTCCTTACTGAATTTAAATATTCGGTGTTGAACGTCCTTATCTAGATGTTTTCTTCGGCCCTCGTGTTGTCGCGGCATGGTCACGTACAGTTGTTTGGTAAATATGGCCAGAATACCGGATTAACGCGTATCTCGTACAAATAAACGTGAAACATTTGCTCATCGAATTTGCAAACTGTAGGACAATGCAGTGCATTCTTCTATTAATTCACGTAGAGTTATTCGCCGGCGTTAAAAACTGACACTGATTGACGAATTACCAGTTTGTTGACTACTGTCTTAATTATTTTGACCATTTTTGACATTTTCATAAGAACGTAAGCACTTTTTGTTGTTCACATACAAATACCTTCATACTCTTATCTTTTTTATAAGTATTGATTGTGTTGTGGATAATAGGGTGTCCTAGGACGATTTATAGAGCAAGTGTTACCGTTCACGGTTCGGTGTTGGAACTCGTCAGTGTTTTAAGTATCCAACTCGTATTGATTAATATTGTTTTATCAACTTGAACCATGTTAACCATAAAAAGCAGTGCCGACACAACGCACAATATTTAAACATCGTGACGTCATCGGAATGTACAAGCTGCAACAAAGTACCACAATTAATACTCTACATGAATACAGTAACAAGCAATAGGATGGGGTGCAATTATATTCTTTTTTTTATTTTCTATGCTAACTTGTTCGAACTTGAAAAATTATCGGAACAACTTGTCCGATGAGACAATATAGATTGTTTTGCAAGTTTTATAAACTATACATAGATTTTATATTAGTCATTTACTATCGGAGTCAAATATAGAACATCTAATGTACGTAGACCACCTTTCAAAATTAAACAGCATATACATGTATATTCATATATAAATGTTTATATTTGCTATTGATTCGTGATTCATTTTACACGCATACAGTGTGCTGCTAGACGTTCTGTCAACTGATATGATTCATTGGTTTTGATAGACATAATCTATATATATGGATTTCAAATAAATATATATTGATATATATATGCTTTGACAGCTAACACGACGAACACAGCCCTTATGTGTAGCATTATTGATCTGAAATATACTGTTCTGACACATTCACATGTGGCGGTTACAAGAAATGTAGGAAATTCGCTCCTTATTCATATATTCCATCAGATGAAAGATTTATAGTGGATAAGATATGGACACATGTCAGTAATAAGACACCAGTGGGTATCATCTTTCTGATATTGGATGATTAAACGAACTTATTGAAATGATTCTAATCAATTACTACATCATGCATTAAATCTGTCGATTGTATGTCATTGTCTTTGGTATAAGGTTTTATTTAAATGTCAACTCCATTGTCACGAACTTCATAATATCCGTATATAAATATCGTAACTTTACCGCAATATGACATAACATAGAATTTATAGAAGCTGTCATAAGCTTACGAGCTTGCTCTTCATGGTTTTCCCCAAACAACAAATACATATTTATTAGGCGACGTGTTTTCATCCATGCAGAACATAAACCCATTAACTAAAATTATGTTTACAAAAATTTCACTTCGACGTTAGATGAACTCCAGATCAAAAATGACATTTTAAGCGACGACCCATATATACACTATATCTGTACAATTGATATTGATTCTACAACAATTGCGAAATAAGTTATGTCAACTTGAATCAATCTCTCGTGTTGGTCCGGTTGACTATTTACGTTACCACTGCATCACCAGTCCGACAAAATGTATCGATATATACGCATAACGTTTGCTTTCAATATGACAACATTGTTCCCAAGTTGTTTTGGTGTTGGTTACAGGAAGTTTTCGGAATTTTTGTTTTTCAGTATTTGAAATAAAAATAGACACGGTGCTTAACTAGGTCACTGTGACTGTTCAATGTTTGGCATTTCTTTTCATCTGCATTTTAAAAATGTGATTCTTTCTTAGCTCAAACTGAAAAAAAAGAGATAGAAAAAAATCTGCAATATTGAATTTGCCGCATCAGTATTCTTCAGTATGCAAATAATCATATATTACATTGGGTCAAACATCAAAACAACAAGAAGAAAAGGTTATCAGATCCGTATTAAGCATTCTCCAATATTCCACCACTTTAACAATAAGCATGTGTTAACATTTATGTCGCTTATTCTTGTTATCCTAAATATGTCCTATAACCGAAAGTTTGCCAATATTACAGAGTGTCAAAAATATATATCACTGACTTTGAACAGCTTTGAAAGTCACAGGAGTAGAGCAGATAACATCTGGCATCTTTGGCATTAAGATTGTCTTGATCAGTTTTACAGATTTTTAGTTATAAAAGCGAGATGGTTTCACCGACGCCAATTTAAGTAAATAGTAATACTTATACGAAAAAAAACAGCTTTTCTTCTACATGGCCCCATTGCTCTTCCGTACATATCATTTAAAATATCTACCAGTTAAAATATGCTGATCACTAAGTGGCAGAGGCATGACCAAAATTAGCACCACTCATGGAAAATGAAAATTGCTCAGTTTGAATGAAATTCAATACCGGGACTTTCAGATCAGACAAGATTTGGTACATAAATTATCTATATGACGCTAGAACCTGGCAACTGCTATTTTGAGAATGAATATGCAACGTGTTATATTTTTTTTTAGATTCGAATGTGTTTTCCTGTTTGATTAAGTGGGTCGGCATTATTGTTATAACTTATTGTCATGTTTGTTTACATATCACAAATCACTGTAATCATTTTATCATCTTTGCTGCTTCTCAATAATATAGATGGCAATGCATTCCAAGTAGTTAATATGTTTTATATAAACTGATTTTTGTTTTTTAATTATTGTTTAATAATAACTGACTATTTCAACAACAGATTATGCTATGCTGTCTTTTGGTTGCAGTAAGATGTATTCTATAATAGCAGCAGACAAGCTAAGGCTCTTACCAGGCTCATGGTGATATAAATAGTGTATATGGTCACACATATTACAGTTTAGGTTTAGTAATTACATGAAGGCAAATGCAGCAAATTTTAATGTAGTAATACGATTAGATTTTTCAAAGTGAATGTGCAACGCTAGTATATTTGTTGTTGTTAGGTTTGCTTACGTTAATTTGCATTATGTACGCACGATCTTCTGATGTAAGCAACCTTGTACATAGTGTGGACAGAATAATGCAGATGGGCTATTATATCAATCATATGGGAGAAGTCGTCTATAAGTTGGAAAAACTTGCTGACTAATCCCTTTGTCATTATTATATGTCAATAAAATATGTTTAAACTATAAGCAATCATATAAGATAGAGCCGATGTCAGCATCCTTGTTAATTACTCATTGAGAAATTAAATAATGTAATCCTATCTATGTTAACGTTTTATCAAAAATCAATATATCAGCGTTGTGATGAATTGGCGCGCTCATATTTATTGCTATAGAAATAGTATATTAACTCAAACGTTATTCAGCGCAATGCTCCCCATGCGAGACTCGTTAAAATAAGAATTACGCTAAAATGTATACGTTTTCTGTAATGGACGCTCTTGCGCGAAAATGTCTCCGTACAATAAAAACGATGGATAAAATATGAAAGATAATTAACCTATTTAAAGAAGAGTTAATGACAATGTAGTCCCGCCTACAAATCAATACTAGACAGAAACACGCATCTAGGTGATAGGGAATCGTTTGATCCTCTCATTAACAAATATAAATGACAGTGACTGTCGCAATGTGTAATATATAGGGATGTTCATCTCATATAGATGTACATCAATATTAATTTGGCGATTACTTTAAATAACATTTGTCATTCAACGGAAAGGACGTATCACTTTCTCAATGTCACTCATTTTCTTTGAAATATATGTTTGGAATCAAATAAAACAGCTGTCCTTTAATAACAAAATTAGATTTATTACCAGCGTCATCACCAAGCCGCAGAAGTGCGCTTTCTGGAGAATAATTTCATTTCCGAGTATACAAGAATATATTTATTTTAGAGATTGTAATATATAACTGATTAATTTAACAGTTACATTATTATTATATTATGTTTAAAAACAGAAGAAAATTCACGTCGTTGGCACTGAAATATGTTTTTAAGAGAGAAATCAACCTTTTACAGTAACTAGCAGGTAAATTTCCTTCAGTTTGAAGGTCTTTTCATCAATGATAAACATTTGTATTCAACATTAATCTAGAAAGGGTTATGATTGTATCTTCGAACTAGCGACATGATATGTGCACATATTTGTTCTGGGGGATATTTCTCTTTTTTTTTAATGGTTGATATAAATGTATGAGTAAACATTTGTGCTATTTATCCCTTTTTGTGAGTCCCTCGCTGGAGGTAAGTTTATGATAAGCAATAGTTTAATATATTATGACAGGTCAGTGTGTTACGTCAAGTATGTGCGTCCAATGTCAAGGCCATAAGTGATAAAGGTCATTTTAGATGTCAAAAGCACGACTTTCTATTCACCCACTTAATGCACATTCTACCATATCAATAAATCAACAAAGAATAATTTATAAAGAAAACTGTCAACGACTATTTGATCAAATCTGCCACAAAAATGTTGTTTTTTTTTTAAGATGAAGGTCAATGTTTCTGGACATACCACCTAACGTCATGGTTACGTTGAATTTCATACATTTGACGGAAATTATTTCCATGCCATAACGTTTCTGAACTTTTCTAAATATACTGGTACTTTTTTGTGTACAGAACATTATCGTCGCAGATTTCCTACATTCTTCATGAATATTTTACCTTCCTCTGATTAAACCCATTCCTGAAAAACTTTGTTCTGTCTCTGTATTTACTTTGAATTGAAATACCTCTCAAATGTCACATTAAGAAAAAGGAAAATCGTGTGATATCGAGCAACAAATGTTTATTTCTGACCCATTTGATGATTATTATCAATGGACGTCCTTTATTACAACTTTAAGCTATGGTATGCATTGTATTTCTTATGTATAAACGTTTAAAAGAATGTTGTTTATGCATGTATAAAAATAAAATTTGGTTTAGAAGGTATTATGACATGTTAAGCTATTAATTCAGTCCCAGGACTAAAGCTATCTCTTTCACAGTAAATCAGGTTTTTTTAATTATCACTCAGAACAAATTTTACCGTATCTTTAGCACAAAGGTCTTTTGCTAGCCTTGATCAGCACAAAACGCATTTTTAAAACGAAAAAAATACAGTTAACTCCTTAAACGTAAACTGTTGAAATCCTTATTACTCAGGTTTTGCAATCGTGAAAATATATCTGTATTCTGTCATACACATGAAAATATCTAAGATTTTCAACGGGAAACATTACAAAATCCTCTATACTACATAGTAGGTAAAATTCGCGGGAGATTTAATTTCGCCATATTCTTGGTCATTTAAAATAGCGCGACAATAAGTACCCGGCATTTTTTACGGCGATGTATAAATGTGTTTACCATAGGATGTTTAGAAGTTGTGGTTGCGCGAAAATTAAATCCGGCGAACTTGGTCAGTCTTGAACAATAGTAAAATAATTATCTAACCCGTGAAAGCGACTGTAACTGTGACATATGCAATATTTCCCCAACCGCGTTTCGTAAATACCTAAACCATTTCAAAACAATAACATAACAAATCGGTAGGTCCTAAAGAATACACATGTTAGCGCAGAACGCTGCACGTACTCATGACTTCATGCGGCACTCTCCGTATAGGATTGTTTGCTTAACTTAAACCCATTTCACACAAGTAGCAATTAAAGACCCACAATCAAATACTCACCTCTTAAGATGTTTGTGGATTTCTCCATGATCAAATATTCATCCCTTAAGAGCTTTGCGGATTGTCATGGATCGTATATCAAATAATTATCCTGGCAAATGTGACATTTGAAATGTTTATACTGTGTTTATTGTTTATGTTTTATTAATTAACACTAAATAAATTCCGTTAATTAATCACAGCTGGAAGATTAAAATAAAACCCCGATGATTAACATTGTGTATGAGAAATTCGACGTCCAGTTGACACTATTTAAACTTAGGAGTGTACATACATGACAACGATGGCCGGGCATTGTGATATTACCATGAGTTCAAAAGTGGCACCATAATTGCGATGGCAGTACTTACATACCAATGACAAATTGTACGGAACATAGAAAATTCTTTATTCATATAAAAGTGGGGACATTTTCGCAGTTATAAAAAACGGCTGTAGAATGCGTTTTTCTTTAAATGATTTAAAGGGAAAACAAGTTAAATAAGGAGTTCGAAATCATCAATCGATTTTAAAATATCAATCTTAATGAAAGTTAACCACATCAATGATATGTCATCTGCATCCATCGACGAGTTTAGATATTTGTTGGGGGTGGGGGTTGATAAATCCAATTAACTCAAAAAAATAAACACAGCTATTAGTAGCTTGATTTCTTGTATAGGAAGGTTTAACGCAGGCATGCTTCATAATCAATTTTCGCCTGAGATAATGTTTTGCTCATAATTGAGCGCATGTCATGTAGTCATTAGGTACGCGAATCTGTGAATGAAAACAAAAAAATCACTAAAACGTACAGCAAACGAATAAGGAAATCCTGGTTGTTTTGATTTAACGGCCATGGAACCTTTGTCATTATTACTCGAGTTTCATTAAGCATTGTTAATAGCATCACTTTAAAATGACATTCCTTGCTACTTCCTCAGATCACGATTTACAAATAAATGAATTGAAAGGAGATTATCATAGAAGTGTCGTCGATAATCCAATTTACACTTCCATGGGCATCTAAACTTATCCCGTTTTCTATGCACCTCTTCAGGAGTCCCCGAACAAATTATTATTTTGATCTAAATTAAACTAAATTCATGCTTTTGTTTAACGTTGCAAACATCGGCTTTGTAATAAAACAATTAGTCGTATCCTGAACAAGATACTATTTAGGAGATATAGAGTCATTTTATATGGAATGTACATTCTGAACAGGTCTTAGAACGAAAATGATCTCACACATTCCGTGCACATCGCGATGTTACGTAAGTGAGGTCCGGATGCGTCAAATGCACGGTAGGACATGCTTTCCCTGTCAATATCAAGGTGCACAAAGACATGAGACGTCCCTCGTCTTTGTTATGTTACATTCCAACAACATGACAGGACGAGGAACAATTGTCAAGTATTTCATCTGATGATGAACCAGCAGGACAACCGTGGTAAAGACAAAAATAAACGTCACAAAAACATCGTGATTTAATATAAATATGATCAACAGGTGACGTTAACATTGGTCACATGAGACCTTGGTTTCCTTTCCAGCCAATATGACTGTTAAAATATTGTACAAACGACACAAAAGAAATAACACATGAAACTATAAAGAATGATGAGTGATTGCACAATGCATCTGTTATATCACAGACGTCTGTTTCTGGTTGTATCTATTTAAGCAATGCACAGTGGTTTTAATGTTGTTATTGTCGATATGGCAGCAAGATGTATGGTGGGCAAATGGCATGGGAACCCGTTAGGGTTCCCATGCTACATTTGCCCACCATACATCTTGCTGCCATATCGACTATAACAACATTAAAACCACTGTTCAATACTTATATTTACATTGTCTTACCATTTCCGTCAACTTGGAAAAAAACTGAACAAACAAAAAAAATCCCGCCTTTTTAATGTCACATGAGCCACTGGGTGTTATAGCCTGAGGCATGGGGTGTTATAGGCGTATGGTGGCAACTGCCTCTTAGCATTGTGCCAATGGGGAAATGCGGAGCAAATGTAAATATAGAAGAAAAAATAGATTCTACTCATACTCTATAAACAATGTATAACACTTCAAGATCCACAATGCATCGACTGTGGAACAGAAGTAGACTTGATTGGTCGACAATTATAGTTAGTATTGTTTAAGAGTTGTGGAACAAATCAGATTGCCCACACTTCCAGTAGTATGAGTTGGATCTATTTTTTTTCTTCTTCTATTTTTGATACTTACCTGAAGCAGACGCATGTGGTTATATCATAGAGCCCTATAATGTGTAATAAAGAGGCGAAGTTATGAAATTTAAAATGGGGCTAAAAGAATATGAAAATATGTTAGGCGAGGAGAAGCGGGTATATCAATAAAATGTTTAGAAATAGACATGCAAGCATAAGACCTCCCTCAACAGGCTATTTTTTTCCAAGCATTTTCACTCATCTATCTTAGTTTATAATAAAGACAAGTAACTGTTGACTGTTTTGTCGCTACATATCACATGGTTATTGTTAAATGTGTATGTGTGCCAGGTAATGTACTTTTAATTTTTAATTTTTAATCAGGGTTAAGGTTGTTCTTCTCTCGCTATTGTGTAATTGTATACTGAATTTGATGTTCTAATCTATGTCAATGCCTAATACCTTGGAACAAGATGCGAAGCTCTGTTTTGTTGTAAGTATAGACCGATCAGAGACTCGTGTTATTGCTAAGTACAATTTCATTATATGTCAACATCAGTCTATTGTTAACGACTGGAAGTGACACTGATGCTGATTTGTCAATGACAACACCATTAACGATTGTTTTGGCCTTTTTTACTTCAATCATCCAAGGATGTGAGGAAGTAGATTGACAGCAGGCCGTATAAATAGAACTTTAATTTCAGTTTTGAGCCAACTTAAACATTGATATACATATATGTCTCATTACGTTTCTTTACCGTTGTCTAACTTTGAAAAGCCGGAATTTTAAAAGTCAGTTGTATGAATAATACGTCTTTGAAGTCTACTTAATATCGTAAACGGTGTAGATGGAATGAACAAATATGTCTATGTTAACGTAAATGGACGCAGTGTACACCTGTCGCCCATATTATGAATAAACGTGATTATATTTGGCGTCAGATATCTGGCCAAGACAATGACAAAGACCGATATAATGCTCTCCTGTCAAATAATCCATATTGATAAATGTGATATACATCGACATATTTGAATTAATCCGTGATCCGTTATTTTTTTTAAGCACGTCATGCCTTTTACAGAACAAAACTATCAAATTAGCTCAAATAAACATGATCTGATGATATTTCCAAATATATAGACATATGTTGATTTTTATGATTAAAATAGGTAGAAAAGTAATTGAAATACTTCAGTGAGTATTGTTTTAAAAAGTGGGGAAGTTTACAAAGTCGGCACTGGATAATGTGTTTGTACTAAAAAAGAAAGGAGTCTTGAACAGTAATCAAAAACACGTCAGTTGAAAAAAAATCTTCTCTCTCTTTTCTTTCTTTTATAGTTTTGCAAGGTACTAGTTATGCTAATTGCAAAACTTATGTAATTTTCGCAATATACTGCTAGTACATGTAATATATAATGTTTTCTCTTCAGTTGATAAAGTCAATTCATCATTGACAAATGTTTCTACCTGTATTGTAACAAAAGTGATAAAGGTACCTTTTAACTAACGACGTGGTATATTCAAGATTAATTTCTCTGATGTTTAGCAATCTGCTATTGTATAAAATACAAAGAAAATATTTTATCCTCATATGTTGATCACTCCTTTCTGAACTTTAACATTGTTTTACTGAGGGATAGTAAGTTGTTTTGAGTGGCTATACAGGCGATAAGAACATGAAAATTGAAAGTTTGAACTCGAGACATATGTTCTAATTGCAAGGATAGCCACAAAAATCATCGTACTATCCCTTTTCTAACACGTGTACTGTTCAGTGTATTTAGAAACATTATTTAACATCGTTAAATGTACGGTATAGAGTACTCCTCGACCTCCGCTAGTAACATGTCATACTGTAGTGGACTGGCCAATCAAACAGAAGCTTTCAAAATCGGTCATTTGGCCACGCCCACACTGGCGAGAGTTCGATCTGAATAATGTTGTAATATGTGCGATCATGCAAACGCATAATTATTTGTTTTGTCGGGACCGGTTGGGAAGGGTGGAGGAGGGGATGGGAGGGGGGAATGGGGGGAAATTATGAAATGTGTATGTATATTTGTATGTTGACAGAATGTAATAATATTGTACAAGGTCAGAACATGTCTTTAAAAAGTTATTTGGTTGGTAAATTTATAATTTTGCCTGTACAAAGCCTTCAATATGCATACATGGTGCGAGGACCACAGATTACCTCTTCATCATATTTGGTTGGTGAGATCAGCGCTAAATGTAACTTAATGATAATTCATATCTAAATGTTAAATGACAGGGGGGTGCTTCCATACGTATTGGGTCAAGGCTATTTTGTGATGAAAGGTCAAATTAAATATCTGAACCACGACTTCTTTCTTCACTTATACAATACTACCATAACAATAAGACGACAAAGGATAATTCATTAAAACACATACGTCATAAACTATAAGCGACTATCTTATCAAATCTGCTACAAGGTTCTAGGTTTTGATGAAGGTTAAGATTACTAAAATTATATGGACATGCATTTAAAGTATCATGGCTGTTTTGTGGTTTGAATGTATCGCCTTATGTCATGGTTGAATATTTCCATTTGTCTGAGATGAGTGTACGACTTATAACTTCAGACTCATTATGAGCCTTTGTGCCAAAGATATGTTTACATAAAAGGCAGAAGTATAATTCATTATCTGTGCCTTAACTTTGAATTCACCGAGGAAGTGTAGGTGTTCAATTAGTATTTCCCCGTCGGTATATTTAGGGGTTATATTGAGGTCAAATATCATATTAATTGCATAGTCCGCTTTTTGATTAAAGTTATATAATTAATTGTCCAGTGTTTGTACGAGAATGCGGCTTTCTGATTAGTTGAGGTTTTTGTCATACCTCTATTTTAAGAATCCGAAAATGGCGCGAAATATGTGACGTCACAATACGGCTATTGACATTGCGCATTGATGTGTGAAAAAGAATCCCTTTTAAGATCAGTTCAATTGTACATAAAACATGTTTTGACTTTGAAAATCAATTTCAGAAGTTAATTATAAGCGTTGATTATTTTTTTGTTTCTTAGGGGTATGAATTTTTTTTTTTTTTCATACTCCAATGAAACTTAAAAAAATTAGCATCAATGCTTTAATAACATTTTTATTTCTACCCAATGACTAAGGTCACATTGACGTCAGAGGTTAAATTCGGATTGTTTACCCCTACGCCTAACGTCAGACATCATAGGTTAAATTCGGATTGTTTTCCCCTACGCCTAACGTCAGACATCAGAGGTTAAATTCGGATTGTTTTCCCCTACGCCTAACGTCAGACATCATAGGTTAAATTCGGATTGTTTTCCCCTACGCCTAACGTCAGACATCAGAGGTTAAATTCGATCAGATTATTTGGAGCGAAACTTCTAGAGTTTTATGCGGAAATTGTACATACATTAGCAATGCATTATATTGCTTACCAACTTTACGTTTGGCGTTTCTCGTAATTGTATTCCCCCACACTTAGCTTTATGCGTTTCTGTAAAATTATCATTAATGATGTGTTGAATATATCGTTGAAACATGTTACTGAATAGGTACTCCAACTGGAACCACGGCAAGATATGCATCTGAACAATTGGTATATGCACGTGTGAAGTAAATCCAGGTAAATAAGGCTTGTCTATGTGGACACATCAATTCAAATATAACGTCCCAGACTCACGACTGGCCGTGACACATGAGAAATAATAAAACGATGTTTCCATTTTTAAGTCAATGTATGCTGTTTTTAAAGCTGAATCGTCGTTATAAGTAAGTCCTTCGCCACGCACGTGTTGGCGAAATGGTGACACGTAATTTGTCATATTCACGATATCGTGTCGACAAAGCACTTCCTCTATTGCAGGTTTATTGGAATCTTTCATTTAAACCGCAATGGTGATGGGTAACACACAGTGGTATTGGATGTGTCATTTAAAACAGCCGCAATACCTCATCAAAATTTTGCCAGTGTTGTCAAAACTCAGAAACGGGGAATATTTACACCCTTAATATGTTTTACGATTTGTTGATTATTCGGACTCCGCAGGTCAACAATAATAGAAAATTAAATAACAAAAATTAAATCCCCAACTATGTTTGGATGTCAACTATTTATACATACATTTCATCTTTAATTGTATGATGAGTAAAAGCCTTAAACCAATTATGCAGCATATTTTTTTACAGTGATATGCTGTTGTGTTCAGGAATTATCACATGGTAATGAGATGGCATTATGAAATAACTCTTGTTTGTTCCATAAACCCGTGGACATCGGCTTCATATAACATTCATTATTTCTTGAAACTGTAACTAATGTTTTGCAAGATATTTGATTTATGTATCATGGCATTTTGCATGTAAATCTTGTTTTCGAATATTAACTCAAATATTTTTTATGAAATTTACAAATCAGGTAGTAAATCATGGTAGTGGTGAAAACAATGAAGAAGTATATCTTTGGTGCTGACAAAACATGTTTACACTGGATGTACAAGACGCAGGGACGTTACAACAAAGAAATGGATAGCTAATCTAATGAAATAAACGATAAGCGCGTTTACAATACAGCCTACACTTGCATGTCAGTTTCCTGTGTGTTCTGAAGAGTAAGCCTCTCCTAGTTCTCTGGGGACACCAGTGGTGCAAATCTAAGCCAAATCTCGGTTAAGTCTCATTCTCAAAATTAGAACTAGGTTGGCGACGTCGTCAAAAACTCAAACATCTCTGACTATATTTCACATAAGAATATTTCCAAATGAAATCATGCAATATTCCTATGCTCGTCACCAACCTACATGGATGTGCACCAGCCTACATTAATTACTATCCACAGTTGATTCTGTAACTAAGGAACGTAATCACTTATTGTCGAATGGCAACAGGAAAATACTGTCAAAATACTGCCAATACAGGATTTCTAGAGATGCAGGTTGATGGTATGGATTTTAAAATGACTGAAAAAATGTTATATTGCTGTAATTTATGAAGCTTAGCAAAAGTGTAATCGCTAATACTCCTAGTGGTTCGAATGACTCTAGGCAGGTTTTAGTGAGATTTGTGTGATATTACCCGGATTTACCTGGATCAAACTTTCTAGTATAGCTTTCGTCAATGAAAAAGGACGCGTTGACATGTTTTGCGAATGTTGTAGTTAATGGATATTACCTTATCTCAAGTGTTTTATTTTATGACTTGATGAATTCATTTATTTATTCATTGTATTTATCAATTTATTGTTTGATAGTTTTTATAGTTCGTTATTTTGCATTTTTCATTTGACTTTCTTCCACTAGCTTGAACGTAAATCAGATTTACTGTAGAACATTCTATTAAGGAAGTGGAGGGAAATCAGGGGAAAACCCAAGTGCTTGTTGATCAGGTTGAAATTAGGAACAGATATAAAGTAAATTAAAAGTACTTTATTAATCACGACTGTTTTACAGATTAGAAGTTAAATATTTCGTTTTGTTTTATAAACATATTTTTGTAATATCACAAACATACAATGGCATACGTCATATATATTACAATAATTGATATCTAATATAAAACATTTTAGTATTTTTACGTTATATATAGCGCTTACCGTTAAATTTTATCAAAACTGATGGCAGGCACTTTTAATTGGGTAATTAAATAATAAGTGTCAGTGTACGAAGTACGAT
The DNA here is from genome assembly GCF_902652985.1 of Pecten maximus. Lineage (NCBI taxonomy): Eukaryota > Metazoa > Mollusca > Bivalvia > Pectinida > Pectinidae > Pecten > Pecten maximus. The sequence continues at coordinate 34,129,769 of NC_047024.1, read as the reverse complement.
TATCATATATTTATGGTGTAAGACGTGAATATATATCAACTGACACGTTTATTGCTTGAGAGTACTTGATGTAGGGAACCATTAATGTTCAATGACACAATAGCGAATTTTCTATTGCAGGAAGCAATGATTTGACATAAAAGATTAATATAGAAATTGTCATACAATACATATACTTATCTAAAGTCGAGATGTCATTGTGAAATTACAACGTAACGAAACTTATCTTTATATGCATGAGATTAACCACATCCTATTAAAATATATGTCTTAATACCACATCAAACTTTGATCAGCTTCCACGTAAATGCATCTAGTTGACAATACCGGCCAAACGAGTCTAATACATACATGTTGACAGAACTGATGGTAAAAACGATACATCAATGCTTTCCGGAGGTTTTGCTCATATTTATTGACGCCGAATAGGAAAACAATAAACTTGGATGTTGCAATGTCTGTTTTCTTTCTGATAATTAAATTCCCGTAATATAACGACTTTCTTTTGGACACAAAAACAAAACAAGTAAAAACTCGAAAAAATGGGACTCGAGTCGTTGTAATGAGATTATTATGAGAAAACAAATCGTCTTGAAGAAAAGTCGTCCATGTGAGAAAAAAAATGTGTTACTACTACTATTTTTACGTTTTTACGTTTTTCAGTGTACCGACCAAATTTACTTTTGTTTTCTTAATTTAACAGCTGACGGCAAGTTCTTGGCCTGCAACTAATTGATTATTTTGTTAATTTCGTACAATTACATCTTAAGGAAGGGTGCGTTTAATTGTAAATGCCCCTATGTTTTATTTGCATTCAAACAAGCTGATAATTAATCTTAATCGTATCCACAAAGAATCGATGCGTCTGAAAATTTAGCCAATGCTAACTATCAGAAAACTATAATTTCGAATAGTTAAGTCTAGATCATGATAAAAAAATCCATCTTGATGGAGAAGATTGTGTAGCGTTTCACGTATTCACCCCACCTGTCAAACCTCAAAATGATAATGTTGATAAGGTGGCGTACTTGACTGGTCCACTTGTAATGTTATGTATAATATTCCATATATATTAAACGTGTCGCTACTGGATGATCATAAAACCAGTAAAACAACAGAAGCTATTGTTATGCTGGTCTATTTTTAAAAATTATTTTAGTAGTACACACTCCGCTATCTAGATATAAACCAAATGAGATACCTGTCAAATAGTAAACATCCGTGTTGATACGTCACCATGGAACTGTCATTACTTTGTGGATTATTTAGTCACCTCGGGCTCCTTACATTTTGTTTATGATGGTTCTCAAATATTTCCGGATTATACAATTAAAAAGAAAACATGTATTTTCAGATAAAATATATCAGTTATCAGATAGGTGTGTCGGGGAATTCTGAGGACGTTAATGAGACAGACAGCAAACTATGTGAGACGCTCATTAGAAATGAACGCGTATGTTGTGACATTTGTTGTCAAATTAATGCCGATATGACGTCATACCTGCTACCGCCTGCACTAATGAAACATGCTTATATATAAATATCTGTTACCCATGTCGCCTTATTGTATGGACAGACATGCAAAATACTTTGATAATGCTAATTTATTTAAGTGGAAGTCAACAGTTCTACGACGTGCAATTTGTCTTTATCTCGTAATTGAATCATTGGAGTTATTTCCGTCACTTGTTGTTATTAGTGATGACGAATCTGTAGTGGTGCTAGCCACCAGGTCATGGACTTTAGTAGCCACTGTCAACTCTGTGGGCAGGTTAATGCGTGCCCACGAACTAGAGAGAACGACATTTACACATCAATGAATGAATATACAAACACACTCGGTAAACATCTTAATACAAATATGTTATTCATACGCAAATATCAAAGCTCAACAGAACACATGCATGTCCTTATACATCTATAAATAAAACGCATCAAATATCAAAGGTCGACATAGAACATGCATGTCACAAACAAGTCTTTAAAATACAGAAAAAAATGCCTATAAATAAAAGGCATCCCGATCGTATATGAATGACATATGGCTTCTAATGGTAGTGTACCTCAGTTCATGTCACATAAGCAGTCATATGTCATAGTTCAAGGGAAACATGTAAACCTTTAAAAACATAATTATCATATTTTAATTAATCAGCAAATAAAGTTCTACTCTAGATGAGATTTGATGTGACGATAGGGTTATCATACGGGTCAAACTATGTAACCAGCTAATATGATAAGTGTTGCGTGGTATTGATTTATGTATAAACTGCGATGGTTGTATTCAGTACACATACGCATACTAATATATGTCTGTCTAGGCTATTCAAAGTACATGTGCTACTCTTCAGTCGGTGTATAATTCAATATTGCCTGAAAACGTTTTGTTTGGCATCTTAGTACTATTCCTGAAATATGTATATCTGCCATCCCTCTTCAGTCAAGTATTGAGATGGTTCTCATTGTCACTTTTATTAGGGATTTCATTTGTAATCGTTCCAGCCCTTGGGCAGTCGTCCGAGCTTCGGAGACTGCGAAAAGCCAAATCACCATATCAATTTCAATGCGTAGCAGTACTAATATGTTAGATCGTTTTTAATGCATCTAAGACCGTATTACCACAATCTATTTTTCTTTTTAAATCATCACACTAAATTACTGAAGTAGTTCCATGAGATATCTTACTGTAGATTGTAAAAACCAAGGAAAACTGTCATTTTAAACAATATCCGATACAAGTGCTGTGTTATGTATGAATTGTTTATTTAATTAGCGTCGTATCCTGTTTTGTGATAACCTAACGTTATTTCTAACCTGATTTATATACATCCTGCTGATATATCTCATTCTATGTGTTTGTATAAAACTGAAAGTATAACAAGGCTATTTTATGTTCCATCGTGTTACTAATCGTTATGACAAACTCCGTGGACGGAAAAGGATTTGACTGATAACATGTTTTGCGTTAGAAAAGTGATTACGTTTATATCAACTGGACAGTCAACGGAAATGTAATGGTTGTAGTGATACGCCTCTACTCACAAAGCTGGTACAGCTGACCACAAAACGTCATAAAATGTGTCAACGTTTGTTTTACAGATCTGTCATTGTTTAATTTCAATCAATTTTAATGGGTGATGTCTGTAATCACGTGTATTTTGTTTTTGCACTCATTAAGAAAGAATAGCTATCATAAAAAAATACTGTATTAAAAACAACATGAAACACGTTTATGGTGTTATTCTTTATTAAACAAGTTTATTTCAACATTGCGAACATGTGTTCTTTGTTAACGGTTTTATCGTTCAACCTTATAATACCACTGTGTATGAGATGCATACAGAATCACGTGGTTAATGCAGGGACAGATAGACGCCCTTTGTTAAATATATAGCGCATATTATTAATTAAATTAGGACATATTATTGAGCATACGGTCTCCGAGGTTTCACATATGATTTGAAGTCGTTAGGTCATATAATATTTCGGCGTATATACTTTAGTTTTGGCAGTGTAAATATTACATTTCGTTGGATGAGCCCCAGCTAAAAATTCAGGGTCGATGACCATGTGAGCAGACAAATTAATAAGTAACTAAAATAGCTGCTGTAATCAACAACGCCTTGCAAGTTAATTTTATGTACAAGTGAAATATGTAGCATTCCGCAATTTTGTGTCGATGTTTATGTTTATATAAAGGACACAAAGCACTAACTAGTATAAGGTATACATGTCACAATCACCACATTACGTACACGTACAAAATATGTGTCTGGACCACGAATGATAACGCACACGCCTTCAGTTTAGTATATTCAAAATAAATTTTGAAAACTCTGTACATTATGACAATGATGTAGGGGTAATTGTTTCTCCTTTATCTACCATCTCAATCTTTCGTAGCAGTGTACAGTATATGGATTCCCTAAATGTGAGAGTTACGTTGTAGATAAATCTGTACATATTGGCTGCAATATACATTTTATGTATCTTAACTAAATAATAAAACTCGTAGCTTAAATATATTGTACATTTGTATAATAACCCAGACTTAAAGCATTTCAAAAATGCATTACGTAATGTGACTTAACTATCATTTATGCCCTTAAAACTATATCAGGTGGAGTTTGGTGTCCGTCACTAGGTCTGTTATATACTGTGAATCTTGTCCGGTTTAATTTGTAAGCGATGACTCACAAATTACCAACATGCAGGTGCACACTTATTTGAATAGCAAACGAATTTAATTAAGTGAAACGCTTAAATTTAAAAACTAGAACAATTATAAAAGACTGCTTGTATACAGAGAATGTCTTAAAATATCTGTTATTGCTTTACTTGGAAAGTTAAGCTGTAGGATCGGAATGGTGAAGATCTAACAAATTTACGCGACAATATATATACATAAACTTAGTGTTCCCATGTAATTCACGGAACAATATGCGTACATACTATATAAACACATTGATATAAAATTCAGTTTAAAAACGCATTATTTCCCCCTTATAAGAATATTGATATGAACAAAAAAAGGTATATCTTTGTTACTGTTCTCCTTTTTTTAATAATTACTTTTTTCATTTATTAATTATTCATTATTGTGGGAATGTAAATGTCTCAACGCGTATTTTTCCCATTTTTTAAACTTCTTTGAAAACATCCTTGATCGAATCTTGTAAGATATAATGAATAATGTCATTGCTTATCGAAGTCAGGAAGTCCCGACCTCTTTTTAAAACTCTTAGGCAAAAGTGCATCTCATCTCAGAATGAAATTTTTCATAATTGACACATTTTAAACGCACAAATTATGGAATGCATAAACATGTCACTGCAATTCAACGCACTTTTACACTCGACGATTTGAGGTAAGTACGGTTAAACGAGGAGGTCACAACACTTCCATGCCTCCCTTAACTCCAAATGATGTCCTCTATCATAGACGTGTGTGGAGACCCTGCAATGTGAAATAACTTCATCGTTATAGAATGACATGTTTATGGTGTAAATATCAATATATAAAAACACCCGTTACATGTTTTAGCTCGTCATAAGACAAAACATTTCGTACAATGCATAACCATCCCAGACATTTAAGACAAACGTTTGTGTATAGGAGCATATTCCACACATACAGAATGTGTGAAGACGCATTCTTTTTCAATCTGTCAATGTTAGCCTCATAAATGGCTGCGTGTGGATATTGAATTCATGTCGAAATAATAGTTAATTATATGTGAATGTTGCTTACGTCATCAGGTAAGAACATCACTTACCTCTGCAAGTTCTGATGTATTCACCTCGTCGAATCGAGGAGGTTTATAACCATTTCTTGTACCGTCAAATGTAAACACGTTTGTTCCATTTGGACTATCCATGGGGTCAGGGGATAGGCTGAAGGTCACTTGTCCCGAAAGATCACTATCAGTTGATATAGACCTTAACAGCTCTGAAATGCTACTGGTTCTTCCAATATTTTTATTGTCGTCGTCCTCCTCTGATGACGAAGGTTCATGAAGGTCAGGGACGCTGTTTCCTACAGCACCGATCATTGCTAAAGAGGCAAAGCTTGATAACACTGGAAACAAGCTACTGCGGCGACGCTGCTTCACTATAACAATGATAACAAACGAAACAATTGTATTTCCGAAAACTGTAATCATGTGAGATACTGATCATGGTTCTAAATTGAGATAAATATCATAATTGTACCTCTAATTCTTTCATCAGAGTTCCGAATCTCATAGAAACATAGTGTAAACCAGGTGCAAAAGCATATCTTATCATTATTGCTTTTAAGTTAAATAGAATACATTGGGGGAAATGCATTATTAGCTAGCCTTGATTTGATGCAAATAAGATGTTTTATGGAAATGACATATGAACACAAATCGGTTGTAAAGACTGTCTTAGGCTTGTGTTATATCTGTTTTACATTGCATCGCTTCACAATCAAACCTCACACCTACAAACAAATCTCACTCGTTAACCAGTGCAAGATGTTTTTTTCTGTCTGTGTTCTGAATGACTATACGCGACATTTCATCAAAAGTGACTTCATTATAAAACTTGTATAATATCAACTGATTTTTCTGTCGAAATAACGAATTAGGAAATATAACCGTGCAACGTGTTTCACTTATGTACGAGAATAAGAATATATTATATAAGACAAGGATTACTATTCTGCTTCGCCTTGACCTATATAATGTTATAGAATACCATGACTGAGATATATCGATCTGAATACGTACAGGTTACAGAACCTATTTATTTATTATATTGTCCAGATTATATTAATACATATTACCGTCTGTCTACAATGTATGTCTCCTCCTCAGAGTCGTTTGTGATGACCCGAATGTGTGTAGGAGTCTGTCATTCAGTTAATGTCTGGTATAAAATAGCCACATTTATATCTCATGTACATCATCTAGATCTGGCGGTATGTATTTCTGTTTCTGGGACGGGAGTGTATTTTTGACCTCTCAGTCTTAGTTGTTCAGATGTCATTGTTTTATCAGACACGAAAGGTCGCTTTCTATTTTTGGTTACTTACCACGGCGTTTATTTATTTCATCTCATGTTAGTTCTGTAAGGTAACATTCATCCTACCAGTAACATTCATCCTACCAAAGGGTACATTTATGTCGTTTACCAAATCAGAAACGCATTACATTATTAATTTTCTCACTCAAAATAACATTATCTAACAATTTAAATTATAACCTTTTAATGCAAATTAAAATGAAATAGTCAAATTTCATCAACTGATTGGTTATCATCTGGTTCTAATAATGAAAATATGATATATATGCAGGTCCAAATGGAACTAAGGTGTTATGGCGCATCATATTCAATGTCGTAAACTTCTAAATCGTGAAATAGTTAGGGGAGACAACCGTGCATTGCTCAAAAAGGCTATAATATATGTATACATTACCTATAGGCGCACAGGCAATAATCTCGGACTCGTCGACTTTATGTTTCCTACAAAGACCTTGTAGCTGTCTAGATTCCACCTAAATCATACCGTTTTGGAAAAGATGACTCGTGTAGGACATTGGAACACATGAATAACATGTTATTCTGCCTAAAAGTAACATACCGGTATTTCAAGTATACGTTTGATTGAGCTACCACTATACAACGGTATTACATTAAAAATTACCAGCTTGATATTAATAATCCTTATAACAATAGTGCACTATGGATAGCTTGCAGTTGGTAAATTGGCTTTAATTGCAAAAATAGTGCTTTATAAGTATTGAATAATTCGAATAAAAGAAATGAAAATATAGGAGCTATATAAATATTTCACATTCCAGGATGAGATTTTTTCTGAATTGAGCACTGTATCCTCACCCGATACATATCCCTTTTCCGCTTCAGTGCCCTGGCAACCTTTATAGCGGATCTATACTGCTGCTTGACAACTTTCAACTCCACCAGATCCTTTTCTTTGATCACCAAAACGAAGCCTTATTAAAAAGAAAATCGTATAATATCAATAACGATAAGAACTGCAACAGAAATCGTCAGACGATTACAGCAAGGCGAACACAAATAACGCTGACAATTAAAGGTAATTAAAACCAGACGCATTGAAATGCCGCTAAGACCAAAATTACGCTGACAATCAAACGTAGTTACAACCAGACGATTACAATGACAACAAGGCAAAATAAATTACGCTGACAGTTAAAAGTAATTACAGCCAGAGGCTCATAGTTACAGCATTTAACAAAATTACACTGACATTTAAAAGGAATAAAAACCAGAGGCTTAGAGTTACAGCATTGAACAAAATTACACTGACATTTAAAAGGAATAAAAACCAGAGGCTTAGAGTTACAGCATTGAACAAAATTACACTGACATTTAAAAGGAATAAAAACCAGAGGCTTAGAGTTACAGCATTGAACAAAATTACACTGACATTTAAAAGGAATAAAAACCAGAGGCTTATAGTTACAGCATTTAACAAAATTACACTGACATTTAAAAGGAATAAAAACCAGAGGCTTAGAGTTACAGCATTGAACAAAATTACACTGACATTTAAAAGGAATAAAAACCAGAGGCTTAGAGTTACAGCATTTAACAAAATTACACTGACAATTAAAAGGAATAAAAATCAGAGGCTTAGAGTTACAGCATTGAGCAAAATTACAATTAAGCGTAGTTAACATCAGATTATTACGCTACACAGTAAAGCGTAACTATTGTCATCAGAGGCTTACAGCAAGGCAAACTAAAATTACACTGCCAATTTAAGGTTTTTATTTCCAGACGTTTACACAGAAACACAGCTTAAATCTACTGATAACACTGACGGTAAAACGTCATTTAAATCAGGCATTGATATCAATATAATCCCACCATATAATTTAAAAGTGAAAGCTACGGAATACACCTTCCGATAATACTGCTGTGTTCTTGTTTTGAAAAATATGTGAATGAAAATTTAACGATAGATTTATTCAAATCCAATGTATCTATTCGGCGGTTTCCACTCATTGCGCAAAGCCTTGTTCCGAATATCCTTTTGCGAAATGTCGTCAGTATATGAAAGGTTTTACTGGATATTTACATAATGTGTACATTAATGTTTGTTTATTGTCATTCAGAAATATACTTATTTATCTTTTACAATTTTGATATTCGTCCATGCATCGCATGCTATGGTATAATAATCGTTGAACATTGGATAAATGACAAAAGTTAACTGATCAATAATCCACAACTGATAACGTAATTACTGTTGACGATCCTGATGATTCTCCAAGGTAAGATGATGATGAGAATAGTGGCAGCTTCGGTACCCGGATGGGCCCAAATACCTTCCCAAAAGGCGACATCGAGACACCAAGAAACGGTTACGACAAAAGCGTCGAATACCTTGAAACAAAAAACGTAATATGTATGCTATAGAAAAGTATTGACCGGGACAATTTATTTTTTTTAGGCTCAGAAACAGTCTCATCGCTAATATTCTCATTACTTCTCCTTTTATATTCTGCAATGATATTGTTCCTTCTCCATGCAAATTTGTATAATAAATGCATTGATGTTTTCGGAATGGCAATCGAAGATTTCTGAATGAAAACAAAAAACAAAATCCAAAAATAATAATAAAATTTTTAAAAAATCGAATACCTACAATAAAAAAAACTCATAATAAAACAAGGTGAAAAGGGAAGCAACTCCGGCCAAGTAAAAAGATATTCAAGTAACAAGGTGAAGGGAAGCAATCTTGGGCGCATACATTAGAGACAACTAAGTAAGGTGAACGGACTCGCGGGTAACTACAAAAGGTACATAGGAATAACTCTAACATACATCTATAATAGCTCAGAAATTAGAGCAACCATCGTGCAAGAACACTGATGACTTAATATAAGTAAAGTCATCGTAGCTACGAGCAGTGAAAACAACTAAAGACAACACCATTCATTGTAGCCATGGCAATACATTATTATACATGTAATAGAGTAAACTGATATAAATAATGATGATACATTACCTCTAGTCTGTGTTTTAGGAAGTGGCGACCCATTCCAACTACTTTGAGAAATGCCTGTAAATATAGAGGAAATTTCCTTAATTATACCATAGTCATACATGTTTAAATGCAACAGTCCTAAAGAATATTCACTACAAAGACATGATCAATTTGTAATAAAAAACGTAGTTGTCATCAATACGAAAAACCATGATATCAATACAAATTTGTTTCTCTATCAATTTGTACCGCATATCAGTACAATAATATAATTAAAATCATAAAAATATAACTACCCTGTGGTAAGTATCATGACATACATTATATTTTTTTCTGTCGTCAGTATCATTACACACATTATATAACTACCCTGTCGTCAGTATCATTACACACATTATATAACTACCCTGTCGTCAGTATCATTACACACATTATATAACTACCCTGTCGTCAGTATCATTACACACATTATATAACTACCCTGTCGTTAGTATCATTGCACACATTATATAACTACCCTGTCGTCAGTATCATTACACACATTATATAACTACCCTGTCGTCAGTATCATTACACACATTATATAACTACCCTGTCGTCAGTATTATTACACACATTATATAACTACCCTGTCGTAAGTATCATGACATACATTATATTTTTTTCTGTCGTCAGTATCATTACACACATTATATAACTACCCTGTCGTCAGTATCATTACACACATTATATAACTACCCTGTCGTCAGTATCATTACACACATTATATAACTACCCTGTCGTCAGTATCATTACACACATTATATAACTATCCTGTCGTCAGTATCATTACACACATTATATAACTACCCTGTCGTCAGTATCATTACACACATTATATAACTACCCTGTCGTCAGTATCATTACACACATTATATAACTACCCTGTCGTCAGTACACACATTATATAACTATCCTGTCGTTAGTATCATTACACACATTATATAACTACCATGTCGTCAGTATCATTACACACATTATATAACTACCCTGTCGTCAGTATCATTGGACACATTATATAACTACCCTGTCGTCAGTATCATTGGACACATTATATAACTACCCTGTCGTCAGCATCATTGGACACATTATATAACTACCCTGTCGTCAGTATTATTACACACATTATATATCTACCCTTTCGTCAGTATCATTACATACATTATATAACTACCCTGTCGTCAGTATCATTACACACATTATATAACTACCCTGTCGTCAGTATCATTACACACATTATATGACTACCCTGTCGTCAGTATCATTACACACATTATATAACTACCCTGTCGTCAGTATCATTACACACATTATATAACTACCCTGTCGTCAGTATCATTACACACATTATATAACTACCCTGTCGTCAGTATCATTACACACATTATATGACTACCCTGTCGTCAGTATCATTACACACATTATATAACTACCCTGTCGTCAGTATCATTACACACATTATATAACTACCCTGTCGTCAGTATCATTGGACACATTATATAACTACCCTGTCGTCAGTATCATTGGACACATTATATAACTACCCTGTCGTCAGTTTCATTACACACATTATATAACTACCCTGTCGTTAGTATCATTACACACATTATATAACTACCCTGTCGTCAGTATCAGTACACCACAATTATATAACTACCCGTCGTCAGTATTACATTACACACATTATAAACTACCCTGTCGTCAGTATCAGTACACCCATTATATAACTACCCTGTCGTCAGATCATTACACACATTATATAACTACCCTGTCGTCAGTATCATTACACAACATTATATAAAACTACCCTGTCGTCAGTATCATTACACACATTATATAACTACCCCGTCGTCAGTATCATTACACACATTATATAACTACCCTGTCGTCAGTATCATTACACACATTATATAACTACCCTGTCGTTAGTATCATTACACACATTATATAACTACCCTGTCGTCAGTATCAGTACACACATTATATAACTATCCTGTCGTTAGTATCATTACACACATTATATGACTACCCTGTCGTCAGTATCATTACACACATTATATAACTACCCTGTCGTCAGTATCATTACACACATTATATAACTACCCTGTCGTCAGTATCATTACACACATTATATAACTACATTTATACCCTGTCGTCAGTATCATTACACACATTATATAACTACCCTGTCGTTAGTATCATTACACACATTATATAACTACCCTGTCGTCAGTATCAGTACACACATTATATAACTACCCTGTCGTCAGTATCATTACACACATTATATAACTACCCTGTCGTCAGTATCATTACACACATTATATAACTACCCTGTCGTCAGTATCATTACACACATTATATAACTACCCTGTCGTCAGTATCATTACACACATTATATAACTACCCTGTCGTCAGTATCATTACACACATTATATAACTACCCTGTCGTCAGTATCATTACACACATTATATAACTACCCTGTCGTTAGTATCATTACACACATTATATAACTACCCTGTCGTCAGTATCAGTACACACATTATATAACTATCCTGTCGTTAGTATCATTACACACATTATATGACTACCCTGTCGTCAGTATCATTACACACATTATATAACTACCCTGTCGTCAGTATCATTACACACATTATATAACTACCCTGTCGTCAGTATCATTACACACATTATATAACTACATTTATACCCTGTCGTCAGTATCATTACACACATTATATAACTACCCTGTCGTCAGTATCATTACACACATTATATAACTACCCTGTCGTCAGTATCATTACACACATTATATAACTACCCTGTCGTCAGTATCATTACACACATTATATAACTATCCTGTTCTCAGTATCATTACACACATTATATAACTACCCTGTCGTCAGTATCATTACACACATTATATAACTATCCTGTTCTCAGTATCAGTACACACATTATATAACTACCCTGTCGTCAGTATCATTACACACATTATATAACTACCCTGTCGTCAGTATCATTACACACATTATATAACTACCCTGTCGTCAGTATCATTACACACATTATATAACTACATTTATACCCTGTCGTCAGTATCATTACACACATTATATAACTACCCTGTCGTTAGTATCATTACACACATTATATAACTACCCTGTCGTCAGTATCAGTACACACATTATATAACTACCCTGTCGTCAGTATCATTACACACATTATATAACTACCCTGTCGTCAGTATCATTACACACATTATATAACTACCCTGTCGTCAGTATCATTACACACATTATATAACTACCCTGTCGTCAGTATCATTACACACATTATATAACTACCCTGTCGTCAGTATCATTACACACATTATATAACTACCCTGTCGTCAGTATCATTACACACATTATATAACTACCCTGTCGTTAGTATCATTACACACATTATATAACTACCCTGTCGTCAGTATCAGTACACACATTATATAACTATCCTGTCGTTAGTATCATTACACACATTATATGACTACCCTGTCGTCAGTATCATTACACACATTATATAACTACCCTGTCGTCAGTATCATTACACACATTATATAACTACCCTGTCGTCAGTATCATTACACACATTATATAACTACATTGATACCCTGTCGTCAGTATCATTACACACATTATATAACTACCCTGTCGTCAGTATCATTACACACATTATATAACTACCCTGTCGTCAGTATCATTACACACATTATATAACTACCCTGTCGTCAGTATCATTACACACATTATATAACTATCCTGTTCTCAGTATCATTACACACATTATATAACTACCCTGTCGTCAGTATCATTACACACATTATATAACTACCCTGTCGTCAGTATCATTACACACATTATATAACTATCCTGTTCTCAGTATCAGTACACACATTATATAACTACCCTGTCGTCAGTATCATTACACACATTATATAACTACCCTGTCGTCAGTATCATTACACACATTATATAACTATCCTGTTCTCAGTATCTATGGCTAAATTGATGAATATGAAATGGAAACGACGACCTGATACGTCTTGAACATTGACAATTCGTCAACTTAATAAATGTAGAACGAAATCAATATTTAGCGAATTTCTTCCAACACGAAATTCGCTAAAATAAGATTACCGCTGAATTGTGTACGTTTGCGATATTTAAAAGTAGCACAAACCTCGAACAACAAGATGGACAATATGGCCATGCTCCCAATATGGAAGTAATGCGTCACCTCATGCGTAACAGAATGACCATGGTCATGACTATCACCTCCGGCGGCTCGTTTAGATCGATGATGCTGATTCGCTGAACGTTTCCGTCTTTGCATCGACTGATCGACATTATGTTGTTTTATGGGTAGCCGTGGCCTTATAAGGGAATTTATAACTACACTATCTACCACGTGTTCCTGGGGACTGTCACCTCTGACAAGTATGCGCTGATGATGGGAATGCGAGTCGCCGATATGGCCAGTATCGCTGCATACTGTGTTGTTCACTTCCAGTATTTCTATAATATCGTCTAGATGCAGTGAATGACCATCGTCTGAGTGGTGGTCTAGAGCGGGACACAGAAGCTTAAACTGATCCGCCGCCTTCTCCTGGAGGATGTCGTTCTCATGCTGTGTGTCTGGAAACGAAACGTGTTAATATTAAATGAAAAATTGAGTTCATACTGATGGTCAGGAGAGTACATCATTGAGTGAAAAATAAGGTCTATTCAGTCGCCGGTCTCTCTTTGTCAGCTTAACTAGACATTATCTTCTGCCAAGAAGGATTGAAAACACTTATGATTTAGCTTTCAGTCAGAAGTGTTAAAGTACTACATTGTGATGAATGAAAATGGACAACAATAAGCCTAGAAAGCACACTCATGAATAGCAAACAATTAATGTTAAACTTTAATGCACACATTATAGTACAGTTTGCTTTGTAAATATTTTCGGATTTCGTTCCTTAAATAGCTGACACCACAGTTGTATCAATTTAATCAATACTTTCCGATATTTCTAAAATAGGTTGACTCTCATGATTATTTTGATTTCCTGCAGTATTCTGTACACGTGTTTATGAAAGGGGTAGCTGTGAAAAATAGGACACGTCACAGGGAAACACTTAACATGTAAAGGGAGACAACTCAACTTCAGAACACCTACTGCATAGTCAAATCTACTGACATGACATGTATGCGTACATTAACTAGCATGCGTCATATCTAACATGAATACAACTAGTATTGCCTTTTAGAATGCCAACAACGTTCGAACAATACATTAGTTATAGTAATTAATAACTTCAGTCTTTTAAACTGAAATTCGACACTCATATTTAGATCCTCGGTTTCATTTGCGTTAAGAAATGAAACCGAGGAATTAGGACAGTACACAGAGAAACTCCTTTAAAGGGAGATAGCTCAACTTCAAACCACAATATACAATCTATATCTAAAATGACGTTGTGTTATACTAGTACGCATCATCCACATAATATCAGTGGTCTAACTTGTCATTTGTATTCGAGCTCTTCAATTAGATTTTGGAGCCTCTCTCCGCTATTTGATTGGTTTCTCTATCAATTTTTATAGCTTCGACTGTTAATATGAACAATCGGACCAATTAAGGATCTTGTCTTCAGACAAACTATCTTATCTACAAGTCTTATCTCCTAGCATCAGACAAAGCGCCATCACCACAGATGGATCATCTATTCTATAATTAGTGAATCCCATGCTCGATGGATTTTAAAACGATTTAAAAAAAAAAAAAAACAAGTCAAGGGTGATAAAAAAATTAATTTGTCTTCACCCATAATATCACGGGCATGATCCTGCACGTTAATGTAATAATATTCCTGATCTGTCCATGCGATACAAAAAAAAACCTGCAAATCTGCAAAAGCCCAACAACTTTATCCTTATTTTATTTGTGAAAATGATCAGATTTTGTTCTTAGTTCCCCTGGTATATTGTATTTGCTATAATTATATACAGAGGTACCTAGTTACGCATGTATTTGTAAAATTGATGCAGATAGAGAGTATATGTTGGAACGTTGGTCTAATCCTCTTGAGACTTTTGGTAAATTGATATCAAAGAACAGAGTTAAAAGTTCCAAAGCTTGTGAGCTTTACCTGATGAATTGGTGATGTATATTTTACCTGACATAATGAGTATATCGCAAATAATCTGTCCGAGAACACACGAGGCATCAAGAGCGCTGAGGATACAGACGGTTATCAGGACAACATGCGTATGCAGTAGCTGGGACAAGCGTCTTCGACATCTGCAAATTATAAGTTTAAGATTTAAATTGGATTGTCGATCTTGTTAAAAGGATACACAGGGAAATGGCGCCCTCAAATGAATTAAGTGATTAATGTCGAATAATTAATATAACCTCCATCTTGCAACTATTTCGTTCAGCTAGAACTCGATATTAAATTCCGGATTACAAAGACAGAGATATTAGAAAAGGTCTAAACGAAAAATTAAGTACTCAAGGGAGGCGCATCAACCTCGTGCATTTTTTGATAGTAAAATAAGTCTGTATATTCCGAGCTTGCGCCACGGCTAGAGAGAAATTAAACACGTAAGGCATGGACAACTCTACAAACACAAATAAATAATATCAAGATTATAAATCTAGTAATTGATACATTACATGACAAATAGTAAATCTGCATAACGCAACTTCAGTGATCTGTTCATCTATAGATTCTAGTTCCGGTATGATACATGAAGAAATGTATTTCAATACAAGCGTAAACTAGTAATAACACAATTGAAGGTACAAGGCATCACAAAAATACATTGACCTTGCTTTGGTGAAAGGAAAATGCACACGCCTTTATGAAAATCGGTCCACTCCTAATTTGCAGTTTGTTGCATTAATCAGTTACGACATCTTGCACTATATTTTCCATCAGCAATAATATTGTATGCTTCATTTCTAGAGGTCGGGCAGGATTTTGTGATATCATCCAAATGCGAGGTCGCAAAACGAAAACGCAAAACGTGACTGTAAAATTGCTCAGAAACAGGTTTTACCAACATATTTTTGGATTCAAGTATTGCCACAAACTAATACAATCAGGAACCAAAAAACAGTAATAATTATATTATTACAAAATATGTAATGAAACAATGAAGGTATGTATTTCAGAATTTCGCGTTAGAATTTTAAGGAAGTGAAGTAATATAAACAGGGAAAATAGGAAAATAGGAAAAAAGGAAACAAAGTAAGATCTCAAGGAAACAAAGTAAAATCTCAAGCAAACAATGTGAAACATCAAGGAAACAAGGCAAGATCTCAGAGCAAAATCTCCAGGAAACAAAGTAAAATCTCTAGAAAACAAAGGAAAATCTCTAGGAAACTAAAAATTTCATGTAAAATCTCAAACAAAGGCAAATCACAAGCGAACAAAGTCAAATTTTAAGCGAATAGATTTGATTCTCAGGCGATCAAAGTCAGATCTAAACTAAACAAAGTCAGATCTAAACTAAACAAAGTCAGAGCCAAACTAAACAAAGTCAGATCTCATGGAAACAAAGTAAAATATCAAGGAAACAAAGTATAGCTTTGAGTATACTCGCAATTGGCTTAAAACTATCAAATATGTCAGTAATAAGATATTCCAAGATTTTTTTTTAACTCCATATAGCGTGCTCAAACTTCATAACGGAGAGCCAAAGAGAATGTTATTGGAGTGAGAATTATCGTAAGTAATTAACTCGACAGCGTAAATATACAGTCATATAAGTTTAGAGCATTTTCCCGTTTTCCGAATCTCCTATAATAAGAGGATGTACATCAGATGGGACATCAATAAGTCAAACATTGGTATGGTTAAATATGTATATTGATAATAATGTGTACAATTTGATTGAAAATGGAAGGTACAACATTAGGGAACAAAACGTAAAACAAAACAAAACAATACAAAACAAAAATGCTTTTTTGCAACATGGCTTTTCGTAATGATTATGTCGCTGTTGATATTTGCAAGTTCGTGTGAAGAAACTTAGTAGTGGGATATGCATTTAGTGCTCGGTCTTCATCAAATATTGTGATAATTTTACCGCGAGTAGCTGAAATATATGTAGGATACTGGCACATTTAATTTCACAATGAGTGTGCCCCGTTACAGCTGATTCAACAAACAAACAAAAACTCGTAAAAAATGTCATTTTCTTTTCACAGTGTGCAATAAAAGTGTATAGGCAATTAGGTGTAGGTGAAACTCTCAATGAGATATATCTTTCAAACATTTGACACAAAATCGATAAATGAGATAGTATTTCTCTCACTCGGTATTCATATGACAGGAAGTTGGTAATTGTCTTTGCATTTTCACAAAAAAGTTACCATTCACTTTTGTTATATAAAACCATTATACGTAAAATTAAGCGAGCGAAAATCTTGGAGATATCTGAGGAGCGTTCTTATTTGTGTTATAAACAATATTCCACTTATTACTACCTTAAATGTTTGTCGGGTTTGGACGGTATGGTATATTTCGTCCGTGAGTTGACGGTGTGGTATATTTCGTCCGTGAGTTGACGGTGTAGTATATTTCGTCCGTCAGTTGACGGTGTGGTATATTTCGTCCGTGAGGTGACGGTGTAGTATATTTCGTCCGTGAGTTGACGGTATAGTATATTTCGTCCATGAGTTGACGGTGTGTTATATTTCGTCTGTGAGTTGACGGTGTAGTATATTTTGTCCATGAGTTGACGGTGTGGTATATTTCGTCCATGAGTTGACGGTGAAGTATCTTTTGTTCGTGTGTTTTGACGCTATAGTATCTTTTGTTAGTTTGGTTTGACGCTATAGTATCTTTTGTTAGTTTGGTTTCACGCTATAGTATCTTTTGTTCGTATGTTTTGACGCTATAGTATCTTTTGTTCGTGTGTTTTGACGCTACAGTATCTTTTGTTCGTGTGTTTTGACGCTACAGTATCTTTTGTTCGTGTGTTTTGACGCTTTAGTATCTTTTGTTCGTTTGTTTTGACGCTATAGTATCTTTCGTTCGTGTGTTTTGACGCTATAGTATATTTTGTTAGTTTGGTTTCACGCTATAGTATCTTTTGTTCGTATGTTTTGACGCTATAGTATCTTTTGTTCGTGTGTTTTGACGCTACAGTATCTTTTGTTCGTGTGTTTTGACGCTACAGTATCTTTTGTTCGTGTGTTTTGACGCTTTAGTATCTTTTGTTCGTATATTTTGACGCTATAGTATCTTTTGTTAGTTTGGTTTGACGCTATAGTATCTTTTGTTCGTGTGGTTTGACGCTATATTATCTTTTGTTAGTTTGGTTTTGACGCTATAGTATCTTTTGTTCGTGTGTTTTGACTCTATAGTATCTTTTGTTAGTCTGGCTTGACGCTACAGTATCTTTTGTTAGTTTGGTTTGACGCTAAAGTATCTTTTGTTCGTGTGTTTTGACGCTATATTATCTTTTGTTCGTGTGTTTTGACGCTATAGTATCTTTTGTTAGTTTGTTTTGACGCTATATTATCTTTTGTTCGTGTGTTTTGACGCTATAGTATCTTTTGTTCGTGTGCTTTGACGCTTTAGTAACTTTTGTTCGTGTGTTTTGACGCTATAGTATCTTTTGTTAGTTTGGTTTGACGCTTAAGTATCTTTCGTTCGTGTGTTTTGACGCTATAGTATCTTTTGTTAGTTTGGTTTGACGCTATAGTATCTTTTGTTCGTGTGTTTTGACGCTATAGTATCTTTTGTTCGTGTGTTTTGACGCTACATTATCTTTCGTTCGTTTGTTTTGACGCTATAGTATCTTTTGTTCGTATATTTTGACGCTATAGTATCTTTTGTTCGTATGTTTTGACGCTATAGTATCTTTCGTTCGTGTGTTTTGACGCTATAGTATATTTTGTTCGTGTGTTTTGACGCTATAGTATCTTTTGTTAGTTTGGTTTGACGCTATAGTATCTTTCGTTCGTGTGTTTTGACGCTATAGTATATTTTGTTCGTGTGTTTTGACGCTATAGTATCTTTTGTTAGTTTGGTTTGACGCTATAGTATCTTTTGTTCTTGTGCTTTGACGCTTTAGTATCTTTTGTTCGTGTGGTTTTGACGCTATAGTATCTTTTGTTAGTT
This sequence comes from Pecten maximus, assembly GCF_902652985.1. NCBI lineage: Eukaryota > Metazoa > Mollusca > Bivalvia > Pectinida > Pectinidae > Pecten > Pecten maximus. The sequence goes on along the minus strand of NC_047024.1, from coordinate 34,110,060 downwards.
TGGTTTGACGCTTAAGTATCTTTCGTTCGTGTGTTTTGACGCTATAGTATCTTTTGTTAGTTTGGTTTGACGCTATAGTATCTTTTGTTCGTGTGTTTTGACGCTATAGTATCTTTTGTTCGTGTGTTTTGACGCTACATTATCTTTCGTTCGTTTGTTTTGACGCTATAGTATCTTTTGTTCGTATATTTTGACGCTATAGTATCTTTTGTTCGTATGTTTTGACGCTATAGTATCTTTCGTTCGTGTGTTTTGACGCTATAGTATATTTTGTTCGTGTGTTTTGACGCTATAGTATCTTTTGTTAGTTTGGTTTGACGCTATAGTATCTTTTGTTCGTGTGCTTTGACGCTTTAGTATCTTTTGTTCGTGTGGTTTTGACGCTATAGTATCTTTTGTTAGTTTGGTTTTGACGCTATAGTATCTTTTGTTCGTGTGTTTTGACGCTATAGTACATTTTGTTAGTTTGGTTTGACGCTTAAGTATCTTTCGTTCGTGTGTTTTGACGCTATATTATCTTTTGTTAGTTTGGTTTGACGCTATAGTATCTTTTGTTCGTGTGTTTTGACGCTATAGTATCTTTTGTTAGTTTGGTTTGACGCTATAGTATCTTTTGTTCGTGTGTTTTGACGCTATAGTATCTTTTGTTCGTGTGTTTTGACGCTACATTATCTTTCGTTCGTGTGTTTTGACGCTATAGTATCTTTCGTTCGTATATTTTGACGCTATAGTATCTTTTGTTCGTGTGTTTTGACGCTATAGTATCTTTTGTTCGTGTGTTTTGACGCTACAGTATCTTTTGTTAGTTTGTTTTGACGCTACAGTATCTTTTGTTCGTGTGTTTTGACGCTATAGTATATTTTGTTCGTGTGTTTTGACGCTATAGTATCTTTTGTTCGTGTGTTTTGACGCTATAGTATCTTTTGTTCGTGTGTTTTGACGCTACAGTATATTTTGTTCGCGTGTTTTGACGCTATAGTATCTTTTGTTCGTGTGTTTTGACGCTACAGTATATTTTGTTCGTGTTTTGAACTTGAGTGCTCCACGTACATAACTATAGTACATTCGTGATTGACACTTTGGTATATTCCATCGCCATAGTACGCCATCTTTGTGATCAACATATACGTTGTGTTTCCTAATATTGATGCTATGGTCTTGTCGGGCGAAGCTTATACATTTTATTTATTGATGTTTTCTATATTTTGACGCTTTGGTATATTTGTTTGACGTTTTGACGCTTTGGTAAATTAGCTTTTTAATATCTTTATTTTTATGATTTCGTGTTACCTACTCTTGTCCGTTGTGTCGGTATGTATAGATATTGTGATACATTTTGACAGTGTACGATGACGCTATGACAGGCGGCACGTTTTTATATACACATTTCTTTAATATAAAGTGTACTTTTGTCTCAGATATATTCCGAGGCTCGATCAGGTAAATGAAAAGTGTGCCACAAAGCGTGTGTATCATTCACAGCCAGGTGGTTTATTTCGAAGTCAACAAAGGGAGGGTATCTTTTTTGAGGAGTGGTGTCGAATGTAACGTTTACCCTGTAAGTAATACAGGAAACATAGATCAAAAGGCAATGATAATCCTAAAACATGACACAACAGAGTACGCCGAAACCTAACAAGGAAATATAGATAAAAGGGCAATGCTAATCTTTAAGCATGACACAGCAAAGTACGCCGAAAGTATGGAACCATTGAGGAAGTTTAGGGTATTAAGACCAGGAGATACAAACGAAGAAGCGTCTTCTGTTTCAACGCAATCAAATCTGGGATAAGAAGCATCCTAAAATGAGAATCAGGTTAGTAAAAAAGAACCAAGAAACATATCAACGAGTATCGAACACATCCAAGGGAATCAAATGTATCCAGATTAGACGATGATGATTTTCTATCGTAAAACTCATCTCTCGAATTCCAGTGTTAGTTTTTCGTCTGTTGTCAGTATCCGTCAAGAAAATCGTGATGTTGAGGACAATTATTTGAATATCAAATCAACTGGAACATGTAAACAAATACATAACATAGCCATAATACCAAGGACATTTAAAATCCATAACCACCGAACAAAGGCAACTTTGACATTATGTGACCGCGATGATAATAATTGCAACAAATGAAGGATGAACTTAGCCTCGTAATGTTTACAACAAATGATACACATTAGTCGCCACCACACGCCCTACATGTACACCTCAAATACACATTAGTCGCCACCACACGCCTTACATGTACACCTCAAATACACATTAGTCGCCACCACACGCCTTACATGTACACCTCAAATACACATTAGTCGCCACCACACGCCCTACATGTACACCTCAAATACACATTAGTCGCCACCACACGCCTTACATGTACACCTCAAATAAACATTAGTCGCCACCGCACGCCCTACATGTACACCTCAAAAAAACATTAGTCGCCACCGCACGCCCTACATGTACACCTCAAATACACATTAGTCGCCACCGCACGCCCTACATGTACACCTCAAATACACATTAGTCGCCACCGCACGCCCTACATGTACACCTCAAATAAACATTAGTCGCCACCGCACGCCCTACATGTACACCTCAAATAAACATTAGTCGCCACCGCACGCCCTACATGTACACCTCAAATAAACATTAGTCGCCACCGCACGCCCTACATGTACACCTCAAATAAACATTAGAAACCATAACTCAAAATCGATCAAACCAGGGCAAAATATGAACAAAACTTGGTTTCAATTTGCCAAACTAATTTCTGAGACTCCCGAATAAAACAATACTGTTATAAGTTTAATTTCATATCAGACATTATACTCGAGTCACGTGACCCTATATTGTTTAAGAGTGTGCGTCAGTAGGGCAAACATGTAGCCAACATCACACGTTTACAACTGTAGAACGGTAAGTGGGCTAAGCATGCAGTGTAACCTGTTACAAATGTCACCTCCTACAAATGATGATATACGGGTTTATAAATCGTGTGAAGTCACCAAGCTACGTTCGTGTGATTGGAAGAACTGTTATACAACATGTGTGTGAATTATATTTCATCAAAGGTTTTTTTTTTTTTTTTTTGTTGTAGCATAACTTTTGGACAGTGGCCTTGATCGCATTTTTTATCGTACAGTCATGTGCTACAATGTACATTAAATCTTTAGGTGATAACTGATTTTGATAACGTACAATAAAGTGTTACGCATTATGTTGTATAAGTGGCACAGTTTCAGGACAGGGTGACTTTTACTTTGTTTTTAATCATTTGTTACATAGAGGATATTTAACAGTCTTCGATAATACCAGATATATTTCACTCGTGTGGCTAACATTTTGATATATTTCATGAGTGCGTAGTACGAGTGATAAATATCAAAATATTAGCCACACGAGTGAAATATAATTGTTATTAATGAAAATCCTGTTAGATATTCTGTTTATTACATTTTATAGCAAAACATACCGAGGCAGCTCAATTTCTCACAGAATTCATTGCGGTCCCTGTCAACTGCTCACAATGTACGATAAATTGTGACGTTATGTATTTTATCTTGCATTATTACGTCATATAACATGACGGAGAGCTATATGCGAATCTTAAATTTCCCCATGTCGTTTGTAAGCAGTTGTCTTATTGGTCAAATTAGAAAAAGTGATGTTTACACTAGTGAAAAATATCAGAAAAACTGATACCTTTTACAAGTGAAAAATATCACTTTTATAGAATGAATAATTTTCGATATTTCACTGGTAAAAATGTAATAAAGTGTAATAACACACAAAAAGACTACCGACATGTTAACAAAAGCAGAATTCTCAATAGCAATAAAATAAAGATTGACACAAAAACATTAATGTAATATCAATTAACAAAAGTGTTCGTCAAAATATATATTAAGCGAAAATACTAAGAAAATTAATATAATACCTAGGGAAAGAACATCAAATGCATTAATTTAAATTTGGTCCGAAAAGAAATATGCCAAAACAAGTTCAAATATTTCTTTTTCTTTTTCAGATCCACTAAAATTCATATGTTATGATATCACAATTATATAAGTATTTCTCTTTTTTAAATAATAACGATAACTTGCTTTATCAAGACATTGGCTTCGTCTGTACATATGTCAATATGCAACGAAAAAAAGACATGTCGATATCGAGTTAGTTGACAGTATTACAATTATATGGATAATTTGACCATGAGGTCATGTAAGTATTTTTATATCAGTCTCATTTTAATGTGACATCTACTCTTGTTTAGAGCTAGTGATGATGATACCGTCGAATTGTCTGATCGCAATATCAGTACTACTGCCATTTTCTTAATGGAATGACGTTAAAAAAACTTTCATCAACACCAGGGGACTTAATCTGACTGAATATATGTATTATATTCGCTACCAGGATCATTAACCTTTCATTCAATACATTAAATATATTTACCGTCAAATAATAAATCAGGGTTCAATTGTTAAAAAAGGCGATTCGCCTAATCACTTGATTTAGTAAAAAACTCATTTCACCTTTCCTTCTAAACCTTTAGAAAAATACGTTGTCAAGTTGTTTTTACCAGAAATGGTTTTATCGGAATTTTAAAATGGGATGAGCCTAATGACCTTCTAAACAACTTAGCCAAGGTATCTGACGTCCTTTTAGACAATTACAAATTCCAGTCGCAATAACTTTTTTTATACAGAATTTCCATGTAATTCACAAAATACCAATACCTATATGTAATAGTTATGATGAAACCAAATTACGTTGATATTGTACCTGTGTTGTCTCGACTTCTTTTTCAGTTGAAGCCGCCGTCCTGGTTTTTCTCGTAATATCGTATTTTCCTGGCCCTTTTCAGATTTATCTAGAGACTGTAGGCTTCTGCTACTGAGGGTACGACTTTTTTGGTAGGCACCCATAATCTTCTCCAAATGGATTATATTAAAACTGTATACAGAGCTGATAACAAGTGCATGTACTATATGTACCACAGAACGCCACTCTTTACCATATCAGAGAAATAGCTCTAAGTCTATAGCATAAGAAGTCGAGAATAAAACAAATACGATGAAATTGTAAATTAAACCCCGACATTTACCACGAGTCCGGATTGGTGATCATAAATACGTGGACGAGATAGGAGAAGAGTCTATACGACATCGAGTGTGTTTACTATACAGGTCTGATATATAGAACAGACTGGTCAATATCTAAATTATAAAGTATTGACATAATCATACGGAGTCTGGTACTGTTTGAGTAGCATTACCAGACCAATACTAACTCCGAGTAACATTACCAAGTCCATGAATCGGTAAATGGAAATTACTCACGTGATTTCGTACTTAATAACTGAAACAAAATAACTGCTTGCAAGTAATTAAGTTACAGAACCAGGAAGTTATCGGACTTGTTTAAAGTTCCAGTGTTATTTGTGTTACTATGGTGATATTCTGAGTCTGAAGATCATTTGGTGCTGTATGTTGATCCCGCAAGATCAAATACGAATGTTATTGTTGTTAATATATCATTAATTTATGGCGCCTAAACTCTTGCGAGTTAACAGTTTCTCATTCTTCAACAGGAAATCAAGTTTGATATTATATAACACAGAACATTAAAATGATAGAATTTGTGATATAAACAATGGCGTTCTATAGACACATCAACAATTCCAACAGATTAATGTTCAAAAGCTCATGTCGTTAATACTTGAGTGCGTTAGAATATACTCTTTTTATAGAAGGATATTCTTAGAACAAAATTCGTAATATAAACTTAAAATCGATAAAAAGGCGGCAACATATCAATAAAAGATTCACTTCGACATGTCTTGGAGAATGATACAGGTGTCCTGGAATTATCTTGTCATTCCAACCAAACACTTATGGCTTGTTTTGTGTGGTAATTCACAGTTTATCTGCATGCTAGCTATGATTATTTTTTTCATTAAAATTGTTTCATATTAAATCCTGTGCTTCTACAATACTTCAATGGGTTTTTAACATATTTTCAATTTTAACGTCGTAACCAAGGATATGTATACCAGAGTGACTGGCGCGTTATATCGCGATTTCATATCGCAAGTCAATGTAATTTATGCTTGTTAAGATTGTTTTGTAAGGTATTATATTGTGTGTCCCTTGTACAATGCTGTGAAGTTACAGGTGATCGACACTCCTGATGGCTGGATTTGTTAGTCCGCGGAGTTTATCGTAACATACTTGTCACGTTTCATCAAAATAGTTACACGATTCAAATACATAAACTTGTACGCTCTTTTAAAATCAAATATTGAGAATTATTATGATTATTGAATTGTTCGTCTGTTGCACTTTCCAATCAATATTTTGAATGTCTTTTGCCCGTATTTGAGTGTTTCAGTCATCTCCTATGAGCACTTTAGGCTATTACACGCAATGTGATGTAATTTAAATAATTTTGACTCTACGATATCTAACGCTCAATTTGTTTTGAAAGGTGCTGAAATCGTGTGTGTTTTTGTACAATACCTTGTATGAAAAATCGATGTACATAATATTTCCAATTGATTGATAATCTATCATATAACTGTTATAATAATGTTTCCTGTCCTACCTGACACTTTAATGCTGTTTATTCCTGTTGTGTGAAGTATTTTAGTGAAGACGACCTTAGGTATAAAGATGTCAGGAGTTGGTTTTATGTTTATGGCGGTGTATATTGTCAAGTGTACTTATCCAGGTACGTAGATGTAGATATACATGTCAGGAGCATCAATATACTTACAATGGTCTACAAATGTAGGTCTAGCTGTCAGGATCATCAATATACTTACAGTGGTCTACAAATGTAGGTATAGCTGTCACGAACATCAATATACATTTGTACTTACAATGATCTACAAATGTAGGTATGGCTGTCAGGAACATTAATATACTTACAATGGTCTACAAATGTAGGTATAGCTGTCAGGAACATCAATATACTTACAGTGGTCTACAAATATAGGTATGGCTGTCAGGAACATCAATATACTTACAGTGGTCTACAAATGTAGGGTATAGCTGTCAGGAACATCAATATACTTACAGTGGTCTACAAATATAGGTATGGCTGTCAGGAACATCAATATACTTACAGTGGTCTACAAATGTAGGTATGGCTGTCAGGAACATCAATATACTTACAATGGTCTACAAAAGTAGGTATAGCTACCAGGAACATCAATATACTTACAATGGTCTACAAATGTAGGTATAGCTGTCAGGAACATCAATATACTTACAATGGTCTACAAATGTAGGTATAGCTGCCAGGAACATAAATATACTTACAATGGTCTACAAATGTAGGTATAGCTGTCAGGAACATCAATATACTTACAATGGTCTACAAATGTAGGCATGGCTGTCAGGAACATCAATATACTTACAGTGGTCTACAAATGTAGGTATGGCTGTCAGGAACATCAATATACTTACAGTGGTCTACAAATGTAGGGTATAGCTGTCAGGAACATCAATATACTTACAGTGGTCTACAAATATAGGTATGGCTGTCAGGAACATCAATATACTTACAATGGTCTACAAATGTAGGTATGGCTGTCACGAACATCTATATACTTACAGTGGTCTACAAATATAGGTATGGCTGTCAGGAACATCAATATACTTACAATGGTCTACAAATGTTGGTATGGCTGTCACGAACATCTATATACTTACAGTGGTCTACAAATGTAGGTATAGCTGTCAGGAACATCAATATACTTACAATGGTCTACAAATGTAGGGTATAGCTGTCACGAACCCCGACATACCTACCATATCCTATTAATGTAGGTAAAGCTGTCACGTACCCCGATATACCTACCATATCCTATTAATGTAGGTAAAGCTGTCACGTACCCCGAGCTACTTACAATTGTACATGTGTAGGTATAGCTGTCACGTACCAGAAATGGATTGCTCCGACATTGATGTAAATACCAATTATGGAAAATTTAAGATTGTTTCATTAGATTTATTTTGCCTCCAGTAAGGGAAAAATGCATTTATTTCTTAGGCAGTGCTTATAAAAAGGAAAAGAACGAAAATAGCACAACAACAAAACAAAACAAAAACGAAAAAAAGTTTAATTCAATATTGTTGGAAGGAACATGAGACATTTGGATAATAAAATGAGTAAGGTCTCCTGACAAGGAGTTGTCACGATACCTGTTCCTGATGGGGTTCTATCTATCCTAACCTTTGTGTACTTTATTGTGATGTCAAATGCGACTAAAACATGAATCATTGCCAGAATTACTGGGAATACCAGTATAAATACCATCTCCTTCAAATAATGTCAACTCTAGATTCACGTGAAATAGCGCAGACTTATTCCAGACTGATTGGGCGGGTACTCGGCCACACGGATTTATGGTATTTACTAACACTTGGGCTGTGAGGAGAATATGCAGTTGTTAACGTATAAATAAAAATCTGACAGCACAAAGAAATCTTGGTAAATAATCACACAATTTCTACAGTATCATCATTCATATTTGACTTCCGAAAAAATCATTGGCTGTCGTTTATTTTTTTGATTCCCTTTATTGGGATTTTAACCTAGGTTATTTTTTATATTAACACAAATTACATATCAGGAGATTCCTTCAAGATAAATCACTATGACGTGTCCTCTTAACACATGTTTGGTTTAAAGGAACAGCGACATTTGGCTCTGTATTTGAATTAGATTCAAGCACTGATTTCTTGAGAAAATTTAGTGCTACATAAATACGAAAGTTCATGGAGGACACAATCAGTTAAAGGCACATACGTAGATAAAACAGCATCACCAATCATACGCCAGAAAAAAAGGACTTGCATTAGGGCACACTAAATTAGATAGGATCCGTAAGGGAAAACGTTTCTTGTAACGCGTGTGGCAGTCGTATCCGGAAAGTTATCATAAATTCTTCAGTTCTAGAGGGAAATGTCGGGTCAGGAAAGATATAGGCTTATAGTTAATATAATGTCATGAGGAAAACACACGACGACACGTTTAATTATTTGGATATAAAATTAATTCCTTTTCAAAATAGCTATTGTTTACCTTCTAACAACATCGATTATTAAGTAGGGTTTAAAACCCTTTCTCTATCTTAACAAACCTTTCTGACGACTTAGGAAAAATGATTCGTGCCCCGATGGACAGTGTAGTCGACCAATAATATCAGGCATGCATTCGGATTGTCATGCAACATACGAGGGCTAATGGATATGTTGTGAGCCTCATATTGAAGGATTTGAATTTTGCCGGACATATTGTATTATTTTTCAACATAATCCCCTTCAGTATCTATACACTTTCGCCAGAGGTGTTTAAAGGCCTCAATGCCACTTTTATAGAACTCCGTTTCTTGGTTGTTCAGAAAGTCATCCACTGCATCTATGACGCCATCATCGGACTGAAAGTTGGTGCCTGGAATAGCTATTTTCAGTTTGTAAAAAAAAAGATGAAAGTCTGGTGGAACGAGATCAGGTGAATAAGGCAGATGCTCAATCAATTTAAAGCCACAATCGTGAATGGCAGCCATGGCAATGACAGACTTCTGAACAGGAGCATTGTCCTGTTGTAATAACAAACCTTTAGTGAGCTTTCCGCGGCGCTTAAGTTTAATATTTTCCCGTAACTGCCTCAGAAGTGAAGCAAAGTATGTGTCATTGATTTTTTGTCGCTTTAGGAGATAATCTATCAACAGAATACTGCATCCCAGAAAACCGAGGCCATAACCTTTGCAGCTGATGGAACAGTCTTTGCCTTCTCTCGTGGGGGAGAGCCAGTGTGCTTCCATTGTTTCGATTGTTGTTTGGCCTCTTGGGTAAAATGATGGGCCCATGTCTCATCTATAGTGAAAACTCTCTGAAGAAAGTTGGCAGAATCTTCCTCAAAAAGGATAAGATTAGAACGCGATAATGTGCGCCTGGTGTATGTCTGATAAACTGTCAGAAGTCGGCCGCGCTTGAATTCCGCCATCCACCTTTTCACTGAAGCATATGAAGGGACATTTCCCCTTGTGTTGCTACCATATCATTATGGATAGCCTTAGGTGTTTAACCATTTTTATGCAAATATTGGATCACTGCTCTTCCACCGATTTCGTCCATTTTGCAAAATCCGCTTGTCTTGGTTAGTTTAGAGTGCTACCTCTTCGATATAAATTAACCAAATGAGACCAGTCCTTGGGTACACAACCCTATATAGTCAGAGAATAGTAGGACTTAGAAAGAACATCCTTGAGTATCTCCTTCAATACGAGGTTCACAACATATCAATCATCCCTGGTAATAAACAAAAGCCGTGTCTCCGACAAAACAAAGACAACATCAAACCAAACAGGTCGCTGATACATTTTCCCATTATCATCCGCAGTATGACGTAATAAACAAACAATGCTACTTATAATAACGAAACTTAACTCTAGTGTGCGTTAGAGCACCTACAGACCAGACAATATGGTTATATAATGTAGACCATATTAGATTCATCAATAACAACCTAACAATATTAGATATATAAATACACACCCTTACAAAATCAGATTTATCAATACACACCCTCACAATAACAGATCCATTAATACACACCCTTACAATATCAGGATTATCGTTACTCACCCTTACAATATCAGATTTATCAATAAACACCCTCCCAATATCAGATTCATCTTTATAATGGTGTGTAGGGATAAATCTAATATTATAACTGTGTGTAGAGATACATTTAATGTAATAACGGTGTGTAGAGATACATCTAATAATATAACTGTGTGTAGGGATACATCTAATATTATAACGGTGTGTAGAGATACATTTAATGTAATAACGGTGTGTAGAGATACATCTAATATTATAACGGTGTGTAGGGATACATCCAATATTATAACGGTGTGTAGAGATACATCTAATGTTATAACTGTGTGTAGTGATACATCTAATGTTATAACGGTGTGCAGAGATAAATCTAGTATTATAACGGTGTGTAGAGATAAATCTAGTATTATAACGGTGTGTAGAGATAAATATAATGTTATAACTCTGTGTAGAGATACATCTAATATTATAACGGTGTGTAGAGATACATCTAATATTATAACGGTGTGTAGAGATGTACATCTAATGTTATAACGGTGTGTAGAGATACATCTAATGTTATAACGGTGTGTAGAGATACATCTAATGTTATAACGGTGTGTAGTGATACATCTAATATTATAACGGTGTGTAGAGATACATCTAATGTTATAACGGTGTGTAGAGATACATCTAATATTATAACGGTGTGTAGAGATACATCTAATGGTTTAACGATGTGTAGAGATACATCTAATGTTATAACGGTGTGTAGAGATACATCTAATATTATAACGGTGTGTAGAGATACATCTAATATTATAACGGTGTGTAGAGATGTACATCTAATGTTATAACGGTGTGTAGAGATACATCTAATGTTATAACGGTGTATAGAGATACATCTAATGTTATAACGGTGTGTAGTGATACATCTAATATTATAACGGTGTGTAGAGATACATTTAATGTAATAACGGTGTGTAGAGATACATCTAATATTATAACGGTGTGTAGGGATACATCTAATAGTATAACGGTGTGTAGAGATACATCTAATAATATAACTGTGTGTAGGGATACATCTAATATTATAACGGTGTGTAGAGATACATTTAATGTAATAACGGTGTGTAGTGATACATCTAAAAAATATAACGGTGTGTAGAGATACATCTAATGTTATAACGGTGTGTAGAGATACATCTTATGTTATAACGATGTGTAGATATATATCTAATATCATAACGGTGTGTAGAGATAAAGCTAATGTTATAACTGTGTGTAAAGATACATCTAATGTTATAACGGTGTGTAGAGATACATCTAATGTTATAACTGTATGTAGAGATACATCTAATATTATAACGGTGTGTAGAGATGCATCTAATGTTTTAACGGTGTGTAGAGATACATCTAATATTATAACGATGTGTAGATATATATCTAATATCATAACGGTGTGTAGAGATAAAGCTAATGTTATAACTGTGTGTAGAGATACATCTAATGTTATAACGGTGTGTAGAGATACATCTAATATTATAACGGTGTGTAGAGATGTACATCTAATGTTATAACGGTGTGTCGAGATACATCTAATGTTATAACGGTGTGTAGAGATACATATAATGTTATAACGGTGTGTAGAGATACATCTAATATCATAACGGTGTGTAGAGATACATCTAATGGTTTAACGGTGTGTAGAGATACATCTAATGTTATAACGGTGTGTAGAGATACATCTAATATTATAACGGTGTGTAGAGATACATCTAATATTATAACGGTGTGTAGAGATGTACATCTAATGTTATAACGGTGTGTAGAGATACATCTAATGTTATAACGGTGTGTAGATATACATCTAATGTTATAACGGTGTGTAGAGATACATCTAATATTATAACGGTGTGTAGAGATACATCTAATGGTTTAACGGTGTGTAGAGATACATCTAATGTTATAACGGTGTGTAGAGATACATCTAATGTTATAACGGTGTGTAGAGATACATCTAATGGTTTAACGGTGTGTAGAGATACATCTAATATTAAAACGGTGTGTAGAGATAAATCTAATTGTTTAACGGTGTGTAGTGATACATCTAAAAAAATAACGGTGTGTAGAGATACATCTAATGTTATAACGGTGTGTAGAGATACATATAATGTTATAACTGTATGTAGAGATACATCTAATATTATAACGGTGTGTAGAGATACATCTAATGTTTTAACGGTGTGTAGAGATACATCTAATATCATAACGATGTGTAGATATATATCTAATATCATAACGGTGTGTAGAGATAAAGCTAATGTTATAACTGTGTGTAGAGATACATCTAATGGTTTAACGGTGTGTAGTGATACATCTAATGTTATAACGGTGTGTAGTGATACATCTAATGTTATAACGGTGTGTAGAGATACATCTAATATCATAACGGTGTGTAGAGATACATCTAATGTTATAACTGTGTGTAGTGATACATCTAATGTTATAACGGTGTGTAGAGATAAATCTAGTATTATAACGGTGTGTAGAGATAAATCTGGTATTATAACGGTGTGTAGAGATAAATCTAATGTTATAACTCTGTGTAGAGATACATCTAATATTATAACGGTGTGTAGAGATACATCTAATATTATAACGGTATGTAGAGATGTACATCTAATGTTATAACGGTGTGTAGAGATACATCTAATGTTATAACGGTGTGTAGAGATACATCTAATGTTATAACGGTGTGTAGTGATACATCTAATATTATAACGGTGTGTAGAGATACATCTAATGTTATAACGGTGTGTAGAGATACATCTAATGTTATAACGGTGTGTAGAGATACATCTAATGGTTTAACGGTGTGTATAGATACATTTAATGTAATAACGGTGTGTAGTGATACATCTAATGTTATAACTGTGTGTAGTGATACATCTAATGTTATAACGGTGTGTAGTGATACATCTAATGTTATAACGGTGTGTAGAGATACATCTAATATCATAACGGTGTGAAGAGATACATCTAATGTTATAACTGTGTGTAGTGATACATCTAATGTTATAACGGTGTGTAGAGATAAATCTAGTATTATAACGGTGTGTAGAGATAAATCTGGTATTATAACGGTGTGTAGAGATAAATCTAATGTTATAACTCTGTGTAGAGATACATCTAATATTATAACGGTGTGTAGAGATACATCTAATATTATAACGGTATGTAGAGATGTACATCTAATGTTATAACGGTGTGTAGAGATACATCTAATGTTATAACGGTGTGTAGAGATACATCTAATGTTATAACGGTGTGTAGTGATACATCTAATATTATAACGGTTTGTAGAGATACATCTAATGTTATAACGGTGTGTAGAGATACATCTAATATTATAACGGTATGTAGAGATACATCCAATGGTTTAACGGTTTGTAGAGATACATCTAAAAAATATAACGGTGTGTAGAGATACAGTACATCTAATGTTATAACGGTGTGTAGAGATACATCTAATGTTATAACTGTATGTAGAGATACATCTAATATTATAACGGTGTGTAGAGATACATCTAATGTTTTAACGGTGTGTAGAGATACATCTAATATTATAACGATGTGTAGATATATATCTAATATCATAACGGTGTGTAGAGAAAAAGCTAATGTTATAACTGTGTGTAGAGATACATCTAATGGTTTAACGGTGTGTAGTGATACATCTAGTGTTATAACTGTGTGTAGAGATACATCTAATGTTATAACGGTGTGTAGAGATACATCTAATATTATAACGGTGTGTAGAGATGTACATCTAATGTTATAACGGTGTGTCGAGATACATCTAATGTTATAACGGTGTGTAGAGATACATATAATGTTATAACGGTGTGTAGAGATACATCTAATATTATAACGGTGTGTAGAGATACATCTAATGGTTTAACGGTGTGTAGAGATACATCTAATGTTATAACGGTGTGTAGAGATACATCTAATATTATAACGGTGTGTAGAGATACATCTAATATTATAACGGTGTGTAGAGATGTACATCTAATGTTATAACGGTGTGTAGAGATACATCTAATGTTATAACGGTGTGTAGATATACATCTAATGTTATAACGGTGTGTAGAGATACATCTAATATTATAACGGTGTGTAGAGATACATCTAATGGTTTAACGGTGTGTAGAGATACATCTAATGTTATAACGGTGTGTAGAGATACATCTAATGTTATAACGGTGTGTAGAGATACATCTAATGGTTTAACGGTGTGTAGAGATACATCTAATATTAAAACGGTGTGTAGAGATAAATCTAATTGTTTAACGGTGTGTAGTGATACATCTAAAAAATATAACGGTGTGTAGAGATACATCTAATGTTATAACGGTGTGTAGAGATACATATAATGTTATAACTGTATGTAGAGATACATCTAATATTATAACGGTGTGTAGAGATACATCTAATGTTTTAACGGTGTGTAGAGATACATCTAATATCATAACGATGTGTAGATATATATCTAATATCATAACGGTGTGTAGAGATAAAGCTAATGTTATAACTGTGTGTAGAGATACATCTAATGGTTTAACGGTGTGTAGTGATACATCTAATGTTATAACGGTGTGTAGTGATACATATAATGTTATAACGGTGTGTAGAGATACATCTAATATCATAACGGTGTGTAGAGATACATCTAATGTTATAACTGTGTGTAGTGATACATCTAATGTTATAACGGTGTGTAGAGATAAATCTAGTATTATAACGGTGTGTAGAGATAAATCTGGTATTATAACGGTGTGTAGAGATAAATCTAATGTTATAACTCTGTGTAGAGATACATCTAATATTATAACGGTGTGTAGAGATACATCTAATATTATAACGGTATGTAGAGATGTACATCTAATGTTATAACGGTGTGTAGAGATACATCTAATGTTATAACGGTGTGTAGAGATACATCTAATGTTATAACGGTGTGTAGTGATACATCTAATATTATAACGGTGTGTAGAGATACATCTAATGTTTTAACGGTGTGTAGAGATACATCTAATGTTATAACGGTGTGTAGAGATACATCTAATGGTTTAACGGTGTGTATAGATACATTTAATGTAATAACGGTGTGTAGTGATACATCTAATGTTTTAACTGTGTGTAGTGATACATCTAATGTTATAACGGTGTGTAGTGATACATCTAATGTTATAACGGTGTGTAGAGATACATCTAATATCATAACGGTGTGTAGAGATACATCTAATGTTATAACTGTGTGTAGTGATACATCTAATGTTATAACGGTGTGTAGAGATAAATCTAGTATTATAACGGTGTGTAGAGATAAATCTGGTATTATAACGGTGTGTAGAGATAAATCTAATGTTATAACTCTGTGTAGAGATACATCTAATATTATAACGGTGTGTAGAGATACATCTAATATTATAACGGTATGTAGAGATGTACATCTAATGTTATAACGGTGTGTAGAGATACATCTAATGTTATAACGGTGTGTAGAGATACATCTAATGTTATAACGGTGTGTAGTGATACATCTAATATTATAACGGTTTGTAGAGATACATCTAATGTTATAACGGTGTGTAGAGATACATCTAATATTATAACGGTATGTAGAGATACATCTAATGGTTTAACGGTTTGTAGAGATACATCTAAAAAATATAACGGTGTGTAGAGATACAGTACATCTAATGTTATAACGGTGTGTAGAGATACATCTAATGTTATAACTGTATGTAGAGATACATCTAATATTATAACGGTGTGTAGAGATACATCTAATGTTTTAACGGTGTGTAGAGATACATCTAATATTATAACGATGTGAAGATATATATCTAATATCATAACGGTGTGTAGAGATAAAGCTAATGTTATAACTGTGTGTAGAGATACATCTAATGGTTTAACGGTGTGTAGTGATACATCTAGTGTTATAACGGTGTGTAGAGATACATCTAATGTTATAACGGTGTGTAGAGATACATCTAATGGTTTAACGGTGTGTATAGATACATTTAATGTAATAACGGTGTGTAGTGATACATCTAATGTTATAACGGTGTGTAGACATACATCTAATGGTTTAACGGTGTGTAGAGATACATTTAATGTAATAACGGTGTGTAGTGATACATATAATGTTATAACGGTGTGTAGAGATACATCTAATGGTTTAACGGTGTGTAGAGATACATTTAATGTAATAACGGTGTGTAGTGATACATCTAATGTTATAACTGTGTGTAGAGATGTACATCTAATATCATAACGGTGTGTAAAGATACATCTAATGTTATAACGGTGTGTAGTGATACATCTAATGTTATAACGGTGTGTAGAGATACATCTAATGGTTTAACGGTGTGTAGTGATACATCTAATGTTATAACGGTGTGTAGTGATACATCTAATGTTATAACGGTGTGTATAGATACATCTAATGGTTTAACGGTGTGTAGTGATACATCTAATGTTATAACGGTGTGTAGAGATACATTTAATGGTTTAACGGTGTGTAGTGATACATCTAATGTTATAACGGTGTGTAGAGATACATCTAATGTTATAACGGTGTGTAGAGATACATCTAATGGTTTAACGGTGTGTAGTGATACATCTAATGTTATAACGGTGTGTAGATATACATCTAATGGTTTAACGGTGTGTAGTGATACATCTAATGTTATAACGGTGTGTAGAGATACATTTAATGTTATAACGGTGTGTAGAGATACATTTAATGTTATAACGGTGTGTAGAGATACATTTAATGTTATAACGGTGTGTAGTGATACATCTAATGTTATAACGGTGTGTAGTAATACATCTAATGTTATAACGGTGTGTAGAGATACATCTAATATTATAACGGTGTGTAGAGATACATCTAATGTTATAACGGTGTATAGAGATACATCTAATATTATAACGATGTGTAGATATATATCTAATATCATAACGGTGTGTAGAGATAAAGCTAATGTTATAACTGTGTGTAGAGATACATCTAATGGTTTAACGGTGTGTAGTGATACATCTAATGTTATAACGGTGTGTAGTGATACATCTAATGTTATAACGGTGTGTAGAGATACATCTAATGTTATAACTGTGTGTAGAGATACATCTAATATTATAACTGTGTGTAGTGATACATCTAATATTATAACTGTGTGTAGAGATACATCTAATATTATAACTGTGTGTAGTGATACATCTAATATTATAACTGTGTGTAGAGATACATCTAATATTATAACGGTGTGTAGAGAGGGGGAGGTAAAGTACACTTTATGTTGTATTGCTGTGTATAGATACATCTAGTATTTTGAGGTTGTTTATAGATACATTTAGTATTTTAAGGCTGAGTATGATATATATATTATAAAGATGTTGATAGATAAATGTAATATTGGAAGGATTTGTACAGATACAACTGTTATTGTGATAATATTGTTTATTAGTTTTGTTTCCTCTATTTAGGTTTACAGGTTATAGATTTATTATTGTCCCTGTATAACGTCAAGGGTCATTCCCCGAAGTGACCATAAGACCAGTGAGTGAGTTATGATTCAAGGTAATAAATACTGCGCCCTTGGACCTACCTGTAAATAATTTCCATTTCTAAGGATCTGTTTGCATATAAATATCAAATTGTCGTCAATTACTTACTTAGTTCATAACGAACCTGCTTTATTAATCAAAAGTGTGATTTTTAACATTTATTTTGGTGAAGAGTAAGTTTCGTCCATGTACTCGAGTGTAGAAGTATTTTTTGTCACGAAAATAAGCATTCGATTTTAAATGAAACAAAAAATAAAACAAAACGAACAACTCTATAAAGCTACTCGGCGTAGTAAGCTTGATTTGATCGCATTTAACAATTAAACTATATTATCAAACAATATATTTTGATGTTTAGAAATCATTTGTAAACAGATGATTTAAGATTTTAGCCGGGGTTAAATATAGAACTTGTAAATAAAGAAAATAAAAATTGCCGATAGAACAACAGTTTGTTGGGTAGATTAATACATGTTTGACCATTAAGACTGGTCGTTCGAATATGAAATCAGAACGAAACTGTATTACAATGTTGCTTTTATCTAGCAACTTTTTGTTTGTTTGTTGTTTGCCGATTTGTTAGGGGTTTTTTTGTTTTTTGTTTGTTTGTTTGGTGTTTTTTTTTTTTTTTTTCTGATTCGCTGTATTCGAACCATTGCAAGTCATTGCCACAAAAAAAATGATATTTTTTTCTGAGATGTTGTGAATAAGAAAATGAAGGGCATGACCTAAATTAAAACTATACCTGTAAGCAGAGAGTATGTAGAGTTTCCTCCCTTGGGTGTTTTTTAAGCAGGACATGTTCTTGTGTCGGTTTGTTAGACACTACCACAAACATAAATCCGAAATAAGGGTACTTCAGCATTGATTTATATGTATTTAACTCATTTTCTAACCGTAACTAATAAACTGGACACGTAATGACAGTTTTATTATACGACCCTGTCGCCGGGATAGTAAAGTAAACAATATCAACTATACCATAGTTAACAATGACATGCTGGGTGAGGAATCAAGTGTAACATAGTTAACAATGACATGTCGTGTAATGAATACTATATCGACTATAACATAGTTAACAATGACATGTCGGGTGAGGAATCAACTATAACATAGTTAACAATGACATGTTGGGTGAGGAATAGTATATCAACTATAACATAGTTGACAATGACATGTTGGGTGAGGAATAGTATATCAACTATAACATGGTTAACAATGACACGCTGGGTGAGGAATCAACTGCAACATAGTTGACAATGACATGCTGGGGGTGGAATAGTATATCAACTATAACATAGTTAACAATGACACGCTGGGTGAGGAATCAACTGCAACATAGTTAACAATGACATGCTGGGGGTGGAATAGTATATCAACTATAACATAGTTAACAATGACACGCTGGGTGAGGAATCAACTGCAACATAGTTAACAATGACATGCTGGGGGTGGAATAGTATATCAACTATAACATAGTTAACAATGACACGCTGGGTGAGGAATCAACTGCAACATAGTTAACAATGACATGCTGGGGATGGAATAGTATATCAACTATAACATAGTTAACAATGACACGCTGGGTGAGGAATCAACTGCAACATAGTTAACAATGACATGCTGGGGGTGGAATAGTATATCAACTATAGCATAGTTAACAATGACATGTCGGGTGTGGAATAGTATATCGACTATAACATAGTTAACAATGACATGTCGGGTGAGAAATCAACTATAGCATAGTTTACAATGACATGTCGGGTGAGGAATAGTATATCAACTATTTCATAGTTAACAATGACATGTCGGGTGAGGAATAGTATATCGACTATAACATAGTTAACAATGACATGTCGGGTGAGGAATCAACTATAACATAGTTAACAATGACACGCTGGGTGAGGAATCAACTGCAACATAGTTAACAATGACATGCTGGGGGTGGAATAGTATATCAACTATAGCATAGTTAACAATGACATGTCGGGTGTGGAATAGTATATCGACTATAACATAGTTAACAATGACATGTCGGGTGAGAAATCAACTATAGCATAGTTTACAATGACATGTCGGGTGAGGAATAGTATATCAACTATTTCATAGTTAACAATGACATGTCGGGTGAGGAATAGTATATCGACTATAACATAGTTAACAATGACATGTCGGGTGAGGAATCAACTATAACATAGTTAACAATGACATGTCGGGTGAGGAATCAACTATAACATAGTTAACAATGACATGTCGGGTGAGGAATCAACTATAACATATTTAACAATGACATGTCGGGTGAGGACTAGTATATCAACTATAGCATAATTTACAATGACATGCTGGGGGTGGAATAGTATATCAACTATAACATAGCTAACAATGACATGTCGGGCGAGGAATCAACTATAACATAGCTAACAATGACATGTCGGGTGAGGAATCAACTATAACATAGCTACCAATGACACGCTGGGTGAGGAATCAACTATAACATGGTTAACAATGACATGTCGGGTAATGAATACTATATCGACTATAACATAGTTAACAATGGCACGCTGGGTGTGGAATCAACTATAACATAGTTAACAATGACATGTCGCATGTGGAATCAACTATAACATAGTTAACAATGACATGTCGGGTGAGGAATCAACTGTAACACAGTTAACAATGACATGTCGGGTAAGGAATCAACTATAACATAGTGAACAATAACATGTCGGGTGAGGAATAGTATATCAACTATAACATAGTTAACAATGACACGCTCGGTGAGGAATAGTATATCAACTATAGCATAGTTTACAATGACATGCTTGGGGTGGAATCAACTATAACATAGGTAACAATAACATGTCGGGTGAGGAATAGTATATCAACTATAGCATAGTTTACAATGACATGCTGGGGGTGGAATAGTATATCAACTATAACATAGTTAACAATGACATGTCGGGTGTGGAATAGTATATCAACTATAACATAGTTAACAATGACATGTCGGGTGAGAAATCAACTATAGCATAGTTTACAATGACATGTCGGGTGAGGAATAGTATATCGACTATAACATAGTTAACAATGACATGTCGGGTGTGGAATAGTATATCAACTATGGCATAGTTTACAATGACATGTTGGGTGTGGAATAGTATATCGACTATAACATAGTTAACAATGACATGTCGGGTGAGGAATAGTATATCAACTATGGCATAGTTTACAATGACATGTTGGGTGTGGAATAGTATATCGACTATAACATAGTTAACAATGACATGTCGGGTGAGGAATAGTATATCAACTATGGCATAGTTTACAATGACATGTTGGGTGTGGAATAGTATATCGACTATGGCATAGTTTACAATGACATGTTGGGTGTGGAATAGTATATCGACTATAACATAGTTAACAATGACATGTCGGGTGAGGAATAGTATATCAACTATGGCATAGTTTACAATGACATGTTGGGTGTGGAATAGTATATCGACTATAACATAGTTAACAATGACATGTCGGGTAAGGAATAGTATATCAACTATAACATGGTTAACAATGACACGCTGGGTGAGGAATCAACTATAACATAGTTAACAATGACATGTCGGGTGAGGAATAGTATATCAACTATAGCATAGTTTACAATGACATGCTGGGGGTGGAATAGTATATCAACTATAACATAGCTAACAATGACATGTCGGGCGAGGAATCAACTATAACATAGCTAACAATGACATGTCGGGTGAGGAATCAACTATAACATAGCTACCAATGACACGCTGGGTGAGGAATCAACTATAACATGGTTAACAATGACATGTCGGGTAATGAATACTATATCGACTATAACATAGTTAACAATGGCACGCTGGGTGTGGAATCAACTGCAACATAGTTAACAATGACATGTCGGGTGAGGAATAGTATATCAACTATTTCATAGTTAACAATGACACGCTGGGTGAGGAATCAACTATAACATATTTAACAATGACATGTCGGGTGAGGAATAGTATATCAACTATTTCATAGTTAACAATGACATGCTTGGTGAGGAATAGTTTGAGATGATTAAAGTGTTATCATTTCTCGTATTTTGATGACTTCGTATACAAATCCCTTTAATTGTGTATCCTAGTATTGTGTACATGTGTTAAGTCTTTTTGTAAGCGTGCTGGTAGGTTTTTCAGGCAGTTTCGCGAAAAACACTCACAAACTTCATAAATAAGTAGAAATATATCAGTAAAGTTGACGAAATCAAAAAGTATCCATATGAACCACAAGTCCACCAGAACACTTATCAAAACAACCATATTTAACAGTTTAATATCAGTTTTTGAATTGATGGTTTTTCTTCTAACATAACTGTGGCCTAATAAGTAATTCATTTGATATAACGTAAGTGCTGTAGTTTTTTAAACTTGGCATTTCGTTTAACGTTAGAGGAACTTTTAATCATTTGACCTTGTATGGATAATTGCATTGTTCCCTGTCCATTTTTAACTGTTTTATGTAAATAACCCAAAGATATGCATGTAGTTTTGCATTCTCGTATTTTACAATCACTTTCCTTTGCCTAACTAACTTTTTTCAATTATGTATCTTACTTTTTATTTTTCACTCGGTTACAAATTCCGCTTAGTTTCATATTCTACAAGGTTGCATTAATTCATTGATTTCTGTTCACATCAAAATTTAAAATGCTAGCTATGCAAAAAAAATGTCGTGGTGTTCATTTAACATCAGCGACTCATTTATACAACTTTATGGTTTTATTTATTATGTTTGCTCTTACTATTGATGAATCAGTTAATGAATGAATGAATGAATGAATTTTTATATTTTCAGTCAGTGAATAGTGTGACAGACGTTTGAATCAACCAGCTTATAATGATACACTTAATGAATACCAGCTAAATTTTCAATCAAGTATATTTTCTTTATATTAATTAGGACATAAACAAAAAACTCCTACATGTATATCTAAAAATCTGTAATGGAATTGACACACACTCTTATCTTTTATTTACACTAATACGTCATAAAATAAATGTTTGTGGAACACCATAATTGCTTGCAATCAAAGTACTATGTAGTCAAAACGGACAGTACTTATATATCTATACATTGTTTAGCATAAGTAGACTAGTGCAAGGGCTGATTGATAGTTGTGAGTCTCATATTGAAGGAGGTACTAAATGATGTTCTGACTATCTCTTGACTATAAAGTAAACAAGACAAGCGGATTTTGCAAAATGGACGAAATCGGTTAGGGTTAGGATGAAAGAGTCTTTCATTCATATGGCTGCCATTCACGATTGTGGCTTTAAATTGATTGAGAATCCGCCTCATTCACCTGACCTCGCTCTATCAGACTTTCATCTATTTCCAAAACTGAAAACAGCTATTCCAGGCACCCTAACCCTAATCATTACATGCAGTGGATGGCTGTCTGAACAGCCAAGAAAAGGAGTTCTATAAAAGTGGCATTTACATGTGTAGGCCACACACACACACACACATACACACCCTCACACACCTGACAAAAGTGTATAGATACTGAAGGGGATTTTGTTGAAAAATAATGCAATATGTCTGGCAAAATTCAAATCTTTCAATGTGAGCCTAGTGACTTATCAATCAGTCCTCGTATCAGCATAAATATTTAAATATCTATACCTATATTAGGAACTGTTAGACTAGTATCAATATAAATACTTACTGCAGTGTAAATTCCTATATAAATGTGTGTTCTTAATTTATCGTCGTTAGACTAATTAGACTATATCAATACTTTTTTCTGTATTTGTTGCCGTTAGACTAGTACATGTATCAGTTGTATATATACATATTGTCTGCTTATGTACCAATGTTTTGATATAGCACTTTTAGACCAGTTAAAATCCTAATATGCCTATAGTCGTACATCATGTTGTACAGTTTTCATGATATTTCTCCCGCAATAATTCGTCAATGTTTATCGGTAACGTGGCTGTACACGTGATATCTATTGTTATTTATGATATATTTGTAATTGTAATCGACTCTATAACCTTTGTTATCACCGCTCTGTCATTGTCCTTGTTGTTGAGTATTTACAATAAATTTCCTATGAGCAAATACTTCAGCCGTTTTTATAGGTACACACACATACATATTTACGCAGAAATACGCAGATAAATAATGCCCTAAACATTTTTCATGAAATGAGTAGGATAACAAGATGATGCTGAAGTACAAGAAGAACCGTAAATATAACTCAAAGTCAATAAAACGAAGCAAAATATTTACAAAAGACAATGTACCAATAAAGTTATGACAAAAATTACTAAAAACTAAACCAGAGGTACGTATGATTCCTATACATGTCAGGTAAAACGGGGAAGGTGGTGGGGTGGGGGGGGGGGGGGGGGGGGTATTGGGGTATGGGGGGGGGGGGGGACGAGGGGGGGGGGGGACTCTTGCAATATCACAACATCAAATCAGTGAAAACAGGCGTAATGAACAAGAACCCGCCGTGCTGTCACATATGTACCAGTGATGTCCATATCAAACAAGGAGATAGGGTATATTCCCAGCAGAACCAGTAAAAGGTAAAGCCATCATCAATTAACATACGCCAGCTTAGAAAATTGATCTTGTAGTTTGACGCAAATATCCAGGTAAGTGATTGGAAAAATAAGAAAGTAAGAATTTTAAAATAAATGACATTACGTCCTCAAAATGTTCATCATGCTTTAACTTACTTCAAATATTTAAAAACAAAGCCAATCTTGTTTTTGAGACGATAACACAAAAAAATAATGTGATCATGTTTAGATCCCCCCCTTTATCACCTTACGATGGAGGTTGACGCACACAGCATCAATCTTACTGAGAAGTATGCAATTAGAGATCAAGTTGATGACTAGCAGAACGCATTTAACCAAGTTTAATTTACAATCATTTCACTCGTATTTGTCTTGTCATCCTAATTTTACATGAACCATAAGGTAACCTCGTTGCGCTGGTTTTATCCACGGAATATAATACCTCTATTTCCTTTAGTATGTATTTGAAGATAAGCTAAACATTATAATAGCACATCCTTTCCTTATACCACTAACCAACTTGCACCATGTAAATCACTTGTTTTTTTTCTCGTTTCAGAATCAATAACATTTTATGTTTATGCAAATCCCCAAGAGGGACAACCATGTAAGATTCATTACTAGTTCACTAAGAAGAAAAACTTCTCAGAAGTATTAGAGAGAAATGGTGATCTAAAATTCTCATACAGTAGAAAAATAAACAATTGTATATTGTTTTTTTATTATTAGGTTGCTCATTATACGTCAGATAAAAGGAGGACAGTGAAACAAAACAGAGGAGTTTAAAAGACCAAGGCAATTTACGCTAGCTAAACTTACATTTAGCTGTTTCTGTTAATTTTGCCCTCGTGTTATCGGTTTTGAGTTTAAATGACGTTTGTGTTATTATGTCCGTGCTCACTTTTGCTATGTAAAATATATTTTTTATTAAAAAATTGTACAAAGGATGTTCCATTTGTAAGTTTTAGCGGCGTGTAACGTTGGAATCCATATGCTTTTGATATGATAACATGTCATATCTCCCATGTTCTTAAAACATCATCATTACTTTAAATAATAGTTGTCCTAAATATCTGTTCCGGGAATCATTAAGAGAGGAATTTATTGTTGGATTTTTCTTGAGTTAACCGAATTCCTTCTATATCCAGAATTCAGTTAACTCCAAGAGAATTCAGTTTTCGGGTAGATATACGACTACATTATCAGCAAAACCATCCTTATAGCTATCAGTATCATTGGATAGGTCGGTCACGTCATCCTTTGTGATAAAAAAATATCATATCTTAGACCATACCTTTTTTTACGACTCGTCCTTTTTGTCCCTTTGAATGGTAAGTTTCCTTCCTTACTGCCCTGTACTAAGGATACAGGTATGGACTCATTATCCTTTTCCATGGTATACCTCTATCTCGTGTGTAGGTCTCCTGTTTACGGGTTTGGATATTCTACGTTTTATACATAATTTTAGAGAGGAACACAGCTCGCCATTGGTTGTTTAAAATATAACAATAAATCTGCCGAATATTCTTAAAGTCAAGTTACCTTCTCGATCTACATTCAGTAATATATAACCATCAACCATTGTTAAGCACAAGTAGGCGCTGTAAATATATCTTTTACCACCGGAGTGGTGAATGTAAGTAATATATTACAACAGATTATGGTAAGACGGACTAATAACTGGGTTATATTATCACAAATCATGGTAAGACGGACTGGTAACTGGGTTATATTATCACAAATCATGACAAAACTGACGGGTTACTGTGATATATTATAAAAAATCATTGTAAGACGGATGGGTAATTGGGATATATTATAACAAATAATGGTAAGAAGGACGGGTATATTGTGATATATTATCACAAATCATGGTAGGACGGACGGGTAATTGTGATATATTATCACAAATCATGGTAAGATGGACGGGTAATTGGGATATATTATCACAAATCATGGTAAGATGGACGGGTAATTGTGATATATTATCACAAATCATTGTAAGACGGATGGGTAATTGTGATATATTATCACAAATCATGGTAAGACGGACGGGATATATTGTGATATATTATCACAAATCATGGTAAGACGGACGGGATATTGTGATATATTATCACAAATCATGGTAGGACGGACGGGATATTGTGATATATTATCACAAATCATGGTAAGACGGACGGGATATATTGTGATATATTATAACAAATCATGGTAGGACGGACGGGATATTGTGATATATTATCACAAATCATGATAAGACGGACGAGTTATTGTGATATATTAGCACAAATCATGGTAGGACGGACGGGATATTGTGATATATTATCACAAATCATGGTAAGACGGACGGGATATATTGTGATATATTATCACAAATCATGGTAAGACGGACGGGATATTGTGATATATTATCACAAATCATGGTAGGACGGACGGGATATTGTGATATATTATCACAAATCATGGTAGGACGGACGGGATATTGTGATATATTATAACAAATCATGGTAAGATGGACGGGTTATTGTGATATATTATCACAAATCATGGTAAGACGGACGGGTTATTGTGATATATTATCACAAATCATGGTAAGACGGACGGGATATATTGTGATATATTATAACAAATCATGATAAGACGGACGGGTTATTGTGATATATTATAACAAATCATGATAAGACGGACGAGTTATTGTGATATATTAGCACAAATCATGGTAGGACGGACGGGATATTGTGATATATTATCACAAATCATGGTAAGACGGACGGGATATATTGTGATATATTATCACAAATCATGGTAAGACGGACGGGATATTGTGATATATTATCACAAATCATGGTAGGTCGGACGGGATATTGTGATATATTATCACAAATCATGGTAAGACGGACGGGTTATTGTGATATATTATCACAAATCATGGTAAGACGGACGGGTAATTGTGATATATTATCACAAATCATGGTACGACGGACGGGTTATTGTGATACATTATCACAAATCATGGTAAGACGGACGAGTTATTGTGATATATTATCACAAATCATGGTAGGACGGACGGGATATTGTGATATATTATCACAAATCATGGTAAGACGGACGGGATATTGTGATATATTATCACAAATCATGGTTAGACGGACGGGATATATTGTGATATATTATCACAAATCATGATAAGACGGACGGGTTATTGTGATATATTATCACAAATTGTGATAAGACGGACGGACGAGTTATTGTGATATATTATCACAAATCATGGTAAGACGGACGGGTTATTGTGATATATTATCACAAATCATGGTATGACGGACGGGATATATTGTGATATATTATCACAAATCATGGTAAGACGGACGGGTTATTGTGATATATTATCACAAATCATGGTAAGACGGACGGGTTATTGTGATATATTATCACAAATTGTGATAAGACGGACGGACGGGTTATTGTGATATATTATCACAAATTGTGATAAGACGGACGGACGGGATATATTGTGATATATTATCACAAATCATGATAAGACGGACGGGTATTGTGAAATATTATCACAAATCATGGTAAGACGGACGGGATATATTGTGATATATTATCACAAATCATGATAAGACGGACGGGTTATTGTGATATATTATCACAAATCATGGTAAGACGGACGGGATATATTGTGATATATTATCACAAATCATGATAAGACGGATGGGTTATTGTGATATATTATCACAAATCATGGTAAGACGGACGGGATATATTGTGATATATTATCACAAATCATGGTAAGACGGACGGACAACTGTGATTTGGTTTGTTTTATTTGGTTTATTCCTCGAACATTTAGGGGATTTCAATAATAGGAAGAACGTTGAATTTGGATGGTCGATATAATGCTCTATAAATAATTTATATATAAATAAATAATTTATATATATTCCGAAATAATTTTATTCAAGGTAGATATATCTATGTTTGTATTTTTATATTTTCCGAGGGAACATCTATTCTGAGGTACAGAATTAATTGGATTGTTTATAGTGAATGCCTACTCTTTGTATATAATAGTATTGAACAACTGTATGATACAGATTTTATACAATTTGTCATACTCCTCAAAAAGTGCAATTGTGATCCACTCATAACATTCCTGCTGATCTCCATATCACACTCGATATCTTAAGAAAATGGCGCCATCGATGTGGAATATTATTCACTGTAATGGATAATGATTTAAAGAGCTATTTATTTTGCAAATGATTTGCTATGCCATAAAATCTCTGAGAATGACTTGGTACGAGAACAACAGTATACAGTTGCCAGCTGAGAGCATCATCTTTAAGGAAAGGAATTTGGGCTGTGGTAAGACTCTATAAATAGGTGTAATAATTAAAATCTTATTGAAAATTAAAAAGCGCTTCACAACAGACCATTTATGCAGTTATCAGAAAAAAAAATATGAATAATCATCAAAAAAGTTTTAGAATGTAACTGCGGACTGTAAGATCACAAATATTTCCGCATTTTTTATATATTTATTCATTTATTTTTTTATTTTATTTTATTATTCTTTTTTTTTTAATTCTTACAAACGCATTAAGGTGCCCTATCTATCAATACCAGACTTTTTCTTGTGTTATATGAGCCACATGAATGATTGTGGTACATAATTTAGTGCAATACCCCTTTATAATTAAACAAGATGCTTAACATGACAATTTACCTGGCTTCCAGATTTCTTTTTTGTCTCTAGCATAGCAGACAAGCCAGAGACGTAGTAGCTCTATGATGTATTGTTTATATATTTTTGTTCAAACTTTGTACAGAATCCTTCTCTGACTAAAGTATTCATCCGGACGTCCTTAATCCTGTTCGACTCTTAAACGCTATATTGTGTCAATATATCATTATGCAATCCTACTTCTTATTCGGGGTGGGAGAAAGAGCTAGTCAATATAGGTTGAAAACACTTTTCATAATTTTCAAACCCGGAACAAATGTTACTTTCATATCCGACTTAAGTGCATCCGGTAACCTTTAATTTGAGTACTTCTTTTTCACATCCTAGTTAGCGAATAAGTTACAAAATGTCACTTATCCTTTAAAACACCAAGTTTACGTCCTATCAGTGTGATAATTAACGTCCTTAAATTGACGTTTTAGGCAGCAGAATCATATTCATCGCTTAAATTATATCGATTCTGACTGCTTTGATATTGCGTTGAGTATGTACGTTATACAGGTTTACAAGACTGTACATTGTACAGGATGACTAGCTCGTACGTTATACAGGTTAACAAGACTGTACATTGTACAGGATGACTAGCTCGTACGTTATACAGGTTTACAAGACTGTACATTGTACAGGATGACT
Source organism: Pecten maximus (assembly GCF_902652985.1). Taxonomy (NCBI): domain Eukaryota; kingdom Metazoa; phylum Mollusca; class Bivalvia; order Pectinida; family Pectinidae; genus Pecten; species Pecten maximus. The sequence goes on along the minus strand of NC_047024.1, from coordinate 34,079,811 downwards.
AGCTCGTACGTTATACAGGTTTACAAGACGGTACATTGTACAGGATGACTAGCTCGTACGTTATACAGGTTTACAAGACGGTACATTGTACAGGATGACTAGCTCGTACGTTATACAGGTTTACAAGACTGTACATTGTACAGGATGACTAGCTCGTACGTTATACAGGTTTACAAGACTGTACATTGTACAGGATAACTAGCTCGTACGTTATACAGGATTACTAGCTCGTACGTTATACAGGATTACTAGCTTGTACGTTATACAGGATGACTAGCTCGTACGTTATACAGGATTACTAGCTTGTACATTATACAGGATGACTAGCTCGTACGTTATATAGGATTACTAGATCGTACGTTATATAGGATTACTAGCTCGTACATTATATAGGATTACTAGCTCGTACGTTATACATGATTACTAGCTCGTACGTTATATAGGATTACTAGCTCGTACGTTATACAGGATGACTAGCTTGTACGTTATACAGGATGACTAGCTCGTACGTTATATAGGATTATTAGCTCGTACGTCATACAGAATGACTAGCTCGTACGTTATACAGGATGACTAGCTTGTACGTTATACAGGATGACTAGCTCGTACGTTATATAGGATTACTAGATCGTACGTTATATAGGATTACTAGCTCGTACGTTATATAGGATTACTAGCTCGTACGTTATATAGGATTATTAGATCGTGCGTTATATATGATTACTAGCTCGTACGTTACATAGGATTACTAGCTCGTACGTTATATAGGATTACTAGCTCGTACGTTATATAGGATTACTAGCTCGTACGTTATACAGGTTTACAAGACTGTACATTGTACAGGATGACTAGCTCGTACGTTATATCAGAGAATTACGTGACTGTGTCGTTATAAGGATTACATACGTACATGTATATAGGATGACTAGCTCGTACGTTATATAGGTTTTCAGCTGTACATTAGTACAGTGATTACTAGCTCGTACGTTATACAGGTACTAGCTTACGTTACAGACAGCGTACATAAGGATACTATTCGTACGTTATAAGGTTTACAGACTGTACTATGTACGGATACTAGCTCGTACGTTATACAGGATTTAGCTGTACTTTACAGGATGACTAGCTCGTACGTTATACAGGATTACTAGCTCGTACGTTATACAGGATTACTAGCTCGTACGTTATATAGGATGACTAGCTCGTACGTTATATAGGATTACTAGCTCGTACGTTATACATGATTACTAGCTCGTACGTTATACAGGATGACTAGCTTGTACGTTATACAGGATGACTAGCCCGTACGTTATATAGGATTACTATTTCGTACGTTATATAGGATTACTAGCTCGTACGTTATATAGGATTACTAGCTCGTACGTTACATGTATATAGGATTATTAGCTCGTACGTGATACTGGATGACTAGCTCGTACGTTATACAGGATTACTAGCTTGTACGTTATACAGGATGACTAGCTCGTACGTTATATAGGATTACTTGATTGTGCGTTATATAGGATTACTAGCTCGTACGTTATATAGGATTACTAGCTCGTACGTTATACAGGATTACTAGCTCGTACGTTATACAGGATTACTAGCTCGTACGTTATATAGGATGACTAGCTCGTACGTTATATAGGATTACTAGCTCGTACGTTATATAGGATTACTAGCTCGTACGTTATAAAGGATTACTAGCTCGTACGTTATATAGGATTACTAGCTCGTACATTATATAGGATTACTAGCTCGTACGTTATATAGGATTACTAGCTCGTACGTTATATGGGATTACTAGCTCGTACGTTATATAGGATTACTAGCCCGTACGTTATATAGGATTACTAGCTCGTACGTTACATATGGTTACTAGCTCGTGCGTTATATAGGATTACTAGCTCGTACGTTATATAGGATTACTAGCTCGTACGTTATATAGGATTACTAGCTCGTACATTATATAGGATTACTAGCTCGTACGTTATATAGGATTACTAGCCCGTACGTTATATAGGATTACTAGCTCGTACGTTATATAGGATTACTAGCTCGTACATTATATAGGATTACTAGCTCGTACGTTATATAGGATTACTAGCTCGTACGTTATATAGGATTACTAGCTCGTACGTTATATAGGATTACTAGCTCGTACGTTATATAGGATTACTAGCTCGTACGTTATATAGGATTACTAGCTCGTACGTGATATAGGATTACTAGCTCGTACGTTATATAGGATTACTAGCTCGTACGTTATATAGGATTACTAGCTCGTACGTTATATAGGATTACTAGCTCGTACGTTATATAGGATTACTAGCTCGTACGTTATACAGGATTACTAGCTCGTACGTGATATAGGATTACCAGCTCGTACGTTATATAGTATTACTAGCTCGTAGGTATATAGAATTACTAACTCGTACGTAATACAGGATTACTAGCTCGTACGTTATATGGGATTACTAGCTCGTACATTATATAGGATTACTAGCTCGTACGTTATATAGGATTACTAGCTCGTACGTTATATAGGATTACTAGCTCGTACGTTATATTGGATTACTAGCTCGTACGTTATAATGGATTACTAGTTCGTACGTACGTTATACATGATTACTAGCTCGTACGTTATACAGGATTACTAGCTTGTACGTTTTAAAGGATTGCTAGCTCGTATTTTATACTTGATTACTAGCTCGTACGCTTGATGAATGGCCGCTCTAATGAACAAACACACATTTAAAATGATAATAAGTATTATCAGTAGACCTTTGCATGTTATGAATACAGAGATCATGTAGTTGAAATGAATGGCCGATCGGTACAAAAGTACATTTTGAGTGCGCTTACATTTGTGCAATCTTTCAGAAATTGCGCAGTGTCCATTTCATAGGTTTACCCCAAGCGTTAAGCTGTAAAACATTGCATCACATAGGGTTTATATTGCCCTTAAAAGTGGTTTAAAAATATAAGACCTTCTACATCTTTAACACTACCTTTTACATCAGTCACGGCTGAAAGAAGCTATAGCTAGGAATATAACGTAAAAAAGGTTGCACATTTCAAACAAAAATCAAACTCTGAATACGACTTTTCGAGTAATTTAAACTCATGGATACCTTTTGTAACGGTCCAACTCTACAATAGTTTTCTTCTGATTCTAAATACTGAATCGGGGTAAGATTATGTCCATATTTCCAGCCACTTGTCACTCTTACGGAGTACACCTTCATTATCTTTATTTGAAATTAAGCCTTGGTAGTCCCTTTCTGGCCATCTTGTCGTCCCCTGTATATCTTATTAGACAGGAACAGGTAATGTAGCTTGGTATGGAGTTGTAATCTTGTGATTGGATATTTTTCATGACTCCTGTATTAAAGTTTTCCATTCAATCCTAGCTGCTTCTACCGGCATGTTTTGTAGTTTTGTTATTAACAGCGATCTGCAGTTATACGTTTTTTCTATTGCTTACTTTCTTCGTATGAAGTTTCCTCACAACTCCCGTGGCTCTGATCAATATAAATGTTGAGCAAGCTGATCATACGACAATTAAATTCTCAGTGTTGAAAGGTGTTCTGAATGTTGAATGTCACATGTTCAGCCATCTTCGCTAGCCAAGGCTTCTGATTACGTTTCACTCCACGAACGTGGAATGAAACGTAATCAGAAGCCTTGGCTAGCGAAGATGATGTTCAGCTCGCCGACATTTAAATTCCGAATGTTGAATATCTGATGTCGAATATAAGCTAAGTTCACAAATCATAAAAAAATATAATTCATCATCACAAGGATACGGCGCCAAATGCTTTCTCATATTACGTTAAAATAGACATTTAAGTGTATCATTTAAAAAAAAATTAACAACACATATTTGATAATCCGCAGTGTTTATAATGTTGATGATAATTAAAGCAGTTTATCGCAGGACCGTACGCAGGTCAACACAACGTGTGCAACCCAAGGTCTCAAAAGCACACGTTAATTTCTTGGTGGGTGTTGGTATCCCGATAAGACTCGTCTCATTACGGTACACATCACCTAACACAATGGGCAGTTTTGTTTATAAAAAGCCATTATTAATTACTATATCTATTTTTAATGTCCCCGCTAGGGTTCTAACACAGACCTGTGGCTAATTATTTCTTACCTAGCAGTATATGACGGCTAGTGTTTGCAGGTGTACAAAGGTCACACCAAGATAGCACGTGTCAGTATGTTATATAAACGTCCTTACCACGTGTGGTAAAACTAGGCTTATACTGTTGATGTTGTTAACTTCGCTTTCTTACATGTTACAAGTCATGTAATGTAATACGTACAAAGGCAGACCGTGAGAGGAGATCATCATAGTATCAATACTATATACCCAGACTTCAAAGACAATTGCTTGGATAAGACACATGAATTGGTGACATATTTAACATATGCCATTGCGAGGTAAAATTAGATTAGTAAATTGGGGTAGTTCATGATCAGAAACGTACAAGTATCTGATTCATCGACAAGACCACCATGTACATCAAAGTAAAGAGGACATTTTTTAACGTCTTAAAACGAAAATTAAATATGAAAATGGTATATGCTATCATTCACATATTCGCCATTCGTTTTATCTGTTCAATATTTCTATGTATCCACCTATGGTGTGATTTCTCCATCAATCCCTAGTGTATGACAGCACGTGCTAGCGTAAATACAATAGCGTCATGTTAACAATAGAATGGCGTTGGGTTGACAATTCAAAGACGTCTCGTCGCCATTGTATTGCAATACTTTTTTGAAATATCTAAAAGCAGGACTCTATGTAAGTAAGACATTATGATTGGAGAAAATCAACATGCCTTTACTTGAGGACACGGAAGGGAAATCTCCGAGGGTTGATATTCATAGTTGTCTCACCCAAGTGTCTATGGGTATCCTTATTTTGCTCTATTTATAGACCTAATGGGTATGTTTGTCCATCTTTCTAATGGTCACACGTATCGGTATTTTGTGGTAATTCAACATCCTATATTTACCGCCTTCATAGACCTGAGTTTCCGCATTTTAGAGCATCACTGACGTAACCCTGAAATGGCTTTCATTAAGATAAGTTTACTAAAAGCTCACACCAAAAATGATGTTGAACCTACCAACTTGTATGAACAACCCAACAAAACCTACCGATTTACTATATGCTTTTGAACATTATCTTAAATTAATTTATTTGATTAATAAGAACCCATTTCATTAGATTATCTGCATTTCCTCGTTTATTAGGTACAGAAAACACTGAAGTGTTCCTATATAAAAACATAAACATTAACACTTGATATATAAGTCACCCCAGTACACCCCATTACTCAGAATCAACATGTGAATAGGAAAAGGCAAACAAAAAAAATTCAAAAAATAAGAATCGTTGTGTCAGGCAAATGTCGATTGGTACAGCACAGATCAGTTTCAAATAAACATTGCGAAGATTGGGCAGCACTTTTCTAGTGTTTCTAAATATGCTAAAAAACCATTATATTTATTTACACAATAGAATGCAATGATATGGTCACTTGAAATATCTACTGATCAAGTATCGATGTTAAAAATATTTAAAACAAATACAAAAGCAAAAACAAAACAAAAACAAAAAACCCGTACGGATATATGTACGAGGACGGGCATCAAGGAAACAAAAAAAACAAAGCCTGCATATCCATTTGAAAAAATAATGCTAAATAATTGATATACGTACTGCCGTATTGCTTGAAAGAAATATTCTATCTACATATGTAGATTGAACAGTATACGCTACATTATAAAGCTTTTAATGTATATCGTGTTTAACTACATGAGTTATTATGTATTATATATTTTGGTTGATAGTTAACACGAATTGAAAAATGACTTTATCACTTTTCTTGAGATTAATAACTTCTGAATTGAAAGCTAGTGTTCCCGTTGAATAAAAAACTGAATTTGTTACGTATAGCTATTTACATCAAAGTCGTTAGGTTTTCGGTTTGGTTTGGTTCATTTTATGTATAACGTCCAATTAACAGACAGGATCATTTAACGACGCGCGAGGTCTTTGGGGGGTAGATGAAAGCCAGTGTACCCGGCGAAAAATACGGCATACGGTTATCTACAGCCCCAGGCTGGTTTCGAACTCAACTTAACCACTCGGCCACCGGCATTTCTACATCACAAATGAATATCAAAATGAAGTAAGACACAAATAATCTCACCAGACCACCAACCCACAACGGCCACATGAGGGATCCGCAATACAAGTTTCTTCGGGATATGTGAAGTTAAAGAATAAATGTCAAACTTGTGTGAAAGTAAACTTGATAAACAAACTAAACCCATGAGTTAACATCTAACTGTTTATTAATTAAACGTACAGTGTATCAAAACGAAAAATGTACTGCAGTATCTGACTGGACTGGATGGTCTTATTGTACTTGGTGCTCTTTGATTTAATCGGTAACTTGCCTTGAAGTATTATGAAAAAAACAAAAGCAATGTTTTTTCAATAGAATGGATACACGAAGTGTCTTTAGTAATAACAAATAGTGTGTTTGATATTTTGACACTCGTGAGAGATACCAAGGTAGTATACACAGAAGTGAAAAATATTTGTTATTTTTATATCCTGAATGTTCGAAAGCAATGGCGGAAATTGCATTCATTTTTTTTTTTTTCATAACAACATTAGCCTCGTCAAAATGTGTGTAGTAATGTCAAGGACCCGCGTTACCACAGCTAGTACTCTACGCCACCAATTGGTTTCCTCTCTTATTTGTTTAAATGTACATGCTTAATGTAATATCAAATAGCAAATATCAGCCAAGTTCACAAATCTTAATAAATTATAATCCATCAACTCAAGGATATCGCGCCAAAATGCTTCCTCGTATTATGGGCGTTGATATAGACATTTTAGTGTATTATTTAAATAGATATTAAACAACATATATTTGGTAATTCGCTATCCGTGCAACCCAATGGCTCAAAAGCACACGTTCTTGGTGGGTGTTGGTATCCCAATACGACTTGTTTCCTTACGGTAAACATCACTTAATATAATGGGCAGCTTTATTTTATACTTACCAGAGCCATTGTTAATTGATATATCTATTTGGAATGTTCCCGCTAGGGTATCTCTACCCTAGCAATATATGACTTCTAGTGTTTGCAGGTGTACAAAGGTCACACCAAGATAGCACGTGTCAGTATGTTATATAAACGTCCTTAACACGTGTGTTAAAACTAGGCTTATACTGTTGATGTTGTTAAATTCGCTTTCTGACATGTTACAAGTCATGTAATGTAATACGCACAAAGGCAGACCGTGGGAGGAGATCATCATTATATCAATACTATATACCCAGACTTCAAAGAAAATTGCTGGGATAAGACCCATGTATTTGTGACAAATTTAACATATGCGAGGTGAAATTAGATTAGTAAGTTGTAGTAGTTAAATTCTGAAGTGTAAAAGTATCTGATTCATCGACAAGACCACCATGTATATCCAAGTAAAGAGGAGATTATTTAACGCCTTAAAACGAGAATCGGGTATGAAAATGGTATATGCTATCATTCACAGATTCGCCGCTCGTTTTAACTGTTCAATATTTATATGTATCCACCTATGGTGTGATTTCTCTATCTACCCCTAGTTTATGACAGCACGTGCTAACGTCAATACAATAACGTAATGTCAACAATAGAATGACGCTGGGTTGACAATTAAAAGACGTCACGTCACCATTGCATTGCAATACTTTTTTAAATATGTAAAAGCTGAACTCTATGTAAATCAAATAGGTTCTACTGGGTATCCCTATTTTGCCCTATTTATAGACCTAATGGGTATGTGTGCCAATCTTCCTAATGGTCACACGTACCGGTATATTTTAATAATTTAACATCCTATATATTCCACGTATATAGAGCTTAGTTTCCGCATTTAAGCATCACTGACGTAACCCTGAACGGGCTTCATAGCTTCCATTAAGATAAATTCATTAAAAGCTCACACCAAACATGGTTTTTCCAATGTTGAATCTACCAGCTTATACGAACAACCGAACAAAATCAACCGATGTACTATATGCTTTTGAACATTATTTGCAAATAATTTATTTGATTAATAAGGATCCATTTTATTCGTGTATCAGCGTTTGCTCGTTTCTTTGGTACTTACACTGAAGAGTTCCTATATAAAAATATATAATTTAACACTTGCTCTATAAGTCGTCCAGTAAACCCCATTACTCAAAATCAACATAGGAATAGGAAACAAATCTTCAAACAAAAGAGAATCGGTGTGTCAGGTAATTGTCGATTTGTAAAACTCAGATCAGTTTCAAAACAATATTTGGAAGATTAGGGAAGCACTTTTCTAGTGTTTCTAAGTATGCTAAAGAATTTTTTTTTATTTATTTACACAATAAAATGCAATGACACTCGGTATATCTACTGATTAAGTATCAATGTAAAACTTTTGTTTTAATTGCGCTTATTTTTATATGCAGTGATTTTGGTGATTTTCGCGTACAAGTGTAACATAAGGAGCAAATATGATGGTTGAAAAATTTTAAATTATGTCACATGCTTGTTTTGCAGTTGATTTTGTTCGATTAAAGAAATGAACAAAAAACAGATGAAAACTTGTCTACCACACGCCTTATCCCGTCCGATAAAAGGATTTATTGCATTTTTGCCAGTGAAATATAGAAATACCAAACTAATAAAACTTATATTTTCACTGCAGCGATGAGCAGTGAAAATATAAGATTTTGCAGTGAAAATATAAGATTTTGCAGTGAAAATATAAGTTTTGCAAAGAAAATATAAGTTTTCCGTTTTTGACCAATCAGAGCGGACCTTTGTATTCACCTCGTTGAAACTTGCCGACTTTTTCAATCGAAGCGGAGATAGATAAATTGGTTATTTTGCTGTATTTCTGAAATTTTCAGACTAGTTTTTGACAAAATACTCACTTGACGTTAGCTATTCACGCACAGATTCTTCTATAAGAGCAGAAAAACGCTTAAATTGCGTTGCTCAGTCCTTTCAAAATGGCGCCGTCAAGTTGACGTGAAGTAACGTCACAAAGAGATGACGCCATTACTGATTCCCGCACTTTTTGACACTATAATTTTTCATTTTGTTTATAAGTTTACGAAATGCAATAACAAGAAAAATGAATGATTTCCAGTAAAATATAACATATATTTCACTCGTATGACAGAATATTTCGATATTTTTCACTCGTGCTTCGCACTCGTGAAAATATCGATATTCTGTCATACTCGTGAAATATATGTTATATGAAACGGGAAACCATTCAATATCCTCTATATATGTCCTATGCCAAACAAGGTGTTTTTCACGATATTTCATTTCTTTTTCTCTTTCAAGGATTGTACAAATATTTATTGTTAAACATGTATTGGTGTTGAATAGTTTCACAATAGCAAAAATGCGGTTAAAAAAAATCCGAAATTCGATAATTACGCACTAAGCACGAACAGCACGTACTTAAAACGCAATACGTTTATCATGCGAAGGTTCATGTTGACAAATTATTGTTATTTAATGTTTTTATTTATTTTTCAAAAATCTTGTTTACATTTTCTTTTTGTACTTAGTATATATTTGAACAGAATACTTAACCTTAACTCTATTCAATGTTAATGTATATATACTACTACTCGAACCTTCTAAAAGAATAAAGATTCAAATCTACTACATCATAAACCATAAACATAATAACAATATATAGATATGTACATAACACCTTGTTGACGCTGGATTAACCAAGTAAGGTTTTAGAATTGTATGATGTTAATGCAATGGAGCGAATAAAAACACGTTTTATGTATAACAATCGGATTATAAGATGGAAACAGGTGTCGTACAGAAGCTTCAGACTCTGTATAAATAGAGGGTTATCCGACTGTTCCGTACGATCCTCGGAGACTACGTTCAACATGAATATTCTCCTAGTAACTGCCCTTCTCGGTACCGTCGCCATCTCCCAAGGTAAGCTCCTACAACACATCATTTGTTATGCCTTTTATTTATTTATTTATTTATCTATAATATATTTTTACTAATATATCAGTTACGGATTTTTCAGGTGAAAATTATGAAACATTCTGTAGTAATAGTCATTTATCATTGTAGATCTGTTATATATTTTTATTTGTCTATATGGTGCTGCGTGTGGTACTGGTTGTACCATTCATTATGTAACATGATCATATCTTAAGACAATTGGGGATGGCTGTATAGTTAGTCTCCATTGGCCTATTCTGTCCTGGAACATTTTCAACAATATTGACCAAATAGTCATAGTTTACAAAATAAATTATCATAATCAAACTTTCCAAAATCAATATCAACAGATTCTTTCGTTTCGCTTCATTGGTAAAATGTAAATATAATATATATCGTCATTGGTTTTACTTTTGCATGCTATCTACTAATTATTAATGCGCGTGAAGTAGTGTTGCTTTGTTTCTAGCAAATATAACTTCTCATTCTCAATCCTTTCTGTAGTGCACTGAAACACTATATGTGAGATGATTGTGTAGACATACATGTTTTAAGGACGGCGGTCGGAACCAATGTCTGGGCGAATAATTTAATGGCGGTCATTGGCCAATATGAAAATAAAGACCTCGAAGACAAGTGTTTTGTCTGTCAATTCTAGCCTTGCATATGGTTTGATTGGCAATTATAGATTTTGAGTACGATTGCCTATTGCATTAAACAATTTTTTCAGTTTCCGCATGGGGATGTGAGAGAGGCTGGGTGCCATTTTGTAATCACTGCTACTTCTTCAGTTCCGATAAACAGTCCTGGTACCAAGCCGCAGTAAGTATTCCACGATAAACAGTCCTGATACCAAATGATAGTAAGTATTCCACAATAAACAGTCCTGATACCAAGTGACAGTAAGTATTCCACGATAAACAGTCCTGGTACCAAGTGACAGTAAGTATTCCACGATAAACAGTCCTGGTACCAAGTGACAGTAAGTATTCCACAATAAACAGTCCTGATACCAAGTGACAGTAATATAAGTATTCCACAATAAACAGTCCTGATACCAAGTGACAGTAAGTATTCCACGATAAACAGTCCTGATACCAAGCGATAGTAAGTATTCCACGATAAACAGTCCTGGTACCAAGTGACAGTAAGTATTCCACGATAAACAGTCCTGATACCAAGTGACAGTAAGTATTCCACGATAAACAGTCCTGATACCAAGTGACAGTAAGTATTCCACAATAAACAGTCCTGATACCAAGTGACAGTAAGTATTCCACAATAAACAGTCCTGGTACCAAGTGACAGTAAGTATTCCACGATAAACAGTCCTGATACCAAGTGACAGTAAGTATTCCACGATAAACAGTCCTGGTACCAAGTGACAGTAAGTATTCCACGATAAACAGTCCTGATACCAAGTGACAGTAAGTATTCCACGATAAACAGTCCTGATACCAAGTGACAGTAAGTATTCCACAATAAACAGTCCTGGTACCAAGCCGCAGTACGTATTCCACAATAAACAGTCCTGGTACCAAGTGACAGTAAGTATTCCACAATAAACAGTCCTGGTACCAAGTGACAGTAAGTATTCCACAATAAACAGTCCTGATACCAAGTGACAGTAAGTATTCCACAATAAACAGTCCTGATACCAAGTGACAGTAAGTATTCCACGATAAACAGTCCTGGTACCAAGTGACAGTAAGTATTCCACAATAAACAGTCCTGGTCCCAAGTGACAGTAAGTATTCCACGATAAACAGTCCTGATACCAAGTGACAGTAAGTATTCCACGATAAACAGTCCTGGTACCAAGTGACAGTAAGTATTCCACGATAAACAGTCCTGGTACCAAGTGACAGTAAGTATTCCACAATAAACAAACAGTCCTGTTACCAAGCCGCAGTAACTATCCCTTGATAAATAGTCCTGGTACCACAGTATCTTACTCAAATCGTTACTAACTTTAAAGAAAATATTTAGCATTTTGTTTTATGCGCATCGAAACTAAGATAATCAGGGCTAATAATCAATTTTTTAAATGGATACAATGTTTTCTATCCGTACTATCTGTTTACAACACCACTGTATTTGAGTTCCTACAACCACTAACACAAGAAATCTAATGTTCATTTACAGTTTACATGCGCATCTCGGGGAGGAACTCTGGTCGCCATCAACAGCATATCTGAGTTGAAATGGGTCAAGTACCGCGCAAAGTCATTATGCCGTGAGTAACCAATTTCAAGTAATAAAAGTATATTTGAAAAACTAATAGTAAAATGCTTTTTAATCTCGGCGATGTTAATGACTAGAGTTAGTTAAGGTTCTATAGATAAAGATGATTACATAACATACCCAACTTTATGTGCAAAATCTATTTAGAATAATTACACGTCCATCTTGAAAGAGTTCACTCTAATTAAGTCACTGTTTGCAAAAATGGTATTTTGGAAACGTTCGGGTTACATCGCTTTATAAATCAGTCATATCTCCAACAACAAAAACAGGGCGCTGGTGTCTTTTCCCATGACGACCACATCCCTCAGTTTTCGTACTGGTTACCGACTGGCAGTGTGAATACATGCATAAATGTGCATTTCGAATGCTAGTTTCCTGTAATGTGATGGGCGTACATATTGTGTTCAACTCTTACGGAATCCAATTTAATGCTAAAATATTCATTTTTTAATTTATCTCATAACATGCCATTCACTTGTGTCTACAATACGCTGACAATTACATACATTTCATGATATCTAAACGAGAAAGAGCAACGGGTAGGATTCGAACATAAACCAATAAACAGTAGCCTTTATATACTGATTTGACACACATTTATGTAGGTGGGGACTTCTGGCTGGGCGGTAATGACATACGTACTGAGCGTCGCTGGGTGTGGAATCCGTACAACATTCTAGTGAACAGAGACTGTGTTGACTGGGACAGGGGCCAGCCAGATAATTATCACGGCAATCAGGACTGTATGCTGCTCTGGGCCAGAGCCGATTTTAGATGGGATGATCAGAGCTGTGCCAGCGCAAAGAACTATATCTGTGAAAAATTTATGGTAAGTGAGATTATACTACATCCAAGTCTGTTTTATTATCAGGCGGTTGAATTTGTCAATGCAGAGTCTTCCATATTGTTAGTCTTTTTTGCCAGTCAGCTAGCCGTTGGAAGCCTCTCTGATATCAGATATAGCAAACAATTGTATTTTTAGCAGCGTGTGATATCATTGAGAATTGTCACATAACGATATTATCTCTCTAACTCTCATACTAGTAACTTTATTTTTTCAAATCCTTTTTAGATAATATTTTCTTCCTTTCTCTTTAACAGGGATCAAGCAACATATGTACCTGCAGGGTTTAAATCTTACCGTCGAAACAGACCCTAAGGAGAGTAAACATTACCATGTTATGAATTAAATTAAAGACTGCTTAACGTAATGATTTCAACTCCTATTTGTGATTTTTTTTCTTAATATATCTCTTACAATGATGGACAAAACATAATTTCGATGAAATCAAGCAAACTTGATTCATCGTTGAATTGTTGCAAAAGCCTTCATCAAAACATGGTGAATATAACTTAACCGCCCAGGAACCTCTGGGGTTGTAAAGAGTTTTACAGAGTAACAATACTTGCATAAGATAACAAAAAGGTCATGCAGTTTTAAAAATATCAGCATTTTATTTTTTTGAATGATTGAAACCTGCAGGACAGATTTTATCAAACAATATTACACAATGACGCAAAGTCACAAACTTCCAATTCGCAGATAGTTCTACGCTGCCGTTAGGGACCGGTCCCCCTGTTTAATCAAATGTTTTGCCATTCATCTATTCATGTCCTACAATAAAACTTATAGAAACTCATAATCTATTCGAAAAAAATGCAAAGGAAGACAAACATCTCAAAAAGGACAATAACAAGAGCCAACTCGACAAACGAAATAGGTGTAATAACCGTGTTCAAATCGCCATCAGCTGAAACTTAAATCTAAATGGCTTAATTATGAGTTAAAATTACATTCCCTACTCATTTGAATAATCTTTCCTTATTGATATACCAAAAACAAAACATAACACAAAGTTTTTGAAAATACTGACATACAGTTGATACAGTAATAATGTCAATTTAAATTAGAATCGAACAAGATGAAAATGTTTTGAAATCGCAAGCTTTAACATTTGTTGACGATTACTTGTTGCTAGGAAAACAGCGAAATAGGCAAATACAATAAAGAAATTAGATCATTCCCAAGCCTGTTAGTGGGACCATTCCGACATGGGCAGATAATAGTCATTATAAGTTTATAAATACATGTACTCTGGCAGTATATTCAAAATAAATGCTGATACATTTCTCAAAGACAAAATAATAAAAGGAAATGTTTAAGAATTCTATATGTGAAATACATTTTGAATCAACGACATTTTGTATATAATTGTGAGCTAGCATCATTTGGTATGAATACCTCACTCCAGAAATAAATATGTATTGCACATTTGTACATGAATTGTCTTAATACGGTATTTCATTGTAATATCGTTTTGCTATCTCAAATTCAATTTTCATCGCATTATTTCTTGACGCAGAACATACTTATTTTATAGAACAGGGTAGACAAATTCAACACGACAAACACACAGTTACTTCCCTTTACCTAAATCATAATACCAGATAACACATGAATGTTAATGATAATACATCATTACAAAGGCAGTATGGTCGACAAAGTAGGCAAAGTATATCGTGTGATGTAGGTGGAAAGTATTTGTCACATTAAGGACCTAACGCCCCAACTTCATTATTTAGTTGAATAAGATGTTTATATTCCGAGGAAGACGCTACAGGAACTTACTAGTGTAGTATGAACATCTCATCGTCCATTCATGGTATGTGAATAGCTTCATGTTGTTGTAATTGTACACACAAAAACAGACAGAATAATGCGAATGTTATCACATGTGGACATAACGTAATTCATATCAAACTAGTCCGGGGTTTGTATAATCTGTACATATTATCCAAATCTATATTTTGTTTGGACGGTTGTGATGGGCTTACAATCCTCGAACAGCCAGTGTTATATGAGGATGGGCATAAAAAAAAATTTTAAAAAAAAATAAACAATAAATGAATAAAAACTAATTTAAAAAATGGACGTGGTTGAGAATTCAACTCCAACAACTGTATGAGGCGGGCGTCAAGGAGTAACCAACAGACTGGGCTATATGTGGACAACCGTTAATGAGTAACCAACAGACTGGGCAATATGAGGACGGGCGTCAATGAGTAACCAACAGACTGGGCAATATGTAGACATGCGTTAATGAGTAACCAACAGACTGGGCTATATGTGGACAAGTGTTAATGAGTAACCAACAGACTGGGCTATATGTGGACAGACGTTAATGAGTAACCAACAGACTGGGCTATATGTAAACATGCGTTAATGAGTAACCAACAGACTGGGCTATATGTAGACATGCGTTAATGAGTAACCAACAGACTGGGCTATAGGTGGACAAGCGTTAATGAGTTATCAACAGCCTGGGCTATATGTGGACAGGCGTTAATGAGTAACCAACAGACTGGGCTATATGTGGACAGGCGTTAATGAGTAACCAACAGACTGGGCTATATGTGGACAGGCGTTAATGAGTAACCAACAGACTGGGCTATATGTGGACAGGCGTCAATGAGTAACCAACAGACTGGGCTATATGTGGACAGGCGTTAATGAGTAACCAACAGACTGGGCTATATGTGGACAAGCGTTATTGAGTAACCAATAGACTGGGCTATATGTGGACAGGCGTCAATGAGTAACCAACAGACTGGGCTATATGTGGACAAGCGTTAATGAGTAACCAACAGACTGGGCTATATGTGGACAGGCGTCAATGAGTAACCAACAGACTGAGCTGTAAGTGGACAGGCGTTAATGAGTAACCAACAGACTGGGCTATATGAGGACAGGCGTTAATGAGTAACCAAACAGACTGGGCTATATGTGGACAAGCGTTAATGAGTAATCAACAGCCTGGGCTATATGTGGACAGGCGTCAATGAGTAACCAACAGACTTTGCAATTTGAGGACGTGAGTCAAGTAGTAACCAACAGACTGGGCAATTTGAGGACGTGCGTCAAGGAGTAACCAACAGACTGGGCAATATGTGGACAGGCGTCAATGAGTAACCAACAGACTGGGCTGTATGTGGACAGGCGTTAATGAGTAACCAACAGACTTTGCAATATGAGGACGTGCGTCAAGGAGTAACCAACAGACTGGGCAATATGAGGACGGGCGTCAATGAGTAACCAACAGACTGGGCTGTATGTGGACAGGCGTTAATGAGTAACCAACAGACTTTGCAATATGAGGACGGGCCTCAAGGAGTAACCAACAGACTGGGCAATATGAGGACGGGCGTCAATGAGTAATCAACAGACAGGGCTAAATAAACAAATGTGTTCACAAAGTACATTTGCAACACGAATGAGAAATCGTAATTCCGCCATATTCTATTTAAGACACATGTTTGCGAAAACGACGACGCAAACCTATATGGTTCTGCAGTTATATACACAAAAAGAAAAAAAACACATAACAAAAAGCTACTCTGTTTTGAAGATATATAAAGTTCCAAATCACGAAATTGTAAAATATTCCATTATGGTGAATCTTACGACGGCCCATATACGCCTGGACAATATACACATAAGCCATTGATGTTTGTCCGAGGTTTCCAGAAAAATGTGGTCAAAAAACTGCATATGCAGTTGTTTTTTGCCAAGTGAGTAGTATAGACGTCTCTTTAGCCCCCCACTTGACCTACATTTGAGCGCGTCATTGTCCCCTCACGTGACACCTGCGTGACCTACTTATTGTCCCCTCACGTGACACCTGCGTGACCTACTTAACCTTGGAATATCCCAGACCCCAAGACGTCATTGGCCCCTCACGTAACACCTGCGTGACCTACTTAACCTTGGAATATCCCAGACCCCATGACGTCATTGGCCCCTCACGTGACACCTGCGTGACCTACTTAACCTTGTGAAACTTGAACCCCAGACCCCATGACGTCATTGGCCCCTCACGTGAACACCTGTGTGATCTTGAAACTTTAACCCCAGACCCCTGACGTAATTGACCCCCTCACGTAACACCTGCATGACCTAATAACCTTACGAAACTATAAACCCCAACTACATGTGAGCGCGTCATTTCCTCTCTCACCGGAACACCTGTAATACCACTCGGACATGATTGAAATGTTCGCGTTCAAAATAAACTGTTAAAATATGTTAATTAAGTTGTCGGTTTGAAAGATGAAGAAAGAGAATAAGAATATCATTTATTGAATCATACGATCCCTTTTATCAACTCAAGGAAGATATTTGTAAATATTCCTAATAAATTATTTTACATCATGAATTGATAATAATCCAATTTATAGAATATATTACTTTTACGTTCATCAATCTAAAAAGTTACTTTTAATATGCGTTACCGTACGCGTGTCAGTGTAGTGACTTGATTTACATAATTGGTTGCCGCGGCTAAGTCACACAAAGGAGTCGTGCGGCACACCACCATAGCTAAAAAGGTATCACTTACCACATCCAAACATTAGCCGGCGAGCTATATTTATTTTACAACCTATTAACAACATCTATTCAAGAATTATAATACGCATATTTCAACTTAAAATTCTTATAAAAAATTGATAACTGAACTGTTTATATCTACAAATTCAATGTGTTCAAGGATTTTTCGACACAACCGTATTACCTTGACGATCCGGTATTGTAGTAAGTGAAGAAAAATAACAATACTTTAATTAATTAACCCAATGTTTAGAGAGTATGTTAAAGAAAATCAAATTACCTATGTATATTGCTAGGTGTAACATGTGCTTAATTAATCGGTGATGAAGTCAATTGAATATGCGTTGTCCTAACAATAGGTCTCATGTACCCCCATCTCTATCGCAAAATTAATGAGGCGTAATGCTATCACTATCTGTCGTCATGGTAAATTCTAAATATTACGTTCATTCATAAAACAGCCCGGTAACCTCAAGCTAATTTAATGTCACCATTTGCATATGAAAGATATTGTACAGCACTTAACAAATAACAAACGAGAAAATGGTTCTATTTTTTTTAATCTGTTTTTCGATACTTTGAATAAAAAGAAAAATCATACCATGTGTTGTTATTTTGTATTGACTACATAGCCGTTACCACTGAATGCCACAATATAAACATCCTGCACAACATGGCTCCACATGGCTCCACACTGACTCCACACGGCTCCACACAGCTCCACACTGGCTCCACATTAGTTCCACACAGCTCCACACGGCTCCACACAGCTCCACACTGGCTCCACACATGGCTCCACACTAGCTCCACACGGCTCCACACTAGCTCCACACAGCTCCACATGGCTCCATAATAGCTCCACATGGCTCCACACTGGCTCCACACGGCTCCACACTGGCTCCACACGGCTCCACACTACATCATTACCCTACATAAAAAAATCTCAGACTGCATCCGAAAATATGGTCGTGTCATGGAAACTGAAAAACGGACCACCCGGTTTAATACAGAAATGTAAATGGATTCCTAATTGATTTGAATACATTTTGTCGATTTAATCCTTTTGTTCTTAGTCGTTTGTTGAACAGGTGTATTTACTTTGCACACAACATTAAAAACAACGAAAAACTATTTCAAACTCACACATTTTTATCTTTTTAATTTTTTTTTTATAACTTGTATTTTTATTCAGTTTTCAAAAAACATACCGTTGCACAATTTGACAATTCATTCGTTCCCTTTTCTTTCCATCCATTTTTTCATATCACAAATTCAAACACTCTTGATATATATAAGCATCCATTGCATACTATTTCCTTTCATACTATTTCCTTTCATACTATTTCCTTTCATACTTATTCAAGTAATCATATCTGAATATTTGTATAGTATGGAAGTATATATACACACATCATTATGACTGACATTTACATCACTGTTTGTATTCATTAATTTTCTT
Source organism: Pecten maximus (assembly GCF_902652985.1). Classification (NCBI taxonomy): domain Eukaryota; kingdom Metazoa; phylum Mollusca; class Bivalvia; order Pectinida; family Pectinidae; genus Pecten; species Pecten maximus. The sequence continues at coordinate 34,060,657 of NC_047024.1, read as the reverse complement.
AGAGAAAGAAATATATTTTATATGATTCTTTACAATCCAAACAAAAAATAGAAATGTGTATTTTTTTATTAAAGGAGGGACACACATGATACAGACAAGCACAAGACAGGTAGATACCACATACAGACAACTAGAGGGACAGACAGATTGAAAAAATATATATAAACACATCTATTAGGACAAACAGCTAGACAGACAGACATCAGACGGACAACTATAAAGACATCCAAACACAAACAGATAATTGGAAGAACAGACAGATTGACAAACAAATTGACAAACAAACACCAGACAGACACTTCAGACATAAAAAGGCCTCCAGAAGAAAAAAAATAATTGATAAGTGAATTGAAAAACTTGCTGAAAATATATGATAAAATTTTATAAATGTCATTGGCGTTTTGCAAACAGTCAGAGTTTGAGAAGAAAAATATTTTCAATATGATAAATACTTACAAAAGGAAAACCATTGTTAAAACATGCAAGAGAAGTTTCACCCTTCCCACTTGCTGTATACTTTTTGACATTGTGGTTTTCTCTTATTGAATTGATAAGAACATTTAAATTTAGGGTAGTGTTCAGACATCTGGTTTGATAGATATAATGTTTAATGATGATGTTAATCTCATAATCAACTTTATTATACACATTTCTAACTAAAGTGCATCCAGAAGTATTTCTATACTCTGCAATAAATCCTGTACTTTTTGACAATCCCAAAAAATATGTGTTATGGTTTCGGACTCTGAATTACAAAAATGTGCAAGGAATGAAGGGGAGTATAGGTTTTGCATCTGGGAGACTTTATATTTAGTTTAACTGCATTGACAATACCTTGAAACTGAAGAAAGTTGGTAGCTACTCCATATTTATGAATAAATTCGTAATAGGAGTAGAAAGTAACTGGAGAAGTGTGTTTCAACATATCATTTATTATCTTAACATCCTTTCTATACCAATTATTATAAAAAAAAACAGTATGTCCCCCAATATTCAAAAGTGGATTATACCATAGAGGTGCTTTTAAAATAGAGAGTTGTCTGCCCTTGAGTATTTCTCAAGTCAAGAAGGTTTCCCCATGCCCTATATCCTTTGCTACATTCATTGACTTTAGAGGAACGTCTAGTGTCCAGCTTGACCAAGAAAATACCTTAAACAGTCTGTCAACAAATTTTATTGGACCAGTGAAGATGTGTATCAAAACTTACACAATATCAACAGGCAATATATAAAAGGTTGGTGGTGATTAAAATTGTGTGTATGCCACACCCAGTCCCAGATGGCTTTCAGCATCTGTACTCGGAATTATATTTTGATCTCAACATTAGTTTCTTATATGATATAGGGGAAAAAACAAATGTATTTCATGAGAAAATGTTGTTTTTTTTAGTAGTAGTAGTAGTTGTTAAGATAAAACAAAATAAAGTTCATATTCCAGGTATAAGATATTGGCAGGGACTGGGCACAATGTATTTCTCTCCAACTAAGTACAGTATCAAGTTGAATGAGGGCATGAGAAGCTATCTAGTCACTTCATTGATGTCATTCCGTCTAGATAACTTTGAATGTTCTCTGTTTCATAATTGTTGTCTTATGTTGTTTTATGGCAGAGGAAAAAGTTAATGTTTTCTTTCAAACAGGGAATTCATTTGGCCATATTGTATACATCAGTATACGTTTTCTACAATGGCCCATATCAGCCGTCATTTTACCCACATGTAAAATGAGTTTTTGTACATCATTTTATTTTGTGCATCATAGTACACTCTTGAGGTGTATGAGTGTTTGTACCTAAAACAAAAACAGTACATGACAGTACACTCGTAAAAGCAATCAACATTTCATTTGGTCATCTGCTATACGTCAACATAACACCATATAATTTCATCATATATTTATATAGTCAGGTCTAGTATTTCATGACGAACCATGTACACATGCTATTGAAGCCTTGATAACTGTATAGATGGTACTAGATTCTCCCAAAGGGGATACAGACACTAGTGTCTTCGGCTACCGGCTCCTCATATTACCTGATCACACAGCAACTGTAGTGAAAGGAGACGAAAAATCTGTAAACTGATGCACAAAGAATCGGAGATATATTTGGGATGTAAACTAATAAATATGAACTTAGGCGCTATTAAACATTGACATTGATGAGTATGGCTATGAATGGTCATGTTCATAGAGGCTTGAGGTTATTTTCAGTGATTTCTTATTCAGAAATTGGATGGTGAGGGTGAGGCTGTATGTGTGGGTCTGACTTCCCAAAGAAATGGATTCCTCACTTGACGAATCATGCATTCTTACATATAAATTGGGGTGGAAATTGAAAAACCCTAATAAGTTAGATTAAAATATGTTTTCAAAAATATCTTGGTTTTATATCGAAAAAGCCAAAATTATGGTATTTAAAATCATGACAATTCTGCAATAATTGGTATGTTCATTATGGCTAACATACTCAGAATATCACCACAAACAAAAAGATACTGCTTACACTTACAACAAAAACCTTTTTCACAAGCAAAAGAAAACAATAGAAATTTTAGTTTGAAATATTTGATTTCACTGCAGTAGGGTGGAAGATTTTAGAATGAAAAATAAAAACTGTACAGAGATAAACATTTCTTTAGCAAAATATCAAAAAATTAATTAGCTTAATCAAAAGAGGAAATACACAATTTAAAATATCCATCATTAAAACAAATCTTGCATCTTCATGGACTTACATGGAACTTTCATACCATCATACAAATTTAATGAGTTAAAATGTCAATTAACATGGCATAGAGGCATGGACTATAATTCAAATATCATTCCAGATTAATATGATTAATTCCTTTGGTAACTTCCACTGAAAAAAAAATTCAAATGTATCTGTGAAATTAATGTTCAAAAATGAAATTGCTCTAAAATACATTCATTTCTTATAGTTAAAAACAATTATATGCTGTGTTTTAACAATTTTTTAATTTTTTTTTTTTTGCTTTTATTTTTCTTCAAACATTTCTGTAATATTTATAATTATCATCAAAGTTAGTGTTTCAATAAGTTCATGCAACAAAGATTTTAAATTTTTAGAGAATGAAAAAATATATATATATATTTTCTCTTCCTTTCAAAATAACCAATGATTCAAAACTTCAGTGGTTCCAATACAGAATTTTACATAATATTTTGACAACAAATTCATTGCTTTTTAAGGCAAATATTGTTATAAACCCTCTTTGCACATTTTGTAATTCAGAGTCCGAAACCCTAACACATATTTTTTGGGATTGTCAAAAAGTACAGGATTTATTGCAGAGTCTAGAAATACTTCTGGATGCACTTTAGTTAGAAATGTGTATAATAAAGTTGATAATGAGATTAACATCATCATTAAACATTATATCTATCAAACCAGATGTCTGAACACTACCCTAAATTTAAATGCTCTTATCAATTCAATAAGAGAAAACCACAATGTCAAAAAGTATACAGCAAGTGGGAAGGGTGAAACTTCTCTTGCATGTTTTAACAATGGTTTTCCTTTTGTAAGTATTTATCATATTGAAAATTTTTTTCTTCTCAAACTCTGACTGTTTGCAAAAAGCCAATGACATTTATAAAATTTTATCATATATTTTCAGCAAGATTTTTTAAAAAAAAGTGTTTTCAATTCACTTATCAATCATTTTTTTCTTCTGGGGGCCTTGTTATGTCTGAAGTGTCTGTCTGGTGTTTGTTTGTCAATTTGTTTGTCAATCTGTCTGTTCTTCCAATTGTCTGTTTGTGTTTGGATGTCTTTATAGTTGTCCGTCTGATGTCTGTCTGTCTAGCTGTTTGTCCTAATAGATGTCTTATATGTGTTTATATATTTTTTTCAATCTGTCTGTCCCTCTAGTTGTCTGTATGTGGTATCTACCTGTATTTTGCTTGTCTGTATCATGTGTGTCCCTCCTTTAATAAAAAAAATACACATTTCTATTTTTTGTTTGGATCGTAAAGAATCATATAAAATATATTTCTTTCTCTAAGAAAATTAATGAATACAAACAGTGATGTAAATGTCAGTCATAATGATGTGTGTATATATACTTCCATACTATACAAATATTCAGATATGATTACTTGAATAAGTATGAAAGGAAATAGTATGCAATGGATGCTTATATATCAAGAGTGTTTGAATTTGTGATATGAAAAAATGGATGAAAAGAAAAGGGAACGAATGAATTGTCAAATTGTGCAATGTTTTTTGAAAACTGAATAAAAATATAAGTTATAAAAAAATTTAAAAAGATAAAAATGTGTGAGTTTGAAATAGTTTTTCGTTGTTTTTAATGTTGTGTGCAAAGTAAATACACCTGTTCAACAAACGACAAAGAACAAAAGGATTAAATCGACAAAATGTATTCAAATCAATTAGGAATCCATTTACATTTCTGTATTAAACCGGGTGGTCCGTTTTTCAGTTTCCATGACACGACCATATTTCCGGATGCAGTCTGAGATTTTTTTATGTAGGGTAATGATGTAGTGTGGAGCCGTGTGGAGCCGTGTGGAGCCAGTGTGGAGCCGTGTGGAGCCAGTGTGGAGCCATGTGGAGCTATTGTGGAGCCATGTGGAGCTGTGTGGAGCTAGTGTGGAGCCGTGTGGAGCTAGTGTGGAGCCATGTGTGGAGCCAGTGTGGAGCTGTGTGGAGCCGTGTGGAGCTGTGTGGAGCTGTGTGAAGCTGTGTGGAGCCTGTGTGGAGCTAGTGTGGAGTCGTGTGGAGCTATTGTGGAGCCATTGTGGAGCCGTGTGGTGTCAGTGTGGAGCCATGTGGAGCCATGTTGTGCAGGATGTTTATATTGTGGCATTTAGTGGTAACGGCTATGTAGTCAATACAAAATAACAACACATGGTATGAATTTTCTTTTTGTTCAAAGTATCGAAAAACAGATTTAAAAAAATAGAATCATTTTCTCGTTTGTCATTTGTTCAGTGCAGTACAATATCTTTCATATGCAAATGATGACATTAAATTAGCTTGAGGTTACCGGGCTGTTTTATGAATGAACGTAATATGTAGAATTTACCATGACGACAGATAGTGATAGCATTACGCCTCATTAACTTTGCGATAGAGACGGGCGTACATGAGACCTATTGATAGGACAACGCATATTCAATTGACTTCATCACCGATGACTTAAGCACATGTTACACCTAGCAATATACATAGGTAATTTGATTTTCTTTAACATACTCTTTAAACATTGGGTTCATTAATTAAAGTATTGTTATTTTTCTTCACTTACTACAATACCGGATCGTCAAGTTAATACGGTTGTGTCGAAAAACCATTGAACACATTGAATTTGTAGATATAAACAGTTCAGTTATCAATTTTTTATAAGAATTTTAAGTTGAAATATGCGTATTATAATTCTTGAATAGATGTTGTTAATAGGTTGTAAAATAAATATAGCTCGCCGGTTAATGTTTGGATGTGGTAAGTGATACCTTTTTAGCTATGGTGGTGTGCCGCACGACTCCTTTGTGTGACTTAGCCGCGGCAACCAATTATGTAAATCAAGTCACTACACTGACACGCGTACGGTAACGCATATTAAAAGTAACTTTTTAGATTGATGAACGTAAAAGTAATATATTCTATAAATTGGATTATTATCAATTCATGATGTAAAATAATTTATTAGGAATGTTTACAAATATCTTCCTTGAGTTGATAAAAGGGATCGTATGATTCAATAAATAATATTCTCATTCTCTTTCTTCATCTTTCAAACCGACAACGTAATTAACATATTTTAACAGTTTATTTTGTACGCGAACATTTCAATCACGTCCGAGTGGTATTACGGGTGTTCCGGTGAGAGAGGAAATGACGCGCTCACAAGTAGTTGGGGTTTAAAGTTTCGTAAGGTTAATTAGGTCATGCAGGTGTTACGTGAGGGGGTCAATTACGTCAGGGGTCTGGGGTTAAAGTTTCAAGATCACACAGGTGTTCACGTGAGGGGCCAATGACGTCATGAGGTCTGGGGTTCAAGTTTCACAAGGTTAAGTAGGTCACGCAGGTGTCACGTGAGGGGCCAATGACGTCATGGGGTCTGGGATATTCCAAGGTTGAGTAGGTCACGCAGGTGTCACGTGAGGGGACAATAAGTAGGTCACGCAGGTGTCACGTGAGGGGACAATGACGCGCTCAAATGTAGGTCAAGTGGGGGGATAAAGATACGTCTATACTACTCAAGTGTCGGACACATTTCATCGTCAGATTTTGCTTTGCTTTTTGTTGATTTCGACAACGCAGTGTTGGCCCGTAACCGCCTTGGCACATTTCGAGCTTTGCTCAGGTAATTTATGTACACTTTGATAACTCCCGTCTGCCTGATGAAGCACAGGTGGCCCTTTGAGATCATGAATGCAATTTGTAATTGTTTCGCCCCTCCCACATATTAGATATATTACCTTTCTGCGCTCCGAGTCCGAACAAAAGACGCGCGTTTTTTCTCGGTATTTTAATATTTTGTGAAAGGCCTTACTGGCGTGACAAACATTCAAAATGTATGTATATGTCTAGTTCTTTTTGACCACATTTTGTTCTTACACACAAAACTATTGATGTATGTAGACTAAAATTCTGAAATAATATTTTAATTCAAACGTTAACTGTGTTAATGTTCTATATCATGTATATCAATTGCGATTTCAGAAGATAGGGTTACATATATGTGTGATAATCTTTTCAGGCCTATGTTCATATCATCCGACTATATGCATGTCTCCTCCCCTTAACCTTTGTATCTTATGGTTTTACCCACACATTACACCTAAGCTTACAAGGTCAGGTGGGCTGTCTCAATGGGCCACCTGTGCCACATCAGGTAGTCGGGAGTTGGCAAAGGGTATGTAAATTACCTGGGCAAAGCTCGAAATGTGCCAAGGCGGTTACGGGCCAACACTGCGTTGTCGAAATAAACAAAAAGCAAAGCAAAATCTGACGATGAAATGTGTCCGACACTTGGCAAAAAACAACTGCATATGCAGTTTTTTGACCACATTTTCCTGGAAACCTCGGACAAACATCAATTGCTTATGTGTATATTGTCCAGGCGTATATGGGCCGTCGTAGAATTTAGTTTCCATAAAAATAACTTAACCTTCAAATATCCATTTGAAAATAATGCTAAATGATATATAAAAATGTAGCCATGTAACTTGTAGGAAACAGTTTCATAACATGTTGATGCCAAATATTTTATCTACATATGTAAAGCGAATAGTATACCTTCAGTATACAAGCTTTTAATGTATATCGCGTATAACTACATGAGTTATAATTACATTGTTTTGATTGATAGTTAACATGAATTGATAAATGACTTTTCTCTTTTACATTTTTCTAAGGGTTAATTACTTTGGATTTGAAAGCTAGTGTTCCCGTTAAATAAAGAACTGAATTTGTTACTCGTAGCTATTTACATCAAAGCCATTACGTTTTTTGGTTTGGTTTGGTTTGGTTCATTTTATGTTTAACGGGTCATTTAAGGTCGTGCTAGATTTTTGGGGTAGATGAAAGCTAGATTACCCGGAGGAAAAAAACGGCATACGGTTAGCAACAGCCCAGGCTGGTTGCGAACTCGCGACTCGCGGTGGAGGGGTAGTGAAAAAGTGTCGCTACATCTTAACCACGCGGCCACCACGGCCACCGTCATTACGGTATCACAAAGGAACATCAAAATGGAGTAAGACATAAATCAACTCACCAGACCACCAACCTACAATGGCCAGATAAGGTACCGAAATAGATGTTTCCTCGGTATCTGTTAAGTTAAAGAATAAACGTCAAAAATGTGTGAAAGTAAACTTGATAATAAAATAAACCCGTGATTTTACAACTAACGATTCTTTAATTAAACGTACAGTTTATAAAAATTACTTATATATATAAATGAATGAAATATGTACTGCAGTACCGCACCAAAGAAACTGAAAAGCTCCGATACTACAAAATAGTTATAATATGTAACAAAATGAATCAACTTTTTTGACTGGATAGTTTTATGCAGGCTTTGTGCTGTTTTATTTCATTGGTAACTTGCCGTGAATTTTTATGAAAAACAAAAAAAAAACTTTTTTTTTCACTGGAATAGTGTGTTTAATATTTAGGCACTCGTGAGAGATACCAAGCTAGTTAACACAGACGTAAAATACATTTGTTATTTTTACATCCATTATGTTCAAAAACAATGGCGGAAGTTGTATTCATTTTTTCATAGCAACTTTAGCCTCATCACAGTGTGTAGTAATGCTAGGGACTGCGTTATCACGGTTAGTACTCTCCGTCACCGATTTTTTTCTTCTTCTCATATTCGTTTAAATTTAAATGATCCATTTAATATTTTCATAAATTCAATGTTGTTACGGTCAAATTAATACTCAAAATTTGTTTGTGTTGTTGTTATGACCGTTAGTAAGACCGTGTTAAGAACTATCTGACACTTTCTTGCGAAAACGGCAGTTCTCTCTCCGACGTCATTGCTAGGTAAAATTATGAAAAAAAAAATGCGTTTTCTTTTTTATTATTGGGTGCTTTAACAGATAGATAAAATAAGAAATAATCATATTGTTAATATAATGAATGGAGATTTTTTTCAACAATTATGAGGTCAACACAACATTTACACATATTTAACATATTTACTATCATGGAATATGTCCAGAAAGTGTTGTTATAACCTCATGGAAAAAATCAATGTATTCCTTAAATGACTAACTAGTCAATTAAACATTATGTATAGTGCATTTTCATTACTGAGCTTATTAATACGTTTTAGTTTCAGATTACCAACAGTGCCGTTCAAGACATTGTCTATTCCATACCAAGTCGCCTTAATCATCTCAACGAATACAAATAGGAAAATTTGAAAACTCCTGAAATCATGATGGAAATAGCTGATGCACAGAGCGTTGTGACGTGCTACAATGCTATACTATCAATTTTAAATGACAGTAATCTGTGTTCTCTTCACAAAATTATGGTCAGTCATCCTTTAATTCTCTGTAGTGAACACAAAAAAAATAAAGATTTAAAGACGTTTTCCCTGTGGCTATGCTTACAACCATGCGAATAAAACACCACACACCTAGATGTTTGTTATTCAATGCCATGTATACTCATAATTGAATCTTTTTTTATTTTCTTTATTTCTTTATTTTTTTTATTTTTTGTTGTTTTTGTTGTTGTTGTTGTTGTTGCAAATGACATCATGGAATATTTGACGAGCAAATATGTAGTTATTTACAGATGACACCTCTTTGTAACAGTGCGTCAATACTGATGCCCTATACAAATAGTACTTATTTATTTTTAGATAACGATCCTTGTTGGTAATTTTCATCCTACTAAAACCGAAGTCGTATTATGATAACAAAGTCGGACTACCCAATTAATCCCCCATTCTTTAGTATCAAACTTATTCACAACGCTGCATTACCTGTGTTGGTTTACATAAGCACCTTGGCCTGATGGTATTCACATGAACTCTGGCTTGCTTCCACACTAGGACCCCTCATTGTACCGTTCGGGCCAACGCCATTGATTGATATATATTGATTCACAATTATTTGTTGTTGAATACATAATATCTATATTTTAGATAAGTATCCGTAATATTTTAATGCAAAAGGTAATCGAACTAATCAAAACAATTATCTGTATATCTTTTTGGGATATTACCTCATGGCCGTTGCAAAAACTGCATAACTATCGATGCCCACCTAGACAAAACCAGAGCATTACACAAAGATAGAAATAATATAATTATACATTAAAATTGCATTTCTATCAAATAGAAATGGTAAATGTAGGCTACAAAATACATTTTTTAAACTATTGTATAAAATATATTCAATTATAATACTGTCACCTATAACCATGACGTCAAATACTACAACTATGACATAAATAATCACTACCGTGACATTAACACCACTGACATAATATCAATACCATGACATCAAATACTATTACAATTAAATCAAATAACACTAATATGACGTGAAATATTACTAACATGACATCAGCTGCGTCTAACATGACAGCAAATTCCATTATCAGACTATTAAATACCACTGACATGATATCAAATACCACAGATATGACTTCAAATACCACTTTCATGACATTAAATGCATTAAACATATAATATTAGATGCAACAACACGACTTTAAATACCGCGAACATGACATCACATTTTACTGAAATGATATTAAATACCGATTAATTGATATAAATACCTCGAACATAATATTATCAAATACCTTTAACGTGTCATAAAATTCCACTAAGATGACATTAAATACATGTATCACTGACGCGACATAAAACACCAATAACATGAAATCTTACTACTAGAGTTATGTAACTACAATGATAGCACGCCCAACTACCACACAATTAACCACTACTTTGACAACACCTGACATCACATGTAACCTACATGACATCACGTATCACTGACATAACAAAATTACAAATATCAGATATTTTCTATCACATAGCTAAGCAAACTAATATTTTGAATGTTTTGCGCCTTTTCAATTAATGGCGGCGTAAAGTTATTGTTCATATTATGACGTCCCAGCAGATTTCTTACTAGCGTAGCTAATGTACATGTACGACTCTCTTGATAATGCTACACTAGTGAAAACTAGATCAATTATCACAGATTTTTAAGATTACGTAGTTTTGTATCAAAATAGCTTTCAATTCTCTTTCAATTCAATTCTCTTTCGAGGTATATAAACGTCAGATCTACGGTCTGTGTTGGTTGAGGAATATCTGGTTCTATGGCAAGTGTTGCTGGTAAAAGAGTATGCATGTACCTCAGTTGGCCCTGACTGATCTCTTAGACTGATGGGTCAGGCCAAAAAGTGTCAATCAAATGTACTTTTGACACTCGCAACATCCTGGCTATTTAACTGTCAACTTCATATTTTTAGACTGTTATACCGTGTAATGACACAATTATATACTCAGGCTGTTGATAATAAAATAACACTCGCGTACAAAAATAGTGCGTACGATAATAACAATTAAGACAATAATAATCAATGTAATACAAATATTTAATGTAAATTAACTTTGTGAAAATACAAAATATAAAATGTGTGTCTAGTTTTTCCAAAGGAATGTGTGTATTATAAATTTTCGGCAACTCGCTTGTGCTTTAATTGACATAGTATTAATGCGCCGTTTGGCAGTTCATGAGATGTTAATGCTCAACTACTGTTGGTAGGTTCATAGAGGGACAAAGTGGTAAATATGCTGTAATAACATCATCACATACTCAGAATGTTATACATTATAATAACACCATAATATACTGTTGCACAATGAAAAACGCTATATTATACTGTGTTGTACAGTATAATAACACCATCGCATCACTCCTCAACGGAAGACAATGCCTCATAGAAGCTAGCCAACAATCGCTAGTAATATATAGTAAAGACATTGCACATTATCAAACTAAATCAAACTCAGAATACTATGTTTAGGGAAAGTTTTGCTCATGGACTATTTTGTAACTGTTCTATACTTCAGCAATTGCCTAATGTTCTGGACACTTATTCTAGGTGAGATAAAAAGAGCCACTGGCAAATCTTACTGAGAGCCCCTTGATTTCTTTACTTAAAATTGATCTTTAGTAAACCCTTCCGCTGAATATTTTCAAATAAATGTTTCAAAGATAGAACGACACTTTTCTTTGGTTTCGGAGTATGCCAAGAAGTACATCATGTTTATTTACACAACAGAATGCGTTAAAAGGTTACACTTGGCAATTGTACCGATCCAGAATCAATGGTGTCACTCGTGGAAAATATCAAAAGAAAAAAAAAAGAAAAAAAAAACACGTATGTTTTAACATACAGCGTTTTTGGTGATTCAAAATGCAAGTGCAACATAAACTCTAATAAGTGTCTTCTGAAATATATCAAATCGTTAACGTCAGTTTTAGAAATAGCTAACAGTAGTACTTGTAGTTCAGACGCCTTGCCGAGCAAATATGACTGATGAAAAAAAAGTTTTTTGAATCATGTTTCGGATGTCAAATAAAGTACTGGCGACCACAGCTTTATACGTTGATTCATGTTGACACGTCATTGTTTTTTGTTTTTTGTTTGTTTTAGTTTAATTAACTTTTGTTTTTATTTCTTTTTCTTTTTTGTATCTTTGTTAAATTTTACTTTATACGTTGATCCTTATGAATGTTCATGTTGACATATTCGTGTTATTTGATTTTGTTATTTAGTTTTTTTATCTTTGTTACAGTTTCTTTGTGCACTCAGTATATATCCGAAGAGAATATGTACCGTTAAATATAATAAACATGAATGTATACCCAATATCATTCAAAATGCCGTCGTAAAGAATACGTATTCAAATCTAGTATGAAATCAACAATAAACATAATAACAATGTTTAAGTATGCACATAACATCTTGTCGGTGGTGGATATACCAACAAAGGTTATGGAATAACATGATATTAATGCAATGGAGCGAATAAAAACACGTTTTATGTATAACAATCGGATTATAAGATGGAAACAGGTGTCGTAACAGAGTTACGGACTCTGTATAACAATGTTTAAGTATGCACATAACATCTTGTCGGTGGTGGATATACCAACCAAGGTTATGGAATAACATGATATTAATGCAATGGAGCGAATAAAAACACGTTTTATGTATAACAATCGGATTATAAGATGGAAACAGGTGTCGTAACAGAGTTACGGACTCTGTATAAATAGAGGACTATCCGACTGTTCCGTACCATCCTCGGAGACTACATTCAACATGAATATTCTCCTAGTTACTGCCCTTCTCGGGACCGTCGCCATCTCTCAAGGTAAGCACCTACATATTATCTGTAATAACTATTTCTTTTCTTTTTTCTTTTTTGTTTTTGTAATAAAGTGTCAACTACGGATTGTTTGGTGAAAACTTAAGCTTGAAACATTCTGTAGCAAACGGTTATTAATCATTGTAGATGTGTTTTATCAAATGTTTGTGTCAATATGTTTCTGCGTGCGCTATGGGGCGCACAACTCATCATGTAAAATGGGAAGGCAGTAGGAAATGGCTATAGCGTTTATCACCGTTGGCCAACCCCTCTCTCTCTCTCTCTCTCTCTCTCTCTCTCCCCCCCCCCCCCCCCCCCCCCCCCCCCCCCCTTTTTTTTTTAGTCTCTTGCCTCAAACAATATATATATATGTGAGAATATAATGTTTGTGTTTGCAGCAACACTAACACTGTTATAGATTTTTGCAAAGTGTAACCTCAAAATCATTTTTTTTTTTTTCAACGAGGTACCTGGAATAAATGGAAAGGGTATATCAATATTCCTCTAAACAGTCCTGTGCGACTGATTGATTTTAACGATTCCTTCAAAAACATTGATTTATTGTCGAAGAAAGGTCCAACTACGGCGTTTGTCACTTTATAACAAAACTTTTCCTTTATTTATCTCGAAAATCATTCAGATGCAGAGCAAAACCTATATAAATGATTTAATTTCCAAAAACTCCTATTTCATATTTTTTTAAAGTTTGATACAAGATTTTACTTTTGGAGAAAAAAAATCGATATTAATGTTCATGTTCCGATGCTGGAACTCTTCAGTGTTTACAGTGTCGAAAGGCGGCATAGAAACGAACAAATATCACAACACAAATGCAACAAATCGTTATTAATTCGTTGCCATGACAGTCGATCAGGAATGCGTTGGCAAATATAATTCTTATGCGTAACTTGCCGTTTTCTGTTAAACTGTATTCATAGCTGGTATTATCTGATGTTGATGTACTATATCTCATCTATTAAAACATCGAAAACTATAAAAAAAAAAAATGAAAAATACTAAATGAAGCTTTCGCGTCAGACAGTATAGACACGACGTGGAACGTGTAAACAATTTGACGTCATCGGAATGTTGAAGTTGCAACAGAGTACAGCAATGTATATTGTACATGCATTGCATTTTGCATTTTTGAATTTTTCAGTTTCCGCTTGGGGATGTGAGAGAGGCTGGACGCCATTTTGTAATCACTGCTACTTCTTCAGCTCCGACAAACAGTCCTGGTACCAAGCCGCAGTAAGTATCCCTTGATAAACAGTCCTGTTACCAAGTGGCAGTAAGTATTCCACAATAAACAGTCCTGTAACCAAGTGACAGTAGGTATTCCACAATAAACAGTCCTGGTACCAAGTGGCAGTAAGTATCCCTTGATAAACAGTCCTGACACAAAGTCGCAGTAAGTATTCCATGATAAACAGTCCTGTTACAAAGTTGCAGTAAGTATTCCATGATAAACAGACCTGTTACAAAGTATCCCCTAGATAAACAGTCATGGTGCCACAATATCTTACTCAAATCGCCTTTACCAGCTTTAATGTTGATGTTTTATGTTTTGTTTGATGTGCATTGGGAGTTGGATAAGTGTGGCTAACAATCAAATTTAATGGCTTAAACATTGTGTCTGTACTTCGTGTTAACACAATTCCTGTATTTAAGTTGCTAAATCTAATTACACAATGAAATTAATGTTCATTTACAGTTTACATGCGCATCTCAGGGAGGAACTCTGGTCGCCATCAACAGCATATCTGAGTTGAAATGGGTCAAGTACCGCGCAAAGTCATTATGCCGTGAGTAACTAATTTTAAATAATAACGGTCTACTCAAAACCAAAAAAAAACTAAATTGTTCCGATGTTTTAGTTGTGTATGGTTTTACTCCACACTTCATAATCAAGTTTAAAATCTTAAACTTTTGAAATCAAAATTGCCGTACAATAGCTTATAATTTAGCTGTTGTCAATAGGCTTCACAGTTCCAGTCTTCAAGCACTTTTTTAAGTTAACTTCTTTGTATTATACCTTTTCCACGTGTTAAGTGTTTTCACATGAATGGCTGATGTGCTTTTTAATCTAGATGGTTAGTTATTAGTTAATGTTTTAGTCGTGAACCTCTTCTAGACGACCTAGGCCTTGGTCGAGATGAAGGTGATTGCGTCGCATATCAAACTTCATGTTCAAAATATGTTAAGGGTTATTGCACGGTCATATTTATACCGTTTAATCTGAATAAGTCAGGATTCGGCCATAATAATTCATAAACAGTAGTTTGTTTTTTTCTATTGCTTTGACACACATTTAATTAGGTGGTGACTTCTGGCTGGGAGGTAATGACATCAGGAATGAACGTCGCTGGGTGTGGAACCCGTACAACATTCTAGTGAACAGAGACTGTGTTGACTGGGACAGGGGCCAGCCAGATAATTATCGCGGTAATCAGGATTGTATGCTTCTCTGGGCCAGAGCCGACTTTAGATGGGATGACCAGAGCTGTGCCAGCGCAAAGAACTATATCTGTGAAAAGTTTATGGTAAGTGAGATGACATCCAAGTCTGTTTTATTGTCTGGCCATTGAATTTGTCAATACAGCGTCTTCCATATTGATAGTCTTTTTACCAGTCAGTTAGCCGTTTGAAGCTTCTCTGATTTCAGATATAGCAAACAGACGTATTTTTAGTAGTCTGTTGTATCATTGAGAATTGTCACATTCAACAATATTATTTCGTTAAATCTCATACTAGTTATTTAAATTTTCACATTATTTTCTAGATAATATTTGCTTTCTTTCTTTATCTTTAACAGGGATCAAGCAACATATGCACATGCAGGGTTTAAATCCTTCCATCAGGACGGATCCTCAGGTGATTTAACATTACCATGTTATGAATTAAAAACCAAATGGCGTATTGATATAGACTCCTTATTATGATTTTTTCTTAATATCACTCCAACAGTTATGGACCAAGCATTACTCCATTGAAATCAGGAGAACGTGAATCACCGTTGTATTGCTGCCAAACCTTCATTACATCATTAAATCATGGTGAACATTACTTAACTGCCCAGAAGTATCTGGGGGTTATAAGGTGTTTTACACAGTAACAAAATATGAATGAGATATCAAAAAGGACCTGCAGTTTTGAAAAGTAACTTCATTTTATTTTTTAATGATTGAAACTTGCACGACAAATTTTATCAAACAATATTACATAATGACGCAGAATCACATAATCTTCCAATCAAATCATGGGGATAGTTCTACACTGTCTTTAGGAACTGTTTAACCATTAGCCCCATTCACCAATTTATTTTCTTCGCTCAGTTTAGTAGGAACTCATACTCTGCTTAGAAAAATGCAAAATAAGACAAGCATCTCATATAGGACAACAAAAAAGACCAGATCGACAAAGGATACAGGTGTGATGACCGTTTTACAAATCGTCATCATCTGAAAACTTCAATCTAAATGGTAAACTTACAGGTTTGAGCTACATGTCCTACTCACTTGATTAATTTTCCTTTATCAATTTTCCAAAATCAAAAGATAAAACAATATTTTTTTGGAAAATACTGGTATGATAGCAATATAAGGTTTCAGCATGACTTCATTTAATCAATAATTTAAAAAAAAAATTGAATTTGATAAAAAGAAAAGTATTATGCATAGAATAGTGGACAAGAATAACAGCAAGAATAACAGCTAAATAGTCAAAGGTAAAGACAAATTGTATTATTGTATTAATATTAGTTCCTCCGGCAAGTGAGCATCCTCTAGCGTGTTAGTGGGACTATACCGACATGGGATAGATTATTTTTAATACATGTGCTGTGCCAGTATGATGAAGCAATGACCAAAGACAATATCATTCGAATTCACGAGAGGAAATATTTAAGATGCTTTTGATATGTGAATTATACTTTTGATCATTAACATATTTTATATAATTGTAAGCTACCACCTTGGGTAATAAAAACCTTCATTTCAGAAATAAAAATGAATCGCACAAATTAGGTTTTTGAGTAATATCGTTATGCTATCTCATATTAAAATTCGAATACAGCAATTATGTTCTGAAGCAGAACTTAACATTTAACAGAGCAAGGGGGACAATTTCATCAGGAACACACAGTTACTTCCCTTTACCAAGATCATACTATATAAGAATACATGAATGTTGATAATAATCAATCCTTACAACGACACTATGGATGACAAAGTAGACAAAGTATATCGTTGGATGAGGGTGGAAAGTATTTGTCACGTTCAGGACCTAACGCCTTAGCTTCATTATTTGGTAGAATAAGATGTTTATATTCCGAGGAAGACTTTACAGGAACCTACTATTCTAAGATATACAAAGTATCTTCCTTTCATTAAATGTGAATAGCTACATGTAGTTTGAAGCTTTTCAATGAAATGATTGTACACAAAAAAAGCCAGACGGACTAATGAATATGTTATCACGTGTTGACATCAAGGACATAACATAATTTAAGTAAACTAATCTGGATTTGTTTAATCCTTAGACATTTTCAAAATACTAATTTTGTTTGGATGGTTATTATGAAGTTATGACCTTGTATAGCTAATATATGACCCAGGCATCCAGGAGAAACCAACAGCAAGTGTTATTCAAGAATGTACATAACCAGGGCTATATTAGTACGGAAGTCAATCGAAACCATTATCAAGAGCTATATAAGGACAGACATCAAGGCGAACCAACATCAAGAGCTATACAATGACCGATGTCAAGGCGAACAAATAATAAGAGCTATACAATGACGGACGTCAAGGCGAACCAACATCAAGAGCTATACAATGACTGAAGTCAAGGCGAACCAACACCAAGAGCTATACAATGGCGAACGTCAAGGCGAACCAACACCAAGAGCTATATCAGGACAGACGTCAAGGCGAACCAACATCAAGAGCTGTACAATGACGGACGTCAAGGCGAACAAACATCAAGAGCTATACAAAGACGGACGTCAAGGCGAACCAAATAATAAGAGCTATACAATGACGGACATCAAGGCGAACCAACACCAAGAGCTATACAATGACGGACGTCAAGGCGAACCAACATCAAGAGCTATACAATGACGGACGTCAAGGCGAACCAACATAAAGAGCTATACAATGACGGACGCCAAGGCGAACCAACATCAAGAGCTATACAATGAAGGATGTCAAGGCGAACCAACATCAGGAGCTATACAATGACGGACCTCAAGGCGACCAAACTCCAAGAGCTAAAAAATGACGGACGTCAAGGCGAACAAATATCAACAGCTATGCAATGACGGATGTCAAGGCGAACAAATAATAAGAGCTATACAATGACGGACATCAAGGTGAACCAACACCAAGAGCTATACAATGACGGACGTCAAGGCGAACCAACATAAAGAGCTATACAATGACGGACGTCAAGGCGAACCAACATCAAGAGCTATACAATGAAGGATGTCAAGGCGAACCAACATCAGGAGCTATACAATGACGGACCTCAAGGCGACCAAACTCCAAGAGCTAAAAAATGACGGACGTCAAGGCGAACAAATATCAACGGCAATGCAATGACGGATGTCAAGGCGAACAAATAATAAGAGCTATACAATGACGGACATCAAGGTGAACCAACACCAAGAGCTATACAATGACGGACGTCAAGGCGAACCAACATAAAGAGCTATACAATGACGGACGTCAAGGCGAACCAACATCAAGAGCTATACAATGACGGACGTCAAGGCGAACCAACATCAAGAGCTATACAATGAAGGATGTCAAGGCGAACCAACATCAGGAGCTATACAATGACGGACCTCAAGGCGACCAAACTCCAAGAGCTAAAAAATGACGGACGTCAAGGCGAACAAATATCAACAGCTATGCAATGACGGATGTCAAGGCGAACAAATAATAAGACCTATACAATGATGGACGTCAAGGCGAACCAACATCAAGAGCTATACAATGACGGACTTCAGGGCGAACCAACATCAAGAGTTATACAATGACGGACGTCAAGGCGAACCAACATCAAGAGTTATACAATGACGGACATCAAGGCGAACCAACACCAAGAGCTATACAACAACGGACTTCAAGCCGAACCAACACCAAGAGCTATACAATAACGGACGTCAAGGCGAACCAACATCAAGAGCTATACAATGACGGACTTCAGGGCGAACCAACATCAAGAGTTATACAATGACGGACGTCAAGGCGAACCAACATCAAGAGTTATACAATGACGGACATCAAGGCGAACCAACACCAAGAGCTATACAACAACGGACTTCAAGCCGAACCAACACCAAGAGCTATACAATAACGGACGTCAAGGCGAACCAACATCAAGAGCTATACAATGACGGACGTCAAGGCGAACCAACATCAAGCGTTATACAATGACGGACGTCATGGCGAACCAACATCAAGAGCTATACAATAACGGACGTCAGGGCGAACAAATATCAAGAGCTATACAATGACGGACGTCAGGGCGAACCAACATCAAGAGCTATACAATGACGGACGTCAAGGCGAACCAACATCAAGAGTTATACAATGACGGACGTCAAGGCGAACCAACATCAAGGGCTATCCAATGACGGACGTCAAGGCGAACCAACACCAAGAGCTATACAATGACGGACGTCAAGCCGAACCAACACCAAGAGCTATACCATGACGGACGTCAAGCCGAACCAACACCAAGAGCTATAACATGACGGACGTCAAGGCGAACCAACACCAAGAGCTATACAATGACGGACGTCAAGGCGAACCAACATCAAGAGCTATACAATGACGGACGTCAAGGCGAACCAACACCAAGAGCTATACAATGACGGACGTCAAGGCGAACAAATAATAAGAGCTATACAATGACGGACATCAAGGCGAACCAACACCAAGAGCTATACAACAACGGACTTCAAGCCGAACCAACACCAAGAGCTATACAATAACGGACGTCAAGGCGAACCAACATCAAGAGCTATACAATGACGGACGTCAAGGCGAACCAACATCAAGCGTTATACAATGACGGACGTCATGGCGAACCAACATCAAGAGCTATACAATAACGGACGTCAGGGCGAACAAATATCAAGAGCTATACAATGACGGACGTCAGGGCGAACCAACATCAAGAGCTATACAATGACGGACGTCAAGGCGAACCAACATCAAGAGTTATACAATGACGGACGTCAAGGCGAACCAACATCAAGGGCTATCCAATGACGGACGTCAAGGCGAACCAACACCAAGAGCTATACAATGACGGACGTCAAGCCGAACCAACACCAAGAGCTATACCATGACGGACGTCAAGCCGAACCAACACCAAGAGCTATAACATGACGGACGTCAAGGCGAACCAACACCAAGAGCTATACAATGACGGACGTCAAGGCGAACCAACATCAAGAGCTATACAATGACGGACGTCAAGGCGAACCAACACCAAGAGCTATACAATGACGGACGTCAAGGCGAACAAATAATAAGAGCTATACAATGACGGATGTCAAGGCGAACCAACATCAAGAGCTATACAATGAAGGACGTCAAGGCGAACCAACACCAAGAGCTATATAATGACGGACGTCGAGGCGAATTAACACCAAGAGCTATACAAAGACGGACGACAAGCCGAACCAACATCAAGACCTATACAATGACGGACGTCAAGTCGAACCAACACCATGAGCTATACAACAACGGACTTCAAGGCGAACCAACACCAAGAGCTATACAATGACGGACGTCAAGGCGAACCAACATCAAGTGTTATACAATGACGGACGTAAAGGCGAACCAACATCAAGAGTTATACAATGACGGACGTCAAGGCGAACCAACATCAAGAGCTATCCAATGACGGACGTCAAGGCGAACCAACACCAAGAGCTATACCACGATGGACGTCAAGGCGAACCAACACCAAGAGCTATACAATGACGGACGTCAAGGCGAACCAACACCAAGTGCTATACAATGACGGACGTCAAGGCGAACAAATAATAAGAGCTATACAATGACGGATGTCAAGGCGAACCAACATCAAGAGCTATACAATGAAGGACGTCAAGGCGAACCAACACCAAGAGCTATATAATGACGGACGTCAAGGCGAATTAACACCAAGAGCTATACGAAGACGGACGACAAGCCGAACCAACACCAAGACCTATACAATGACGGACGTCAAGTCAAACCAACACCAAGAGCTATACAACAACGGACTTCAAGGCGAACCAACACCAAGAGCTATACAAAGACGGACGTCAAGGCGAACCAACACCAAGACCTATACAATGACGGACGTCAAGTCGAACCAACACCAAGAGCTATACAACAACGGACTTCAAGGCGAACCAACACCACGAGCTATACAATGACGGACGTCAAGGCGAACCAACATCAAGAGTTATACAATGACGGACGTCAAGGCGAACCAACATCAAGAGTTATACAATGACGGACGTCAAGGCGAACCAACATCAAGAGCTATCCAATGACGGACGTCAAGGCGAACCAACACCAAGAGCTATACAACGATGGACGTCAAGGCGAACCAACACCAAGAGCTATACCATGACGGACGTCAAGGCGAACCAACACCAAGAGTCATACAATGACGGACGTCAAGGCGAACCAACACCAAGAGCTATACAATGACGGACATCAAGGCGAACCAACATCAAGAGCTATACAATGACGGACGTCAAGGCGAACCAACACCAAGAGCTATACAATGACGGACGTCAAGGCGAACAAATAATAAGAGCTATACAATGACGGATGTCAAGGCGAACCAACATCAAGAGCTAAACAATGAAGGACGTCAAGGCGAACCAACACCAAGAGCTATATAATGACGGACGTCAAGGCGAATTAACACCAAGAGCTATACAAAGACGGACGACAAGCCGAACCAACATCAAGACCTATACAATGACGGACGTCAAGTCGAACCAACACCAAGAGCTATACAACAACGGACTTCAAGGCGAACCAACACCAAGAGCTATACAATGACGGACGTCAAGGCGAACCAACATCAAGTGTTATACAATGACGGACGTAAAGGCGAACCAACATCAAGAGTTATACAATGACGGACGTCAAGGCGAACCAATATCAAGAGCTATACAATGACGGACGTCAAGGCGAACAAATAATAAGAGCTATACACCGACGGACGTCAAGGCGAACCAACATCAAGAGCTATACAATGACGGACCTCAAGGCGAACCAACATCAAGAGCTATACAATGACGGACGTCAAGGCGAACCAACAGAGCCGGAACTATGTACAAACGGCACCACGGAAAAATCAACAACAAGGGTTATATAAGTATTGGCGTAATGGAGAAACAAAGCTCCGTTTAATCTGATCTAACATGACATATTAATGTCGTGGCTGATTAAACATATCTTGGTATGTAAATGATGATTGTAAAACATCATACAAGCAAATCTAAACACCGGCCCATATACATGAGGAAATCAGACGTAATATTGACTCTCATCTGTCCATCAATATGCGAACAAAAACAGCTGACATCTAATCTACTTCTTGGGTTTCAAGAATGTAGTAAGGTCCAAAACAGCAATGGTACCTACCACAAACGCAAGGATTACCACGCCCACGACCCCTACCCCTACAGCGGACGGACGGCTATCGGGAACGCTGATGAATTTCCGAAGGTAAGACGACAGTTCTGTTACGTTTACACCGAGTTCAGCTCGCAGAGCTTTCAACCTCGCAATCAGCTCTTCTCTTGTCATATTAGAGAAGTTCTTACATCTACATTTACATATACCCCCGGAGACCGTTACGTGACTGGACAGGAGTGTGCTGGTCTCTACGGCACTTGTTTGGCCGTCAGGTGATGAAGAAGCTCCTGTGTTCATCGTTGGTTGGTCGGTGACCACAGGCTCAGTCTCTGTCGATGTTTGTTCGGTTGTTGCTGCGGCTGACCAATCTGTCTCTGTAGTTTCTGCTTCTGGGGTTGTAGTTTCTGCTCCTGTTGTGACCTCTGTAGTGTCTGCTGCTGTTGTGACCACTGTAGTTGCTATTGCTGTTGTGACAACTGTAGTTTCTTTTGCTGTTGTGACTACTGTTGTTTCTGCTGTTGTTGTTATTGATGATGTTATTGTTAGCAATCCATTCGCCGTTGTTGTAACTGCTTTCGTTGCTGTTTCTGCTTCTGTTATCGTTTCTGCTTCTGTTGTTTCTTCTACATTTGTTGTTGTTTCTGCTTCTGTTATTGCTTCTGTTGACAATGAACCATCAGAAAAAGGAATTATTTATTAAGATGAAGTCTACCACGATATAAATAATGCAAATTAATAATAACATAATAATACCATAATGAGAAAACATTGGGACAGCAAGATGAAAAACAAATAAGAAAATATGGAAACATGAGTTGTCTTCAGTATATCAAGAGCAATACGTAAGAACATTTATCATGGAAGGCAATATAATTTTAACCCCGGATATACAATAACAACACACTGCAGATAAGGAGTCGACGTTTCAGTCAAATGACTCAGAATCTAAGAAGTTTAGAAAATAAGGTTTAATAACATATAACATATTGGAAAAATAGTAGGATAAAACATGAATGCTAGATACGTTATATCAATATGTAAAGCGAATATTATACGTTGCATTCTTCAACCTTCCAATGCGTGTGTTTATAACTACATGCGTGATACTATATAATTATGTTATAACGAACAGGAAATGTGACTTCTTTCTTTTCATTAATTTAATAACTTCATTCAAAAGCTTAATCTACTCTTATTGCAGGAAGAAATGAAATGACATGATATGGTAATTCCTGATTTAAAAACTGGTGTTCCCCTTAATTTGGTTCCGTTGAATAAAGAACTTGATTTGTTACTTATAGCTTTTTACATTATTGTCATTAAGATATCACAAAGGAACGTAAGACCTAAATCAACTCACCAGACCACCAACCCACAACGGCAAGATAGGGTGCCGAAATAAAAGTTTCTTTGGAATCTGTGAAGAGAAACAATAATACGCCAAACATATGTGAAAGTAAACTTGATAAACAAAACCAACTCGTGATTTAACATCTAGTGATTTATAAATTAAACGTACAGTGTATCAAAACGACTTAAGAAATATGTACTACAGTACCTGACCAAAGAAGCTGAAAAGCATCAATGCTACAAAAATATATATTATGTATAAAAATGCATCAATGTTTTTGACTGGTTAGTTGTATACGTTGTGTTGTGCTCTTTGATTTCATTGGTACAGGTAACTTGATTTTAAATTGTTATGAAAATATCAAAAGCATTACGCTGAGCTGGAATGGAAAAAAAAGATTTTTACACCTAGGCTTATCTCTACATTTCACTGGTAAATTCTAAATTGGGTATGGATACTTGATAGTGTCTACGGTAATAATAAATATGTAATCTCTACTGCGGTTATTATGTGTGCACTGTGAGATACCAAGGTAGAATACACAGAAGTGAAATTTATTATTGCCAACAGTTTAATAAGATATTTTATTTCTTGCATTTTTCCTACTTAGAACTTCCTTTAAAATGACAGAAAACTAACCTAAAGATAATATACTGAAATGAATCACGTCTGTATCCAGATATCTAATGGTCAAATATATACACTTCTGTTATATAATTTGTGATTCCCTTATACAGTGAAATGTAACACTCACTATTTTGATGTTTCACTGGTAAAATATCAGAAAATGAAAAAGAAAGAAAAGAAAAAGAGGAATCCCCAACTTACCAATACGTCTTAGTTTCAGAAGTCCAGCAGTGCCGTTCGAGATATTGTTTATTCCTATCCAGAGACAAGTTGCCTCAATCAGCTCAACGGATTCGTATTTTAACGTAGAAAACTCCTGAAGTCAAGATAACTTGTTACAATGCTACAATAATAGTCTGGAACATTTCTTTAGGGTAATGCAATTAATATTATGATACTTAGGAGTGTGGTGTTTCGATGACTTCACTGTCACACATGTCGGTGATTCTTAACTCTCCCTTTCTATTTAGACATGTAGGTCATTATAAACCCTATCTTTCTATTTAGACATGAAGGTAATTCTAAACCCTACCTTTCTATTTACCCGTGTAGGTAATTCTTATTCCTACTTTTCTCTTAAGATATGGAGGTAATCCTAAACATATCTTTCTATTTAGATATGAAGGTAATTCTAAACCTTACCTTTCTAATTGGACATGAAGTTAATTTTTAACCCTTTCCTTCTATTTACACGTGAAGGTAATTGTAAACCCTTCCTTTCTATTTACACGTGGAGGTAATTGTAAACCATTCCTTTCTATTTACACATGAAGGTAATTGTAAACCCTTCTTTTCTATTAACACGTGAAGGTAATTATAAATCCTACCTTTCTGATTACACGTGTAGGTAATTCTAAATCCTACCTTTCTGATTACACGTGTAAGTAATTCTAAATCCTACCTTTCTTTTTACACATGTGGGTAATTCTAAATTCTACCTTTCTATTTACACGTGTAATTAATTCGAAATCCTACCTTTCTATTTACACGTGTAGGAAATTCTAAAACCTATCTTTCTATTTACACGTGTGGGTAACTCTAAATCCTACCTTTCTATGTACACGTGTGGGTAATTCTAAATCCTACCTTTCTATGTACACGTGTGGGTAATTCTAAACCCTATTTACACGTGTAGGTAATTCTAAATCCTACCTTTCTATTTACACGTGTAGGTAATTCTAAATTCTACCTTTCTATTTACTCGTGTGGGTAGTTCTAAACCCTACCTTTCTGTTTACACGTGTGGGTAATTCTAAATTCTACCTTTCTATTTACACGTGTGGGTAGTTCTAAACCCTACCTTTCTGTTTACACGTGTGGGTAATTCTAAATTCTACCTTTCCATTTACACTTGTGGGTAATTCTAAACCCTACCTTTATATTTATACGTTAAGATGGTTCTTCACCAATCCTTTATATTTAAACCCTTTATAATTTAAATATTACCTTGTAATAAGTCTGTGAGGAGACCATCACGGGTTTAATTTCGCTGATGTCACAAGGGTAGCGTTGTTTGTAGTACAGATAATAGGGAGTATACGCGCTGCTACCTAAGCTTAGGAAGATGTGCGTCATATAAAATGGTAAAGATGCATAACTACCGATGTCCACCTACAGAAAACCAGAGTATTGTAAAAACATATCAATTAATACCATTTGTTTGGATTTCTATCAAATGAAAAAAAAATGTTGGCTTAAACATGGCATCATCAGATACAACTTACATGACATCAAATACCACTTACGTTACCTCAAATACCACTTACGTTACCTCAAATACCACTTACGTGGCATCAAATACCAGTAACATAGCATCATCAGATACCGCTACCGTGATATCAAATATCACTGACATGACATGCAATACCACTAATTTGACCTCAAATACCACTAACATAGCATTATCAGATACCACTAGCGTGATAACAAATACCACTAACATAGCATCATCAGATACCACTAGCGTGATAACAAATACCACTAACATAGCATCATCAGATACCACTAGCGTGATAACAAATACCACTACCTTGACATCAAATAGCGTCAATTTAATTTCTACTAACATGGCATCGAATATATATAGCACTCATGTGATATACACTTGTAACACATAATTAGCATGACAACACCTTATATCACCTATAACTAACATACATGTAGCACATATCACTAATACAACAACATTTTATATGAGCCATTGCGAACCAAAATAAGAAAAAAAAATTGAAAATGGGTCACACAGATTCTCAGATAATGAAAACAAAACTAAGGTTTCTTTCCTCTACAAGCTTTGACGCGATATTTAGAAAATTTCATGAAAATTTATGACGTAAGTTATCGTTTTTCCCTGACGAAGCCAACAGAAGATTTTCCAGGAAATGTCACACTAATGACATGTGCAATAATATTTAATTGGCACATTCATTTTTATTACTAGCCGATTTTACATTGTAAATTGATTATCATAGATTTTTAAGATAAAGTAGTTGTGTATCAGAATATCTTACCGTTTCGCTTTCGAAATATAGAAACGTGATGTCTACGGTCTTTGTCGGTTGTGGAATATCCGGTTCTATGGCAAGTATTGGTGCTAAAAGATTTAACCTCAGTTCAGCTTTATTGACATGACAAAGTATTGGCTGTGTAACAGCGTAATAATACCATTATATACTCAGATTCTTGTAAAGTATAATTGCACCATTGTATACTCAGACTGTTATAGACATATGAAAATTTGTTTTTTAATTAATGGACATGTACAAGTTTGGAGTGATGTATTAATCTGTAAAGTTGCACGGTGTTAATGATTTAAAGACCTAGAATTATATTGACTTATTGATTGACTGACTGACGTATCGAAGTCTTGGCTTTTTTTTTTTATTTCAATAAATATGATAAAATCATTTAACTGTGAACGTGATAAAGAAATATGTCTTCATACAACATATTTTCACACAAAATATCAATTTTTTTCAATATTATTTAATTGAGAAAAATATTTCAAAGTCTTTCAAATTATGTGATGCATTGTTTATGGTTTAATGGTAAATTTACAGTTACAGTTAACATATTCATATACATTACCTAACACTGACATATACACAGCATAGAAGCCGATTAAACCTCCGCACGGATATGTGGTACCGGTACATATGAAGGTGTTACAGAATACCAGGCCCCTGTCAATTGGGTTGAAAACCGACGAATAGTCACCACAAAAACAGTCCTTGTTACGCTGAAACAAATAAGATTTAAGTTAGTTATAACAACACATACATGTCTTTCGCCTTACCAGTAGTTTGACTTGAAGAGTTTCCCATAAAAAAGATATATGTGATAGTTTTAAGTGTTATTTATTTATACAATGTAGCAATATTTGAATTTCGAAATTGTATGTAAGCGCTGCACAGCGGAACCGCTAACATATATGATACATACCTCTATCGCGAACAACTTTGCTGTTGTCCCGTCGCATGCGTCCGCGCATAGATCTAAGCTCATTACTCCCGAATTCACAAAAAACTGCGTCATATTCATATGGAGTGGTGTATAACACCCCTGATAGTGGTAAACACCTTGCACGCCTGAAATAATAATACAACTATTAACGTTAATTCTATATTTTAAGAGTGTGCACGTATTTTTGTGATGAAGAGTTTTATGTAACACCACCTTTTACCAAGATTGCCATGTTTTTGCATCCATTGTGGAGTGATTTTAAGAAATAAGTTTTCATGTAACTTATATGGTGCATGTACCCACATCTAGAGTATCATACAAAATATTTATATATTTACAACAGGGAATTCTATATCTACTTTGATAAATGTATTTAAGTTTATTTGATTATCAATATTTTTCATCAAGGAGTTGGCACATTTCCATGTACACAAAGTTGTTAATTTGAACAATAAAGATTTTGGTTGAATATATTCTCATTTTGAGAGCACACAAACACCTAAAACGCAGAGAGAAAATAAAAACAATTTAAAATTAACATCTAACAGGTAATTAATCATTAGAATGAGTTTTATATACGTACTATAATTAAAATGAGATTATCTAACAAATTACAGACAAAAATAGGTTAAAAACCTTTTCTTAACGGTTTGGCTTCGGTCCTTGGTCTTGGGAAGAGAAACTGAGGGTATTCTGGTGAGGACCGATCATCCCAGATCGACAAATATACATCCGACGTGTCATTGAGGGGGAGGATAGCCATCTGGTGGTTTCGAATACTGTAAGGAAAATAAATATTACAGCAAAAACGTTTACCTGGACCATATAGCTTATCATCACAATTCATTTAACAGGATATTTTGGATAGGATAACATAATTCAAACATTCAAATGGAATCGTAATTCAAGTTCAAAGTCGGAAAAACAAAAAAAAAACAAATCACGAACACAATACAGATTTACTGAGGAATCTTGAAACCGAATGAGTAAAAGCTATCTTTCTGTTTTATCTACCCGCCATGTTAATCTAGTTTAAATCCAAATTGCATATATAAGGCACATTCTCAAAATAATAACTAGGGCAGTAACAGCAGAACCCTAGATTTATAAACACGTATTAGATACGTTGGTCTTCATATCGCAACGCAGAGTATTTCCTAATGATGGCAATCATAAATTCACGAAACCAAGATCTCTCGAAGTGATGTTCATAGCACTTTTATAAGGAGACAGATGATTTTGATCGGCCTATAGGAAAATATTTGAGCCGCACTGTAATACTGCCACCCCTGTCAAGAGTCTCAAGTGAAGATGACTATTTGTGTAAAGGTTTCAGATAAGATTTCTTTTCAAATAAACGAAATGGGAAATTGCATCGCATCTTGTAGTTGGTGAAAACCTTATATAAAATGAAGTGTATCTCCATATTAATTACAAGCAGTAGAATGGACGTCCACTTCTGAATCGTTATAAACGTATTTAGGTTAAGTTTTTATCGCGGCAGGTCGACTGTTTCTATCTGACGTCTACTTATTTCCATGTCTAGCGATGAAGGTCAACGGTCGTCTTTCAGATGTTTACTTAGCTTCCTTGCATATCTTCAGATAGTATACATTTATGTCGACTAGCACGCAAAACAGGGCCGTAAAAAAGTAATCTTCAACAAGGGAAAGCAATAGAGTAACATCATAAAAAGTACATGTAAAAAGAAAAGGCAAAACCAAAAAAAAATAAAGGAGATTACAATATATACCAATATATTATAATTTAAAGTGGAACGAACCCGTGAATCCAAAATTAAGAATAATTGCAGAATATACATTCATCAGTTTTTAGATCAAGTGTATCTACATATCAACTATGTGTATTCCTTAAAATACGTGTACTTCTTAATTGGAAATAGGATGACTAGTGTCGTACTATAGTCCTTTCCGATAACTAGGTTATCTCCCTTAGC
Organism: Pecten maximus; assembly: GCF_902652985.1. Lineage (NCBI taxonomy): Eukaryota > Metazoa > Mollusca > Bivalvia > Pectinida > Pectinidae > Pecten > Pecten maximus. The sequence continues at coordinate 34,030,687 of NC_047024.1, read as the reverse complement.
GAAACAGGTATCGCTGGTAATCGAGGAACTTCCGGGGGCTGTTGATGATCGATAAAGATGGCGGACAATAGGATTACTGAAGCGTGTGTAAACAATGATTATAGCCTTGAGAGATTTACTGTGTTAGAGTTGAAGGGTTACCTTAGCAGACACGGATAACCAGTATCGGGAAATAAATGTCAGCTCATAGATCGTGTCAGAGGAACAAATCGTCTTGGATTGCCTAGTTTACAGGACGTGTTGGCCAAGGACGAGACCGAATGTGAAAGTAGAAAGTTCACGAAACTTACGACGCCGTTGGGTGAGATTCTCCCACATCCAAGTTTATTGTCTTCATGGAATGATGATTTAGACTGCATGCCAAACATTACAGAAAATGAACTATATAATTACATTGTTTTGAAAATGAATAGTAAAAAGCAACTGAAATCCAAAGTTTTTTATGAGGATGGACATGTACATTCTATTCGGACATGTGAATTGGACGAAAATACAAGCCATTGTTATGTGAAGTGTAAGGTTTTACCATCATTACCATCGGCAAATAAACATGACACCCCTGATTACGATGTATGGATCATGCTTTCAAAGGTATCCGGACTTGTCAACTCTGCAGAATGTAATTGTACAGCAGGGTAAGTTTTTTACGGTTCTACTTTACAAATCTGAATATTAAAATTTGTGCAAGATCGTCGAACGTTTTCACACTCACGGAAATGTGACTTTATTGAAAATAATGTTTTAAGTTGATAAATTATAATGCTTTGAATGTTTGTATTTTTATTTTCAGATGACAATGCATTTAAATTATTAATGAAATTAATTTAATGTGGTGATTAAATTTTCGTGTAGAATCTACTGTACTGTAAAAACTGTTCTTGTCGATTTTAAAACTGTGAAGACTTGATTATTGTAAGCTTATATGAATAATTTAAACATAAAAATTCCTTAGCATTCTTTAGTTGAAACATCAGAAACATGCAGTGGTAAAAATCATGTCTGAACATGGATAGACTCATAAGGTCTAGCTACTAGTAATGAAATAAGCAAAGAAGTGTACACACCTACCGGTACCATCTGTCTATGCAGTAACAAGTGATACTAAACTTTATGTTGCCTTTATTTTTGTTTATGAATGTTCATTTTTTTTATTCAGAGAAGGAGAGGCCTGCAATCACATATCAGCACTATTGTATGCCATGGTCGATATTACCCAGATGAAAAGGGATGGAAAGCTGGCACCAACATCTAAAAAGTGTAAATGGAGCAATCCACGAAAGAGGAAGCTAAGTCCCAAGAAAGCTGAGGAATTACAGTTTAAAAAACATAAATTCAGCAGTAGTAGCGACACATCATCATCAAAGAGTGTTAAATTATTTGACATCAAAAAGTCTACTTTTGATGTGTCACGTTTCAGGGGAAAACTTCATAGTTTTAACTCAAATGCAGGTTGGTTAACCAACTTTTTGAAGGACAGTACCAGTACACCTGTAGAGAAACTTCCATTGCTTCATAGCATAACTTTCAATTATGCAGATCATGTAGACCTGAAGCAACCCTCTTGTGTTTTAGCAATGGATAGTTATTTCAAATCTCTAGAAATGTCGGTTGAGGATTGTTTTACTGTTGAGAAACTAACCCGAGAACAGTCTGGGAGCGAACTGTGGATGTCTGCTAGACAAGAAAGGATAACATCTTCAAACTTTGGGAAGGTTTTTAAGCGAAAGGACTTTAGAGAACCAGATGCATTACTGCGGGATCTGTGTGGCTATACACCATTCTCTAGTAAATATGTTGATTATGGGAAAAAAACATGAGGTGGCAGCCACAAGGACATACATTAAAAGTGTAAAACTAGCTCATCCTGGACTTACCATAAAGAAGTGTGGTTTGTTTTTAAACCCTAAATACCCTTATTTAGGTGCAAGCCCAGATGGACTTGTGTACTGTACATGTACCAATTGTAAGCCCTATGGTCATGGTTTACTGGAGGTGAAGTGTCCAGCATCTATGGCATGGAGGATGCTTACACCTGAAGAATGTGCTAGAGACCCTAAATTTTACTGTTTTTTAAATGATGATGGAAAAGTGATCCTAAAAAGACACCATAACTATTTCTATCAGGTTCAAGGTCAAATGGGAGTTACAGGTAGAAAGTGGTGTGATTTTGTTGTGTGGACATGTAGTGGGAAAGTGTCAGTTGAGAGGATTTGCTGTGCTGCATGCTATTGCGGTCTTTCATTTTCTTTTTCTGTTTTATTTATAAAAATGTTGATTGAACGTTAATGTTTGTTTACATACAAGAAAACAAAACAAACACACACACAATTTAGTGTTAACTGTTCGCTGTCGTAACAATGATAATAAAACCACGCTAGACGACAGTGTGTACCTACCTCCAGTTTACCGTCACATTTGCGCGTGGAAAATAACTCTTCACCATATCCTCAGGTCTTGACAGTGCTGTCAAATTTCTGTCGTTGTTAAGGCTTTGGTTAAAATCTGTCTTCCATATAACGTTGCCTTGCGAATCTAATAGCTGCAGGCTTATCTAATTCGAATAGAGAAAGACAGGTTGTTATGTTCCCTAGAAACTTTACACCATGCTGGTCAAAACGTATATACCAAGCGCAACTCAGACAAAGATGCATCACATGTCCAATAGATATACAAGTGTAAAAGGATATTTCTGCAGTTTCAATAACAAATGGTAATGTTTTTTGTTTGCCTTTTTCTAACCCTCTGACGAGTTTAATGAATTTAAATGACACGGATGTGTCGGAATCACTAGCATTTTTTGCAACCATTTTATCAAAATAGAAATAAAATCTAAAATGGCAATATTCGCAATTGATTTGTCCTTTGGTGGAGAACGATTTTTATAACACTAAGATTTAATGACATCATAATTGAAACAATTTACAGCTTGTCTATCAAGATGTTTTGATACGAGTTTATACTATGGTGTTAACAAAATGTATGTAAACGTGTTAAGAAACCAATAGGTAGTTGGGTTAGAGATTATCAAAATGCGCTGTGTCAGTATTCATGTAAGATTTAAACTAGTGATGTTTGTACACCTATTCCATCACTTACACAATAACGCATACACGGGGGTAAATATAAAATATCAATGAAAAGGCCTACTCTGAAGGCATGTTTTTCTCTACAAATACAATTTCGTCACAATATAAATTAATAATGATAATGTAAGGTATCTTATGATACTGATGACGGGCGTATTCCATGGTAGAACTCAGCAAGAAGTCTCATAGAATTTCTTTAAATCCAGTTTTGATAAAGAGACAGAGAATAAAAGCTTCTACATAAAAAAGTACTTTGAAGAAATGTATGTCTTCTTTTCATTACCAAAACATACATTTCATTTCAATGTGTATCTATTATATTTAAAAACATATGTTATATCGAAATCATTATAAATATTGAATTCAATATTTGAAATACACTGTTGTTATTAATGAAATGTGTTGAAAAAGAAAACTGTAAATTACATCACAAGAAAAGCTAAAATGATCTTGTTCTTAAATAGGATAAGGCAACTAAAACGCCCTGATACATCAAGAGGTTACAACTATATTTCAAATATAGAAATTCAACAGACATGGATGGAATGACAATATACGACATCCCGCCATACAACGAGATATATATACAACAGTTCAATGAGAACCGACACTGGTATATTACTAAAATGTATACCATTGTCAAAAAATAACATTCAATTATCTTATTGTTATATTAGCGGTATACTGTTCATATTGCCACAGAGGAATAAAAATGCCAATTTTGAGAATAATATTTTTTGAAATTATTGTTACTAGCATTTTTATGTCACTTAAAATCGATTTTCAAAGATATAACAATACTCAATTATTCATAAGATTTTTACTGGTTTTAGAAATATAGAGCGAACGTGATTGGATTTATAATCCTCAGAGAAATGATCAAGGACTTTATGCTTAGCCTATGGTAATATACAATATTATCTATTAATGTTGCTTGGAACACTAGACACTGGATTTCCTTTTCAATACGCACTAATATAGTTTTGTAGTAACATTCATTAAAGATGAGACCTGTTACTTGCCTCACCCCGGCCTCCCAAACCTTACCCTCTTACATACTTAACATAAAAAAATCAACCTCTCATTGTGTTATCATTGGAAATGCTGTTAAAATGATTGCTTCTGCGCCTGATCACCATAGTGGTGCGGATTGCCATATTATGTTAGTGTGTCGATAGGCTGACGAATTTAGCTACCTAATTTTAAGTTAATGATATTTTTTATATTGCAAATTAATATCGAATTGATTTTGAATCCGTGTCTCTAATCATAATAACCATGCAATGACATGAATGATACATGGCAATTCTATATTTGCAAATTATGGAAAACCTCAGGGACTAAAATGCCATCATCAGATCTGATAAAATATTCCGTATGATATCTATTAGCTGTATCAAACATTCCCCAGAGACATACATATACCGATTTATGCATATTCAGGGACTCAATATAGACAACACTTAATTACGAAGTCCCGAGTTAATTGCCGGGTGTCTATTTTAAAAATCAATAGTCGATATCATTGTTAAAAAGTTGTGTTTCTTTGTACGCGAGTAAGGTTGATCGATATTTTGTTAACGCAATCAGTAAGGCACTTGAATAGAACAAATTCAAATGCTTTAACTCAAAAAAATGGTGTTACAATACGTCTGGTTGATGTTACTGACACTAGAATATGTCAGTTATACTTCCGCGCGCATCACTGTAGGTGACGAGAGGAGGGGTCACTAAGTACACCAGTATTTATAACGACATCCTTTCTCCCTAGGGTTAAACACGAGATATCAAGTTATAAGATTTCAAGTGAGAATCAAGAGAAAATAATACCTTAAACAAGAGGACGGATAAAGGTCCATTATTCAACTTACTTAACATGATTTAACAAAGACTTTACCTTAAATTTATAAGGTGTGTCATTAATGAAGAAGGGGCGCTTTACCCTTCGGAACACCTGGTGTTATTCTCAAATATATATTTTTTTTATATTTGTTTTATCATCCTTTTATCGATTTTTGGGTTACGGTATCGTATGTTCTCTGTCAAAACAATATTACTCTTACGGATAATGTACTGTGGATTACAGGTTGAATCCACACACTCTACTTAACTAAATTGTTAATATTGGTAATATATAGTGTGTTTGGAATACAATTTAACAGCATGGACTCCTCGATCGTTTCGACATGCATTGAGCTAGACAACCCACTCATGATACACAATTATAATGCCCCTTCATGATCCACAATTATAATACGCACATTCTTGATATACAATTATGATACGCCCATTCACGATAAACAATTATAATACTCAATTCTTAATACACAATTATATTACGCCCATTCATGATACGCAATTATATTACGCCCATTCATGATACACAATTATATTACGCCCATTCATGATACACAATTATAATACGTCAATTCATGATACACAATTTTTATAGGCCCATTCAATCATACAGAGGTTACACAACGAGTGGTTGTGGGATATGGTATTCAGTTTATTCGAGTTAGTTTTTAAATGTGTATATTTACATGTGCTTCGCATTTCCCCATTGACACAATGCTAAGAGGCAGTTGCCACCATACGCCTATAACACCCAGTGCCTCAGGCTATAACACCCACTGGGTCATGTGACATTAAAAAAGGCGGGATTTGTTTTGCTGGTTCAGTTTTTTTCAAAGTTGACGGAAATGATCAGACAATGTAAATATAAGTATTGAACAGTGGTTTTAATGTTGTTGTAGTCGATATGGCAGCAAGATGTATTGTGGGCAAATGGCATGGGAACCCGTTAGGGTTCCCATGCTACATTTGCCCACCATACATCTTGCTTTCATCACACAGAGGCTACACAACGAGTGGTTGTAGGATATTTTTTAATACATGAGTTCGCTGATATATGCAAATAAGGAGTAGAGATATTATAAACTTTAAAAATCTTTGAGGAATATTCAAAATTGGATACTTATAGATAGTTTACTGTTTTCAAATTTATTTAGACAGGAACAGCTATATGACAACCCAATGGTAGTTAGACGTCTTTCGAACTAAGCAATAGTGCACTAATTGAAACTTATTTATGTGTCGAAGTCTGAGACATCTCTGAGAGACTGGCCTGTTGTCAATGTTTATAATAAATGCGCCACTGTTTAGAGGACCAACGTTACCAACAGCTTTTGTGCTTATTTCTAAGGCAATTAAACCTTCAACGGCAAAATCATCGAGAGAATCTTTGTCGGACAGATCGTTACATGGATCATGAATATTATTTAACAGGTTGGGAGAATGTAACAATATCCGATACCCTGACCAATTCTGATTCAGGAGAGGTGTGTACATAAAGTACATAACATCGAAGCGAGTCTTGGTTGCATCAATAAAATATCACGTAACACGATGCACGCGACTGAAAAGCAGTTCGTGTCGAAATTCAAAATATCAACCAATCAAAAAACCGGAAGATCATATACCAATAGTGGTATTTCGTTATATCTGTATTCGCCTGTCAGCAAGTTTACGCAATGGTCCGGCAGAGGAATGGCGGTAGAAACTTATAACCGGAGTTAGTTTAATTAAATAACCATATATGGTCACACTCATTATATGGAGTTACTAACATTTTTATGTTACTAGTCACTTTCGTCCAGGTGTTAATTATAATTTGCCTAACGTTTGCTATTAGATCAACAAGATCTCAATGTTTCAATTGGTAAAATCAGTTCACGTATACTCCTTCCTCCAACTGTTAGTATCCGCTCTTGCCTCGATGTATTACATGTCGTAAAAAATGCAGATTAAAGTTATAAGATATTTATTGTTGTTATGTTTGTATGCCATGATTGAAAGGCGAAATTCCTCTTACAATTCGATGATTTGAACATTATGTACGTGGTTGCTTCAGCATTTTACATACATCTTTTTAATGTATATTGATGATATTGAACGTTTCCCCATTGAATGTACAAAATGTAATATATATAATACATTTTACGAGCATGACGGAATTGAAAAACATTGAAATATTCTGGTATAAGAGAAACCATTTAATTTTCTTTTCATTGCATTTTAAAGCTAAAAAAATAATTTAAAAAAAAACATCGATAATTGATATTGTTAAAGAGTACCGGAATAAGTATCATAATTAATGACGTCAACTTTTTGTGACGTTACTCCACATCAACATGACGGTGTCATATTGAATTTCTTTAACCCAATCAAGTAAGTTATGTAAAATATTGTTATCAATTCACTTTATCAGTAATTATTTCGTGGAGGCTTTTTTAATTATTTTTTATCATAATAATATTTTTTATTGAGGGAAGGAGTGTTATCAATTATTGTTCATTTGAATATGTGTAGAAATCCATAGGTCTTCATAAGATTATATATGTGAATAGATCGTTTGAATTTAAATTAAATATGCTAGATATAGTATTTTACGCCAATTCATAAATATGGGTAAAAAGACCTCTGGATACAATTATGAGTCAATGATGATATTTACTCACTTTCGCCAGTGGTTTGTCAGTTAGGAAATCGACTTCTCGACTCCTGAATACTTCACGCGGAAGGAGTTTATTGATGGGAAGAAAACTCCCGATTCCATCAGTATCCTGAATGCCACCTACAGTGTTCCATTTATCCAGTACATTTCTCTGCTCGCCATTTCGAACCAAAAGGAGAACGTTTTCGGCCAAACCTACAAGAACAAAAATGCAGTTTGTCAGACTGAGAGTGCAATGAGGATTCGCCTTTGTTCATTACTCTTACATGGCAGGAATGATCTGACGTCGTAGGTACGGGAATTATCTAAAATATATAGTATTAATAGTATCAATTATCGGCTCTTAAATGGCAGTCATTAAGGTAATGAATATTTCATACTCATGAACACATTACTACTAATTTTGTCCTGATCTAGTGGTACTAGTCTTATATATTTGGGAGTGATTATACTCCAATGGCCACTGCCTGTAGAAATGTTGCAAAAAGACAGCATCTGAAAGCGCTACGGGGAGTGTAAAATATGTGATGTAATGTATCCTTATAAAATGTATCCGTTTCTGCCAGATAAGACTCAAACTCTCCTTTATCGTTTTGGGAAGAGATTTGCAAAAAAAAAAAAAATGTAGTAAAAACTAAAAACATTAGATGTAAAAACACAATTACTTTACACTTGACATAAAAGGTCATCGGGCTTGATAGAACCTTTTCATAAATATCACATTCATCATAAAAATCGCGCTCCTATTGAAGCTTGTTCCACAGTGTGTGCATTGTATAAAGTAGTTTCAGAAAGGAAATATATCTAAAAATCTGTATTTTACTACTCCAGTCAAAATATTTTCATTTGATGACAGGGACTGTAAGAACGTAAATTCAACATTTGAGTAAAAACCTAGAGAGATCTTACCTTCAAAAAACAAGGTTGATATGTATCCTAGAAGAAATAAAATCTTCATTTTCAAAGGCGTCTCCACACTGTCACCGAGACGATTTGCGATGTGTATCGAACAAGACTGTTTTATACTAGAGCGGAGCAGTCACAATGAATAAAACATAACTTCAGGTGCCAGATACATTAAAGCTGATCAGCAATGACGCGAATTAACAATTTCTGATTGAATTGAACAAGGTACAGGTTCATTATTTCTATGTATCACTGATTAAATTTCATGTAACGCTAGGTTCCAAAAATGTGTAATTCCATAAATTTAGATGGACATGCATTGCCGATATCAATCGTTGAGATGACGAGATAACATAAAAAAATTAAGCTTGCATATAAGGCTAATCAATCCGAAAATGCAGTGCGAAAGCTGACGTTCTGATGTTAAAAAAAGTCGAACGAAAGCGTGCTTGAAGAAAACAGTTTGATAGATATAGAGTCCACAACAAAAACAGAAAACGAATATGACACAGGCAGTATCTCAAGATATCTATAGGAGCTAAAGTTTGTGATTTTGAAGGAGTTACTAATCAAAATTAACTAAAGGTTGATTTTTAAAGGTACTTGAAAATTTTAATTCTGAATATATCAGACATTACGCCACACATTACTTCTTCAACAGCTGATTTTATAGGTCGCCAGTTGGGGAATTATGCTCTTCTCCAGTAGCTCAGTCTGTTATTTCATACAATCCAAACTAATAATCGCGCTTAATTAACCAAGTCTGATCTTCCTCATTCCTTTCTAATACTTCTGTTTGTTGTAAGATGATCTGTTACCATACAAACTGGATCAGTGTTGAAATTTAGCCCATTGACAGCTGTTACCCGAGTAAGAATGTCATGATATGAACAAGACTGTATGAGGAGACGTACATCTCAGCTTACCAGAAGGAATACACCAGTCCGGTAACAGGTGGATATCGTGTAATTTAGGACGTGTAAGGTGTGTTCGGGTTTTCAAAAGATGATTACCCTTAGAACAGCTGATAATGCTCAATTACCTTTCTTAATCTCATTTGTCATCGAGAACATGAATCTAACGCGATAAATTAATCGAATTGTTTATTATAAACATAAACTATTTGGCTTTTCGATAATTAAACTGCGTAAATGAACACCTATCCTGTAACAAATACATCGTGTGTCACATCCCGGCTTGATAATTTTACAAGTGAAATATATACCTTCGCTGACAGGGATTCTGTCTGTCATGAAATATCAAATTTCGTAAAAGCACGTGTTTCCAATGGCTGCAACTTTACATAAATATAAGTCGATGTTGTTGTTTCATAGATATCTTGTCCAAATCCAACATCGTCGTCATTTGCATCTTTAGCACAAGAAAAACTTCCAACCTGATATCAACCTCTTACAAAGACAATTCATCTGAACCGCAAGGCTATTGTGAGTATTTAATATATTAGAGACCATTTAAACATATTAATGTATATTTAATAGAAAACTGAATATGTGATACATATGCCTCAATTTTATAATGAACTCAGTCGGGCGCGGTAGAAATTGGTTTTGTTATTCTTCAGTTTAGATTTTCTTTCCCCACGACGAGCATAATTTATTATTTGACATGTTTTGTTATTACTCTTCATTCTACTTCTACTGACACGCTTCCTGGTAAGTTTTTTATCAATGTGATAACGATAGTCTGTCCTTTATTTCAAAATGTTTATAAAGCTATCGAATCCTTATATTTTGTCATATGTATATATATATATATATATATCATTTACTTTCCCTGTCAACGTGTTTGTGTAATGTATTACACAATATCATCCAAATTTCTACATTTCTGGTTCCGTGTTTAATGTACTTCATGTTACATTTCCCATTGCATATATAAACTAGATACACGCCGAATTGCATTTCTTTTCGTTGACGAGTCAGTGAATGTGATCGTTTCAAACAGTATGTCGATCAAATTGATCATTTGTTCTCAATACATATCTTACTCTCTGTTATCAATAGACAGTTTGTTACTCGAATATGCATCTATGAATCTTTCAATACTCCAGACGTTTAGACCTTCTTCTCTAGAATGGCTTCTATCCTTTGTGTATTCATATTTAAACAGTGCCTTCAAAAAATATTTGTTTGGTTGTGTCAATTCTAATAATTCCATTGAACATTGCTTTCACTGGATGTAACAATGTTACTAGATAGCAACGCCCCTATGCCATTATGTTGGCATGACAACGATCTTCTGATGATAGCGTCATTGACCTCGTGTTTACAATTTTGGGATAACACTCTAGAACCATAAATGATTTGTTCGCGTTAAAATACAAGACACCACGCGACAGGGATTTCAGTAACATTTCAATTCTACATGGTAGGTACATACTGAATATTTCGTTAAGAGCTATCTGGCTCTACAGAAATAATTAACCTAGTTTTCGTCAGCATAGAGGAAATTACGAGCGGCATTTTTCAGGCTGTCCCGTTCCCAGTGGTGACCCAAATTGAGTAGCTGCAAAGGGACAAATATATTTCCATGTCAATATATTACTCTTCTACCAACCGAAATTTAGAAAGGCGTTACGATTTAGTTTTTTTATCACTATCTTAACGATATATCCGGCTCTCAACTTACCCTCTCTCCGTTTCTATTTTCCGTACAACTTGACATTCGCCGGTTCACTCGTGCATTTATATGCTGAATTGTAACTGAGTCAGGTATCTAACGTGTTTTTATGAGTACGATTCGCTAGCCTCTAGACACGTTATATTTTAATCGGTGTATTCTTAACATTTGTTAATCATAATTATCTTTATATTCTCTTTTTATAGGATCGACATGTTCTTAGTCTGCGTATATATTTAGGTTTATATTTTCTTGCCTGCCAAAACTGGACCTTCCTTCTGGAATGATGTATCTGTACCCATAACGCCTCGTTAAGACTTCACAAATCATTCCGAATTACATGTATCCACAATCACAGCAACACATGGAATACATAGAAATATTTCGATGCCCCTACTCGAGATAAACAGGCAGGCATTGCTCGACTCAATACCCAGGTCGCACGTGGTGTACGATTGGTGTATCCACGTGGATAAAAAAAACTGTATGATTTATGAGCTTGATATTTTTTCGGTGTAGAACCTTCTTCTTCGTTCTACAACCTCATTGTTTATCATCCGGGTATGCCTGTTTTTTGTTGTTGTTCTTTTAGAAATAAGGTAATGCAAAAGAAAGCAAGAGAATATTTGAAAATAATAAAGATAATAATTGATATTTTTTTCTATCGGATATGCCACGTGTTTCAATTATCACAGGACATTCTACATTATCGTTATACTATGGTTTGGATGGGGAGATTTCTCAACAACAAATGCAAGATGCTACGTCAAAAACCCTTTGATAGCTTAACGTCAAATTGGTCAGCGGGGCATAAAAACTCAATTATCTACTCCGCTTTATCAATGTGATAGGAACTCTGCCTTATGACACACACTAGCATTTGTTTCTAAAAAGTTTCTAGCCACTAAAATGTCTTCATATTCAAACACCTGAATCACACGTGTACTGCTACGTTTTATTTCTTTATAGTACGATATACACTTCCTTAACTGATTACATCGACATTGATGACAAGATAGTATGGACTGGTTTACATCAATGTATGTAATATTGTCCGTATTGTCAGGAGCAGAGTCAGATGGTACGTAACTTCGCTGTTCTGTATGATATTTCCTTTGTTCAAGTTGTATTTCACACACAAAAAAGTCATAATTAAGATGTGCTGAAGGGTATTATGGGAAGTTTTAGTTTTTCCTGAAAGGCGACCGGTGGAACAATATTGTCGTCAACAATACCTAAACATTTCAGAGTTACAGAGATAACTCCAAGACGAAGTACAAAAATGTACACTGTTAATATAATTGTGAGGATGATCGAATTGCTTTTTGTCGATTCCAATACACATGTACCTGTCGATTAGATTCACATACCCTTCAGATGATGTATCAATTGATTTTTACTGAAACGTCATACGTGATTTCTTACTGGTTGTGCTGTTTTTAACACACATATACTTTAATCAACAGCAGATTTGTTTTTATAAAATAGTAATGTACAATGGTTAGATCATTGCGATAATGTTATTATAACAGTTTTGGTTTTTGTATGTGGCAACCGCTATATATTTCATTATTTGCTTTAGTATTGGTCTAATTACTTAAGTATGTATTTCATAACCAATTTTACACGACATAATTGACATTAAGATGTTCAATCTATATGAATGTAAATACATTTTCTATTTTATCACTGACACAATTTTTCCAAATTAGGCTGACAGACTTATGCAAGTGGTGACGGTTGCAAATTTCAATTTTTATGCGTTCCAAGATTTGACGTTATATTATTTTAGTCAGATAACAACGGTTTGAAAAAAATGAACATATTTCGACTTCGGTTGCTTATTCATGTTTAGGCATATGCTAAAGGTATCAACAAAATGTTACTTGTTTAATATAGAAAAAAGGTGTTAATTACGTAAGTTATTTTACCATCCTACATACCTTGATTCCCAGTGATATTCAAATATGATAAAAATCAATTTTAACAGACGATTGATGTATTCTTTAGTGTCATGTCCAGTCGGTACTTACTATGATGGAAATGACACGTGTATACCATGTCCAAGGGGAACCTACAGTATGTACCGTTCAGTTGACGGTAACATCACAATATCATCACAATGTGAGAACTGTACTGACGGCAAGACGACAGAAGAGGTTGGCAGTATCAGCGTTTACAACTGTTCTATAGGTAGGAAGCCACATAGGTTGTGTCTACATATTCTATAATAACAACACTTCGTAGGTAGGACGCCATTTACTACGTACATCTCTAGGTAGGGAGCCACATCTCTAGGTAGGGAACCACATCTCTAGGTAGGGAGCTACATCTCTAGTTAGGGAGTCACATATATTCTCCCAATTTTCTACTTACATCTCTAGGTAGGGAGCCACATATATTCTCCCAATTGTCTACGTACATCTCTAGGTAGGGAGCCACATATATTCTCCCAATTTTCTACTTACATCTCTAGGTAGGAAGCAACAGGGGTAGTGTCCTTTTTGTCTATGTTGATTTCTAGTTAGTTTCACTCTGTATGGACAAAAGAAGCTACATGAATACTGCAAAACATCGCATGATGTGGTAGACGGATAACGTTATGATATATGTATTAGGAAGTCAGGAGTCAAGATATCCTTGTTTATTTTATTTTTTTACTCGAGGACCGATGTTGATCCCTCATTGATTTGAGTTTTTGAATTTTTGGGGAAAATAATGAAGTGGAATAAAAGTATATTTGTCATGATAATTTCAAATGTTTTAAAGATTGCAGTAAAAACTAATGTCTGTTAACTCTTTTAGTACCGTTGTCGACTATATTCGACATAAAAATGTGCTCCCTCTTCCCCGTTGTCGACTACAGTCTACATAATTCCAAGCTCCCTCTTCCCCACTATCGACTATAGTCTACATGATTCAAAGCTCCCTCTTACCCACTGTCGACTACAGTCTACATAATTCCAAGCTCCCTCTTCCCCAATATCGACTACAGTCTACATAATTCCAAGCTCCCTCTTCCCCACTGTCGACTATAGTCTACATAATTCCAAGCTCCCTCTTTCCAACTGTCGACTAAGCTGGCATTATTTCAGTGTTGATTTGTTGAAAACAGTACCTGACACATACAATTATCTGATACAATGACATATAAAAAGTGCTCAAGACTTTTGTAATACAGATTTTTGTTGATAATTTTGTGTTTATTTCGTTCAGGTTTCGTTTTTGTCCGTTAGGGTAAATTGTGATATTTTCTCAATAGGTTGTTCAAGTAAACAATTTGGCGGCTTGCTACATTTTAATTTTAGATGTCAGTGTTAGGATGTTTCATATTGTTCAATGCGACATCTTGATCTAATTTAGTTAAATATTTCTCAATAATGTACAAAGATAATACTAACCTTTGTGTTTCTGTATAAAAAACAACGAGCCAAAATGCACATGTAGTCTACCATTTTGTGTAAACTTTTGGGGACGAGCCTAATAACTACTTCCGGTACGGAATCCGGAAAGAACACAAAGTACGAAAAGGGTTAATCTTAAACTTATCGACAAATCACTATTATTGATCACCGCTGATATAGGTATGTTTTATTATAAATAAGTATCGCCTATAAAAACCCATGCAGTATACATACGGGACCGCTGTTTCATTTTCGTCCCCGCGAAAAGGAATATAACACTTTTATTTTACTGTATCATTTATTGTCTGTCATTGTTTACAAAACACCTTTCATTCTGATGTGCCTGTACAGATATTTGTTGTACAGGACAGGAACTAAATGACAGCGGTACCTGTGTAAACTGTGGCCACGACTTCTTCCAGGAAATCGAGCGACCGACATCAAAAGACAGGTGTAAACCATGCGATCCTAATGAAACTACAGAGCACACGAACTCAAGTTCCTGTAAACGTGAGTCTTATGTACCAGTATGATGGTTATACAATGTTAAATACCTATTCTTATTTGTATTACGTTCATTATCCTGTATAACATAGATACTGATATAATATTTCCCATGGTTATACCAGATTTTCCTTACTTAAATTACATTACCACCATGTGGTACATATAATGAGTTATGTTAATGTCGGATGATTGGTTGGTGCGGTGTTAAGCCTATTTTAACTTGGCAACAAGGTTCGATTCTGATTTTGATGTTACAATCTATTGGGTAAGACCCCTTACATGCGTCCGTCCACACCAACAAGAGGGATTTTTTATAAGATAAACAAGATAGTATCACTTCGTTCGTAATTATTTAAAGATTAACAGTTTACATGTCATCAAATGTTAAATAACTTATTGGGATCGCGTTATTTTGTGGACGCCTCACCAAAAAATAACATGACTGGAGCAATATTGTATTGTCTTTGTTAAAACTGTGTAATACACTTACATATCAGGCTATTGCGGAGAACCAGGTACGGAGCTGGACTGGGAAGACAAGTGTGTTCCCTGTCCGATAGGGACCTACCGTACCATCGACGGCCGATCGCAGTACTTCACACCCTGTATAAACTGTACCAGGGGCAGAACAACAGAAGGCGAAGGCAGTGTTAGTATCGACAACTGTACTGTGGGTAAGTGCTGTTAATTATCTTACTGTCAATACCACTTTTCCAAGCAGCTGCCATTTCCAACTTCCAAAATTTAGTCTTGTTCTTTCTAAGTCAAGCAATTAAACCCGATATGATGCCCGTCTATACACATGACCTTGCAAATAATACTTAGAATTAGGCCTTTTTTCTTATCTATTTTTTATTTATTTATTTTGAAAGACGCACTGTGATACAATATGATCTTTAACACTACTTCATCATTTCGGGAAAACGACGGATAAATCCAAAACGAAGTGTACTGATGATAAGATTGTGAGGGTGATTGCATTTCTTGTTGACAATGTCTTGGTTATGTTTGATATGTATATACCTATGTAACACATAAATGTTAATTAACAGCAGAAAATGTTTCCTAAAGTGTGACTCTTCATTAACTACATCATTAGGATAATGTTAATATAATAATTGCGGTCTTTGTATGTTGCAACCGCTACATATTTTAACATCTGCTCTAGTATTGGTGTAGCTATTTAAATATATATTGTATAACCCTTTTTATCCTTATTCGAAAGGCATTTGGAAGTACACTGTATATGTATGTAAATACATGTTTATTATATCACTGACGCAATTCCTCAAAATCAGGTAAACAGAATTTTCATAAGACCCAATACAGAAGAGATATATTTAAAATTTACACCCAGATGTTAATACACTTCGATGCAGCTACAAGAAATAAGAAAAGATCCTTACATTTACACTATATCACTATTAATTGTTTTTTAATACGAAATAAAGCTAATTCACATCGTTGGAACAGCCATCATATTAATAGAACAGCCAAATGTAACACAAATTAATAGGAGGCGCTGCCGTATTGTCATTGACAGACAGACAGTTAATAAAAGTAATTCGGAAAGAAAATAATGCAATCAACATCTTTCACAATGTTTAGACATTGCTTTTTATTTTTTTTTGTGTGAATTCAAAATTCATCATTGATATATATTTATTTGATCGTATTGCATAAAATAGTAATTTACCACTACGTAATACTTTGACAAATGCGTATCGAGGCCGCCCGATATTGATGCTCAAGCCTAATCGCCGTGCGTAATTACCGAAAATTAATAACATTGGGCTTGATAAACTTCTTCTAGTAATACTGCAAAGCAAGTGTTAATATATTTGTGTGATATTATTTTTAACCGTCGATTGTATTTAAGGTCAAATAGAATCTGTGTTTATATGTATATAAAGTCAGATCCGGTCAAACCAGTACTCCTGTTGTGTGTTATAGACACCTGTGAGCAGAACGACATGGTTATTTTGTGTAATATATGATACAAATGAGATAATTTTGTCCCATTGAAACATGCATTTTTTGCATGATTTGTTGAAATTCATAAACAGTTGAACAAATTACATATCAACAGCAAAACCCATTATAAGCATATCATACATGCTAACAATTGATCTGTTCAATGACGCCATGGTAGGATATCACTGGATTTACTATTTAGATTATCCTTAAAATCAAACATTAAATAGGGGCCTTAACAATTGTCACGTTGCAAAATTATAACTTTCAACTTTTGATGATATATTTTGATCAGATAACAACGCTTTGAAATTGTATTCAAGTACATGTTCGAAATAACAAAGGATTCCCGGTGATATTCAAATATGATAAAATCTACTTTAACAGACGATTGATTTATTCTTTAGTGTTATGTCCAGTCGGTACTTACTATGATGGAAATGACACGTGTATACCATGTCCAAGGGGGACCTACCGTTCAGTTGACGGTAACATCACAGTATCATCACAATGTGAGAACTGTACTGACGGCAAGACGACAGAAGAGGCTGGCAGTATCAGCGTTTACAACTGTTCTATAGGTAGGAAGTCATAACGGATGTGTTTACATATTCTATGTGTACTATAATATAAAGATAGGAAGCCACAAAGATATTGTCCATAATTTGTACATCACTTGGTATGAAGTCACACCAATATTATCCACACATTCTATCTGTACATACACACATTTCTGGGAAGGAATCCAGAGAGATTTTGTCTACATATTTGATACGAAGAGCAATAGGTAGGTAGGTAGGACGTCGCAGAGAGTGTCCTCATTTTCTATGTACAACTCTGTATAGGAAACCACAGAGAAAATGTCAACATTGTCTATGTTCATTTATATGTAGGAAGTAACAGAGGTAGTGTCCATTCTTCCATGTACAACTCTAGTCAATTCATTAAGTATAAACAATTGTAAATTATACTAGAAAATACCGCATATTGTGGCAGACGGATAGAAAAATGATATCTGTACATATGTAATAGGATGTTGGGAGTCCAAATATTCTTTTCTATTTCGACTAGCAAACCTTTATTATACTTTTTAGCCTCTGTCATTCAAACATTCTATATAGAACGTATCACATAGTATTTTCTAATAATTTTGTACAGATTAACGGGCAAAAGGGGGAGTGGAATATAATATACGTCTATTTTTATCGTGAAGTCACGATTACAATGAAAACTAGTGTCAGTTAACCTAAAACCTATCGAAATGTCACTATTACTGATCACCACTGATATAAGTATTTTCTATTTTAGCTGAGCACCGCCTATGAAACGACTATAATATATACTGGACCACTGTTTCTCAGCGTAAATGAAAAGTTTTATGTTGCTGTATCCTTTCTTGTTTATAAATGTGCATAAAACACCTTTTATTCTGTTGTGCCCCTACAGATATCTGTAGTACAGGACAGGAACTAAATGACAGTGGTACCTGTGTAAACTGTGGCCACGACTTCTTCCAGGAAATCGAACGACCGACATCAAAAGACAGATGTAAACCATGCGGTCCTAATGAAACTACAGAACACACGAACTCAAGTTCCTGTAAACGTGAGTCTTATTTACCAGTGGCATGGGAATCCAATGTTAAATGTCTATTCTCATTGGTATTATGTATAATGTTGATCAAAAGTTATCCATGGTGATACTGTAAACGTGGAAATTTACGCGAGGGGGAAATAAATGCTAATTACGCGGATCCCTTTTGATCGCGAAAATTTCCCCCGCGTGTATTTTAATTGATACTAATTTGAGTAAACTCGAACTACAAACGAAGTTGGCTTGATCGCGAAAATTACCCCCAACGCGTATAGTTTACGTATCGAAATCGCGAAATTAACCACCTGCCAAAATAACCACGTTTACTGGTTGTCTGGTTGTTCTTACTGACATTAAATTACCATCATGTGGTATGTGTAATAATTAACTTATAATAATGATGTATGATTGAGTGGCAGATTGCTAACTTACTCGCCTTTCACTTTGTCGGCTGTGTTCGATTCTGATTTGGATGTGAAAATGTATAAGGGGTCACCTACTCGATCACGTGGGGTTGTTTCCCGGGTACTACGGTTTCATCCCACAGGAATTTACCCACGCTTCCATCCAGACCTACAAGAGAAATTATCATAAGATTAAAAAGATGATGTCATTTATTTTGTGATGGTTTAAAAAGAAAAAGAATTCGCATTATTAAAACTATGTAATACACTTACATATCAGGTTATTGCGGAGAACCAGGTACGGAGCTGGACGGGGAAGACCATTGTGTTCCCTGTCCGATAGGGACCTACCGTACCATCGACGGCCGATCGCAGTACTTCACATCCTGTATAAACTGTACCAGGGGCAGAACAACAGAAGGCGAAGGCAGTGTTAGTATCGACAACTGTACTGTGGGTAAGTACTGTTAATTATCTTACTGTCAATACCACTTTTCCAATCAGCTGCCATTTCCCACTTCCAAAATTTAGTTGTGTTCATCCCAAGTCAGGCTAATGTAGCCGGTATGTCTATACACATGTCCTTGTTAACATTTCGCGCACGTTCGTGTTCAAAACACGGCACGTCCTCAAATGACCATGGCTGTTAATAGAACGTTGAATAAAATAAACCAAAGGTCGTGTTCATCGGAAAACATTTTGTGGCAGATGATGGAATCTTAAGTGTGTGCAGAACCTATTTGTCATATAAATATCTTAGCTATTATCAAGAAACAGCCTGAGCGTTACCATTTAGATATCGATATAGTATAGTAATTACTGAGATACAACCTGAGCGTTACCATTTAGATATCGATATAGTATAGTAATTACTGAGATACAACCTGAGTGTTATCATTTAGATATCGATATAGTATAGTAATTACTGAGATACAACCTGAGCGTTACCATTTAAATATCGATATAGTATAGTAATTACCTAGAAACTGTCTTAACGTTACGATTTAAATATCTAAATAGTATTAGTACTTACCCAGAAGCATCCTGAGCGTTACAATCTAAATATCTATATATTATCATTACTTATCTATAAACAACCTCAGCGTTACCATCTAAATATCTATATAGTATTAGTACATACCTAGAAACAATTTGAGAGTTACCATCTAAATATCTATATGGTATAATAGTACTTATCTAGAAACAGATTGAGCGTTACCATTTAAATAGTATAACTACTTATCTACAAACAACCTGAACTTTACCATCTAAATATCTATATACAGTATAGTACTTACGTAGAAACAGATTGAGCGTTACCATCTAAATAGTATTAGTACTTATCTGCATACTGCCTGAACTTTACCATCTAAATATCTATATATAGTATAGTACTAACCTAGAAACGACCTGAGCGTTACCATGTAAATATCTACATCGTATAGTACTTACCTAGAAACAGATTGAGTGTTACCATTTAAATATCCACCTCATTGATACCGTATGTAGCTAATGTATTTTCTGTTATATGTTGATGAAACAGAAAGTGTCATTCTTTATTTTTTGATACAGGTGTTCCCGTGGTTACCATTGACCGTGACCAATACTTTGTCATCAGACATCATACCGTCATTCTTAGTTGCAAGGTGTTTTCTAACCCAAACCATACTACAGTGTTCTGGCAGCGAACTGACAATGGAAAAACCAGTAAAATCATAATTGATGGCATCAAATACCAGGGAGTAACCGTAAACGCTCCCGATCTCATAATAACAGCAGCGGTTACAGGCGATCAGGCATCTTACACCTGTTCTGCCACCAATACATTAGGGACCGGGACCAGTGAGAAAACAACACTCACAATTACAGGAAGTAAGAAATTCTGCTTAACGAGACATTTTTACCAAGTCTAGAATTGTCGTTTGGTCTATAAAATCATTTTTTCTATTATAATTAATATCGGTTATCAGTTCTATCATCATTTCCAATCTCAAATTAAATATCATAACCAACAAGAAATATCTTTAAAAAAGATAAACGGCATAGTTTTAATGCTGGTGGTTATAATGTAAAACTGCTGGTGAAATAAATTAACGAAATAATTAATAAATGCGCAGTTTCAGCACGGATAACAAAATTATATCGGTTTGAATCATTTTGGTGATAATAAGACTGCATTTGAATCAGGAATAGGATTTTATTAATGTGTCATTTGAATAGATACATCCACTTATTGAGCTTGCATTCAATCTTAATTTTGTTTCGTCTTTAACTGCATATCTGCATTTTGCATTTACCGCTACATTGACCAATCACATACTTCAGCTTGACCAGTAAAGCCACCTTTCGTGTCATATCTGGGGTCAAAAGAAAATATACGGCTATGCCGAAAATTACTATTATGCAACTGAATTCCAAGTCCGCTGCTAACAGCGAATTTGTTATTTGAATCCCAAATAACAAGTAACGAATCCGCTGCTAACTTTAGTCCGCTCGTACTATGTGTAGTGTAACAGGTCTCGTTCTATGTGGAGTGTAACAGGTCTCGTTCTATGTGTAGTGTAACAGGTCTCGTTCTATGTGTAGTGTAACAGGTCTCGTTCTATGTGTAGTGTAACAGGTCTCGTTCTATGTGTAGTGTAACAGGTCTCGTTCTATGTGTAGTGTAACAGGTCTCGTTCTATGTGTAGTGTAACAGGTCTCGTTCTATGTGTAGTGTAACAGGTCTAGTTCTATGTGTAGTGTAACAGGTCTCGTTCTATGTGTAGTGTAACAGGTCTCGTTCTATGTGTAGTGTAACAGGTCTCGTTCTATGTGTAGTGTAACAGGTCTAGTTATATGTGTAATGTAACAGGTCTCGTTCTATGTGTAGTGTGTCAGAGCGCGTTTTATGTTTTGGTATAACAGGATGGGTTTTACGTGAAGTGTTACAGACTGCCTTTTATGTGAAATATAACGGTCAACATTCTATGAGATAAAACAGGATGTGTTCGTTGTAAATTATAACAGGAATCGTTCTATGATTGGGTTTTTTCTGACAGCGTTATATAACAATTGTGACAGGCATCGTTCCCTTTTTGACTGATAAACAATAAACCCATAGTAAGTCTATAACTTAGTATAGACGTTGTAGTAATATATATTTATCACAATGGTATATGTCATACACAGATCTACCTATAGTCACTATCGCCGACACATCCTATACAGTTTTCAAGGGACAAAACGCCACACTGGAATGTAGAGCATCTGCTGATCCACCACTTATCAAAGTTTTCTGGCAGCGAGTCAACAACGGTATAGCTTCCTCAATACTTATAACGGGACAGAAGTATTCGGGATCTACCATCAAATCGCAATCTTTGTTTATCTCCAACACAACGACTTCTGACATCGCCACCTACCTTTGTTCCGCAGGAAATGACGTCGGGACAAGAACCAGTGGTCCAATCAAGCTCAACGTCACAGGGGGTGAGTATTATCTTGATTCGATGTACAAATTAAGTTTAATTTGTTAGTAAGCATGCAGTGTTTGGTATTTGGTAAATTAATATGACTGGCAATAGCAAATTAACTTCTCAATAAAGATAGTTTAGGAAGCAGAACATACCGTAGGTCGAAAATACACGTTTACAGTTAATAACAAATGTTGTTTTATTATTTCTATGAGCACTCCAATCGGACTTGTTTTTGCTTGAAGTTAAAAGGTTTTGAAGTATGTGTTTAATATAACAAAAAATATTATGAGAATACCTTATAATCAGAGGTACATTGGTATATAACCTAATGGATGATGATAATACCTTTCTAATGGATGGTGAGAATACCAGAATACCAGAATATGCCATATTGTTTTTTTTATATTTTTCTTCAGGGAAAGACTATTTTTGCATCATTTATAATAAAATATCGAAAGGAGGTCTTGACAATATTTAGCTTGTGAAGATACATCACACAAAATCAAATCAAACAGCGAAAATGATTTTAAAATTACAATCTTAGAAAGATGATTATTGTTTCAATAAGTTAGATAGCTTGACAAATAATCATTCTTCAGGAGAGAGGGAAAGAACAGCAAATAATCTTTCAGCAAAGCTTTGGGTGAAAAGTTAATGATAAACAATCTTCTGGGTTGGGGAAGGGAGAGCCAATAAATTCGCTTGTTAGCAGTGTCAGAGGGGACTACCATACTTTTAGTAGCTTGACAAATTCTCATTCTTAAACAGGAGTGAGGGAAGGAACAGCAAATTTGGCATCAAACCTTTGTGCCAAAAAATTAATGATACCCACCCTTCTTGACTGGATATGGGAGAGCCAGAAAATAAGACATCTTTATATATGTTCGCTTGCTAAACGTCATAGAGGACTAGGTAATTAATTGTTTTGTATTGTTTTGGAAACAGATATACCTATGGCTAGCATAGCCCCAAGTTCATACACAGTACTCAGAGGAGCCAATGTAACACTTGGATGCACAGTGACTGCCATACCTAGCCATACCCGTGTTTTCTGGCAGAGTATAGACAATGGTGTACCTACCAAGCTTAACATTGACGGAATAAAGTACAAAGGATCAACGGTCAACACTCCATCCTTGACCATCACTAGTGCTAGTTACAATGACAACACAGTCTACACTTGCTCCGCGTCAAATATCGTTGGAACTGGAACTAGTGGTAAAACCACGCTTATAGTCAAAGGTAGTTAGATAAATCATATAATATTAAGAACACTTGATCACCCTGAGATATATCTTAACAGCAGTGTCAAATGCAAACTACTTGTGTCTATATAGATGTGCAACCAATATGTAATGAATAACACTGCATCAATGTCATGCAGCATACATGTATATCTCCGTTACTATAAGAAGTGTTTGCTTCTTACAGCCAAAGTGTTAAAAACATTTTCGAGAATACCTTCCCAGTAACTTCATGAAGCATGATTATTATTGCTGTTTAAATATTCATAGGTGTCCCTTTGGTAGAAACTGCCCGGAATGCGTATACAGTTTTCGAAGGAGAAACAGTCATACTTGGATGTACCGTGACTGCCACACCTACCCATACGAATGTTTTCTGGCAGCGTATATACAAAGGTGTGCTTACTACTCTAACTATTGACGGAACTAAATACTACGGATCAACGGTCAATACTCCATACTTGACCATCACTAAAGCTAATATCAATGACGAAGCATTTTACACCTGTTCAGCTACAAATGCTCTAGGAACTGGAACCAGTGTTCAAATCACACTCGGAGTTACAGGACGTACGTATAGAATATATCAAACTCTTATTTAAATAATGTTCATTTTTGACGGACCATTGTCTAAGATATGAACGGACTTTTCTTAATAGATGGACCATTGATTTTTTTTTAAATGCCCAGTTAAGACATAAATTACATATTTGTCATAATCTAATTTTCTAAATCTAAAAACATTGAACTTGAACTCATTTTCATCTTGTTTTGTAAACCGACATCAATACAGCTATCTTATTAGCGAAATGATAGAATCCCTCCTTAATAAAGACACCTTGGTTCTGGTTGTTATTTTTCATTTCAATAAGGCATTAAGTTTGTTTTGATGTTCGAGGCTATAATCTAAGCCCACATCCCTATGGGTCTATATCTGCCAATACAGGCTTGTCCGGTGATTTTGCGCATCCGGTGATTTTGCGCAGTCGAAAGTTACGCCCATCTGATGTCACATCCGTCAAAAATACTACGATGTTTACGTTTACTATATTCGTGTCAGCTGTAATTTTTTTTCATCAGAAGTGACATTTGTGCAGAAACTAAAATCTGGTGCAGAAGAAACGAGATATTGGTGAGTAATTACTCCCTTCATGCAATAATAATTAAGTAAAACCATCATTAACACATATATATCAACAAGGCCTAAATGTAGATGGTCGCCGCCTCCGGCGAGTTGTAAACATTGCGTCATATCTCATTATATCACAGGAAAATCCTATTTCACAGATTTCTTACCTTATTGCTGCAAACTGATTTCGCTTACGTCCCATATACTTCAATAAACTGGAGCAAATAATCCAAAAATGTGTTTTGTGCAAGCTATAATGCACGTTTGTTACTACCGAGCAGACGACGTTCAGTTGTGCCTGCGATTCATGAATGAAAAATGAGGCCCCGAATCAGCATTGCATTCAAGTGGCGGGAAACTCGTCCAAAATTTTAAAAAAAACTATGGAAGCCCATCAGCTCCAAATCATAACGTAAAATCATAGTCAAAGAACGGATTGAAATCACTGTTTTAAACACATCATCATCAAAATTTACAAATATAAACAAAAAGAAAAAATAATAATATTAAAAAACATGCTGTTGTAGAATAAGTGAAGTAACTAAGATTAAAAAATATTAAAATAAAAAATACAGTACAGTCTTCTTTATTTTCAGAATTTCCGTCAGTATGCCTTCTTCAAAGATAAAAACAACTTATACATATGCAATGATGAAAGAGGCCTATGCTGATGTCAAAACTAAACATCATAAAATCAGAAGTGCAGCAAAAATTCATAACATTCCAGAATCAACTCTAAGGTACAGACTTAAACATCCAGAAGGGACAGATGTAAAAAAAGGCGGCCCTACAATTTTCTCTAGAAAGCAGGAAGAACTTCTTGCAGATCACTGCATTGGAATGGCCCATTTAGGCTATGGATTTACCAGATGGCAAATTATTGAGATGGCAAAGAATATTTGTGAGGTTGTTGGGAAGGAAAATATTGAGCCTACAAAGCATTGGTTTTATGGTTTTCTAGGGCGTTTTCCCGAGTTGTCGATGGTGAAGCCAAAGAAAAGAGAAGTTGCAAGGGACAAGGCAGTGACAAGTGATATGCTGTGCACATATTTTGCTGAGCTGAAGTTGATCCTAGACAAATATCAGATCATGAACAAAGCAGAGCAAATCTGGAACGTTGATGAGTCTGGGATATCTTTAGACCACACTCCACCTAAAGTCCTAGCAAGAGCTGGAACAAATCCATATGCTGTTACTCAAGGCAAATCGGCGAATACGACCCTGATAGCTGCTGGAAGTGCCATTGGTGAGACGATACCACCGTATATCATTTTTAAAGGAGAACGTCTGTCAAAAGAAATGAGATCGAGTGGCATTCAGGGTACTGAATATCGTGTTTCTCCCACTGGATGGTCGAATTCTGTGTTATTTTTTGATTTTTTCAAGAACCACTTCTTGAAACATGTTACAATACGGCCTTGCATTCTTCTTTACGATGGACATTCCACACATATCAATATTGATGTCATTGAGGCAGCAAGAGAAGAGGATGTGCACCTATTTGTACTCCCTCCACACAGCAGTCACTGTTTGCAGCCACTGGATGTTGCTGGTTTTAGCCCTCTAAAATGCAGCCTTAATGCACAGATTCATAAGTTCTTACACAGTAATCCAAATTCTGTCATAACCCCAAAGGATTTGCCCAGTTTAATTGGCACTGCGTACAAAAGTGCATTGACTGTGAGCACCATAATGTCGGGTTTTAGAAAGACTGGAATATTTCCATTCAATCCATCTGCCCCATCAGTTGAACCACCTGTTATCACCAAACAGACAGAGAGCAAAAACATCAACAGAACAGAAAGGCAAGATAACAGAAATGTCAAAATTTTGTTTCAGGAAAAGTCATCTGAATACAGCACGAGGTTGTCAGAGAAAGGAGAAACTAAAAAGAAAAGAAAGGCGTTTGTACCACCTTATGGATGTGCGATTACTGAGGATGAATCCTACCAAAAAAAGAAAGAGATGCAAAAGAGAAGTGGAAATGAAAAGGTTAACATATCAGAAACAGACAACGTAAAACACACTAGTACGGCAAAAAGAAAGTCATTTAAACCACCATTGAAAGAACAAATTTGCAAAGAGAATCAGGGAGAAGATGTAAGTGACCCCAAAAAACCCAAGACTACAACAGGCAAATTGATAGGTAAAGGAAAGGGACCACATAAGAACTCACGAAAAGGAAAAAATCCGTGTAAAAAGACTTCGGGAAAAAAAGAGCAAAGGGCAAATGATAGACATAGTGACACCGAGGAGGAGGACGATGTATGTGTTGTGTGTGGCAAATGGCAGCCTGTTGGTCTACAACTGCAAACTAGCATCAAATTTGTTAACTGGGGCCAATGCACTCGATGTCAAAATTGGGTGCATTTAAAATTTTGTACAGACATTGACAGTCTTTCAGAAAATGACGACTTCCTGTGCCCCAACTGTGCACCTGAGATATAATTATATAGGGTTGAAGTACTTGTGTATCTTTTTATTGTGTTAATTCGTTAGAAAATCACTTTGTTGAACATCTCCACGTTTTTGTAATATAAAAAAATGAAATGACATTTAATGAACATATATCCACTTTAAATGCATCGTTTGTCGCTTGGACAGTAGCTTTTTGATGGTTATGGGCCACCGTAGATACTTTTTCTGTGCTGCCAGACCGGATATAAACGACTGCGCAATATCACCGGACATGTTGACGTTCTCTAAACAAGGGGGGTAAGCACACTCTTCGTTGATTAGTAAGCGTTTGTTCTGTAAATACCATTTTTTTCTTTGACATTCGGAAGGACAAACCATTTTTTATTTAGTATACAGAACTTTTATCGATCATATTCATTTAAAATACAACGAATCAACAACTCTGCTCTTAGATGCGCAAAATCACCGGACAGCATTGTATACTTGATTCGTGCTGCAAATATATACATATAACATAGTAACACAAATGACAAAGGAAGGCGATTTTACGACTCGCTAACTGACAGGGCCCGGAACTCACAAACTACGGCACCTTATCGCCTTGAATCTGAAACATACCCGCAGCTTATACCACTACGCCACATCCATGTTCTTAAAGAATAACGTTTCAATGGCGCAGTGATGGTCGGCCCGATACCCTGATATGATCATAGTGACAAGTCGTTTATCAGATAATCTAAATACCTGAATCGCATTTTATATGCATACATGGGTGCGAATAGTACACATATATAACAACAAAACGACGAAATAAGACATTTTACAGCACGTTCCCTAGCCTTAAATACCTGTACCGTATAGCGCTGTGCCAAATCCACATTGAATGAGTTCAATAATTTGTTTAAGGTTAGTGTCATAAACAATCATTGAGTGAAAATATTACTTAACATAATGTTAGACTCTGTTTATAACATTACTTATATTTATTAGAATATAAGCTTTCAAATTAATTCAAATCACTCGAATGTCGAAGGTATAAAGACAGAATCGTCATAATAGTTTTATTCCACACTTGTCTTATGATATTTATGACATGGTCGGACTGCATGGTAGAACGGGCCAGTTGTTGTGATAAATACGTTAATATTACTTGATATAAAAATAAATATGTGACTTGTCTGATGTCTAACAGTGATGGTGTTGATATCATTGCTTCGGAAGACTCATAGTGCTGGCTACAAATATTTTGTTACTACTGAGAATGGCTTGTGCTTGTACATCTGTCCTTTGTTTTAGATCCCCCCGATGTCAGCATTACCAGAATCAATTACTCCGTTTTTATTGGCTATGATGTCACATTGATGTGCTGGGTTTCATCAAACGCTGCCAACGTTTTCTGGCAGCGCACATCCAGCAATGGTATTACCGATATCCACGTTAATGGGATCAAGTACGAAGGATCAGATGTCATGTTTCCGTCCCTTACCATTTATAGAGCTGAACAAAATGATGAGGGAAATTATATCTGTAACGCTGCTAATAATTGGGGACCTCGTCAAAGTAAAAGAATCTTCCTCCGAGTCACTGTTCGTAAGTGTCAAACCAAACAACAATGTTTCATTTTTATAATTATTATTTTTATTTTTTGAAATAGTCCTTAATCATGTAACGTTCATCTCAATGTAATGGACTTTTTTATTTGGACCTGAAACAACACAGGACGCGTGTAAACAATATACCGGAACGGCATCCTGAGACCCCGGATTTTAATCCCAGCATAATAGCTTCTATCAGGACATCAGTTTGTACAGCTAACACTCACCTCGCATCCATCATCAGTTTGTACAGCTAACATTCACCTTACACATCCATCATTAGTTTGTACAGCTAACACTCACCACACATCCATCATCAGTTTGTACAGCTAACACTCACCTCACATCCATCATCAGTTTGTTCTCGCACATTAATACCACTATGGTTTGTTTGTGATGTCGTCGTTGTAATGTTGTCGTTGTAATGTTGACGTTGTGATGTCGTCGTTGTGTCGTCGTTGTGATGTGGTCGTTGTGATGTGGTCGTTGTGATGTTGACGTTTCGTCGTGTTGATGTCGGTCGTTGTGTTTTGTAATGATGAAGTTGTCCTTTTAAGAAGTTCCTAGAGTATGAGAGAGAGTGTAAGAACAGGCATATTTGTTAAAATGTGAATGAATCTTGCCAACTTTGCTCGGTATATAATGTATTAAGTATATTGGCATTGTATAGACCATGAAATTTACATGATGTCTTGAAATGTGTGATTTTTATACAATTGATATTTACACATATCCTTGAATACATTTGTATAAAACGTTTGCTATGTATACACATTCGTTGTTTAAGTGTGTACCAACGAAATAACCTGAAAGCTCGTATACAGTATATAGTCGTATAATTTATGTTTCACGTATTGCATCCTATCATAAATTTGCGTGATGTTTTTGACTTACAATTTGTACTTTTATGTGTTCACCTCATTGTTATTTTATTTGTTTCTACAATGGACATCAACGTGAAGAGGTAAGAGTAAGTGAAAAAAAACATAACATCAGCATACTTAGTGATTAGTTCAAAATATCCGGATTATATCTATTGTATTTTAGTATTTTCTCTGAATAATTGATGTTAGTACAGATGAATATATATGCTTAGATTGTCTTCGTTTTGATAAATACACATATGTACATAAGTTAATTGGGGACTAAATGGTCAGAACACTGTATTATATTACGTATCAGAACATACTACTTTCAATTTATATAGAAGTCAATTGTGAATATGCAATTGTATATAAAAAAAAAATGTGATAATTTTTTGTAAACAAAAATATCAACATTCTCTTTAGGATATGCACATGTACTCAGTGATATTCAAGTTGATAATTTCAGCAGATGTTTTGTTTTCAGAACTACGGCTCGTGTTCATCATATCGGCAGCATACAATGGACCAAGAGATACAGTAAAGCGCACGATACAGTAAATAACACATGACGTTGGCATTTACCATCATTACTAGGATGACGCTACTTCTCATTTCTAACTAGTTACATGGTCGTCACTTTGTCCTAACTAGTTACATTGTCGTCACTTTATCCTAACTAGTTATATGGTCGTCACTTTATCCTAACTAGTTACATGGTCGTCACTTTATCCTAACTAGTTACATGGTCGTCACTTTAACATAACTAGTTACATAGTCATCGCTTTATCAAAACTTGTTACATGATCGTCACTTTATCAAAACTAGTTATATTGTCGTCACTTTGTCCTAACTAGTTACATAGTCGTCACTTTGTCATAACTAGTTACATTGTCGTCACTTTGTCCTAACTAGTTACATGGTCGTTACTTTGTCCTAACTAGTTATATGGTCGTCACTTTGTCCTAACTAGTTACATTGTCGTCACTTTGTCCTAACTAGTTACATGGTCGTCACTTTGTCCTAACTAGTTACATTGTCGTCATTTTATCCTAGCTAGTTATATGGTCGTCATTTTATCCTAACTAGTTACATGGTCGTCACTTTGTCCTAACTAGTTACATGGTCGTCACTTTGTCCTAACTAGTTACATTGTCGTCATTTTATCCTAGCTAGTTATATGATCGTCACTTTATCCTAACTAGTTTCATGGTCGTCACTTTGTCCTAACTAGTTATATGGCCGTCACTTTGTCCTAACTAGTTACATGGTCGTCACTTTGTCCTAACTAGTTATATGGTCGTCACTTCATCCTAACTAGTTACATTGTCGTCATTTTATCCTAACTAGTTACATGGTCTTCACTTTATTCGTCACTTTATCCTAACTAGTTATA
Source organism: Pecten maximus (assembly GCF_902652985.1). NCBI lineage: Eukaryota > Metazoa > Mollusca > Bivalvia > Pectinida > Pectinidae > Pecten > Pecten maximus. The sequence goes on along the minus strand of NC_047024.1, from coordinate 33,999,554 downwards.
TGGTCGTCACTTTGTCCTAACTAGTTACATGGTCGTCACTTTGTCCTAACTAGTTACATTGTCGTCACTTTGTCCTAACTAGTTACATGGTCGTCACTTTGTCCTAACTAGTTACATGGTCGTCACTTTGTCCTAACTAGTTATATGGTCGTCACTTTATCCTAACTAGTTACATGGTCGTTACTTTGTCCTAACTAGTTACATGGTCGTCACTTTGTCCTTACTAGTTATATGGTCGTCACTTTGTCCTAACTAGTTATATGGTCGTCACTTTATCCTAACTAGTTACATGGTCGTTACTTTGTCCTAACTAGTTACATTGTCGTCACTTTGTCCTAACTAGTTATATGGTCGTTACTTTGTCCTAACTAGTTACATTGTCGTCACTTTGTCCTAACTAGTTATATGGTCGTCACTTTGTCCTAACTAGTTACATGGTCGTCACTTTGTCCTAACTAGTTACATTGTCGTCACTTTATCCTAACTAGTTACATGGTCGTTACTTTGTCCTAACTAGTTACATGGTCGTCACTTTGTCCTTACTAGTTATATGGTCGTCACTTTGTCCTAACTAGTTATATGGTCGTCACTTTATCCTAACTAGTTACATGGTCGTTACTTTGTCCTAACTAGTTACATTGTCGTCACTTTGTCCTAACTAGTTACATGGTCGTTACTTTGTCCTAACTAGTTACATGGTCGTCACTTTGTCCTAACTAGTTACATTGTCGTCACTTTGTCCTAACTAGTTACATGGTCGTCACTTTGTCCTAACTAGTTACATTGTCGTCACTTTGTCCTAACTAGTTACATGGTCGTTACTTTGTCCTAACTAGTTACATGGTCGTCACTTTGTCCTAACTAGTTATATGGTCGTCACTTTGTCCTAACTAGTTACATGGTCGTCACTTTATCCTAACTAGTAACATTGTCGTTATGTTATCCTAACTAGTTATATTGTCGTCACTTTGTCCTGACTAGTTAATGGTCGTCACTTTGTCCTAACTAGTTACATTGTCGTCACTTTGTCCTAACTAGTTACATGGTCGTCACTTTATGAAAACTAGTTATATGGCCGTCACTATATCAAAACTAGTTACATGGTCGTCATTTTTTCGAACGTGTAACACTATCATCATTATAACATGAAAACTAATGAAATAGTCATTACATTTTACTGACAGTTCACTAAAAACTAACCTTGACATATTTTTTATTTTGCTTTTCAAAAAGAACCGAATAGGTTTTCGTAAAAATGTGTAGAATTATCGGTGAGAGCGCGGAATCCTAACCACTAGACCACTTGGGATATAAGTATCTAGAGATATTATTTAACTTGGAAGGCTTCACGTAGGGTTTGGCGCTAAGTTGAAATCTTTACAACATTTGTTATAATTGCTCACACATTTCCATTTTCTTTCGAAACATAGATCATTCAGGCATAAGAAGCGAGAAGCAAGCGTCAGAACTTAACATTAATTGGAAGGTGAATGCATCGGTGCCTATTGATTAGATAGTTATGTGTGGGTTGGGCAATACATGTACATTTAGATGTGAAATATATAGTAAAAAAAAAATTTAAACATTCTATTTACAGGTTTCCGAGATGACATTCTTCCAAATTATGGCTAGTGGACCAGTGTTGAAAACTCCATTTAAGCAGGACAGTGGTAAACGTTATAACATTATCGTCTATGGGAAATCGTTTGGTTCCCTGGTTCCTACAGGACACAGCCGTGTACGAGATTCATAACAAGGGAGAGACAGACAAGTATTTGGTGGACCACATACATACCACAGAGGTGATTAGTAACTCGTTATGTTAACGAAATAGCTTCCCTCATATTTGGTATCTTCAAAAGAATACAAACAGCTCTGTAGACAGCTTCTAACATTTATCATGTATCCAAATGACAACAATCGTAATTGAACATAAATCACTCTGTAAGATGGTATACAATGACATATTTGTTACAATCACAGTAATAACTAGATATTTTGTCATCTTGGCATAAAACTTATAAAGTCAGTTACTGATCAATGACGTTAACAACGATTATAAAATTTATGCATATAGCTTATCCAATTTAGATATGGATTGAATGGGTTTTTTTTCATTTTCATGACAGCTATGAATAGCAGTAGCTATCCACATATCCCGTGGTGGTTAACGCCCTCAGAAGATATGTAGATAGTTACTCTATCCATAGCCGCCATGAAAATGAAAAATATCCATTCAAATTCCATTAGGGTTATTTGAAAACAAAACAAACAAACAAAGAGCAGAGTCATTTTTAAATTCAAAACCTTTTATAACTTTATACGAAAAGATGCTAAATTAATGGAACAGCCGGTGATCCCGCCATTGCACCATTGTTTACCGTGTCCTTCCGCTCCGCAACTTCCAATCGATTTTTGTTTGTTTTTGTTTTGCCTTTTATTTCAAACAAAAATACATCAAATGACATCTTATACATTAATTCGTGTTGAATTAGAAATGTTTGATGTGAATAGATGACAAATTGATGGCAAAGTAAACACAATTTACTGAAATGAAACGGGGACTATATATTTCGGGGCGCATTATTGTAATATTTTACTGTAAATCAGCACGTGAAGCGATGTTTCCATACTATATTCACAGTGCTTTCGTGGTCATATGTTTGTTGTTTTCACCTGGTATGTTCATAGAAAGAATTAACACTCAGAATGTAATATTATTTAATAAACACAAGGCGACCTTGACAGCGGGAGCGTAATTTTTAAGGGACCTGTAGGTAATTATAATGAGCTAATTACCAATAATTTTGACCACCAGTTTGTCTTTAGTCACCAAATTTAATCAATCGGGTCAATTGGGTCTGTTTATTTCAGAAGATGTAGAAAGGTTGATATTTATTCAGTCCAAGTCCTATGAAACATACAGATTCAACTCTATAATTTGCAGGTAAAACTTGTAAACAGTGGTGGAGAATTGATTCCTTGGGCCTCCATACCAAACTATATCAGAAGGACTACATGTACGTTATCCTGTAACATGGCTGATAAATGAGGACTCGGTTACCTTATTTAGTCTGGATTTCATTCACCAATGTGTTGACATTGTAATACATTTATAGTTGTCAGATATGAGGAATCAAAGTTTGTAATATTGACATTGACGTGACATTTGCACTTCATTTGAATCAGCCAGGAGCGTAGCTGCCCAGGTAACACATACATGTACATGTATGCCCGGGCTTGCACATCATTTCCCTAAGTTTGTAGATTAAAGTCGAGAAATTTTGATATTTTTCGATGTTTGTTCTTAATTTTTAAACTTTTTTTAGTCATCAGAGTATCAAGTACAGTAGTACATGTTTGATATATATCGACTCATCCGGACAAACATTGTCGGTATAGGGGTTTGGTAAGCTTTCTATGAGAAGTATTATTCAAAAGAAGTTACCGAAACATTATCCAAAACTGCAGTATTAAGACGTAGAAAAAATGGTTGAGAAAGATCACACTGTCAATCTGAGCATAGAAAAAGTAATTTTGACAAATATGTCGGACGACGCATGCATACCAATTCCCCGACAGGTACTGTACAGTGTCTTATACTGATTTGGAGTAAAATACCTTGCATATTCGTCAGATATTCATAGTAAGTTAATAAAGCATATTCATAATTACTTTTTACGTACTCCAGTCCTTTAAATGTATGTATATTACATCAAAGCAAGTAAAACATTTAAGAATGATACATTTGACGATAATTATTTGTATAGAATGTGTAATGACAGCTCACACACTGGTTATCCAACTAAGACCGTATCACCCACGGGGGGCGGTTTGGGGGGGGGGGGGGGGGGCGTACCCCTTCGAACGTCCCTTCGAACGTACGCTCGCAATGGTTGACTCCTCATTCAAGCACCTAAGACTAAACACACTAGTGAAAAACGTTCACAAAAATAAATACACAAAAAACTACACCACAATCTAAAATGGTTAAAAATCTAATCAGTTAATCAAAATATAAACCCCTATGCAAACGAGTTTGTAGTCACCTATCATAATAGATGGTAAAAAAAGAATGACAGCGAAGCTGTGAAAGGCAAACTTTTCATAGTAAGAAATGTTAATAATAATCTACCACGTATTTGTTTTAAATGTAGCCTATCTTCACTCAGCGTACAGTAAAAATATATGGATGATTATACAACAATTGTGAGAACAGTATATAAATAATATTATGCAATGAAATGTAAAGATTAGTTACTTATTGTGATGAAATATATAAAATATTCTGTTTATTTGAGAAGAAAAAATTAGAAAATAAATTATTTCCCAAGCGGGGAATCGAACCCCGGCCGCCGCGGTGAGAGCGCGGAATCCTAACCACTAGACCACTTGGGATATGAGAAACTGTTGGTAGGATTATTTTGCAACTCTGTCGATGGCGGAACAGGACGAGCGAAGACGTTAGGCCACCAAATCAGATGTTTGTACATACTTGCTAACCAAGACAAGTATCGCACAGTACTGAACTCAGCAAAATGCCAACTTCAAATTATTTTTGTTATTTTTTCGTTCAGTACCAATTAAAACAGTGAACACTTCTTGATTATCGTGAAATTGGATGAATAGTTGGAATTGCAAATGAGTCGGTATCTGCCGTGATAAATTGTCGATATCAAATTATCTAAAGGGTTAAGAACTTAAGAGTCAAATGTCTACCTAGTCAGAAATACTCCCCATAGAGATCAGATAACATGTCATATACTGTCTGTCTTTACTTTTTTCCGAAAATCAAGAGATACACGAATTGTTTATGCACTAGCGGATCCCCCCTCCCCCCACGCATAACTTATTCATGTATTCGTATTCATGTTTTGAAAAAAGTCATAGATTGGTTGCAAAAACAAACAAAACTAAACTTTTTATTCAATTAAATTGACAAAATGAAGTAATTTTTTTTTAAATTATCGCTGTTTCGTCAACAATTTGTCTAACTTAGATGAAGTGTGCCAGTCTCTTGCCTAATTTCGCGGAAGTTTTCCATTTTCCTGCATATGCAACGTTGCCAGTGATGGTAATCTTTTCGTTGTCATTTTCACTCTGTACTTGTAGTGGTAGGCATGACTTGAACTATGCGAATTACATGGGGATTAGAAACATTGACGGAATTTGTTTAAGAGACATATATGACTAACTGTAAATCAGGTATTTGTTGTAAATTAGGTATTTGTTGTAAATTAGGTATTTGTGAAATAAAATCACCAATTGTTTACTGATTAAAAGTGAGCAGTATCATACTTTGTCGTCGGTAGGAGAGAACGACGAACACTGTCGTTCTTCAGTTCGCTCTCTGAAATGACGTTTATATAAGGAGGTTTTTATTCGGAAGTTTGAGATTTGCATTGAGATGTGTCGACAGACATAGTACATGTATCAGAAAGACTGGTGTTTTTGTTTTCACTTCCTAAATTGTGATCCCATGGCAGATCAACATGTCCTGCTAACACTAAAAAGTTCGGTAATGTTACGCTCTGTCATCTTGATAGTGTAGCGGGAATAAAAATGTATAACCTGAATATAGGATCGTTCCAACAACAAGAGGCCAAGAGGGCCTGTATCGCTCACTTGAATATTCAAGTGCTTAAATATTGGCAAAATCAATTTAAGTTATTTAACTTTTTGTCGGTCTGTTTCGCTGTATCTGCCAACTTTGTTTTAAAACAAATATGGACCAAACCCACTGTCATTCCTCAAAAATGAAGAAGGAAAAGGATGATGTTTCTGACCATATGTTGTTAAAACCCATTCAGTTATTTGTGACAAGTAACGATTAAAAGGACGTACCTTTATTTCTCCAATTGGGTCCCGTTCCTTCGACTCCAAGGGAGGGGGGGGGGGGGGGGGGGGGGGGGTCAAAGTGTCACCATTTATTCTAAATCTGTTCCATTCTCAAGGATCTCTCTGACCAAATTTGGTTCAAATCCATTCCGTACTTTATGACTACAAATGTAGTAGCAATTTGAATGAATATACCTCTATTTCTCCTATTGCGCCCCACCCCTCCAACTCCAGGGGGTCATGATTCCCATTTATACAAACTCTATTTTTTTCTCTAAGGATTTTTCTGACCAAATTTGGTTCAGATCCACCAAGGACTTTTTGACAATAGTGATTTTAAAGAATTACCTCTATTTCCACGATTGGGCCCCAGCCCTACAGCCCAGGCAGGGTCAGAGGCACCATTTATAATATGTGCAAAATCTGTTCCCCTTTCCACAATGATCTTACTGACTGTATTTGGTTCAAATCCCTTAAGAGCTCTATGACTTACAGCAATTTGGAGCAAATGTTGACGGACGGACGGACGGACGGACGGTTAATAGAATTATCATTATGGGTGAACTGACTTCGAATAAAGAATAATAAAGAATAAAAATTAAAATCATTGTATTAACGTCTGTAAATAAACTTTTTATAAAATAGTTTTGTTATGTTTTCACCCATATGTTTGTATCAATTCACAATGAAAGTTTTTGCCTTCATAGTATTTGGAAGAATTCAATGTAATTCATCTTCTTAATATGCAATTCATAATAGGAAACTAAGCAACATTTGGTTTTATCTGACTCATCCATTTCGTGTTTCATATATGAGGATAGAGTTATGGTAATAAGAATATTGAATGCGACATTTGAGTTAGATTCAGCGTACAAGTTTTATGTCAGGGATTACTGATGGCATTGAAAAAAAATTTTAACTGTACTGTTATACGATGAAATAGATATAATAAAATCAGCATACCATTTACTTAAAAAAAAATCACTTCCCAAGCGGGGAATCGAACCACGGCCGCCGCGGTGAGAGCGCGGAATCCTAACCACTAGACCACTTGGGAGATGCTAGTGTGCAAAGCTCGAAATGTAGAAGACAGGAGGTGAGTACTCTATAAGAGTTACTTCCCTTTAGCTTGACAACTAATTGGGGTGAGAATGTTATCAATGAGTCATATTTAAATAAAATAATACTATTGCGAGAATTACTATACTATTACTTTTATCTGTTATGGCCTTGTTAAAAGGACACCAATAGTCGGACTGTACTGTAGTAGCCGTATTTAAGTCTCTAGACTACGATATCAAAACTACATTACAATCAGGCGCGGATCCAGGTATTTGAAAGGGGGGGTCCAATAATTTAGTGGTAATGCGAGCGCCGCAGCCCCGTACCATTGTGTGGTATAGTTTACTATTGTGAGGTTTAGTTTACTATTGTGAGGTATAGTTTACTATTGAGTGGTATAGTTTACCATTGAGTGGTATAGTTTACTATTGTGTGGTATAGTTAACTATTGTGTGGTATAGTTTACTATTGTGTGGTATAGTTTACTATTGTGAGGTTTAGTTTACTATTGTGAGGTATAGTTTACTATTGAGTGGTATAGTTTACCATTGTGTGGTATAGTTTACCATTGTGTGGTATAGTTTACCATTGTGTGGTATAGTTTACTATTGTGTGGTATAGTTTACTATTGAGTGGTATAGTTTACTATTGTGTGGTATAGTTTACTATTGTGTGGTATAGTTTACTATTGAGTGGTATAGTTTACTATTGTGTGGTATAGTTTACTATTGTGTGGTATAGTTTACTATTGTGTGGTATAGTTTACCATTGTGTGGTATAGTTTACTATTGAGTGGTATAGTTTACTATTGTGTGGTATAGTTTACTATTGTGTGGTATAGTTTACCATTGTGTGGTATAGTTTACTATTGAGTGGTATAGTTTACCATTGTGTGGTATAGTTTACTATTGAGTGGTATAGTTTACTATTGTGAGGTATAGTTTACCATTGTGTGGTATGGTTTACCATTGAGTGGTATAGTTTACTATTGTGAGGTATAGTTTACCATTGTGTGGTATGGTTTACTATTGAGTGGTATAGTTTACTATTGTGTGGTATAGTTTACCATTGTGTGGTATGGTTTACTATCGAGTGGTATTGTCTTCTGCATTCCTAAGATTGTATGTTGTTGTACATGTATATGTATTTCTGTACTATCAACACACCTCAGTCTGGAGTAATTTAAACCGATTATTAGGCAAAGACCTCTTCAGATGTCTGTAGCCTTATTTTTTTTTATCTCGTTAGAAAACCTTATTATTAAGTAGGTAAGAACGCATTTGCAGATTTCTAGGCTATCTTAATGGATGGTAGAACAAGTTCAATCAAATATTTTATTCATTCATTTATTCAATTCTATTTACTTATTGATTAATATAGTTTTTATTTGATATTTATGTTCTTACTTTTGTTCTGTTTTTTTATCAATTGAATCATTAGTGTCAAAATTCATAGATGCAATGGACAATTATATTGTAGTAGCTTCGTGACCTTAATGTTTTCTATACTTTATACATATGAAAGTTTCTCAAGACATGCTTTACTTAATCATGACTAGTATTGGGTCAAGTAGCGACTCGTGAGTGGTCTATACGAGGGTCGGTATATCGTTATATACTTGTATAATATTGTTAACTGTTAAACACCCATATAGTATCAATCAATCCATGACTATTTACGGCCTTTAGGTCAACACTTATGATTTCTTAAAACTAACACCGGGGTTTTCCCTCTACAATGTTTTTTTTAAAAATCGTTTAATTTTTGTCCACAGTGGATTTATATGCATTTGCAGGACGCTTAATCTTACGTGGCATGTATGAGGTAAAGAAAATATATGGCTGTCAATCCGTCTCATATACTCAGAAGGACATTTAAAGTCTAGACGATGACAAAACATTGAGAGTGTAGAGTAGTTCCACATTACCACTGACATGTTCACGATATTTACAAAAGCATTCGCACTTAAAACCCTCGATTAAGACACCACAAGATTAGTTCCACTGTTGATGAGATTAAGTAATGAGGTAATTTGAAAATCACTGGCAGGGGATTCAATATATTGTACTTTATTTGTTAGCCAACGGACGTTAATGTATGAACAATGGAAACATCGGAAGACTTAATTGGACCAGGTGCTTTTAAGAATATCCATACATGCAGAAGCAGCATTCAAAGATTCAAACAGACTCGGCATTCTCAGAGTAATCAGTTCTTAGGACTTTAACGTATCTTCGTGAAGGAAATCAAGATCGATGAGGTGTTGGTAGGTTTGCTTGATTAGCAGTCAATTAACACTTGGTCTGATATGTAACGGTGTTTACACATTAACAAAGACATGTACAATGTATTACGTTTAAATGGCAGTCGATTATACCAACATGGCATCGTTATTTACAAAATAAACTCTCTACATGGGGATAAAAAACAAAGAGGAAAGACGGGAAAGAAAGAATGGGGAAACAAACATAGATAAGATAAAAATGTTATTAAGATAAATAATTATAAAATAATAAACTAGAATTTGTTTTCGAAGAGTCTCCCTTCCCGTCCTTATCGATGATCGAATGTGGTTGATCAATTACAACAATATTTGAGGATAGATTGGGGTAAGGGAGCTCTTGCCATAATTTAAGCTTCAGCTTTAGACTATTTGTTGAATATACAAATATTGAAATACCAGACTATATCACACTTAATTCTATATACAATGTATTGAACTACATATGCACTGTACTGTATCCTATTTGTTTTGTATTATACTTCTTTCGGGAGGAGTGGGGAAAGGCTGCTTACAACTCACTATGGAAGTATAACATTCGCGTACGCAAGTTACCTTACATAGATATGATCATAGAAAATATCTGGTGTAATTGGAATAATAAAGCCTGAACTTTTGTTCAGGTATTAGCAGGTTTAACGGGATTGCAACAGTTGAAGACGTAAAATCTGACAAAAACAAGAAATTACTCCATCATGGACTGGATTAATAGTGACCTCTTCAACACGTCCGAGTTAGATTCCTTAACATTTAAGTATACTACTAGGCATATATATACAAGGTAAGGATTGAACAATAGACACACTTGCTATTATCACCTTTCAAACCAAATCAATTGCTCGATATACATATGTAGTCGAGCCAAAATTTATTTTACTACATCCTACAACTGTTGTGCCCTTCTAGGATACGTCCATGATGGTAGGAACATCCTACAACTGTTGTGTCCTTCTAGGATACGCCCATGATGGTAGGAACATCCTACAACTGTTGTGTCCTTCTAGGATACGCCCATGATGGTAGGAACATCCTACAACTGTTGTGTCCTTCTAGGATACGTCCATGATGATAGGAACATCATACAGCTGTTTCGTATTTCTAAGACGTGATCAAACGAGGCGACCAAAATCTCGAAATAGATAAAATGTCAAAGGAGAACGCACAAGTCGCGGATTTAATTAGTCTGTTAATGCTAACGGACATAATCTATATCCATAAATATGATGATAACACAATACAGAAATAGTGATAATGCTTTATTGAACATAGATATCTTATAACATATAGGAATAATCCTACAAGCATCCCGGTACCAGCTACATGTACCAGATCAAGCAGGATAAAATAATATGATTAAAGTAAAATGACAACAAGCCAGAAAAATATATTTGTAATGATTTCATACAGATAAGCTTAACACTGTGATTTTTTAAAAGGAAATAAACAAAGGTGTGGGCTATAATGTACATATTGTATATGCTAAAATCAAAAGGTATTTTCTTTGTCCTGTATTGGTATGGACATTGTCGATAAATAGATAAATACACAATGACAAGAATAACCTAATATATGTTTAATAATATAGGGTTATTAATCAGCCAATTCCATATTGGGCTGATTATTAGGCCAAGGTCTGTCATACTGGCCCGAGGCCGCAGGCCGTGGGCCAATTTGACAGACCGAGGCCTAATAACAGGGCCAATATGGAATTGGCTAATTAATGACTCTTTTATTAATTAACTACTTGCATATTGGTAAAAATATGAAAAAACGCATATTTTTGCCAAATAACATTTAATGACAACAATACATGTAATAATCAGTTCAACAAATTTAATGACAACAATTAATTCAATAAAAACATTCTAACAAGAATCATTATAATGAGTCAGTTCAATTAATTTAATTTATTCTTGAGAGCTGGATAGAGATCTAGACTGATGGGAATATTTCATTTGTTTCCGTGGCGGCATAAGTGTTTGCACCAGATAAGAGAGAGAAAAGGGCAGATAACCCTGTTCAGAATTTGCAATTGATACTGTACTACTGGATGCTATCGAAAAACTGAGCCAATACGAGAAAACTGGGCCAATATGATATTGGCTCAGATTTGCCCATATTGGCCAAGTTTTCCAGTGATATTGATTGGGCCGTTTTTTCATATTTTTACCAATATGCAATAAGTTAATTAATAATGTATATTATAATGTTCCTTTTTGCTTGAAACAGAAAGACATAAATCGCTTCTACATCTAGTCTTTCCTTTTCTTTGCCAAGCATAAACTTTCTATTGTGCGATGCTAAAAATAGAAAATTCAAAATGAAAATATATTCGTGGTAAATAATAATAAACATGTACTTATCTTTAATTTTAGTTCATTACCGTATTTAACCAGATTAGCACAATATTGAAGTGGCGCGCCTTTGAAAGCAATATACTGCACTTAGGGCAATCATTCTTTAGTGGAGTACTTTCAGCGCGCAAAACAACGCTAAAATATAATACCGCTAAAAATGCACTTTCTGTAAAACAAAAATTACCGATATAATATCTAAATCATTATTCAAACTCAAAATCGGTTAAATGATGCAAAAATAAAAACATAGATTTACATGAAAACTCCTGACAAAGGTCAAGGATAAGACCAGGTGCTCTGGAAGGGTCAAAGGTCAAATAAGGGTTAAGTCACAATAACAAATACGAGTTAGGGTGGCGACAACGGAGCTACTAGGCATATCAAAAAGGATCAAACACGTTTGACTTCTTAACGTATAAGGAATAAGAACCTTTCCAAATGGGATCATGAAAGCAACCATTTAACTTTTCCGTGGTCTACATCAACGTGTGGCTCTCGAAGCCTTACGCTTATGTTGTTAATTTCCTGTCAGTTGTCGATATATCTCTAAGAAATTGTGGCAATGGTAACAAGCCCTTGAATATCGAACCAATAGCAACATGTTAACTCCGTAGATAGAGAATGCAAGTATGTTACTATCTAGAAATGGAAAATTAACGTTTGAAATTGAAACCATCACCCTTATCATACGGCATAGTTACAAGCTGCCCCTGCTACTTCGTTAGTAAAGATAGAGGTAAGTGACTGATGTTAAAGAGTCTGTTGTGTCCCTGATATCAAATTCTTCAGGGCATTTCCGATCGACACGATCAACAAAGTTTTTGTTGCACATGGTCATTATGCCTATAATTGGAATTGAATGAACACTGTTACCTGCTCTTCAATATGATCAAGTTAGTATGAAAAAAGCTTGTTCAGAGTACTTTATATCAAATACCTGGTATACAACAATGAGAAGGAATACGGTTGTTTACAAACTACAATCTGTAGTCGTATACTAATATATATCTAATGGTGGTTGGCACAGTGGCAACACACTTGTTTTTTACCTATGCGGCCGGGGTTCGATTCCTTGATCGGACGTGAAAAGATATGGAGTCATCTGCCCGACCCTGTAGGTACTCCGGTTTCCTCCCGCAGATAGACCCCTTGCGCGCTACCATCTGGGCCAACAAGCGGGATTTATATAATTAAGTTGATATATCTTTCTTTAGAATTTTGTAAAAAAAAATGACGTTTACATCTTATATATTCCACACATTATACGTACTGGTTATCTGAGTATTGTCACTGACTGCACGACAATAACGTATTACTAGTTATAATATATACATATACAACCATCTATTGTTAGTTCATACTAAAACCATTATGTTGTCTCAACCATTGGGTATCATATATGTATGATTGACTATTGCTATTTTGTCCCTTGAAATTTGTAATGTTTATGTCTTGAAGACATAAGTTTACATAAGTTTACATAAGTTTAAGAACTGTGATTGATTCATGATTCAATCTTCAAAATCCATACGTATGCACAGAATGTTCACGCCTGCGATTACTATGCCTAGTAGACGTCAAATTACAAAAGGGTATTTATTTCATCTTTCAACCCTTGAGTTTTTTTGAAACATTTCACCATAAACAGAAAATGACTTGATATTTCCCTGTTTGTAAATTATTATTCCTAAGAAATATTACTGTTGCAGGAGGATCCATCGTTATATAAAAAATCAAACAAAAGTTATTTATATTGTGGTTTCTTCAGAAACTTTGCCCTACCGGTAGAGTATTCCTAATGTACCACTATCATGCATTTGAAACTGTAATGAAAAAAGCAAGACACATTACAACCATCCAGATCATACAAGACACAAATGTGATTTTGTCGAGGGCGTGATTTACGTGTCTCCATGTCACGTGAGGTTGCTCTTCGACTGGTAATGGATGTACTTCCGGTTTTTCATCAAATATACTTATATCTGTGTTCCGAGCCTTCACGTTCATTACTGTAGTAATCTGTCGCCTCCCAGTGACAATTTTCCTGCTTGGAGGAGGTTTCTTTTCCTCTACGTCATCAAACCTGAGGTGAGGAGAGGACAATGTATCTGGGGACGGTGTGACACGTTCCGTCGAATTTCGTTTTCGGTTAGATCCGCAGCTGAGGCAGACGACCACGCGACAAAGCCACATTGGAACAGGTCGATCGTCGATATAGTAGATCCGTAATCCTAGAATGGTAACAATAGACACGACCGAACTCATTATAAGATCACTCAAGAGGAAGTAGCATAAGATTGACATTGGCTGAGACGTCTTTGGCAAGTTATCCCCGACTAACGTCAAGAAAACTGCTATTGCAAGCAAAACTGTGATGGCATAAGATACGCGCTCGCCACTTTCGACTGGTAAAATGAAGACAAGGGAATTCAAAAAGGCCATGAACAGAATAGGCAAAACGATGTTTACGACGAAAAACAAAGGTCGTCTTTTCATTGTTATTTCCACGTTGTAATAAGACAACCCACCCGAGATCACGGATTCAGTTCTAGCTGCTAACAAATCCCAGGTACCATGGGAAGCATAGAACGCGAGATCAGCCTTTTCAGTAGTAGCGAGAAACACCATTTCCGAGCTTGGGGATCCCCATGGCATTATACGCAAAATACATTTCTGTGTGTCAAAAGGGTAATACGTCACGTCAATGTCGCACGCGCTACTCATCACATCACCAGGTGACCAGTAAGCAGCACCATTGAACATGTATCGGATCTCCATGAAATCCTCACCAACTTTACTTACGGAATTAAATGGGTTAACCAGGATGATATTTGGTTTCCAAACTTGATTCCCAAAAAAGGGAAGATAATATGTGTGGTTGTAGGCTGTGGGGTTCCATGTCATACGACTGTCGGTCCACGTGACAGACATAAAAGAAGTCACGGCAAATTTACCAGTCACTTCATCGAAATCTCTTATTCCAACGAGAAAAAATGTGATGTTGACATAGACTGGTTGATAAGTGTCCTCGGCAGGCCGTAAATACTTATTATAGCCTATTAGCAGATCCGTCTGTAGCTTTGTCACGTCGGACAGAGTCGACCCCCGAACTAATGACGTCACGGCCAGCAACGTCAGCACTATGACATTAACAACATTAACACTCTTTGACATGAGAGTCATTTTGTTAGATAAACAAAACTTACAGAATCAGTAACTCTAATCATGCTACACATTAAATTGTATGTGACGAATTGGAGTCCTTCTGTGGTGCTGTTTACCGATAAGGTAACATGGTGCTTTGCTCTCTTCAGTTGTACAATGTACTACACAATATATAGCGCCTCGTCCTTCTCTTGATTCTATTGATATAACAGTAAGTATGTGAGAAACGTCTTCAAATAAAAGCTGGTAAATAAATTACCCGGTCTTTTCCAATTGCAAATACTTTAATTCACTGTATCAACAACATACGTCAATTATTTTACTAGTGATCTTGTTGACCGGATAAAATACACGGATGGCTTGCTGTGTAGTAATACGGGTTCATCGACGGAGTAAAAACGCGAACCTTCTCACGACGAAAGTAGTTAGATCGGTACCATTTGACTCTTTCCTTTGTGTAGGAATACCTTAAGATCAACAGTAAGTAAAAGGTTTTAATATCCAAACCGATAAAGCCGCAAGTAAAACGAGTTCCATTTTAAGCTTCCATGTGTTTAAATTCCTCGTAAGAATTCCAATAACAGTTTCTGTTAAAATAACATTTGTATCTATATCATATGTCCAGATACCATGTACCACTTCACAAATGAGGACATGTATACTTCGAGTATTCTGAATACCAAACGACAATCTGATGGATCGTAATAGTATAAGCCCTAACTGAAGAAATCAGCAATCGGAAAGCTGTGATAGGCCGTTTTCCGGTAGTAAAGCTAAATAGACAGATCAATTTAAGTACGTGGCTCGCCAGTATAGATCAGCCTATCCGATCCTCACTCTGGTAGTGGTATACATAATTTATCTTGACCATTCATCCATTCGGTTAATGGATTGATTATTGATTATGAAAATAGATAAGTCACATTTACTCTCAATCAGAACTGCAGATATTAAGTTAAGTAAACACGCATGATGAACAGTAGACGATGACATTTTACTGAGAACGTTGATGAATGAACATTTACAACACAAAACATATACATGTACAATAAATAAACCATTAATTTACTCGTACCTGGTACCATGACCTCAATTTGAAAATCCATCATCGCAAAACATATTTCTCACAATTATCTTTTCAAATAATCGAAATATGTTACTCTTAATTCCGCTGTTCTATACTCACGATAATTAGATCGACAATGTAAATATCCGCTTAGAAACATAATAAAAAGTTAAAGCACACACAAGGTGTCCATTTCACTTCGCGTCCTGTGTACTTATAGATAGGATTTCTCGATACTACATTTAATTACTGGCTCAAAGCCGTACTTAAGTGTTCTCATTTGACCTACGGACAAGTCCTCCTTTATTGTACATCCCAATACAACTATGGTCCAACTTGTCTCCTAATAGCTTGTGGTCTCCGCATTACCAATTTAGATGCTAAGCTACAAGACCTTTTCATGTAGGGTCTTAATTGTCTCCTTGTATTAAATGTAGGGTCTTAATTATCCCCTTGTATTAAATGCGGGGTCTTAATTATCCCCTTGTATTAAATGTAAGGTCTTAATTATCCCCTTGTATTAAATGTAAGGTCTTAATTATCCCCTTGTATTAAATGCGGGGTCTTAATTATCCCCTTGTATTAAATGTAGGGTCTTAATTATTTCCTTGTATTAAATGTGGGGTCTTAAGAATCCCCTTGTATTAAATGTAGGGTCTTAATTATCCCCTTGTATTAAATGTAGGGTCTTAATTATTTCCTTGTATTAAATGTGGGGTCTTAAGAATCTCCTTGTATTAAATGCGGGGTCTTAATTATCACCTTGTATTAAATGTAGGGTCTTAATTATTTCCTTGTATTAAATGTGGGGTCTTAAAAATCTCCTTGTGTTAAATGTATGGTCTTAATTATCACCTTGTATTAAATGTAGGGTCTTAATTATCACCTTGTATTAAATGTGGGGTCTTAAGTATCTCCTTGTATGAAATGGGAAATGAATTTCGAATGATGCATTGACTACGTGGAGGAATACTCCAGGGAATGAGTGGAACGATAGCATGATGCATTTAACTCACTTTCGGATTGGATTGAATAATTAAATCCCTCATGCTTGAAATGCTATTCAGCAAAATCTGAAGCAAGTCTATATTTATTCTGGTGACAAGGCCCGACTTACCAATATGTATTATATGTATGTGATTATATTTGCAAATAAAGCATCTTGCAGATAAAGCATCAATTTTATTCTTCTCTGAAAATAGTCTAATATTCCCTCCTTGTAAGAAAAAAAATGCAATGTTACACAAATAATATTCAAAGACGAACTACTACGTATCTAAAATATACTTTAAGATCAGTGTTTTTAAAGTACCTGTTGATGAGAATGACGAGTGTCGCCTCGTTATATTCCATTCTAAAAATATAGAAAATTTGCCGATTTGTCTGATTAGAGATCAACCAAAAAGATTTATCAAAATGCTGCTTATCATTGTTTACCTACTACTGTAAACGTGGTTATTTTCGCGGGTGGTTAATTTCGCGAGTTCGATACGTAAACTATACGCGTGGGGGTAATTTTCGCGATTGACCCACCTTCGTTTGTAGTTCGAGTTTACTCAAATTAATATAAAAATAATACACATGGGGGGAATTTTCGCGATCAAAAGGGATCCGCGTAATTAGCGTAAATTCCCCCCTCGCATAAATTTTCACGTTTAAAGTACTTCATGCATTAATGATAGGGGTTGTTAGAATCATATTATGATACTGCATTCCATAAGTGTAATTTACTGCGAGTTTTTGGAGAGTGTTATGTTGTTATTCTTGGTGACTCTTCTATTAAAACCTTTCACTTTCCGACCTTTTTATTTTGTATATAACCATATCACTTTTCAGACTTACGGAAAGCCTGTATTTTATTATGAGAAGCTTCCTTCTTCATGATGACCAAACGTCGATTCAAGTATATGATTGTGAATTATGCTGCAGTTAAATACAAGACTAAAACAAATATAAAATAAATGGATCCCTGGACACGATATTTTCGTGACTTCGATGATCTTCCAACAGACGATTGGCAAACCTATGGGACGACAATTTTGTAGGAAGATGAATCCATCGAGGAACTTCTTAGAACAGGTTACGTATCCTTTGTCAAGCTCCTCAATAACACGTTTGGATATATTGATGATGTGTTGTCTCTAATTAACCAGACTTATTGACTACCGGTATATCGATCAGATTTACTTTCAAGAATTTTTAACCAGTGAACTACACACTCTTTTTATCAGCTTTACCTTCATCTTTCACAACTCAACTGCATGGTATTAATCATTTCAATCTATCGATTGTAACTTTTCCAGTCTGGATATTTGTATTCCATTCAAAGCTTTCATAGTTATTCACTATGTATTCAACGTTTGTATTTGTCAATTTGTTTTAAAATATTCTGTTTTATTAAAACTAATGTATAGTGGTTCCGTTAATTTTCACCACCGTAGCTCTCATTTGAGATTGTTACATAACCTGAATTTGACCTAGATTTGTATGGCATGTGTCGTCGTGACCTAGATTTGTATGGTGGGTGTCGCCGTGACCTAGATTTGTATGACATATGTCGTCGACGAAACAGAAGACGCTAACTATTCCGGAGCACCTGGTCTGATTCGACTGTACTTTTCGCGAGTCTCCAATCAAATCTATATTTTTGTATAAATTTTGCCCTCGATTAATCAAGTTGAGTTTGAATTATGGTTTCGTCATTGTGGTACAATGTAGTAGTTTTTGTGGTTTTACGTCACTAGGATTGACTTTAACTCTTTCTTATCTCAATTCGTTCTGGCGCGAACACTAATAAAATATTTTTATCCAGCGCTATTAAACATAGCGTTGATAGGGATATTAGTATGATATAGCGTGTTAGTTTCCTTTCATTGTGTTTTTCTATGGATGACGTATAATGATAACAGTAATGAATCCTGAAAGGAGTCAATGGCCCCATGGTACAATAAAAATATTATTTGTTTGACTTCCTCGGTCGATTGTTTGAATAGGTGTTTATTTTCTATGAATTATTAATCATATATTGTTTATGTTGAGATGCACAGGATAGAATGCTTACCCTGATCTGTATTTAGTATTTTCCATATCATTTTTAGCTCATGTACACAGAATTTTAATTAATACAGTATTTTATCATTTGATAGTTCTCTTTGTCTTGACGGAATGTAGCAATTTGTTGTGATATTGATATAGCGATTATTGACACGCCATTGTATTTTAGTGACGTCATAACTAATAACGTAATGCTTTTCTTTGAATAGAATTTGAAAAATCGTCAAGGAAAGAATTATTGTCAAATATCTTATTTGAATTGATATACTATTCTTACAGTTTGTAACTGTATTCTTACGACACTGCATTGTCGACACCCATGTCCGTATTATTAATGTAGTTTCATGTTATTAAACAAAAAGAAAACTATAACTAACATCAAGTGTTATTCCAAAAACAATATATAATTGATATTTAGTTGAAAGATCATACTATGGTACCACAAACGACGGTGAAAATACTATGGCGTCGATCTATTAATACTATAGATTTTACTTTAAGATTCGACACAACAATAATCTCTCTTTACATATATGGTTATATTAAACAAACAATTACGAAACAATTGAAGTCAAACAATTTCTCAAATCATTTCTCAATATATAATATGCCAAGTAATTACCGGAAAAGGGTGCATCACTTTTTGTCTTCAAGATTGTTTCACATATCCATTGTGCAATATTTACCTACAGTTTTGAGCTCATAAGTTTCAGCAAATCGTTCTCTTCATACTATAAGATCATTTGACAGCATATGGCATTATTTTGATAGTTTTTTTTTTATAAAAAGTTAACGTTGTTGTACACTTGAAGGGCAATACTTAATAGGCAGCAGCATATGCCCCTGATACCTTTTGATTCTTTTAACATACCTCATGGGTTGTCCCAATGGTTGCTACAAATAACGCCTGTTTTTGGTCAAATTGTTGTGGTTATGCATTGGAGTCGTGTGTGATTAAATTACGTCAATGCGCACCACAGACGGACATATTGATGTTTGGAAGAAGGCTCCGGATTTCGTGTTGGGGGATGTACTCGGCATAGTGACATATTGATCGACGACTAAGGCTATTTCTGTAGAAATGATGTTCGAACTACAACTACAGTAACGTGCCAAAAGTATTCGGTTACGTAATATGTTTTGCTATATATTTCATGCATTTTGACAAATTTTCAATTAACTTTTATGAATCAATATCAATAAATATGTGTTGTGGAATATAATTAGAAAACCATCTTTATTACACGAAACATTAGCCACCACTGGAAGATAAAAGTTAAAAGCGAGTCAAACTTAATACGAATCCATTTGTCAAATAATGGCTATTACAGTATTATTTACGACACAAACCAATTTGTCACTTCCTCTGAACAATGGCTAATCGTTTCCGATTAATAACATGGTGAAACAGCAATTAAATGAAACATTTTATCAATTATATACTGCAAGTGACACCTTGCGATAACCGGGAAACGCAACATACGTGGTATACTGTTTCATCTAAAACCCACCCATAGACCAATGGCAATTGGTGTTACCAAGCGATGCATATGCATATACCTATTTAAAAATAAATTAAATCAATCGACAGTGGCGGCACCTATAAGTGCAAGGACAACAGAAAAATGCTATAACCTACAACAATGCATTTATATATTTAAAATGAGCGGTTCACAATGGAAAAATAAAAAAATAAATATATAATTTTGAGCAATGGATTTAGGGATCAGTATTTCTTTGGTGTCGATTGGCTCCCTGGGATTTAAATGTATAAATATTCAGAATTTTCCACCAGACTTAATCTTCCTTAGAATATTTACATATAATTCACCTTTTTCAATCGTAGTAATATCAATCAGATAAAATCATATCAATACTGTAACAAGAGGGCATAAGCACAAAAGCAACAGACGATACCGACATAATAACAATTATGATTTCAAAATCCATTTAATGAGGGGGGGGGGGGGGGGAATAAATGAAAGATTTGCATGGAGACCCTACAAAATTTGCAAGGAGAATAAGATTATTGTTCCGGAAGTTAAGCGTCTTTCGCTTCATTAATGACAACTGGGTTAAATGACATTCTCAAAATAATACTGGAGTAGTGGGCGCGGAAGCACCAGGCTTGTTAAAAAGCATCGAACGTGCGGGGCTTCATATCTCACAATAAAGTAAATCTATTCAAATGATTATTTGTTTGTTTTTGTTTAACGTCCTATTAACAGCCAGGGTCATTTAAGGACGTGCCAGGTTTTGGAGGTGGAGGAAAGCCGGAGTACCAGGAGAAAAACCACCGGCCTACGGCCAGTAACTGGCAACTGTCCCACGTAGGTTTCGAACTCGCAACCCAGAAGAGGAGGGCTAGTCATAAAGTGTCGGGACGCATTAACCACTAAGCTACCGCGGCCCCTAAAAATGAGAGTATGATGTTGACCATAAAATTGTGTCCTCAATCTATCAATCTTCATCTCTCGAGATATTATGTCGTCCATTGGCTGTCATTTGTCGACATCTTGATAATGAGAAGTCTTTGAATATCGAATGAACTTGAAAACGCAATAACAATATTTAGGGGAAACAGGAATGTTACTATCTAGAAATTGAAACTTAACAATTGGGAAATTGAACTCATCACTGTAACCATACAGATTGGTTGTCCCTTCTGGTAACGTTGTAAGTATAGATCGATGTTAAAAGTTAATGACCTTGATTATAAGTTCCATGAGGTATTTCCAACCGAAATGGTCATCGAAGTTTTTTTGTGATTTTAAGATAACGCATCGTGTATATTCCTATCGGTAAAATTGAAGGACTTTGCAAGGTCTTAGTTAGCATTTCTGATGAGTTCTCATAATCAGCCTCGTGTGAAAACAAAAACAAGGCGGCCACAGAGAGGTACAATTTGTCCCCATGGTTATGCCATTTGTCTGTTCATTGAACTCAACAAAGGTATAGTTGATTAGAAATTCGATTATTTTCTATAGGCCCTAGCCGTATGTTTTACTATTAAAACTAAGAACACTTCTAATCACGAAAAACCCCTTTTGTCGTAGAACCGTTGATACTTTGCTGTCTGCCATAAGAAATCATATCATCATAACTGTTATTTTTTTCATCGCCGTGTATACCCATTGCTAGGTTACAATAAACATTATATATTGAATTTATTGATGTGTTTGGTTTTCTTATTAGAATACGGACCAGGGTCTAAGGGAACTGTTATTTTTTTCAAAGTATCTCCCGATCATCAATGGAGAAACCAATTACTTCGCTAGTCATTATCATAAAGAATAAATTGGAATGTATTCTTAGTGAAGTATTTGATATCGATAGTGATGTCTGGTTTGTCGTCTTAATTTTGTGAACTGACCGCAAATAACCTTCGAGTCAATAAAATTTGGCTTCATCCATGTTAATTATCACACGGGGAGGATCAGGCTGGGGTAACCTTTCACCTTAACACTTGACAACAATACATACGTACTTCCTCCCATAGATTATATTGATAAGTGAGAAGTGGCTGAGGCTTTTCACCCCTATCCGAGTCGGTAGTAAGGGACTTTTAACAAGGTAGACTATTCCTTTGATTAACCAACACTTCCACAAGCAATAAGTTCCCATCCCGATTTTCCCAGTATCAAAAGGGTGCCTGTAGGAGCAAGGGAAAACTAGAATAATCAGGCCTTCTATTTAGAAATCTTAATTAAATTAACTATAGAAATTCTCCTTCCATTCGTTTGTCGTAATAATTGATATCGTATATCACTGTTGGTGGTGTGGAGAAAGGGGATTGAGACATCTCTACCTTAATCAACGCCATATCTGAAACCATTCTTTAGATCAATTAATATCTTGCTTACTAATGATTGATGACCCTACCACTACACCATGACCGACTATTGACGAAATGACCCTATTAACTATAAAGGATATACCGTATTTCACACCAAAGCCTTATATCCCAGAGACTGACGGATATAAACAGGAAATTATCAAAGATTATCCTCGTCACGATAATCTGAAAATAATTAATATTGACATATATTCACACACACTCTGACAATAGCAATATTGATAGTATGGCTCGAACGAACAATGAGCGGGTAAGTCGTGTTTTATTAGGACCACTGGTGAAGTGAAAGGAATAGATTGATCTCGTTAACAGGTAACGAGATTCATTGTGTATTTAACATCGTGTTTATTGTGGTTATAGATGTATCGGTAATGATGATGAATTAGGCAAACTTCGGTCGGATGAAAGAATTATTCAGTCTGATCAGAGAGTATAATCATAACCTTGCTGATCCTAATGGGTTAGTGATTATAAATCATCGGATTATTCTGAGAACCTGTTATAAGCCATAATTTATTTACAACAAATCGTAATGGAAGTGGTCTGTTATATATCAGTAAAATCATTATCCGGTCTTCAAAACCGTACTACTTTTATCTTAATCAAAGGTCAACAATATCTAAGACATGGTAAACGTAGTATCAGATAATGATTTCTTCGCCTTATCTTCACCTCTGACATGATACAAAACTGTGTTGTCTTCATCAATCTTAATCTCTGACAAGATACAACCTGTGCCTATATGTCTTATATTAATCTCCGACCAGATATAAATTGTGTCTATTTTTGTCTTCATTTGTCTTAATCACTGCCAAGACACATACTGTGTTTGTTGTCTTTATCGATCTTAATCTCTGACAAGACACAAACTGTGTCTATGCTGTCTTTATCGATCTTAATCTCTGTGGTCTTCGCTTTATCTTAATCATTCGTTAGATACAACACTATGGTTTTAATGTTTCCGTTTAATCTATAACTATGTTATCAATAGTGTTCACGTTTAATCTTAACCATTGGATGCACAAATTTAAGAATGGTGTCCTCGATTGAACAAACGGGTCGCCTTTCGCATTGACCAACTAATCTGGACATGAATCGGCCTTTCCATAAAATGTATATGAAAACTCCAACCTTTAATTATCACATTGCCCCGCATCAGTTTAATTGTTTTTAAAATGAGAGTACAAATTGAAAACCTACAAATTATATGATCAAGTATATCACAAGATACTTTTTCCAAACACCTCAAGTTTTTGTCTTTTTTTCCCCTTTCCCCCCTCCTTCTCAATTTTACCAAAAAGACAGATATATAACTGCTCGAGTATATATCACATGAAGCAGGTCTACTATGAAGTCAGATCGATATCGCAATCCATACTTGACAAATGTTGAACAAA
This sequence comes from Pecten maximus, assembly GCF_902652985.1. Taxonomy (NCBI): domain Eukaryota; kingdom Metazoa; phylum Mollusca; class Bivalvia; order Pectinida; family Pectinidae; genus Pecten; species Pecten maximus. Next base: position 33,975,478 of record NC_047024.1, on the reverse strand, counting down.
ATTGGAATCAATTGAATCAACAGTAAACAGTATTGAATGAATAAGTGGATGATATGCAAGCGAGAATTACACAATACATGCAGTTTGGTAGTTTTTCATTTCCAGTATTTCCTGTGAATGCATCCCCGAATGGTGGCGTATGTCAAAAATGATCGATGTTTTGATATGTGTGTTGTCTATCCACACCACACTATCGAGTGATTGAAAATATACAGTGAAGTGCCGACACAAGGGAGGTACGTCGGTACAATAGGCATGCGTTTGACTTCCGAAAAGCTTCTTGCGACATTTTTTATATACGCTTATACGGTAGTACTTTCTAAATAATCACCATCGTGTAACCTGGTACGAGGACATCAATTTTGATGCAGGTCAAGGTCATTCATTTTAACAAACTGTGTAGCCCTTCTGCCCAGGATGCCACAGGCCTAATATCAAGATGCCAATGGTCTAGTTATGTTAATGCGACATCATTTCACAAGAATGTCAATCTAGGATAATATGTACAGATATTCGGCATACTCACTACCTTATGTATAAATCACATATGTCCAAATTGACAATACAAACCCGATATCCAACCCACATCGCAAACACCAAAAGAACATATATAATCGTGTACACGTCTCTGCAAATTTGATAAAATAGCAAATCTATCTACCCAGTTGTAAAATAAACGTTCTCGTTACATTTGTAGTTTTATAGTGCTTGTATAACTTTGTATATATCGCCACTTCTGTCTCCATACAGACGATATCTGTAGAATGTGACAAGGCATGTAACACGTGATCGCTTTTTTCCCATGGTTCCTTTCGAAATACTGACGTATGTGAAAGAGAAAAAACAACAAAGGTGTACTTTATAATACATAAATATATTTAATAAATTATAACAATATTCAATATGAATCATACCACACATTATGATGTCACATACACATGTATGTTGAAATAAATCATGAAATTTCGAAGTGTCAAACATGGACTTCTTGGATAGAAACCGATATATTAATTTATATATACACGGAAAGGAAATGTGGGTATAAGTGGCTAACAACCGTGAACTGCTTTGCGGTATATACCAGGCGCCGTTTACAGTAGACGACGTATTTGACGATTATGGTACACTTGTTAGATGTTAAAGTTCGTATTTCATCAAATAATGATCGGAGGGCCAAATACGCAAAGTAGAAACAACGGATAATAGGATACTAACTAAACAACAAATACTATGGAGACTGGAAAACATATAAGACAGTTATCAAGCAGACAGAGTACAGAGAGGAAACAACAGTTACTACCTAGAATGACCAAATACCTGACACTAGCTATAGGATACTAATCAAACAATAGATACTAGATTAACTAAACAAAAGCTATCAGGAGACTAACTAGACTACGGATACTAGGCGACTAAGAAATATATTTAATTATCGTGCAGTCCCGACTCGCAGGGGAAACAACAGTTACTAGCTAGATTGACTGAAACAACAGATACTAGCAGACTAACTAAACAACAGATACTAGGAGACTAACTAAACAACAGATACTAGGAGGCTACCTAAACAACAGATACTAGCAGACTAACTAAACAAGATAATAGGAGACTAACTACACAACAGATACTAGGAGACTAGCTACACAACAGATCAGAGGAGACTAAGTAAACAACAGCTCAGAGGAGACTAAATAAACAACAGATCAGAGGAGACTAAATAAACAACAGATCAGAGGAGACTAACTAAACAACAGATACTAGTAGACTAACTAAACAGATACTAACTAAACAACAAATGCTAGGAGACTAAATAAACAAGAGATGCTAGATGCTATGAGACTAACTCAACAACAGATACTAGAAAAACCTACTAAACAACAGATATTAGTAGGATAATCAACGGATATTAAGCGACAATGGAAAAATTAAGAGGTTACAGTGCAGACCGAGAACACAATGGAATCAATCGGTACTATCTAAACTTCAGATATAAGGAAATATATCAGGCAGTTATCGAAGAAACCCGAGTACACTGGGTGGAACTAATATCAAGTGGAATATAAGGAGAAAAGTCATCTAGGCGACGAGTACACATTGGGAGAAAAAATTGCTGCGGATATTAATATCATGGTACGATTACAGATAAGTGACAGTTGTTTTGGATACCGAGTACATAGGCGAAACAACAGTTGTTGTTGAGACCCGAGAACATAGGCGAAACAACAGTTGTTGTGGATATTAATATCGTGGTACGATTACAGATACGTGACAGTTGTTGTTGAGACCGAGTACATAGGCGAAACAACAGTTGTTGTGGAGACCCGAGGACATAGGCGAAACAACAGTTGTTGTGGAGACCCGAGGACATAGGCGAAACAACAGTTGTTCTGGAGACCCAAGAACATAGGCGAAACAATAGTTTTGTGGAAACCCGAGAACATAGGAAAACAACCGTTGTTGTGGAGACCCGAGAACATAGGAAAACAATAGTTGTTGTGGAGACCCGAGAACATAGGAAAACAATAGTTGTTATGGAGACCCATAGGGGAAGCAACAGTTGTTATAGATATCCGAGTACATAGGGTAAACAGCAGTTGTTGTGGAGACCCGAGTACATAGGGGAAACAGCAGTTGTTGTGGAGACCCGAGAACATAGGAAAACAATAGTTGTTATGGAGACCCGAGTACATAGGGGAAACAGCAGAAGCTATTGAGACGAACTATATCTAAACGAGGAAACATCGAGTTAATAAACCTCGTGCAAAGTGGAGGAGCAACAAGTTGGATTTCCGATTAAACACATCTGATTATTTAATGAATCAACCAAAACATTATTCTATCACGTTAAAGCTCACGGACTTTAAATGTTATTATTGTAAAATAAAACAGCTTATATTGTCGATAGATATACAAAAAAAAAGACTTCCAGGAAATGTGTGATCATGTTCCAAACAGAAAACCTTTCATCAACACTTAATGATTAGCACGTCACTTGTACTTTAAATCGTTTGTATATACACATGCGTTCATTTCTTAATTCAGGATTTTTTCAAAATGCATTTAAGAAATAAAATCCTACAAGCAGGTGAAAACGTCGTTACCAATACCTAAGATCCAAACAATAAATTATAAATTATTGTTGATTCAGCATTAAGATATTGCATAGAAATACTTGTAACTGCATTTATGGATTTTAAAGTGATCTTCTTAAAAAAAGAAAAAAAGCTTGATAGACAAGCAAGACTTAATTAGATTGCCTCTTCCTTGTATGAAATTACCAGAATCGTTCAGCATGAAACATACAGGAAATATATAGAAAATGCATAATACATACAATGCATGACCTATCTCGTTATTTAACAGATAAGTAAAATCGAATTTACCAGATACTTGGTACGGTATTTTGTATCCTTTTGATCACAGTTTGTGTCATAAAAAGCTATTTTTGGGACTTGGATTTCCCACGGGGACTTCCCCCTACATAGCCTACTATTAATCAACATAAATACTAAACTTGCTAGAAAGAAGAGTTACTTCCCTTGTCATGTGGCTACACTGTACAGGTTTGTATAAAACATTTTTTTCATAACAATGAAGGTATACTGGAATGCCGAATCAAACTATAAAACAAAATACAGAAATAGTTAAAAAGAATTAACATTACTGAACGTCCCTGTAAAACTGCCAATGATGAATCTGTATAACAATTATGAGGAAACATGTATATATATAACGATGTATAAAATACCTAGTGAGGACGTAGCTTATATACATACGTGTGCAAAATTACGTATCACAAACCGAACTGGGGTTCACAGGATTCCACAAAACTAACAAACTATTTAATCAAAAACAGTAATAAAATTTTCCTGATTACAAAAGTGGAAAATCTATAAGAGTAGAAAACAAATAATGTCTTATGTACGTAGCACACGACTTCTTATGATCTCTATTTGGTAGAAAAAAAATCAGATACATTGATTCCTATAGTGGCGTTCACAGGACTTGGCACTATTCCATAGCTTTGATCCATATTCTTTACATACAACAGTAATCATTTACTGTGGTTGTAAATTTGTACTAAGTCCCAGTATTAATTGCTACTAAAGTATGACGAGACACTTGTTAAATAAAAAAAATTGAAGCCCTTTACAAATTATGAAATAGGTAATGTTCTACTGTGACTAGATTAAATGGCATGGAAATCAGGACTACAAACTAGTAGTTAAATCAGTTACTACAGCAACACCAACAGCCTCGTCAAAATCTGAACGTCAGTACTACAGCACAACCAACAGCCCCGTCAAAATCTGAACGTCAGTACTACATCACAACCAACGGCCCCGTCAAAATCTGAACGTCAGTACTACATCTCCATATCATAATCAGTCAACCTTTAAATATTTCTATAGTGAAGTCATACATTATGTAAGCTACAAATGAATAGGTAACAATTACCCAAAAATAAGGATGCTACAAATCCTAAACAACGACTACTTTATGCAATATCTATAATTCATCTGTGCAGGATACATTCATATTTCGGAATATTCATCTTCACTCTTATATATTTATTTGATACACTGTACATGAATTTTGGTAGCATAGTCCATACTATTACCCATGTAATATGTAGATAGTTATTAATATATCTTTACATAGCTTTTCGGTCAGAAACTTCCCCAACAGGAACCTCATCAATATCTATAGGTTTCTCTATTACTCTAGAGATTACATCTACCCAACGGGAGCCTCAAGTAATGCATCCATATCTTCCCTTAAAGGAGCCTCAATAGCAACACATGTATCAGTATCATTCCTCAGATGAACATCAATAGTAACACATGTATTAGTTACATCCTCCACAGGGACCTCAATAGTAACACATGTATTAGTTACATCCTCCACAGGGACCTCAATAGTAACACATATATCAGTATCATTCCTCAGATGAACATCAATAGTAACACATGTATCAGTATCATCCCTCAGATGAACATCAATAGTAACACATGTATCAGTATCATCCCTCAGATGAACATCAATAGTAACACATGTATTAGTTACATCCCCCAGAGGGACCTCAATAGTAGCATATGTTTAATTATATCAGCTGTTCAGCTGATTGTTTAATGGCAAAAAAATACAATATCTAAACAATTTTATGATATATATCTAAAATAAGTATAAATCTTAACAATGTAATATATAGTTGATACCTAAACATTGTAATAGTATGTATCTAAACATTGTAATAGTAGATACCTAAGCAATGTAATGGTATGCACAATTGGGAACAGCTAAACCTTGAGGCTATACCAATGTTGATACAGAGATAGCCATCATATAGGCTACAACTCCCTATATAATGTATTAAACTGATATTACTTCCTATACAATGTATTAAACTGATCTTACTTCCTATACAATGTATTCAACTGATCTTACTTCCTATACAATGTATTCAACTGATGTTACTACCTATACAATGTATTAAACTGATATTACTTCCTATACAATGTATTCAACTGATATTACTCCCTATACAATGTATTAAACTGATCTTACTTCCTATACAATGTATTAAACTGATCTTACTTCCTATACAATGTATTCAACTGATGTTACTTCCTATACAATGTATTAAACTGATCTTACTTCCTATACAATGTATTAAACTGATCTTACTTCCTATACAATGTATTCAACTGATGTTACTTCCTATACAATGTATTCAACTGATGTTACTTCCTATACAATGTATTCAACTGATGTTACTTCCTATACAATGTATTAAACTGATGTTACTTCCTATACAATGTATTAAACTGATATTACTTCCTATACAATGTATTAAACTGATATTACTTCCTATACAATGTATTAAACTGATCTTACTTCCTATACAATGTATTCAACTGATGTTACTTCCTATACAATGTATTCAACTGATGTTACTTCCTATACAATGTATTCAACTGATGTTACTCCCTATACAATGTATTCAACTGATGTTACTTCCTATACAATGTATTCAACTGATGTTACTTCCTATACAATGTATTCAACTGATATTACTTCCTATACAATGTATTCAACTGATGTTACTTCCTATACAATGTATTCAACTGATGTTACTTCCTATACAATGTATTCAACTGATGTTACTTCCTATACAATGTATTCACCTGATGTTACTTCCTATACAATGTATTAAACTGATCTTACTTCCTATACAATGTATTAAACTGATCTTACTTCCTATACAATGTATTCAACTGATGTTACTTCCTATACAATGTATTCAACTGATCTTACTTCCTATACAATGTATTCAACTGATGTTAAGTCCTTATGATAGAAGCAGAAAATAAATATACATATATAAATACATGTTTACATCTATATATATAAATATGTGTTAATGTAGCATGAAAAAGCACCACATTTATACAATGTATTATAGTATAAATGAACATCTCTGATTGTGTACAATATACTAATATACATATCAATTACTTTGTAGGCAAGATAAACATTTGTCTCCATCTACAAATCTAATGACTAGGTGATCATTATACACATATATACTAATAATTCAATCTTGCTTGTAACAAGCATTTGCTTTGACTTAGAAAAATTGTTATCAGCTCACCATGTAAAAAAAAACGTCACCTTTGTTTGTAATGTTGCTTTTGACTGGTTGATAAGCAGCATAATGGTTTCTAAGAGAAAATAGTACAACAATAAAAGTAGATTTCTACGGAGATTGTGTACATTAGATTAAATTATGAGGATTAACATGAGTACATTTTTCTATGTCATGGAGCTATCACACAAAAAAGACAGAGTATACTCTCATTTTAAACCACTTTAGTTTTTGTGTTATATCTAAATAACATAAAATATTTAATAAGTGCTTGAATACATATATATATATATATACACCAAATTAATGTTATATGCAGCTGTATGATAGTATCTATCAAAAAAATATATTAAATAATTATCAATGCATGAACTTCCATGTTAATTGTGATATTACAGAAGACAAACCATCTATACATTATCTGTACATAAAAGATGACACGAGGTTGGTACCTAATACTATACAAAGGTTTACACAACCTTGAGCAGTATCAGAGAATGTAGAATTCACCATATATTACCACAAATACATGTTTGGTAATTAAACAGCCTTCATATAAGAGGCAAAGAAAATATTACATATATACATGTAAGTTCCTGCTACTGATACCAATTAAACTTTCTTCCATCTCAATTATTTTAATGCCTTAATTAACATGATACAACTTTTTTATTGAATAGTCTTTGGAGAATTAAAACTAACAGTTTAAAACATATACCACATGATGTACAATAAAACCTCAATATAATACCATTCCTTGATATCTCAACAACTGACATTTTTTCTTTCCTTTTTCATTCTTTTCATTATATTGCCAATCCAATGAAATGGTGCCTTATCAGTATAGTTAAGTTTTAGTGCAAACAAAAAAAGTAATGATCTAAAAAGCTATACTCTTGCCATCTTATAATAAAACAAAATTAATGTACTAAGTAAGAAAGGTAAGGTTAGTTTTTTTTTCATTTAATTTACCTTGCAATACTAAAAACTTTGTAGAAGCTTTAATATGACACATAATACAAATTTAAAAAAATAGGACTTTCTAGTAAATATTTTTAAGGTACAAAATTTGTTAAAATGCTTTTTATTCAAAAATTTCATTTTTATGGACTGCAGCTACTGTAGGATTGCTGTTGGAGGAACAAAGGAGAAGTGTTTCCCTAAAACTGACCCTTTCCTTTTCCCAGTTCATTAATTCATGTGGAATATGATAACAATCTTCATTATTTGAAATATCACCAGCTTCTGTATGGCCTTAATTCAATAATAGATTTGATGTTGAAAATGCAGAAAACAGTCAATTGCCACTGCTCTCAAAATATATTTCCTCTACAATTATTAAGAGAGGCTTAATAAGCATATTTGCTTGAAACCTTATGAATCATAAATTTGTGGAATAAACACTAATTGTTTATTTTCCACATACATGTATAAAACAAGCGTATAAATATCAAAATAAAGTACACAGAATTAATCTTGGATATTGTTGCAAATGACCTCATTTATCCATAAAGGTCAAATGTTCAATGTTCCCTACAAGCTGATTTGCATAATGAAAATGATGATTGCAATAAAAACTGCTATCATCACAGTGGTGCATAAAAGGGCTCTTTTCTTCCGTAAATTGTTCTGGGAATTTATCTACAAAGGAAACAAAAAATATGATATTATTCCTTTGCATGGATAAAAGTTTCAAATGGATTAGTTTTTCTATAGAAACATTTTTAAATGAAATAATCTGCCACATCCTACATATATACATCTTACTGGCAAACAAATATCAATGTCATATAAGAATTAACAATCACACTGAAGAATATTTTCTTTAGGAACATAAATTTCATGACCATGTTACTGAACTTACATTTAGTTCTAGCATAGTCACAGACAAAGCACAGGGTCTTCACACATTCCTTATAAGTGATATAAGGTCATACCCAGCAGTTATTTTTTTCATTCTAGGTCATAGGTGGTGTAAAGCCCCTATAGCTACATGTATGACCCTAAGTATATTAGCTTATATATATATATAATTGTCAAGTAGTAATAACGACAGTACAGACATGTGAATTGTCGAATTTTCGAGGCAATCTGCCCCTTTATTAAGACACAGGTAAATTACATACGATCACATATAGAGATAGAACATAGAACAGTTACACAAATATAAACAAGTGTAAACTGGACAAAGTACGGTGATATTGGGACAATACGGGTACACAGACAGACAACAAAATATACTTAAACAAAAGTAACGGATTGGATACACCGGATCACAATATAGGTAGCCTAGATTATGATGGGTATTACTTCGTAATAACGACGGTATAAACCAATATATAGGTACTGGATCCTAACAAACAAATGTTGGATGCATTTTACTAGAAATAGATAATTGTCAAGTAGTAATAACGACAGTACAGACAAGTAAATATATATCTTACCATATATTTATATACATACCCCTAAGCTTGTGTTTGTGGTGAAAGTTGCAGGTGCCTGAACTTGTCCTGGAGGTGGATAATTGGGCATATTATAGGGCTGCTGGCCTTGTACAGGATATGCCCCAGCAGCAGGATTACCATATCCTGGCTGAGGATACCCTGGAGGGTACTGACCCATTGGTTGTGTGTGATATGGTTGTGTAGGGTATGGTTGTGTGGGGTATGGCCGTGAGGCATCAGGAGCAGTTGGAACTGTTTGTTGTGGCACAGGGTATCCCCCATAGGGAGGTATATTGTAGTTGTCCTTTGGCTCAGATCCAGGGACATATGGCACTCCTGGGGTTTGGATCACAGACTCATACGATGGTGGAGGTTCATCTGGATGGGGAGCTGATTAACACAAATATATATAATAAATGTGTCTATAAAAACAATGAAGGAATACAGACATTCCTTGAACATTATCATATTTTTTAATGGGTTGAGAGACATACCTAGCCATTCAAATTATTTGTTGTTTGTTACCATTCCTGCTTTCATTACATCATGATCATTTAATGAACAATCAACCACAGACTGATTTTGACTGGTCATTAACTCGAAAATCCGTCTTTAGAAATATTCTAATAATATAATTTGTATCATAAACAAACAAAAGCAAATAGGCCTATACGTCAAGTAAACCATTATACGTCAACTTTCATGTACAATTCATGTAACCAAATATCTCTGATAAGACATTTAAACTTGTAATTGATTTACAAATAGGGCCTACTGCACTTGCCTCGTCTAATTATATAACGGGTCAGACGAAGTTTGTACCTCGTCACCTGTGGCGCTAGTGTCATATTAATTTTAAATTAAATAGGAAACTACAATGTTGTTACGACCTTAAATGTTGAAATGGTAGAAGGCGGTATAAACAAAAACTGTATGAAGATTTGAAGTGTATTAATAACTTGTCTTATAATAGGCCTCCTTATATTACGAAACAGGATGTTCTGAATGTTGACAGGTCACATCAAACTTGCACTGAATATTCTAAATATCGTTGAAATGTGATTGTTAGCAGATTGTCTATATATAGATATATCTAGTCACTAATATATATTTCATCATAAACATAATTACTTGTCTCGGACATGGTTCCCTGCTTCACTGTCGCTGTCAATATATCGATGTACTTCTGATCAGTTGAATATTACGTTTCCGTTGTTTACACCCAAGCTTGAACATAAAAGATTTACAGCAGAAGAGAGGTAACTCTGTTAAGATGCACATCTTTAGGTCTCACACAACTAATTCTGCCAATTATATTAGCTGGTGTTTCACCTGAACAAACCCCAGAAAAGGTGTTTCTTAGGGTTGTAGCTATTTCCGAAGTAAATAATATATGAAATGGGTACTTTCTGTATACGAAAATAAAGAGTAGGTTCTTGAGATTATGAAATATATGCTACTGCTCGTGCTGAAATGTTCCAATATTTTAATGATTTAAATATACATGTAAATTTAAATTTGTTATTATATGGTAATGAAAACTTGGCTTTGGAAGTGAATAGTTATGTATTTGGATATGTGCAGTCTTTCATAAAGTCCAGCAGAAGATTTTGAATATATATACTTGTATCTCTTTATTATGTAAATGTACATTGTATGTTAAATTATCCATTTTTCCTCCTAAATGTTACATGATTTACTATATATTATACCTATGTCATTACTTGTAAATATTAACATGTTGAGTGGAGAAGGCTTCATAAGTTGTAATAACTTGTGCCTAATCCTATTGTTCTTGTTTAGACAATAAAATATGCTTAAAGTCAAAAAAAAAGTCAAGATTATGAAAATTAAAAATATACACTTCCGGTATAAATAGAAAGACGTATAGCATCCCAGGTGTAAAAAGGCGGGAATTCCCCAGGTATGGGTTCCCCTGTCCAATGTAAATATCAGGGTTACTTCTCGTGCTCTTATCTGCTATTAAACCTATCAAATAATATCATTTTCTAGGAGGGAAATCTTCAAACTTTAATTTGATGTAAATTTCACAACATTTCAAGAACTTCAAATGAGCGATTGAGGGGATGGAGTCATTGGTAATAACATATATAATGAAATAATTAGTTGTGCGAGTCTTCTCTGTGGGCTACACGCAAAAAATACTCATGTCCAGCTGTGTTCATTTTTTATTATTATTTCATATCCATACGGCTTTGTCGAAGCCGCATACAGTCTGTATATATACTAGTTTACCCGTATTACGCCCGCACGCTACAGTCTGTATATATACTAGTTTACCCATATTACGCCCGCACGCTACAGTCTGTATATAACTAGTTTACCCATATTACGCCCGCACGCTACAGTCTGTATATATACTAGTTTACCCATATTACGCCCGCACGCTACAGTCTGTATATATACTAGTTTACCCATATTACACCCGCATACAGTCTGTATATATACTAGTTTACCCATATTACGCCCGCACGCTACAGTCTGTATATATACTAGTTTACCCATATTACGCCCGCACGCTACAGTCTGTATATAACTAGTTTACCCATATTACGCCCGCACGCTACAGTCTGTATATATACTAGTTTACCCATATTACGCCCGGACGCCCTTGGACTTATCCTACGTACGAGGATTTTTAGGCGATTCATTTGAGAGAAAAAAATACAATGTTAATTTCTGTATATCTATATCACATTGAGATCGCATATATGGTTAGGAACATCAATATTGTGAAATTAAATGATGTTTGGTACTTACTTGAAACATAGAATGTCTACGCGTGTTGATAGATTTTTAAGGAAGCCTTAAATGTTAAGATATGTTAACGGTTACTTTTACCATAATATACATCATGTATATACATATGTACATGTATAACAATAGAGGGAGTATGAGGTAGGTCTCATATTCAAGACAATGACTATAGTTTGTCGATTTCAACAGGAAGTGTGTAGAAGAGTATCTCCTAGCAATGACATCTGATGGCGATGTTTATGTAAAATAACAATATCATAATGAATTGTTTCTGTTTTTCATATGGGAGTAATATTTCACTCATTTCTTCTGTCAAACATCTTTTCTCAGCCTCCCTTACAGTTTTCAGTCATCTCTTTGTCACCTTCCCTCTGTATAGAATGTCTACATGTACACTTTATACCCTTAGTAAGACACCTAGAAAACTCACGATCGAAACAATATCCTGTTGCCTTAGCATTTGCAAATCTAAACAAAGAATGCACGACAATAAATTAAGAGAGAAAACGATCTTATGTGTAATATATAATCTGATAACATTTCGTTTTTTGGAAGTTTGTGTGGACATAAACACTTTTAAAGATAACCCAACAGATATTATCGTTTTATTAGCTCCATTTAAAACCAATTGGTCTTGGGCTGCTCCGAGATGGTCGCTTTATTTTCTTCAATCCCGAAAATTAAAGTAGGAAAAATGTGATCCTGAAACTTCCACAATATGATGATAATACACCATTTTATCAAGAGCTTCTGGGTCGGCCCCAAGATCCCTGCCCTGTTTTCTTTTTAGTACACATTAAATAGGTAATCCTGAAAACATCATTAAAAAAATAAGCATGGCCCCCAGACCGCCTTATTTTCTTGACCCTAGAAAAGTTCATCATGGAAAATAATATCCTGAAGATAAAACAAAAAACTATCAAAGAAAAACTTGAAAAAAGTTTGGTCCAGAAACTCTCAGAATTTGATGATAATACACCACTTTGTCGAGAGCCTGGCCTGGGCGGCCCCAGACCCCCGATTGCTTTCTTTGTTACGTACATCCTAAACAGTTTACCATACGAAAGAAATCAGATTTAAAAAAAAATGAAAAAAAAAAAAAAAGAAAAACACACTGAAAATTTTCTCAGAATGCAGGATTTTGCACCATATCTTGGATAGCTTCTGGGGGCCTACGTTACTCCAAAGTTACTCCAAGGATCAGTTCTTGGAACTCTTCTCTTTCTAATCTTTATAAATGACCCCAAGCATCTGTTTCGATTGTATTTTGTACCGCCTGGGTAAAGGCATGGGGCGTGGAATTTTATCCTGATAAATGTGTTTCTCTATCTATCGCAAGGTCAAGGTCATCAATCATCTTAACCTACGTATTTAAGGCCACGCTTTAGAAAATGGCAAATATGCTAACTATCTGGGGGTAACATTATCACACAACATGAACTAGAACAGTTTGGTTTGTTTGTTTTTGTTTAACGTCCTATTAACAGCCAGGGTCATTTAAGGACGTGCCAGGTTTTGGAGGTGGAGGAAAGCCGGAGTACCCGGAGAAAAACCACCGGCCTACGGTCAGTACCTGGCAACTGCCCCGCGTAGGTTTCGAACTCGCAACCCAGTGGTGGAGGGCTAGTGATAAAGTGTCGGGATACCTTAACCACTCGGACACCGCGGCCCCCGAACTGGAACAGACACACGGACACAATAAAAGCAGTCAAGCTAAATGTTAGGGTATCTTAGACGCAATTTGGAAATTCACAATGAAAAAACAAAACTCAATGCATTCAAGGCCTTTGTAAGATCTAACTCAGAATATTGTGCATCTGTATGGTCACCAAATACCACCAAGTATAAAAAAAAATTAAGAAAGAGTTCATGGAAGATCTGCTCGTTGCATCACAGACCGACATCACAACACACCAGTGTGTCTTTGATGCCATTCTCGCACCCCAGGGGCAATTTCGTAATACGTTATTAATAAGAAATCTATAAGATTTTCGAAATTAGACGTCGTGGGGTGCAACGATGCTTGGATGCTATAACACCCTATAACCTTGACACACCGGAAACACACAGAAGAAACATCTGACTTGCAAAGTTTTACAAAATTGATAAATGGATAAAAAAGATTATGGATCCCTCAAATCATGTAGCGTGGAAAACATTACTTTTAGATAAATTAGAATGTGTTGGAGGGGATAAAATTTTTAAAATGACTAGAGATGGTTTAACAGAACTATCAAAAAAAATTAATACTTTTTGGAGGGAAGTTTTCATATCTTGGGCCTCTATACAAGAACATGTATCTCCCACAACTCCCGAAGAAATAATATCACAACCTATTTTTCTCAATAACTATATTAAAAGAGGCAATAGATTTTTTCTCTTTGAACACTGGTGTAAAAAAGATATATCTTTTGTCTCTTGATTTATTAGAAAACAATCAATTTATGTCATATGAAACTTTTTTTCATAAATACAGTATAAATGTAAACTTTATAGAATACTTTGGTGTTATTAATGCCATACCAAGAAACTGGAAGGACATTCTACGGAATAGTAATGGTATTGTAGATATACCTATAATTCCATATAAGTTGATTAATTATTTGAATACACACGATAAAGTCACTAAATATTTTTATCATATTATGATCAGACCTCTTTCTGAAAAACCAATTAATAGCCAAAGAAAGTGGCAAGAAATATTAAATACTGACATCAGTGATGAAACTTGGGAATTACTTTAACTTCTACCAAGGGAGGTAACTGATGATACTAAACTTATTAACTTTCATTATAAACTAGTACACAGGATATTGTATACCAACACTAAGTTGATGAAATGTAAACTTTCAGAAACTGAAAGATGTACCTTCTGCACCATTGGAAGAGAAACTATTCTTCATTTATTTTGGGATTGTAGTATTGTTAAAACCTTCTGGCTTTTGTTTATGGAAATGTTGGAAAACAAATTCCAAATAACTTTACCTAGACACCCAATGACCTTTCTTTTTGGTGTGACAGACATAAAACATAATTATGAGATAAACTTTCTATTGCTGCTTATGAGATACTATATATATTTGTGTAAATTGAAAAACACAACTCCAATATTTTCTGAAAGCAAAAAATACATCAACCATTACAATAAAATAGAAGATATGGGATTATATACATATCATCATAAAAAACAAGAAAAGGTAAAATATAAATGGATTTTTATTAATCAACTTTTAAGTTTAACAAATAATTAGCTGGTTGGCAAATTATGCAAATATTTGCCTATTGTCAAACCAATGGGTTTGTAAACTACACAGTTTCTGTTTAAAATTTTACCATGTTTCATGAGGTAACAACAGGTACATGTCCATATTTTACATATGTTGTACTTGTACATGTATATTAGGATTATAAAGATAAGGTCAGTAAAAGGGAAAAGGTAAAATATAAAGCTAACAAATTAGCTGGCTGGTAAATTACTTAATTTTTATCTATTGCTAAACCAATGGGTTTGTAAACTACACAGTTTCTGTTTTAAAATTTTACCATGTTTCATGAGGTAACAACAGATAGATGTCCTTTCATTTTTACATGTGTAATATACTGTACATTCATATTAGGAATATAAGGAAAATTTAAATAATCTATTTAGAATTGTCATTGAATATTAAGTTGTAATGTGAATAATAATATATCAAATTACATATGCAATGTATAGATGTATGTGATTATGTGGAAAAAAAAATTGAATAAAAAAAAAAAAAAGTTTTACAAAATTCACAGCCAACTTGTGGAAATATATCATTATCGTACATGAAACCACAAGTCACAACTACATGTACTCGCTCATCCTTGCACCCTGTCTGTACCAACAATTCTTACCATCCATAGACTACTTTAAAGACAGACTCTTTCCAAACGCTATACCGGTCTGGAATTCTCTACCGCCAGATATCGTCACTGCAGGGTCCCTAGCCAGCTTTAGACTGAAGCTAAAGGCGAATTCATCCATGTAATTGTACAATTGTTTAATGTAATCTTGTATCCACCTGTCCATGCCGTTGAACCCAATCATCACTTTAATTAGTGATGGACTCAACGTAAATGTAGATATAAGTTATTTGTTTATACCAGAAACACTTCAAATAACTCCTTTGTCTTGGACATAAAAGTGACACATAATGTTTCCCGAAATTCAATCACAGTTCAATCGATGCTGCAATTGGTGCTCCGATAATTGTCTCCAAGAAACAAAATCCACGATCCATGATGGAGTGTTCCCATTGTCTTCCCGGGATCCTCTACGGGATCATCGATGACCAATGCCACTTGAAACTGCCTTAGACTTTTCTCCACAGCACCGCTATAGAACAACTTCTGATGTTGCATAATGAGTTTCGTTTTATTCATAGACGTTTGAACAAAATGTATCATAACTGTAAAATCAGGTTTGAAATATGATTGGGCGTTATATTTAAATGTATGTATACATCATAAATTAAGTCTTCCTCTTATTTACGTAAATTAAAAGGTATTCTCAACGTTGTTTAATAGATAAGTTCACCTATTTAACAATAAGGTACAACCCACGAGTAATATTTTCAGCCTGTTTTTTTTTTACAGTTATAACCCATTTAATCCGGTCGTCATCATTAAAGGTGAGACGTTCCTTTTCGCATCCTTCAACAACTATTCTGATGGTTTCACAGTACTCAGAGCCCAATGTTTGTTTTCAAATTAAACTTTGGATCATCGATATAACCAACGGAAGTAAATTTGTCAAAAAAGATCGCCGTTTCTTGGTGTTCAGTGGCGGATTTTTGGTTCCTTGTCATTTGGAAAGGTAGCTTATTTTCGTCCATTGCGAAGAAAGAAACATGTTGCTATTAAAAGTATTTGCATGTTAAATTTTCTTCGCTTTAGCAAACTTGGTCAGATGAATACAGCTATAGCTTAATTATGCTATGAATTTTGTTGAATTCATGCAATTAAACAACTAACGAAACGATTATGTTCATAGCGAAGCACAGAAACGATATCATACCGGTTTTTTAGGCCACTTGGGAAATCCTTCCTTTGAAATTACTCTGGTTGCATATGAAAACTTCAAGATGTGCGTTGATATGATAATTTGTATAGCATTCCGTATAGTGTTCTAAACATTCAAAAATTATGCTTTTCTTGGTTGGGATGAAAGTACGTAAGAATTAGCGGATAAAACCAACGCGATCAAACTGGTAATGACCATTTTTTTACCGGTCGTCTATAAGTGAAAAGCAAGTGTGTGCTATTAATGCGCAACCAGGGTCTTTAAACCAGCTCAAAATGACCTTATACGGGTATCTTTCGGATTAAGAAAACCAATGAAATGTAGTTGCAACCAATTAAACGCAAGGCATATTTTGATATCAAAGTCAAAGATCCTCCATTTTCTCATTTTGATAAAAAAAAAATGACATGATGTCTCGGTGCATCGCGTAATAATAAACCAACATTACTGCAAAAATGACAATGTCAGACTTCCCTTAGTGCCTAAAGTGCAATATTACAATTAATAA
Organism: Pecten maximus; assembly: GCF_902652985.1. NCBI lineage: Eukaryota > Metazoa > Mollusca > Bivalvia > Pectinida > Pectinidae > Pecten > Pecten maximus. The sequence continues at coordinate 33,958,055 of NC_047024.1, read as the reverse complement.
CAATAAACTTTTGCAGTTTATAGACGTATACATTTATGACTTGTCGTTATAGAATTGAAATAATGTTTTCCGAATTGTGCTTACATATACCCGTTTCATTTTGGCAAACAGTTAGTTTTACATGCTCTACGTTTTCAGTAGGTTTCAAGATACTGGCAGCTCAAGATTTACATGTATCTCCAAAGACTAATTTCTGAGGCCAAATTCCATATTTTATCTGCAACCAAATTTAGTTATCACGTCACAGCAATAAAAAAAAATAACCCAATTTTATATCTAACGATGTTTTAATGTGACTGATATTAAATCTTGCCAATGGCACGTAGTTGTTTTTACAAGACAAACTGTCCAATAGGAATGGAACACTTGGCGTTAGTCACTTGTTTATTTATTACTGAAAAAAAAATCAATATGTTACGACTACAAATTCAAATTCAAATTCATTTTATTCTCTTTTCACATATTGACATGATGTATAGAGAAAAACATATTTACAATATAATATATACAATTAAAGTATTTGATACATGGCGCAGTTTCACAAGAAAATATTTTCATTCTTAATTATCAAGGAGGATAAATCATGTTATTAATTAATCTGATAAAAATATACATTTTCATTATTTTTTTAACATTAATCATATTCATTAGTTTGTTAAATTTAATAATTTTTGGTCTTGACCAATAGTATTTGTCTATATTCAAAATTCTAAAATTTATCTCGAAAAAGCTCCGGATTCCTCTTACTGAAAACAGTTAATGTAAATTTCATTTCTGTACTTACAAAAAAGGGTCGCATGGTTTATTTAAACACATTCAGTTTAACATATAATGTGTCATGGGGACACATACAGTATATACATGAGACGTTATCACAAATCGTCACGATATCTTTTAGCCTACAGTCACTTTGGATCCCTGTTAAATACAAACCAAAAACGAAAGCAACATGACCTGTAGTTTTTTTCGGAATTAACGCTTATGTTCACCCTTGTTAGGTTAGGATTTGAAGTGAAATAAAAACCATTCGGAAAAAGAAAGATCGATATATTATACATTTCGAAATTGCTGAAAATTAAAGGTATCAATTAAAAAATGTCTAACCCCGGGCCGGAAGTATGATTTTTCTCATTTTTTGTAAGTGTCAAAAAAACTAGTTTAAGAGGTTTTGGTCAGACCTACTTAATTCATTATAACACTGACCAACTTTATATATTTAAGTTGACATGAATGGCATAGTCTGCCGGAAAGGAAAGACAGTTCAAATTTAATTTTCATCACTGATATCAATATAAAAGCTTAACCGAAACATAACATACATTATTTATCACGAATAACAAGCCAAGTTGTCATTTATTCATGGAGCAATTTTGATCCAGTAATTAACCAAATTATATAAGACATCTTGAGAAATAGTAAGCGAGATATATTATATTATATAATTTCTGTGTAAGATATCTTCTATGTTTGTATTTTATCATATTTCGTTATACGATATCTTATATATATGAGATATAGTATATGTTATATATAAATATATATAAGATGTTCCATGAAAAAATGACAACTTGGCTTGTGACAATAAAAAATCGATCACGATAAGATATGTAGCAGCTGATAGCGTACAATATGAAAGTGCGTTTTACACAATCAACCGTCATTCCAGCTGTTTATACAAATACAAATCATTTAAATCTCTCGGAGCTTGAAGACTTGTATAGTCACACCAAACAGTTCGAATACTGGTATAGTCACACCTAACAGTTCGAATACTGGTATAGTCACACCTAACAGTTCGAATACTGGTATAGTCACACCTAACAGTTCGAATAATGGTATAGTCACACCAAACAGTTCGAATACTGGTATAGTCACACATAACAGCTTGAATACTGGTATAGTCACAACTAACAGTTCGAATACTGGTATAGTCACACCTAACAGTTCGAGTACTGGTATAGTCACACCAAACAGTTCGAGTACTGGTATAGTCACACCTAACAGTTCGAGTAATGGTATAGTCACACCAAACAGTTCGAATACTGGTATAGTCACACCTAACAGTTTGAATACTGGTATAGTCACACCTAACAGTTCGAATACTGGTATAGTCACACCTAACAGTTCGAATACTGGTATAGTCACACCAAACAGTTCGAATACTGGTATAGTCACACCTAACAGTTCGAGTAATGGTATAGTCACACCTAACAGTTCGAATACTGGTATAGTCACACCTAACAGTTTGAATAATTGTATAGTCACACCTAACAGTTCGAATACTGGTATAGTCACACCTAACAGTTTGAATACTGGTATAGTCACACCTAACAGTTCGAATACTGGTATAGTCACACCTAACAGTTTGAATAATTGTATAGTCACACCTAACAGTTCGAATACTGGTATAGTCACACCTATCAGTTAGAATACTGGTATAGTCACACCTAGCAGTTCGAATACTTGTATAGTCACACCTAGCAGTTCGAATACTGGTATAGTCACACCTAACAGTTCGAGTACTGGTATAGTCACACCTAACAGTTCGAATACTGGTATTTTCACAACATAACATATTCAATACTTGCAGTCATACCTAGCGGTTTGAATATGTGTATAGTCACATCTGACAGTTTGAACATGTGTATGGTTACATCTAAAAGTTTGAATACTTGTTGTCACACCTAACAGTTTCAAGACTTGTACATCACAGTTTAAATACGTGTAGTCACACCTAACAGTTTCGAGACTTGTAGTCACACCTAACAGTTTCGAGACTTGTAGTCACACCTAACAGTTTCGAGACTTGTAGTCACACCTAACAGTTTCGAGACTTGTAGTCACACCTTCACAGTTTCGAGATTTGTAGTCACACTTAACAGTTTCGAGACTTGTAGTCACACTTAACAGTTTCGAGACTTGCAGTCACACCGAACAGTTTCGAGACATGTAGTCACACCTAACAGTTTCCATACTTGTAGCCACACCTAACAGTTGTTACGAACACGATATAACAATAAGAAAGGCCACGTTACATGACATGGCAGTCACTATGAAAAGCACAAAGCAAGCTTTGTCTAACGCAGTACTGACGTTCTTCCATGATACCTCATTGTCAGTTTCCTCGTCCAATCCAATACGGTTAATAGCATCATGGTCTGCCTTAGCTGTTACAGGGTCAGTACTTTGTGTGTCTGGTGACACGCTGGACCTGTTCGGGTACGAGTTTTTAGCATTGTTAACGAATCGTGTCAGTCTAGCTATCCAGTTCGGCACTTGCTCCTCTTCAGACCGGAAATAAAACCTCAATCCTGTTATCGTACAGATCATTATCATTAAGCTCAGTATGATATGCACGACAAGAAGGTAGCAGAGCAAGGGCATTTGTGGAGTGGACGTCTGCGGGAGGGCACTGGACACGATGGATAGGAATACGGCGATGGCCAGTAACACAGTAATACAGAAGCCAACACGTTCGCCGGACTCCGCCGGGAGGAGAAACACAAATAAATTGATGAAACACATAAAGACGGTTGGCAATATAAAATTAATCACAAAAAACTCTGCTTTTCTTTTGAATGTGATTTGCAAGGCTAAACTTAAAGTTGGAGTTTGGACAGACAGTTGAACCGTACTGACAAGTTTCCAAATTGGATTATCCTCGTATTGTGTCGTGTCAAGCGTCGAGCCAACTGCGTTCAGCTGAACATGATTCGAACCATAACCCCATGGCAACAGTATCAAATTACACGACTGTTGGTCAAATGGGTAATACGTTACGTCGGCATCGCACGTGCTATATAGCTTTACTGGAACAAACCAGTTAACTGCCCCGGTATAAGCTACCGTAATGTGCATATCGCCATTCCCAATCAAGTCAATGTCGTCATAGCTGTTGGAAAGAAGAAATGGCGGTGTCCAAATTTCTTTCTGTTTGAAATGAGTAAAAATTAAGTTGTTATAATGTGTTGAGTCCCAATCCAACCGCTCATCGAACCAAGATACAGATAGTACACCGATGACAGAAAATGCACTCGTGAGTTCGTCAAACGATTGTATTTTCCTTAACAAATAACTCGCATTTATATTAAGTAGTTTGCCCGAGTATTGTTGACCTGGATGAACACTCGGGTTGTACCCATTAAGAAGGTCAGCGTTCAGCATTGTCTTGTATGTTGAATTTCCACATGTCACCCCAATACAGCAAAAGTTTAACAGTATTAGCACAAGTGATACCAACCTACCACAAGTAACGCAGAGATATTTCATCTTTAAAAATAACAAAGCACTATTGCAGAAGTCACACGCGGTCACAGACGAAATTGATGTTTAACGCTCGTTCAATGCGATGTCTGCTTTTAGTCCGCCTCCAGAGGCCTAATATGACCGTGTCCAGTAAATGGGATGATACAGAGTCTGACATTTGTGTCAATATTTAAACGTTGAACAATATTTCATTGATTTCGTGGTTGATATTAATTGAAAATTGACAAAACCAAATATAAAAACTGTCTGTCAATAATATGGTATGACAGTTGCTAATTAGGCCTATGAATTGTGTTCATTCCTAAACATTTTAACTTGGGAAGGTTTCACGAACTTGCCGGAGATATTGATTTCAGAATCAGAAATCTCTGAAATCGACAACGAATTGGAAAAGGACCTGGGAGTGTCTGTTTAAAGGGAACAATGTGCTATATGGTGATCTATTTTTGAGAATCATATGGACCAATTATAGTTAATGCGTTTTTATTTTCACTGCACTCGACAAATCCATTCACCCTATACAGTGCTGAATTAAATAACAAGCAGAGAGGTATCATGTGGTTAATATGAATTCTTGAGATCAATGAATCACATTAGTATCACCAATGACGACAAGAACGGTATTTCAAACAATTAATCTATATCCGCAATAAAAACACTAGGGGAAAGGTTTGTTGGTTATGCAATTATCAGATCCTAAAATGTTCCTGTCCAATGAAGCTGTTTGGCGATATTTGTATTGAGTATAATCAATATTAATCAATTATGTTGTTCATGACGATTTGGAAATAATTTAAAAACTGCTAATCTAACGTTAGCTCTTTCCCTATATACAGACATCTTTTTTCCTCAGATACACGGATTGTTGAAACTAGTGGATCATGATGTGAGTTCTATTGTGCAATATGAAGTCAGACATGTTTGGTATGTGTTGAATAGTTTCCGTTCCGACCGCCACTCATCTTTGATAACTCCGGAGAGTAATTACTGGTGTGTAACGTTGGTTGCTGCCTGACAACTATCGGCCAAAATGCCGATAGGTACGAACAGCAAGTGAACAACTACTCACGATGTAAAGCAAAACAAGTATGACATATATCGCATCATAATTATTTTTTATCAAAACAAAGCCATCTACCCATACCATTCAATGAACTGATGTTAACACTTTACCTGTAGACTCATTGTTAAACTTACCTGTACGTATACACATCATACAACAGATGGCCACGGCGATATCATACGGTTGATTAAATTCTCTTTGTCTGTTGCTTGTACACATACTCATATAAACACTAATTTGACAAATCTACATGTATGTGTGATCGTCTGATTTTTTTGATTTTTTTTGTAATAGTTTCCGGTTTCGAGACAGAGGACCGAAAATATACAACACACTTAATCAACATGGATAGGATGTATGGACATAACATAATTATCTATATATACCGGTAGGTAATATATATACTCAACGCCAAATTAAAACCCTAGATTTAAGGGAAATCGCTAAATTTTAACTCGCCAAAAGTTAACTTTCAGTTTTCATGACCAAATCGCCAAATGTATGACCGTTAACATTTCCCGCTATACGGTACTCTGTGGTTCCGTTGTCAGCACCCTAGTTATCATTTTGAGAATATGACTTATCTCGGATTTGACCTAGATTTGTATGACAATTGTCGTCAATGATACACAAGACGCTTCCTCTACCCTATCACCTGGTTTTATACACAATGGACATTTTTCAATGGTCTCCATTTTGATTTATGTTCATATTTTTCTCTTGTTTTAGTGATTTAGAATCATGATTCTGTTACATTGTATCATGTCGGTATTATCTATTATTTTAAACATCGTTCACGATACTACATGGCTGAGGGTTTGATTTACATACATATCATGTCGTTAACACATTCATTAAGAAGGAAGTCGTCCCTGAATAAAACCAGTTTACTGCTGCTGTACATTTAGATAAACAACCTTCAAGTGTTGGTAAATATACCGGAAAAGTAACAAGAGGCCCATGGGCCTTAACGGTCACCTGATTTTTGAAATATTTCAGTAAATTTGATTGACTATTTTTGGCCTGACCCATCAGTCTAAGGATCAGTCAGGGCAAACATTTGCATACCATTAAGCAGTCATCCCATGCTGATAATGTTAACAAATTTAGAATGAATTTCAAAACAAATAAAACAAATGATAGTCAAAAATGTGATTTCCCTACAACTAGAGTAAATCCAACAAATAATAGACAAAAATGTGATTTCCCTATATAAACTATAGTAAAGTTTACCTCCTCCCCAGGGGCAAACGTGAGACCCCAGGGTTATGAAATTCACAATTTTGGTAAAGCACATTAAGAACCTTCCATCTATGAAGAGTATTTGATTCTACCATATCTGAGAGTAGAAAAGAAGATTTTTGAAATTTCAGTCAATTTGACCCTTTTTGGCCCCGCCCACCAGCCCCTGGGGGTCAACCAGGGCCAACATGTACATACCATCAAACTGTCATCCTATGCTGATAATATGAACCAAGTTAGAATGAATTCCAACACAAATCCAACAAATAATAGTCAAAAATGTGATTTCCCTATATAAACTATAGTAAAGTTTACCCCCTCCCCAGGGGCAAACGTGAGACCCCAGGGTCATGAAATTCACAATTTTGGTAAAGCACCTTAAGACCCTTCCATCTATGAAGAGTATTTGATTCTACCATATTTGAGAGTAGAAAAGAAGATTTTTGAAATTTCGGTCAATTTGACCCTTTTTTGCCCCGCCCACCAGCCCCTGGGGGTCAACCAGGGCCAACATGTACATACCATCAAACTGTCATCCTATGCTGATAATTTGAACCAAGTTAGAATGAATTCCAACACAAATCCAACAAATAATAGTCAAAAATGTGATTTCCCTATATAAACTATAGTAAAGTTTACCCCCTCCCCAGGGGCAAACGTGAGACCCCAGGGTCATGAAATTCACAATTTTGGTAAAGCACCTTAAGACCCTTCCATCTATGAAGAGTATTTGACTCTACCATATCTGAGAGTAGAAAAGAAAATTTTTGAAATTTCAGTCAATTTGACCCTTTTTGGCCCCGCCCACCAGCCCCTGGGGGTCAACCAGGGCCAACATGTACATACCATCAAACTGTCATCCTATGCTGATGATTTGAACCAAGTTAGAATGAATTCCAACACAAATCAAACAAATAATAGTCTAAAATGTGATTCCCCTATATAAACTATAGTAAAGTTTACCCACTCCCCAGGGGCAAAGATGAGACCCCAGGGTCATGAAATTCACAATTTTGGTAAAGCACCTTAAGACCCTTTCATCTATGAAGAGTGTTTGATTCCACCTTACATGAGAGTAGAGAAGAAGATTTTTGAAGTTTTAGTCAATTTGACCCTTTTTGGCCCCGCCTCTCAGGCCCCTGGGGGGTGGGGACCATATAATTCACAATTTTGGTTCACCCTCAGCCATGGAAGATTCCTGTAAAATTTCATTGAATTTAGTTCAGCAGTTTTTGAGAAGAAGTTGAAAATGTAAATTGTTTACTGACGCACGACGCCGGACAAAAGGCGATTGCAATAGGTCAACTGAGACTTCGTCTCAGGTGACCTAAAAATGTTATACCGATATTTGCCCTAATAGAAAAGTTGTTCTCCAATGTAAACTAAAAAAACATCAAAAATGGTCTCCTGGAAAAGACCATTATTGATATACAATGTATGTATGACAGTGTGATCAACATAACAATGAGGCAGCAAAGAGATTTGTGTCAATATTATTGTTGACAGGGTTGAGGGGATTGTTTGTAGGTCCATTAGGCAAAGTTAGTTTGCTCATATTCACTCAATATTCATTTACTTTAATCAAAGGGATATTTTTACAAATAATTATGTCCTCCTTTTCTCTTCATATTCTTTTTACTTCGTAATAACATCTTTCAGACGGCAATTATATAATATTATAATAAACTATGTTGTTCTTTGCGTTACTGTTTTCTTAATTTTATGGATATATTTCCATTTGCTTTGCGTTGTCACCACTGAATATAACCTTACCAAACATAACAGAAATTTATCAGGTCCAAGTTGTTCAAAAAATGATTAGTCTAATCATAGTTTAACAACAATTTTAAAATCAGGATAAAACAAGTGCAATCAATGATTGCGAAAGCTCACCGGCGGCAGCAATCACACTATGCATTCATTTTTTATGTATGTATAAGCATGTCATTTTACATAATATCACTCCTAGACCTCAAATGGATGACAATGTCAGACTTCCCTTAGTGCCTAAAGTGCAATATTACAATTAATAATTAATAACAATAAACTTTTGCAGTTTATAGACGTATACATTTATGACTTGTCGTTATAGAATTGAAATAATGTTTTCCGAATTGTGCTTACATATACCCGTTTCATTTTGGCAAACAGTTAGTTTTACATGCTCTACGTTTTCAGTAGGTTTCAAGATACTGGCAGCTCAAGATTTACATGTATCTCCAAAGACTAATTTCTGAGGCCAAATTCCATATTTTATCTGCAACCAAATTTAGTTATCACGTCACAGCAATAAAAAAAAAATAACCCAATTTTATATCTAACGATGTTTTAATGTGACTGATATTAAATCTTGCCAATGGCACGTAGTTGTTTTTACAAGACAAACTGTCCAATAGGAATGGAACACTTGGCGTTAGTCACTTGTTTATTTATTACTGAAAAAAAAATCAATATGTTACGACTACAAATTCAAATTCAAATTCATTTTATTCTCTTTTCACATATTGACATGATGTATAGAGAAAAACATATTTACAATATAATATATACAATTAAAGTATTTGATACATGGCGCAGTTTCACAAGAAAATATTTTCATTCTTAATTATCAAGGAGGATAAATCATGTTATTAATTAATCTGATAAAAATATACATTTTCATTATTTTTTTAACATTAATCATATTCATTAGTTTGTTAAATTTAATAATTTTTGGTCTTGACCAATAGTATTTGTCTATATTCAAAATTCTAAAATTTATCTCGAAAAAGCTCCGGATTCCTCTTACTGAAAACAGTTAATGTAAATTTCATTTCTGTACTTACAAAAAAGGGTCGCATGGTTTATTTAAACACATTCAGTTTAACATATAATGTGTCATGGGGACACATACAGTATATACATGAGACGTTATCACAAATCGTCACGATATCTTTTAGCCTACAGTCACTTTGGATCCCTGTTAAATACAAACCAAAAACGAAAGCAACATGACCTGTAGTTTTTTTCGGAATTAACGCTTATGTTCACCCTTGTTAGGTTAGGATTTGAAGTGAAATAAAAACCATTCGGAAAAAGAAAGATCGATATATTATACATTTCGAAATTGCTGAAAATTAAAGGTATCAATTAAAAAATGTCTAACCCCGGGCCGGAAGTATGATTTTTCTCATTTTTTGTAAGTGTCAAAAAAACTAGTTTAAGAGGTTTTGGTCAGACCTACTTAATTCATTATAACACTGACCAACTTTATATATTTAAGTTGACATGAATGGCATAGTCTGCCGGAAAGGAAAGACAGTTCAAATTTAATTTTCATCACTGATATCAATATAAAAGCTTAACCGAAACATAACATACATTATTTATCACGAATAACAAGCCAAGTTGTCATTTATTCATGGAGCAATTTTGATCCAGTAATTAACCAAATTATATAAGACATCTTGAGAAATAGTAAGCGAGATATATTATATTATATAATTTCTGTGTAAGATATCTTCTATGTTTGTATTTTATCATATTTCGTTATACGATATCTTATATATATGAGATATAGTATATGTTATATATAAATATATATAAGATGTTCCATGAAAAAATGACAACTTGGCTTGTGACAATAAAAAATCGATCACGATAAGATATGTAGCAGCTGATAGCGTACAATATGAAAGTGCGTTTTACACAATCAACCGTCATTCCAGCTGTTTATACAAATACAAATCATTTAAATCTCTCGGAGCTTGAAGACTTGTATAGTCACACCAAACAGTTCGAATACTGGTATAGTCACACCTAACAGTTCGAATACTGGTATAGTCACACCTAACAGTTCGAATACTGGTATAGTCACACCTAACAGTTCGAGTAATGGTATAGTCACACCAAACAGTTCGAATACTGGTATAGTCACACATAACAGCTTGAATACTGGTATAGTCACAACTAACAGTTCGAATACTGGTATAGTCACACCTAACAGTTCGAGTACTGGTATAGTCACACCAAACAGTTCGAGTACTGGTATAGTCACACCTAACAGTTCGAGTACTGGTATAGTCACACCAAACAGTTCGAATACTGGTATAGTCACACCTAACAGTTTGAATACTGGTATAGTCACACCTAACAGTTCGAATACTGGTATAGTCACACCTAACAGTTCGAGTACTGGTATAGTCACACCAAACAGTTCGAGTACTGGTATAGTCACACCTAACAGTTCGAGTACTGGTATAGTCACACCTAACAGTTCGAATACTGGTATAGTCACACCTAACAGTTTGAATAATTGTATAGTCACACCTAACAGTTCGAATACTGGTATAGTCACACCTAACAGTTTGAATACTGGTATAGTCACACCTAACAGTTCGAATACTGGTATAGTCACACCTAACAGTTTGAATAATTGTATAGTCACACCTAACAGTTCGAATACTGGTATAGTCACACCTATCAGTTAGAATACTGGTATAGTCACACCTAGCAGTTCGAATACTTGTATAGTCACACCTAGCAGTTCGAATACTGGTATAGTCACACCTAACAGTTCGAGTACTGGTATAGTCACACCTAACAGTTCGAATACTGGTATTTTCACAACATAACATATTCAATACTTGCAGTCATACCTAGCGGTTTGAATATGTGTATAGTCACATCTGACAGTTGAACATGTGTATGGTTACATCTAAAAGTTTGAATACTTGTTGTCACACCTAACAGTTTCAAGACTTGTACATCACAGTTTAAATACGTGTAGTCACACCTAACAGTTTCGAGACTTGTAGTCACACCTAACAGTTTCGAGACTTGTAGTCACACCTAACAGTTTCGAGACTTGTAGTCACACCTAACAGTTTCGAGACTTGTAGTCACACCGAACAGTTTCGAGACTTGCAGTCACACCGAACAGTTTCGAGACTTGCAGTCACACCTAACAGTTTCGAGACTTGTAGTCACACCTTCACAGTTTCGAGATTTGTAGTCACACTTAACAGTTTCGAGACTTGTAGTCACACTTAACAGTTTCGAGACTTGCAGTCACACCGAACAGTTTCGAGACATGTAGTCACACCTAACAGTTTCCATACTTGTAGCCACACCTAACAGTTGTTACGAACACGATATAACAATAAGAAAGGCCACGTTACATGACATGGCAGTCACTATGAAAAGCACAAAGCAAGCTTTGTCTAACGCAGTACTGACGTTCTTCCATGATACCTCATTGTCAGTTTCCTCGTCCAATCCAATACGGTTAATAGCATCATGGTCTGCCTTAGCTGTTACAGGGTCAGTACTTTGTGTGTCTGGTGACACGCTGGACCTGTTCGGGTACGAGTTTTTAGCATTGTTAACGAATCGTGTCAGTCTAGCTATCCAGTTCGGCACTTGCTCCTCTTCAGACCGGAAATAAAACCTCAATCCTGTTATCGTACAGATCATTATCATTAAGCTCAGTATGATATGCACGACAAGAAGGTAGCAGAGCAAGGGCATTTGTGGAGTGGACGTCTGCGGGAGGGCACTGGACACGATGGATAGGAATACGGCGATAGCCAGTAACACAGTAATACAGAAGCCAACACGTTCGCCGGACTCCGCCGGGAGGAGAAACACAAATAAATTGATGAAACACATAAAGACGGTTGGCAATATAAAATTAATCACAAAAAACTCTGCTTTTCTTTTGAATGTGATTTGCAAGGCTAAACTTAAAGTTGGAGTTTGGACAGACAGTTGAACCGTACTGACAAGTTTCCAAATTGGATTATCCTCGTATTGTGTCGTGTTAAGCGTCGAGCCAACTGCGTTCAGCTGAACATGATTCGAACCATAACCCCATGGCAACAGTATCAAATTACACGACTGTTGGTCAAATGGGTAATACGTTACGTCGGCATCGCACGTGCTATATAGCTTTACTGGAACAAACCAGTTAACTGCCCCGGTATAAGCTACCGTAATGTGCATATCGCCATTCCCAATCAAGTCAATGTCGTCATAGCTGTTGGAAAGAAGAAATGGCGGTGTCCAAATTTCTTTCTGTTTGAAATGAGTAAAAATTAAGTTGTTATAATGTGTTGAGTCCCAATCCAACCGCTCATCGAACCAAGATACAGATAGTACACCGATGACAGAAAATGCACTCGTGAGTTCGTCAAACGATTGTATTTTCCTTAACAAATAACTCGCATTTATATTAAGTAGTTTGCCCGAGTATTGTTGACCTGGATGAACACTCGGGTTGTACCCATTAAGAAGGTCAGCGTTCAGCATTGTCTTGTATGTTGAATTTCCACATGTCACCCCAATACAGCAAAAGTTTAACAGTATTAGCACAAGTGATACCAACCTACCACAAGTAACGCAGAGATATTTCATCTTTAAAAATAACAAAGCACTATTGCAGAAGTCACACGCGGTCACAGACGAAATTGATGTTTAACGCTCGTTCAATGCGATGTCTGCTTTTAGTCCGCCTCCAGAGGCCTAATATGACCGTGTCCAGTAAATGGGATGATACAGAGTCTGACATTTGTGTCAATATTTAAACGTTGAACAATATTTCATTGATTTCGTGGTTGATATTAATTGAAAATTGACAAAACCAAATATAAAAACTGTCTGTCAATAATATGGTATGACAGTTGCTAATTAGGCCTATGAATTGTGTTCATTCCTAAACATTTTAACTTGGGAAGGTTTCACGAACTTGCCGGAGATATTGATTTCAGAATCAGAAATCTCTGAAATCGACAACGAATTGGAAAAGGACCTGGGAGTGTCTGTTTAAAGGGAACAATGTGCTATATGGTGATCTATTTTTGAGAATCATATGGACCAATTATAGTTAATGCGTTTTTATTTTCACTGCACTCGACAAATCCATTCACCCTATACAGTGCTGAATTAAATAACAAGCAGAGAGGTATCATGTGGTTAATATGAATTCTTGAGATCAATGAATCACATTAGTATCACCAATGACGACAAGAACGGTATTTCAAACAATTAATCTATATCCGCAATAAAAACACTAGGGGAAAGGTTTGTTGGTTATGCAATTATCAGATCCTAAAATGTTCCTGTCCAATGAAGCTGTTTGGCGATATTTGTATTGAGTATAATCAATATTAATCAATTATGTTGTTCATGACGATTTGGAAATAATTTAAAAACTGCTAATCTAACGTTAGCTCTTTCCCTATATACAGACATCTTTTTTCCTCAGATACACGGATTGTTGAAACTAGTGGATCATGATGTGAGTTCTATTGTGCAATATGAAGTCAGACATGTTTGGTATGTGTTGAATAGTTTCCGTTCCGACCGCCACTCATCTTTGATAACTCCGGAGAGTAATTACTGGTGTGTAACGTTGGTTGCTGCCTGACAACTATCGGCCAAAATGCCGATAGGTACGAACAGCAAGTGAACAACTACTCACGATGTAAAGCAAAACAAGTATGACATATATCGCATCATAAATATTTTTTATCAAAACAAAGCCATCTACCCATACCATTCAATGAACTGATGTTAACACTTTACCTGTAGACTCATTGTTAAACTTACCTGTACGTATACACATCATACAACAGATGGCCACGGCGATATCATACGGTTGATTAAATTCTCTTTGTCTGTTGCTTGTACACATACTCCTATAAACACTAATTTGACAAATCTACATGTATGTGTTCGTCTGATTTTTTTTTTTTTTTTTTGTAATAGTTTCCGGTTTCGAGACAGAGGATCGAAAATATACAACACACTTAATCAACATGGATAGGATGTATGGACATAACATAATTATCTATATATACCGGTAGGTAATATATATACTCAACGCCAAATTAAAACCCTAGATTTAAGGGAAATCGCTAAATTTTAACTCGCCAAAAGTTAACTTTCAGTTTTCATGACCAAATCGCCAAATTGTATGACCGTTAAAATTTCCCGCTATACGGTACCCTGTGGTTCCGTTGTCAGCACCCTAGTTATCATTTTGAGAATATGACTTATCTCGGATTTGACCTAGATTTGTATGACAATTGTCGTCAATGATACACAAGACGCTTCCTCTACCCTATCACCTGGTTTTATACACAATGGACATTTTTCAATGGTCTCCATTTTGATTTATGTTCATATTTTTCTCTTGTTTTAGTGATTTAGAATCATGATTCTGTTACATTGTATCATGTCGGTATTATCTATTATTTTAAACATCGTTCACGATACTACATGGCTGAGGGTTTGATTTACATACATATCATGTCGTTAACACATTCATTAAGAAGGAAGTCGTCCCTGAATAAAACCAGTTTACTGCTGCTGTACATTTAGATAAACAACCTTCAAGTGTTGGTAAATATACCGGAAAAGTAACAAGAGGCCCATGGGCCTTAACGGTCACCTGATTTTTGAAATATTTCAGTAAATTTGATTGACTATTTTTGGCCTGACCCATCAGTCTAAGGATCAGTCAGGGCAAACATTTGCATACCATTAAGCAGTCATCCCATGCTGATAATGTTAACAAATTTAGAATGAATTTCAAAACAAATAAAACAAATGATAGTCAAAAATGTGATTTCCCTACAACTAGAGTAAATCCAACAAATAATAGACAAAAATGTGATTTCCCTATATAAACTATAGTAAAGTTTACCTCCTCCCCAGGGGCAAACGTGAGACCCCAGGGTTATGAAATTCACAATTTTGGTAAAGCACATTAAGAACCTTCCATCTATGAAGAGTATTTGATTCTACCATATCTGAGAGTAGAAAAGAAGATTTTTGAAATTTCAGTCAATTTGACCCTTTTTGGCCCCGCCCACCAGCCCCTGGGGGTCAACCAGGGCCAACATGTACATACCATCAAACTGTCATCCTATGCTGATAATATGAACCAAGTTAGAATGAATTCCAACACAAATCCAACAAATAATAGTCAAAAATGTGATTTCCCTATATAAACTATAGTAAAGTTTACCCCCTCCCCAGGGGCAAACGTGAGACCCCAGGGTCATGAAATTCACAATTTTGGTAAAGCACCTTAAGACCCTTCCATCTATGAAGAGTATTTGATTCTACCATATTTGAGAGTAGAAAAGAAGATTTTTGAAATTTCGGTCAATTTGACCCTTTTTTGCCCCGCCCACCAGCCCCTGGGGGTCAACCAGGGCCAACATGTACATACCATCAAACTGTCATCCTATGCTGATAATTTGAACCAAGTTAGAATGAATTCCAACACAAATCCAACAAATAATAGTCAAAAATGTGATTTCCCTATATAAACTATAGTAAAGTTTACCCCCTCCCCAGGGGCAAACGTGAGACCCCAGGGTCATGAAATTCACAATTTTGGTAAAGCACCTTAAGACCCTTCCATCTATGAAGAGTATTTGATTCTACCATATCTGAGAGTAGAAAAGAAAATTTTTGAAATTTCAGTCAATTTGACCCTTTTTGGCCCCGCCCACCAGCCCCTGGGGGTCAACCAGGGCCAACATGTACATACCATCAAACTGTCATCCTATGCTGATGATTTGAACCAAGTTAGAATGAATTCCAACACAAATCAAACAAATAATAGTCTAAAATGTGATTCCCCTATATAAACTATAGTAAAGTTTACCCACTCCCCAGGGGCAAAGATGAGACCCCAGGGTCATGAAATTCACAATTTTGGTAAAGCACCTTAAGACCCTTTCATCTATGAAGAGTGTTTGATTCCACCTTACATGAGAGTAGAGAAGAAGATTTTTGAAGTTTTAGTCAATTTGACCCTTTTTGGCCCCGCCTCTCAGGCCCCTGGGGGGTGGGGACCATATAATTCACAATTTTGGTTCACCCTCAGCCATGGAAGATTCCTGTAAAATTTCATTGAATTTAGTTCAGCAGTTTTTGAGAAGAAGTTGAAAATGTAAATTGTTTACTGACGCACGACGCCGGACAAAAGGCGATTGCAATAGGTCAACTGAGACTTCGTCTCAGGTGACCTAAAAATGTTATACCGATATTTGCCCTAATAGAAAAGTTGTTCTCCAATGTAAACTAAAAAAACATCAAAAATGGTCTCCTGGAAAAGACCATTATTGATATACAATGTATGTATGACAGTGTGATCAACATAACAATGAGGCAGCAAAGAGATTTGTGTCAATATTATTGTTGACAGGGTTGAGGGGATTGTTTGTAGGTCCATTAGGCAAAGTTAGTTTGCTCATATTCACTCAATATTCATTTACTTTAATCAAAGGGATATTTTTACAAATAATTATGTCCTCCTTTTCTCTTCATATTCTTTTTACTTCGTAATAACATCTTTCAGACGGCAATTATATAATATTATAATAAACTATGTTGTTCTTTGCGTTACTGTTTTCTTAATTTTATGGATATATTTCCATTTGCTTTGCGTTGTCACCACTGAATATAACCTTACCAAACATAACAGAAATTTATCAGGTCCAAGTTGTTCAAAAAATGATTAGTCTAATCATAGTTTAACAACAATTTTAAAATCAGGATAAAACAAGTGCAATCAATGATTGCGAAAGCTCACCGGCGGCAGCAATCACACTATGCATTCATTTTTTATGTATGTATAAGCATGTCATTTTAAAATTGTACGTCACATAATATCACTCCTAGACCTCAAATGGATGTATAAACCAAATAAGAAGGGTGTGGACTTACAAGCTTTCCAAAACTTACCCCAACAAGAGGCCCATGGGCCTTAACGGTCACCTGAGATTTGAAATATTTCAGTTAATTAAATTGACCATTTTTGGCCCCGCCCATAAGCCCCAGGGGTCAGCCAGGGCCAACATGTGCATATTATCAAACTTTCATCCCATGCTGAAAATGTTTACCAAGTTAGAATGAATTCCAATAGAAATTTTACCAAGTTAGAATGAATTCCAATAGAAATCAAACATATTATAGTCAAAAATGTGATTTCCCTATATAAACTATAGTAAAGTTTACCCCTCCCCAGGGGCAAACTTGAGACCCCAGGGTCATGAAATTCACAATTTTAGTAAAGCACTTTAAGATGCTTTCAACTACAAAGAGTATTTGATTCCAACTTATTTCCGTCATGAGAAGAAGATTTTTTAAATTTCAGTCAATTTGACCCATTTTAGCCCCGCCCATTAGCCCCTGGGGGTCAGTCAGGGCAAACATGTGTATGCCATCAAACTGTCATCCCAAGCTGATAATGTTAACCAAATTAGAATGAATTCCAATAGAAATCAAACATATTATAGTCAAAAATGTGATTTCCCTATATAAACTATAGTAAAGTTTACCTCCTCCCCAGGGGCAAACTTGAGACCCCAGGGTCATGAAATTCACAATTTTAGTAAAGCACCTTAAGACCCTTCCAACTAGAAAGAGTATTTGATTCCACCTTATTTTGGTCTTGAGAAGAAGATTTTTGAAATTTCAGTCAATTTGGCCCTTTTTAGCCCCGCCCATCAGCCCCTGGGGGTCAGTCAGGGCAAACATGTGCATGCCATCAAACTGTCATCCCATGCTGACAATGTTTACCAAATTAGAATGAATTCCAATACAAATCAAACAAATAAAAGTCAAAAATGTGATTTCCCTATATAAACTATAGTAAAGTTTACCCCCTCCCCAGGGGCAAACGTGAGACCCCTGGGTCATGAAATTTACAATTTTGGTAAAGCACCTTAAGACCCTTCCAACTATAAAGAGTATTTGATTCCACCTTATTTTGGTCTTGAGAAGAAGATTTTGGAAATTTCAGTCAATTTGGCCCTTTTTAGCCCCGCCCATCAGCCCCTGGGGGTCAGTCAGGGCAAACATGTGCATGCCATCAAACTGTCATCCCATGCTGACAATGTTTACCAAATTAGAATGAATTCCAATACAAATCAAACAAATAAAAGTCAAAAATGTGATTTCCCTATATAAACTATAGTAAAGTTTACCCCCTCCCCAGGGGCAAACGTGAGACCCCTGGGTCATGAAATTTACAATTTTGGTAAAGCACCTTAAGACCCTTCCATCTATGAAGAGTGTTTGATTCCACCATATCTGAGAGTAGAGAAGAAGATTTTTGAAGTTTTAGTCAATTTGACAGTTTTTAGCCCCGCCCCTCAGGCCCCTGGGGGGTGGGTACCATATAATTTACAATTTTGGTTTACCTTTAGCCATAGAAGCTTCCTGCCAAATTTCATGGAATTTGGTTTAGGGGTTTTGGAGAAGAAGTTGAAAATGTAAATTGTTTACGGACGCACGACGCACGACGGACGACGGACGACGCACGACGGACGACGGACGACGGACGACGCACGACGACGGACAAAAGGGGATAAGAATAGGTCACTTGAGACTTTGTCTCAGGTGACCTAAAAATCTTTAAAGAGTGTTTTTGTGCCAAAATAATTAAGTCCATTAAATGGTAAATTTGCATGATTTTGCCATAACATCAATCACTCCTTGACATCTAATGAATGCATAAACCAAATTAGAAGGGTGATAGATGTATACTTTTGGACTTACCCCCAAAACTTTAAAGTGAGTTTTGGTGCCAAAAAAGTTAAGTCCACAAAATGGTAAAATGCGAAAAAATCACAATTTTTTTCTGCATGATTTTGCCATAACATCACTCCTAGACCTCTAATGAATGTATAAACCAAATTAGACGGGCACGAGGTGTATACTTTTGGACTTACAAGCTTTCCAAAAACTTACCCCAAAAACTTTAAAGTTTTGGGGTGGGACGCGGACGCCGGGGTGACAGCATTAGCTCTCGGTTACTCGTAATCAAGAGGTTGGCCTTGTCATAGAATAGTGTACACCGTGTTATAAGAGCGACGCTGGTGTGAGTACGAGTATTTGGTTTCAGAGCAATCGGATAATTATTGAAGTCTGTATAGCTAGTTAGGACTTTGAATTTTTATTCATAATAAAATAATGAAACTGCACTTTTTACATTGATATGGTAAAGTTATATGAAATACTTGAAGTACAGCGATACCTTAGTTATCAATAACACGAACTAGTAAGTGCCCGAATAAAGCGATTGTAAACATTCGAGAGAGTTTGAAGTACCCGGAACTCATCAATACTTATTTATTCAAGTGTATACAAATTGGGTTCTGGAGACAGAATATTTATTGATGCTATCAGGGAAACTCTATTCTGAAACCAAAATACAGACTACACAATGTACAGCTGTCTACTTCCCATTCCATTTCAGTCGTCTGTGTCAGATCAAAAGAAGTGGGTGTCGTATAAAAATGTGCTAGCATAGCCCACTGGGAAATGCAGAGAAGAACTCTTCCACCAACCACATTTGAATAAATCTAACAGCAGATAGGTATTGGTCTTAATCAACCAGAGATCATGTAGGCCTCCTTAAATCCTAAAACATTAAATTGAATGAATTCAATGATTTCTCCAATGTATCATACTTAAGATATGAAAGTACTAAACAACGAGTTAAAACCATAAGTCTTATATGCCTGCCTTGAACCTGAAACAAGACTGGCTATCATTTGAATATACATGTATGTCTATGCATACTCCTAAAATCGTCCAACATATCGATTTGTAACCGAAAGTTTACCTTTTCGTTTGCGGGCGTTGCAGATTAAAGGATCAGTGCATTGCTTAGAACTCTTGATGTTAATTTTTTAACTGAAACATTAGGTTTGTACAGGAATAATACAGGAATTTTGTCATTATAAAAGAAGTGGCCATATGGAAGGTTTTTTTGCCTTTTTTAAATGCCTTAGCAACTTGCAACACAAAAGAGTACTGTCAACTCTACAGAAGCACGTCTAATAGTGTTTATCATTATACCACATAAAAGCACTAGGGATAGGTTCGTCAACTGAAATCTATATCGCAATGATCCCATATATTGTGATGTATGAAGCATTTCGGGAAAGATTTAGGCATAAAAACAGTGATGCAACGATATCATTGCACAAAAGTCAACATTTACTTTCCTTATTAAGGATAGAACAAAATACAAACAAGTAAAAACAAAAAAAGAACAAATATCAGTCCTCTAGACTTGACTATTGTATATGCAAATCAAGGCCACTCATAGACGCTGTGAGAAATATAATAAATATAAAATGACAGGAAATAGAAACACAGTCTAAGTTGGGAGGGAGGGTGTTTATGTGCAGTCCTGGATGTTTAACTAATGATCATCATGTCATTTTTGAGAATTACAATTGACATTGAAAAGGTTGTTGTTGTGTTAACGCTCTGCTGAAAGATGCAGAATTACTTTTTCAAAGCTCATCGCATTGGCTTACTATGATTAAGTTTCATTTAAGAATTCCATATAATTTATCCTATGTTTTCAAGGTCGTTCATTCAATTTTACTGCTTTTTTATTGTTTTCAAGGTCGTTCATTCAATTTTACTGCTTTTTTATTTCTCCGTATAGTAATTCATCTACATAATGTAGATCATGATTGGATATTTGAACTTTGATGACTTTCGTTAAAAGAAACTTGTCTCGGAAATGTATTGTTTGTAAACGATGAATTGATCTGCATGTACCTTATCCGTTCCGGTAATTTGTTGAATCGCACATTCATGTCACATGTACAATGCAAGCTTTTCACTATCGACTGCTTTAAACCAAGCAACCTCTCTGTTACTATCAGGATCTCCGATGCGGAAACGTCAGGGGTCAACTGGATGCCCTGTTCAGAAATACTTATATAGAAAGCACAATATCATTCAGGTATGTATGACCAGGTAACATAGATGGCAATACTTGGTTTACTCAGTTGTGTGTATGTGCCGAGTGAAACAGTATGAACAGCAACTTATAGGGGCCTTAAAAGGCTGGAGACACAATGGAAACTTCCTGATGCCTCCAGATTTTGATTTTCCCAACGTCTCTAGATTCTGAAATTCATAAAATCTTTAGATTTTGATTTTCCCAACATCTCCAGATTTGGATTTTACCAACGTCTCTACATTCTGATTTTCCTATTGTCTGTTTACATTACGATTGTCCCGACACTTGTAGATTTTGATTTTCCGAACGTCCGTAGATTTTGACTTTCCGAATGTCTCTACTACATTCTGATTTTCTCAACGTCTCTCCATTTAGCAACGTCTCTTGATTTCCACATTCTGCCCTTATTAACTGTACTTTACCTTTATGTGTTACTGAATTCATATTTAAATGCGCTGTTCATTTCTTCTGTACAAAAGTACAGTTTTTGGATTTATATTTACTTTTATATTTGATTGTCGGTATCAAATACAAACTCAGGAACAACAAAATTTATGAGAAAACAAGAGGCCCAAGGGCCTTAACGGTCATCTGACTCTAAATTAAAGACCCTTATACTATTGTAGTATGCGTTCTCTATAGCAGGTATAGTGGCACTGTTGGCCATGATGGCCATCTTGGAATTTGGATCAAACCGAAAAATAACAACACTTGATCAAGACTCAGGATCATTTCTGGTAAGTTAGAGCTGAATCCCACAGGTGGAATTTAAGAAGAAGTTTTAAATAGGTGTTGTTCAGGAAAACCATGATTGCGCAATCACTTTACAAAATGGTCGCTGTGGCTGCCATGTCAAAGTTTTTATGAAGCCGAAAAATAACAACAGTTTGTTGGCTCTCCTTCCTTAACATCCTCACCAATTTCCAGCTCAATCACACCAGTGGAACTGGAGAAGAAGCTTAAAATGTGTTTTTTTAAGATGGTTGCCATGGCGGCCATCTTGTATTTCTGGCCAACCTGAAAAATAACAACACTTCCTCAGGACTATCCCAGCATCATTTCAGGCAAGTTACAGCTGAATCCTACTGGTGGAATTTGAGAAGAAGTTTTAAATAGGTGTTGTTTAGAAGAACCATGTTTGCGCAATCATTTTACAAAATGGCCGCCATGTCGAAGTTTTTACGGGGCCAAAAAAATAACAAGAGGCCCAGGGGCCTTAACGGTCATCTGACTCTAAATTAAAAACCTTATATAATTGAAGTATGTATTCTCTGTAGCAAGTATATAGTGGCGCCGTTTGCCATGGTGGCCATCTTGGATTCCTGACCGACCCAATAAATAACAACACTTGGTAAGGACCATCTCAGGATCATTTCTGGTTAGAGTTACAGCTGAATTCCATTGGGGGAATTTGAGAAGAAGTTTAAAATAGGCATTGTTCAGGAAAACCATGATTGCACAATCATGTTACAAATGGCCACCATGGCTGCCAAGTCAATGATTTTACGAGGCCGAAAAATATTAACACTTTGTTGGCACTCCTTCCTTAAAATCCTCACCAATTTCCAACTCAATGGCACCAGTGGAACTGGAGAAGAAGTTTAAAATGTTTTTTCAAGATGGTTGCCATGGTGGCCATCTTGGATTTCTGGCCGACCCGATAAATAACAACACTTGGTAAGGGCCATCTCAGGATAATTTCTGGTAAGTTAGGGCTGAATCCCACTGATGGAATTTGAGAAGAAGTTTGAAATAGGTGTTGTTCAGGAAAACCATGATTGCGCAATCATGTTACAAAATGGCCCCCATTGCTGCCATTTCAAAGTTTTTACGAGGCCGAAAAAATAACAACACTATGTTGGCTAGCCTTCCTTGACATCCTCACCCATTTCCAGCTCAATGGCACCAATGGAACTGGAGAAGAAGTTTAAAATGTGTTTTTCAAGATGGCGGCCAGGACGGCCATCTTGGATTCAGACCAACCCAAAAAATAACAACACTTGGTCAGGATCATATCAGGATCATTTCAGGCAAGTTTCAGCTTAATAGCACTGGTGGAACTGGAGAAGAAGTTTAAATGTGTTTTTCAAGATGGCGGCTATGGCGGCCATCTTGGATTTCGGACTGACCCAAAAAATAACAACACTTGGTCAGGATCATATCAGGATCATTTCAGGCAAGTTTCAGCTTAATAGCACTGGTGGAACTGGAGAAGAAGTTTAAAATGTGTTTTTCAAGATGGCGGCTATGGCGGCCATCTTGGATTTCGGACCTACCCGAAAAATAACAACACTTGGTCAGGACCATCTCAGGATCATTTCAGGCAAGTTTCAGCTCAATAGCACTGGTGGAACATGAGAAGAAGTTTAAAATGTGTTTTCAAAATGGCGGCTATGGCGGCCATCTTGGATTTCAGACCAACCCAAAAAATAACAACACTTGGTCAGGATCATATCAGGATTATTTCAGGCAAGTTTCAGCTTAATAGCACTGGTGGAACTGGAGAAGAAGTTTAAAATGTGTTTTTCAAGATGGCGGCCACGGCGGCCATCTTGGATTTCGGACCGACCCGAAAAATAACAACACTTGGTCGGCATCATATCAGGATCATTTCAGGCAAGTTTCAGCTTAATAGCACTGGTGGAACTGGAGAAGAAGTTTAAAATGTGTTTTTCAAGATGGCGGCTATGGCGGCCATCTTGGATTTCGGACTGACCCAAAAAATAACAACACTTGGTCAGGATCATATCAGGATCATTTCAGGCAAGTTTCAGCTTAATAGCACTGGTGGAACTGGAGAAGAAGTTTAAAATGTGTTTTTCAAGATGGCGGCTATGGCGGCCATCTTGGATTTCGGACCTACCCGAAAAATAACAACACTTGGTCAGGACCATCTCAGGATCATTTCAGGCAAGTTTCAGCTCAATAGCACTGGTGGAACATGAGAAGAAGTTTAAAATGTGTTTTCAAAATGGCGGCTATGGCGGCCATCTTGGATTTCAGACCAACCCAAAAAATAACAACACTTGGTCAGGATCATATCAGGATCATTTCAGGCAAGTTTCAGCTTCATAGCACTGGTGGAACTGGAGAAGAAGTTTAAAATGTGTTTTTCAAGATGGCGGCCACGGCGGCCATCTTGGATTTCGGACCGACCCGAAAAATAACAACACTTGGTCGGCATCATATCAGGATCATTTCAGGCAAGTTTCAGCTTAATAGCACTGGTGGAACTGGAGAAGAAGTTTAAAATGTGTTTTTCAAGATGGCGGCTATGGCGGCCATCTTGGATTTCGGACCTACCCGAAAAATAACAACACTTGATCTGGACCATCTCAGGATCATTTCAGGCAAGTTTCAGCTCAATAGCACTGGTGGAACATGAGAAGAAGTTTAAAATGTGTTTTCAAAATGGCGGCTATGGCGGCCATCTTGGATTTCGGACCTACCCGAAAAATAACAACACTTGGTCAGGACCATCTCAGGATCATTTCAGGCAAGTTTCAGCTCAATCCCACAGGTGGAACTTGAGAAGAAGTTTGAAATGTGAAAAGTTTACGCACGACGCACGGCGCACGGCGGACGGCAGACGGCGGACGGCGCACGACGACGGACGAAGCATGATGACTATAGGTCATCCTGACCCTTCGGGTCTGATGACCTAACAACACATTGTTGGCTCTCCTTCCTTAACATCCTCACCAATTTTCCAGCTCAATGGCACCAGTGGAACTAGAGAAGAAGTTTAAAATGTGTTTTTCAAGATGGTTGCCATGGCGGCCATCTTGGATTTCTGACCGGCCTGAAAAATAACAACACTTCCTCAGGACCATCCCAGGATCATTTCAGGCAAGTTTCAGCTCAATCTCACCAGTGGAACTTGAGAAGAAGTTTAAAATGTGTTTTCAAAATGGCGGCTGTGGCGGCCATCTTGGATTTCAGACTGACCCGAAAAATAACAACACTTGGTCAGGACCATCTCAGGATCATTTCTGGTAAGTAAGAGCTGAATCCCACTGGTGGAATTTGAGAAGAAGTTTTAAATAGGTGTTGTTTAGAAGAACCATGATTGCGCAATCATTTTACAAAATGGCCGCCATGGCTGCCATGTCAAAGTTTTTACGGGGCCAAAAAATAACAACACTTTGTTGGCTTTCCTTCCTTAACATCCTCACCAATTTCCAGCTCAATGGCACCAGTGGAACTGGAGAAGAAGTTTAAAATATATTTTTCAAGATGGTTGCCATGGCGGCCATCTTGGATTTCTGACCGACCTGAAAAATAACAACACTTCCTCAGGACCATCCCAGGATCATTTCAGGCAAGTTTCAGCTCAATCTCACCAGTGGAACTTGAGAAGAAGTTTCAAATGTGTTTTCAAAATGGCGGCTGTGGCGGCCGTCTTGGATTTCAGACTGACCCGAAAAATAACAACACTTGGTCAGGACCATCCCAGCATCATTTCAGGCAAGTTTCAGCTAAATCCCACTGATGGAACTTGAGAAGAAGTTTGAAATGTGAAAAGTTTACGCACGGCGCATGACGACGGACGAAGCATGATGACTATAGGTCATCCTGACTCTTCGGGTCAGATGACCTAACAAGAGATCCCAGAGGGATCTTGGCGCCCACCATTGAATGATCTTCATAGGTTCCATGTCAGATTGATCTTTTCTCTACTTTTCCCTTCATTTTACTAATCTGTGCAAATTGAGACATCCCTCCAGTACTTTTCAAACAAGGGAATCCTAGCTATATAAGAAATTTGAGATTTAACGATAATGGCTGTTTGTTTGCCAGGTTGTTTTCAGGACAGACTGGTCCAAAAATGCAATACAAGGGACCAAGGGGAACCTACTTATGAAATTTGAGAAAGATCCATTCAGTACTTTGAGAAATAGAGATAACAAACTTCAATTGTCAAAATCCAAGATGGCGGTCTGTCGGCCATATTGTTTTCCAATTGATCTCAAAATGCAATAAGCATAACGAGGCACCAAGGGGAACCTCCATATGAAATTTGAGAAAGATCCCTTAAGTACTTTCTCAGAAATAGCGATAACAAACTTCAATTGTCAAAATCCAAGATGGCTGCCTGTCGGCCATGTTATTTTCAGATTGGTCTCAAAATGCAATATGCATAACTAGGCACCAAGGGAAACTTACATATGAAATTTGAGAAAGATCCCTTCAGTACTTTCTCAGAAATAGTGATAACAAACTTCAATTGTCAAAATCCAAGATGGCTGCCTGTCGGCCATGTTGTTTTCGGATTGGTCTCAAAACGCAATATGCATAACTAGCCACCAAGTGGAACCTTCATATGAAATTTGAGAAAGATCCCTTAAATACTTTCTCAGAAATAGTGATAACAAACTTCAATTGTCAAAATCCAAGATGGCTGCCTGTCGGCCATGTTGTTTTCTAGATTGGTCTCAAAACGCAATATGCATAACTAGGCACCAATGGGAAACCTACATATGAAATTTCAGAAGATCCATTCAGTACATTTCTCAGAAATAGTGATAACAAACTTCAATTGTCAAAATCCAAGATGGCTGCCTGTCGGCCATGTTGTTTTCCGATTGGTCTCAAATCGCAATATGCATAACTGGGCACCAAGGGGAACCTACATATGAAATTTGAGAAAGATCCCTTAAGTACTTTCTCAGAAATAGCGATAACAAACTTCAATTGTCAAAATCCAAGATGGCTGCCTGTCGGCCATGTTGTTTTCAAATTGGTCTCAAAACGCAATATGCATAACTAGGCACCAAGGGAAACTTACATATGAAATATGAGAAAGATCCATTCAGTACTTTCTCAGAAATAGTGATAACAAACTTCAATTGTCAAAATCCAAGATGGCTGCCTGTCGGCCATGTTGTTTTCTGATTGGTCTCAAAACGCAATATGCATAACTAGGCACCAAGGGAAACCTACATATGAAATTTCAGAAAGATCCATTCAGTACTTTCTCAGAAATAGTGATAACAAACTTAAATTGCCAAAATCCAAGATGGCTGCCTGTCGGCCATGTTGTTTTCCGATTGGTCTCAAAACACAATATGCATAACTAGGCACCAAGGGAAACCTACATATGAAATTTCAGAAAGATCCATTCAGTACATTCTCAGAAATAGCGATAACAAACTTCAATTGTCAAAATCCAAGATGGCTGCCTGTCGGCCATGTTGTTTTCGAATTGGTCTCAAAACGCAATATGCATAACTAGGCACCAAGGGAAACCTACATATGAAATTTCAGAAAGATCCATTCAGTACTTTCTCAGAAATAGTGATAACAAACTTCAATTGTCAAAATCCAAGATGGCTGCCTGTCGGCCATGTTGTTTTCCGATTGGTCTCAAAACGCAATATGCATAACTAGGCACCACGGGGAACCTACATATGAAATATGAGAAAGATCCCTTCAGTACTTTCTAAGAAATAGCGATAACAAGAATTGTTTACGGACGGAGGGACGGACGGACGGAGGGACGGACGGACGGACGGAGGGACGGACGGACGACGGACCACGGACGCAGGGCGATTTGAATAGCCCACCATCTGATGATGGTGGGCTAAAAATATATACGACGCAGTTGCCATAATCAGTCGATGGTATATGCACACACAAATATGTGCAAGTTTCGCTGCCTTTGTAAATTTTGTTAGCAACTATTGTGCCTTTAATTTAGCTTGTTTGTATTGGGTTTTAATTACCGGACAATAATCATGTAGTTAGTCAAAACAAGAGGCCCAAGGGCCTTAACGGTCATCTGACTCTAAATTAAAGAACATTATACTATTGTAGTATGTATTCTCTGTAGCAGGTATAGTGGCACTGTTGGCCATGATGGCCATTTTGGAATTTGGATAAACACGAAAAATAGCACTTGATCAAGACTATCTCAGGATCATTTCTGGTAAGTAAGAACTGAATCCCACTGGTGAAATTTGAAAAAAAGTTTGAAATAGGTGTTGTTCAGGAAAACCATGATTGTGCAATCATGTTACAAAATGGCTGCCGTGGTAGAGGCAAAAAAATAACAACACTTTGTTGGCTCTGCTTCCTTAACATCCTCACCAATTTCAAGCTCAATCGCACCAGTGGAACTGGAGAAGAAGTTTAAAATGTGTTTTTCAAGATGGTTGCCATGGCGGCCATCTTGGATTTCTGACTGACCCATAAATAACAACACTTGGCCAGGATCATCTAAAGATCATTTCTGGTATGTTAGAGCTGAATCCCCCTGTTGGAATTTGAGAAGAAGTTTCAAATAGTTCAGGAAAACCATGATTGCGCAATCATGTTACAAAATGGCCACCTTAGCTGCCATGTCAAAGTTTTAACGATGCCGAAAAATAACAACACTTTGTTGACTATCTTTCCTTAACATCCTCACCAGTTTCCAGCTCAATTGCACCATTGGAACTGGAGAAAAAGTTTAAAATGTGTTTTTCAAGATGGTTGCCATGGCGGCCATCTTGGATTACTGACTGACCTGAAAAATAACAACACTTGGTCAGGACCATCTCAGGATCATTTTTGGTAAGTAAGAACTGAATCCCATCGGCGGAATTTGAGAAGAAGTTTCAAATAGGTGTTGTTCAGAAGAACCATGATTGCGCAATCATGTTACAAAATGGCCGACGTGGCTGCCATGTCAAAGTTTTTACAAAGCCAAAAAATAACAACACTTTGGTGACTATCTTTCCTTAACATCCTCACCAGTTTCCAGCTCAATTGCACCATTGGAACTGGAGAAAAAGTTTAAAAGGTGTTTTTCAAGATGGTTGCCATGGCGGCCATCTTGGATTACTGACTGACCTGAAAAATAACAACTCTTGGTCAGGACCATCTCAGGATCATTTTTGGTAAGTAAGAACTGAATCCCATCGGCGGAATTTGAGAAGAAGTTTCAAATAGGTGTAGTTCAGAAGAACCATGATTGCACAATCATGTTACAAAATGGCCGACGTGGCTGCCATGTCAAAGTTTTTACAAAGCCAAAAAATAACAACACTTTGTTGACTCTCCCTCCTTAACATCCTCACCAACTTCCAGCTCAATCGCACCAGTGGAACTGGAGAAGAAGTTTAAAATGTGTTTTTCAAGATGGTTGCCATGGCGGCCATCTTGGATTTCTGACTGACCTGAAAAATAACAACAATTGGTCAGGACCATCTCAGGATCATTTTTGGTAAGTAAGAACTGAATCCCACTGGTTGAATTTGAGAAGAAGTTTCAAATAGGTGTTGTTCAGAAGAACCGTGATTGCGCAATCATGTTACAAAATGGCCGACGTGGCTGCCATGTCAAAGTTTTTACGAAGCCGAAAAATAACAACACTTTGTTGGCCCTCCTTCCTTAACATCCCCACCAATTCCCAACTCAATGGCACCAGTGGAACTGGAGAAGTTTAAAATGTGTTTTTCAAGATGGTTGCCATGGCGGCCATCTTGAATATCTGACCGACCTGAAAAATAACAACACTTGGTCAGGATCATTTCAGGCAAGTTTCAGCTCAATAGCACTGGTGGAACTCGAGAAGAAGTTTCAAATGTGTTTTCAAAATGGCGGCTGTGGCGGCCATCTTGGATTTCAGACTGACCCGAAAAATAACAACACTTGGTCGGGACCATCCCAGCATCATTTCAGGCAAGTTTCAGTTCAATCCCACTGGTGGAACTTGAGAAGAAGTTTGAAATGTGAAAAGTTTACGCACGGCGGACGGCGAACGGCGCACGGCGGACGGCGCACGACGACGGACGAAACATGATGACTATAGGTCATCCTGACCCTTCGGGTCAGATGACCTAAAAAGCAGCAATTCAAAACATTTTTGTTGAACATTTTATTTTGAAATATTTGCACTTTGTTGAAATTTCCAATTCAATATTTTCCATGATGGTTTACAAAGAGAAGAACTTTTAAACAAATTGACAGAGCACTTCAGATAATAACATACAGTAGAAACCTGAAATTTGATGGGTACACTTTTTACAAATAAATAATGAATGGCAGATCATTTACCTTTTGATTCAACAAATATTTCACCCATCAAATCTCCAAATTACCAACTGTAGCAGGAGAATTTACACAAACCAGCTCCTGCACTGGTGTAAGTCACGTGTTTGTACTCTCTGAACCGAGGTTTTTTTAAGACCTATAATATAAATAAGCGTATCAGAACTAAAATCCTGAATCCACGCTGGATAAAGACCAACTGCTTTCTTACAATTAGTCCCTTTACAATACGACAAGGAAGATATTCGCTCCCCTAAAGGTTGATAATAATGATTAGTCTCTTTCCAAAGTCCATAGAACGGTGACCGCTGACCAGCCTAACTGACCAGAGATCTAGGGTTGTCTACTCGAGGGACTACGCGGTGGTATTCTGGTTGTTGATAAGATCGAGTTGTGATAGACTGGCCTGTACGCCTTTAAGGTTCTCCTTCCACTGTATCAGGTGTTGTTTCAACATCTGCCACTGTTGACGACCAAATGTCCGGTGGGTGGTCGAGCTGATCAGAACTTTCTTTTGCATCTGATCAACTTTGGCTCTCACAGCCTTCGTTCTCAGTACTGCAAAATATATCAAAAAGACAATGAAGCATAAATAATTGCTGGTTGAACAAGATAAGGTGAAAGGATGGATATGATATACAGTAAAGTTTACACATTTGGTAGTAATACATATGCTTCTGAACATCATATAGACAATACCAACAAATTCCATTATTTATTTAAGATATCTCATACAAGGCCCAATTCAAAAACATCAGAAAATCTCAGGAGGCATTCAAAATACAGCACAAGTAATAAATATCACCTGTTGACCTTTGGCACTTTGAACTTTAGGATATGGAATCACATGAAATCTAAATTCTGCTACCTTTGTTACACCCAATCACTTTTTATTGTATTTGACCTACAATATTATCCCAGAAACAGGTGCCTCAATGACTCCTATCTTAAGTTTATATTTAAACAAATGTTACTGTATTAATTCTTACAATACATAATTCAATAATAATGTTAAATGTACTGCCCATTTTAGCAACATTAGCACCTTTCACAGTGGAAGCATTCCGCTAAATTATGACAGCATTAATTGAAGTTTTTGTCTAGTTTGAGTTTTCTACAAAATGTATTGTGGGTTGGCCATGCACGTCCCATTCATCATTGAACTAATCTGTGCAAATATGGTTATGTACTAAATAATGAGTGTTTAATAGTTCATAATGAATGACTGCTTACCATCGATGATGAACGGTTCAATCTCCTCGGGACCGATCAGCATTTCTTCCTCCAAAATGCTGTACTCAATCTCAGTCCTATTCTCGGCCATCTGCATAAATGTCAGTAAACGCATCTTCCTCATGTTCTGGTCATGAGAGAGGCCTGTTAAAAAGATATGTATATGAAATATGAAAACACATTGTGCCATATTTTGCTTTGAAACAAACATGAAACCAATTTTATGATGGGTATCTGAGAGCCAAAATGGGATCCACTGGTAGACAGTGCCGGACACCTTGGATACTCTCACATTTATCTAGCACCATTCTAACTGTATTAGTTTGTCACGTCCTACAGAATACCCAGCTCTGTATGATGTCACATGATGCTATCAACAATCATTATTAATTTATATCCCATAGTGTTAATGGCAAATTATTAGGGCTGAGGCTCTCCGGTAATACCTAATTTTACTCTCATGCTTGCAAAGTAAAAATCATTTGATAGTATGTTTTTACTTTGTCTTCAGATTTTTTTATTTAACTGATGAAATTGATAAATTTCAAAAAGTCAGCTGATAGTCTTCAATGCCATAGAATGTCAGATAAAAATTACATCACAGGAATATAGACAAATGTTGACACACTAATGCTATTATATATATCAACTTTCCTATATTTAACAGCTATGCCAATTCCAAGACATGTAATATAATGTGATTTGCAAAGCAATCTTGTAGGTCCTCAATTCCTACCAATTAAATACAAATACACGAAGAAGTTTATTAAACTACACTCTGAATTATATACCTTCCCCATATTATTTTCTCTAATGTCTAATTTCATCATACTGTCTTTAAACTTTTTTTCATGCTTGTTTTCTAACATAGACGATATATTCTGTATCTGAGAGCCAAAATGGGATCCACTGGTAGACAGTGCCGGACACCTTGGATACTCTCACATTTATCTAGCACCATTCTAACTGTATTAGTTTGTCACGTCCTACAGAACACACAACTCTGTATGAAATAACATGATGCTAATGGTTTTGCTCTTGATACAGCAGTTATCTTTCTTCATTAAAGATCCTTAACTTCACATTTATACTATACAATTTATCATTGTAGAACTTTATAACTGACAAAAGATGGCAAACGTTCTTGAGATGGGAATGGCAACATTTCTAGTACACAACAGTGCAAAAAATAAAGAAATGCATGTTTTTGTGGGTAAAAATAACAGAATTGTGTCAACAAAGGGCGATAACTCTTCAGTGCCAAGGAGCATTGTTTCCAGTACATGATAATCCTCCACTAAGAGATGTGATGTAAAATTCAACTGACTTGGGACCTGACAAAACAATGGTTTAGACAAGGAGAAAGCTACTAATTTAGGCAACAGAACATTGAATTTCAGCCTCTTGGTACTGGGGCCGAAAATGGGTACAGATCATTTCAGCATATAATTTACTTTAAGACTACGATATTATATGAAAGCAGATTTAGGAGTGTATTTTTCACTTAAACTTTCCATTCTGTAGGCAAGATACTTATCCATAAACAAATCGATTGAGACTTACCTAAACATAGATTACCATATTAAATCATGTATGATCTCTCTATAAAATGTTGTTTTTTTTTTCATTTGCAACAAGAAAGGGTACTTAGTAACTCTGTGTGATTCTTAAAGCTCCTCTGTTGTCTTTATATATCTGAGAGCCAAAATGGGATCCACTGGTAGACAGTGCCGGACACCTTGGATACTCTCACATTTATCTAGCACCATTCTAACTGTATTAGTTTGTCACGTCCTACAGAATATACAGCTCTGTATGATGTCACATGATGCTGAAATTTCAACGCCTTATTCCCAGTAACATTTATCATGATCAAGCTTCGTCCTTTCTGCATATTTATTTTATTCAAAATTTAAGCCCCATTCCCATGAGCGTTTGTTGTCAATTTTTTCCCAATGATGTCATCAAAATCATCAAAAATCTTTAAATCTGGAATTTCATGAGGACATGTAATCTAACAACCTATGGTCTCCTTTCCCCAACTAATTTTACACTTTTTCTGTACAAAAAATACTTAGATTTCCCTAAATGGTCGAAAAAAATACTCAGGAATGCTAATTATTGCAATACAAAATGAAACGTATTGCAAAACATTACACAATACCCCTGAAACATATTCAAAATATGTTGGTCTTGATAATTAAGTCGTATTCGAAAATGGACCATAGATACCTGGCAGAGTTATAAATTTTGCAAAAATAAGACAGTCTTGATATTAATTGGTCTTGGTATATATACAAGTATGCATATAAATTGAACAAGTAACTATGAAAACAATGGAATCTTCTTGATATAACTTACATAAAGATTTGACAAAGTCAGTATTGTTCTTGTAGAACTGCTGGTACTGTGATATCTTTCCGGAAACAAATATCGTCAAAAGCTGTGAAAATACAAAATATAGACCATTAAAATATCTTTCTTTTTGAAATAAACATACTTTTAAAATGTTATTTGTTCATATGTTCAATCTGTAGCCTGTAGGGATATTTTGATATTTTTAGATTTTGACAAACTGAGGCAATTATAATCTTATAATAAAACTATTCCCACATGTTTTGCATCTCCTGGAAAGCCTACGTCTTTTATTTGATCTAAGATGTATTCTACTGAATGATCCAACGATTGGAATACTCAATATTCTTGTAAAGAGAGACAAACTTACATCATGTATAAGCTCCCCTTCAAGAAACTTCACTGGTTTAAGAGTGAGAAGATGGTCCATGAGGAAGGTATTCGGATCTCCTAAGTGTGTTACTATACACCTATAACATGAGATTGTAGATTTTTATAAGTAAGAATGGTAAGATGAAATACCCAAGAGCTATTCCAGAATTATGAAAATGTCTCCCACGTGAAAATTCTGGAACAGCCTTTTATACAAAAGAGAATCCTCACATCTTTGGTAACAAAAAGTCACTGTATATATATTTTATAATACTACATACAAATATTCACTTGCTCAAACGACCAGGAATACTGGTAGGCAATATTACACATACTGGTAGATAATAAAATTTAAAGCATTCCACCAACAAAGTAAGAAACTGCAATTACCATTATCATATTGCATTCAAAATGTTTGAGAGCCAAAATGGGATCCACTGGTAGACAGTGCCGGACACCTTGGATACTCTCACATTTATCTAGCACCATTCTAACTGTATTAGTTTGTCACGTCCTACAGAACACACAGCTCTGTATGATGTCACATGATGCTGCATATGAAATCAATCCCACTGGTAAAATAACTATAAACAGTAATTTTTACAAATCTTATTGTTAACTATACCAACATACTTTACATGTTTAATGCCGATTTCATCTTAAAACAACAACAAATCACTGTTGATCTCTCTTCATTAAACCCAAAAGAAGAGGAATCCAGTTTATTTTTGCTCTAACATTTTACTAAAACTGAATTGCCCTGCAATGACTTTGTTATCCAGATTTAATTTGTTGAAAATGTAACTACAGCACAAAGATCAGTATAGCACAGCTACCTGTGGGCATCGTCCCGAGCTTGAGAGGCATTGTCCTCCGTGTAAGATCCGAGTAGATCTATCATTACTTTCGTAGCATTTTCACTGCAATACAAAAAGTATATACAATCATTCATTATCTGAGGAAGCTCACTTAATACACGTTTGCTATTATCTGACGACACATTTATTCTTATACTATATAGCTACATAATGTTTATAAGATCCATGATATAACAAGCGTAAGCAATACAGGTGAGGGAGGTCAGTATTTGCTTTTAGTGTCACTGGATCATTTAGCACCCAACATCAGAAGAGTTGGACACCTTGGTTACCAGTTCTTTTTTATTGCATCACTGATTTTTCTCAAAAGCCAATAATTTTGCCAACGAGAAATTTTCATGATGCTCTGTTTGTTAATAGGCAGCTTAAGTTTAATGTTTAATACTGGATTTTATGTAACATTTCAGACTACATAGTGATACCATCATCATTGATATTCACACTAATTCAAATAAACAATCAAAGGTAGTATCAGTAGGGATCATGCAAGATTATCCCTTGAAAATTTCCCTTGCATTGACCACTGAAGGAGTAAAATCTGAAGTTCCTAAATCGGTGCAGAAATACAGCAATAACACATACACTTTACTAAGAAAAATATGTATTTTGAAGACAAGCCGATGATATCTTATAGAGTTAGTTCGAGAAATCTTAAGGGCTATTCCAGTAAAACATCTATCCCACCCCAGGACTCCATGTTTTGTTAAGGGGTACCACCTATAGAATTTATTTAATGAAGAACATAGAGCTTTTAGGAAGGAAATCCAACCACGGATAGAAGTAATTTATTTTGTGAGTCCTGGGGTCAGGTAGATATTTTAATGGAATTTCCCTAAGATAATGCGGACAGCTATTGATATGAAACGAGGTGCAAGTAAAATCCACATGTTCAACAGTTGAATGCTGATAATGAGGAAATCACCATGTTACTGGATTATTTAGTGTCCAACATTGATATAGAGCCTGACACCTTGGTTACCAGTTTCTTATAATTTTGCACCACTGATTTTTCTTAAAAGCTGAACATAATGCTATCAAGAAATTTTCGTGATGCTGCATGATAAGAATGAGAGATTATAAATGTGTTACCTCACCTTTTCCTATCTTTCAAGTGAAAGATAATTGTCCAATGCTCACCTTAATTTGGAGTCTATAAGAGCATCATGTAAATTCCTTAGCAGATTCTGTAATTTTTTTGTGCTGATGTCCCACATAGATGTCCATTTCTTCACCTGAAATATATTCACAACATTATTATTAATCAACAACCATTCATTCCTTCAACTTAAAAACAATCTTTGAAATTGTTCAATCAAATGTTAATCTTTATTTTTAGAAACTTATAAATTGTAATTCACATTATTGTATTTCCTATTCTAAGGTATTTCATATATCTACAACATTTACCATTCTAATTCCTATCCTAGGGTATTTCATATATCTACAATATTTACCGTTCTAATTCCTATCCTCAGGTATATCATATATAATTCTACAATATTAACTTTTCTAATTCCTATTCTCAGGTATTTCATTTGTCTACAATATTTACCGTTCTAATTCCTATTCTAAGGTATTTCATATATCTACAGTGATTTTTCAGCCTATTTTGGGAAAAAAGAACTTTCCTGGAAATTGGGAAAATCTAACGCGGAAAATGATATGGTTTTATTTTTTCTATTTTGTTGTGACAGTGTTCACAAGGGTATTTGTCTGTCTTTTTTGTTTTTGAACAAGAGGATCAGAGATCCGAGGTCCTCTGCGGACAAGTGTTCTGGTCCCTCAAAATTAATTCTCATCAAAAGGCGTCGATCTGATTTTGGTTTTCTTTTAAGTAGACCTATCTTGACTTGACAGTCGGTGTCCGGCTCGGCGACTGAAGGTGGCGGAGATACCGACGTAGCAGGCTTTGTCCCGACAATCGGAAGTGGACTGGCATGTATTATGGGTTCTGATAATGCCGTCTGTGTTGGTGTTTTTGGGTTTAAATAGTTCAGTCAGGGTTTTGGAGCCCTTGCTGTCGGATAATTGTATTTTCTTTGCATAGTACTTGCCATTATGTGAGGCCGCCATTTTATGGCGATTCGTGATCACCCAAGCGTTTGCACATTACTTGTATACTAATGGCAAAAACAGCGACCGGGTCAAAATATCCGGAATTGAAATCGGTAATTATTTGGGAATTTCGACGGGACAATTGGGATTTTTTTTAATGAAATCTCATTGGGAATGGGATCGGTACCCGATCCTATTTATATAGGCTGAAAAATCACTGATCTACAATATTAACTTTTCTAATTCCTATCCTAAGGTATTTCATATATCTACAATATTTACCGTTCTAATTCCTATCCTAAGGTATTTCATATATCTACAACATTTACCATTCTAATTCCTATCCTAAGGTATTTCATATATCTACAATATTTACCGTTCTAATTCCTATCCTAAGTATTTCATATATCTACAACATTTACTTTTCTAATTCCTATTCTCAGGTATTTCATTTGTCTACAATATTTACCGTTCTAATTCCTATTCTAAGGTATTTCATATATCTACAGTGATTTTTCAGCCTATTTTGGGAAAAAAGAACTTTCCTGGAAATTGGGAAAATCTAACGCGGAAAATGATATTTTTGGGGAAAATTGTAAATTTGAATTACAAATAAATTATTATATACATTAAAACAATAAACAAACAATTAAATGGAGATCACTTTGTTTTATTTTTTCTATTTTGTTGTGACAGTGTTCACAAGGGTATTTGTCTGTCTTTTTTGTTTTTGAACAAGAGGATCAGAGATCCGAGGTCCTCTGCGGACAAGTGTTCTGGTCCCTCAAAATTAATTCTCATCAAAAGGCGTCGATCTGATTTTGGTTTTCCTTTAAGTAGACCTATCTTGACTTGACAGTCGGTGTCCGGCTCGGCGACTGAAGGTGGCGGAGATACCGACGTAGCAGGCTTTGTCCCGACAATCGGAAGTGGACTGGCATGTATTATGGGTTCTGATAATGCCGTCTGTGTTGGTGTTTTTGGGTTTAAATAGTTCAGTCAGGGTTTTGGAGCCCTTGCTGTCGGATAATCGTATTTTCTTTGCGTAGTACTTGCCATTATGTGAGGCCGCCATTTTATGGCGATTCGTGATCACCCAAGCGTTTGCACATTACTTGTATACTAATGGCAAAAACAGCGACCGGGTCAAAATATCCGGAATTGAAATCGGTAATTATTTGGGAATTTCGACGGGACAATTGGGATTTTTTTTAATGAAATCTCATTGGGAATGGGATCGGTACCCGATCCTATTTATATAGGCTGAAAAATCACTGATCTACAATATTAACTTTTCTAATTCCTATCCTAAGGTATTTCATATATCTACAATATTTACCGTTCTAATTCCTATCCTAAGGTATTTCATATATCTACAACATTTACCGTTCTAATTCCTATCCTAAGGTATTTCATATATCTACAATATTTACCGTTCTAATTCCTATCCTAAGTATTTCATATATCTACAACATTTACTTTTCTAATTCCTATTCTCAGGTATTTCATTTGTCTACAATATTTACCGTTCTAATTCCTATTCTAAGGTATTTCATATATCTACAGTGATTTTTCAGCCTATTTTGGGAAAAAAGAACTTTCCTGGAAATTGGGAAAATCTAACGCGGAAAATGATATTTTTGGGGAAAATTGTAAATTTGAATTACAAATAAATTATTATATACATTAAAACAATAAACAAACAATTAAATGGAGATCACTTTGTTTTATTTTTTCTATTTTGTTGTGACAGTGTTCACAAGGGTATTTGTCTGTCTTTTTTGTTTTTGAACAAGAGGATCAGAGATCCGAGGTCCTCTGCGGACAAGTGTTCTGGTCCCTCAAAATTAATTCTCATCAAAAGGCGTCGATCTGATTTTGGTTTTCCTTTAAGTAGACCTATCTTGACTTGACAGTCGGTGTCCGGCTCGGCGACTGAAGGTGGCGGAGATACCGACGTAGCAGGCTTTGTCCCGACAATCGGAAGTGGACTGGCATGTATTATGGGTTCTGATAATGCCGTCTGTGTTGGTGTTTTTGGGTTTAAATAGTTCAGTCAGGGTTTTGGAGCCCTTGCTGTCGGATAATCGTATTTTCTTTGCGTAGTACTTGCCATTATGTGAGGCCGCCATTTTATGGCGATTCGTGATCACCCAAGCGTTTGCACATTACTTGTATACTAATGGCAAAAACAGCGACCGGGTCAAAATATCCGGAATTGAAATCGGTAATTATTTGGGAATTTCGACGGGACAATTGGGATTTTTTTTAATGAAATCTCATTGGGAATGGGATCGGTACCCGATCCTATTTATATAGGCTGAAAAATCACTGATCTACAATATTAACTTTTCTAATTCCTATCCTAAGGTATTTCATATATCTACAATATTTACCGTTCTAATTCCTATCCTAAGGTATTTCATATATCTACAACATTTACCGTTCTAATTCCTATCCTAAGGTATTTCATATATCTACAATATTTACCGTTCTAATTCCTATCCTAAGTATTTCATATATCTACAACATTTACCGTTCTAATCCACACTATTGTATTTCCTATCCTCAGGTATATCATATATCTACAATATTAACTTTTCTAATTCCTATTCTCAGGTATTTCATTTGTCTACAATTTTACCACTATATTTCCTATCCTGAAATATTTTATATTGCTGTTCACAATTTAAAACAGGTACAGGAGTTGACCAGTCGCTTTACCTTGTCTAAGTCTGTGTCCACCATTTGTATGAGGTCTGACTGATGAGCTAATTTTACCATGGCAACGTAAACATCAGCACGAAGTACAGATTTTTCATCAATACCGTAAAACAGATTGGACAACCTGAAACATAGAAATGTCCCTGCTTTGATAGAGCTAAACATATTGTGTTTATGATGATGACCTAAAAACATTATACAAAATAAATACATTTTTCCTG
Source organism: Pecten maximus (assembly GCF_902652985.1). Taxonomy (NCBI): domain Eukaryota; kingdom Metazoa; phylum Mollusca; class Bivalvia; order Pectinida; family Pectinidae; genus Pecten; species Pecten maximus. The sequence goes on along the minus strand of NC_047024.1, from coordinate 33,917,846 downwards.
TTACAATTTTATCGATGCCAGAAAAGTCCGACTGTTAATGCTATTTTAGTAAAAAAAAAATCTTCCACAAACCTTAATCACAGCTGGTTTGCGAGGTATTATATAAAATCTGTCCATAAAAATTGTGTATGTCTTTATTTAGCGTTGGTCTGTGTGATTAAACAAGTCTCGTTACACAATGCTTGCATGCTTACACTTTAATTCTGTTCTGTGATCTTTTGTCTGTTTTCTGCTGTTTTCCAACTTTCTCACAGAACATAGTGACTGGTTCAGCCATCTCATCCTGAGGCAAGGCTAGGATTAGTGATATGATGCTGTTGAAGATCATCTCGAGATCTGTTTATACCAAAATACAAAACAAAAAGAATTAAATATGAAATACACAAATATTCCAATTTTCACGAAACAGACTGAAGAATTTATTTTAATGTGTACCATATGCAAGTCAATAAGAATAATTTTATAAAGATATATATAGATGTACATAAATATATCTTTTATGAATAATATTAGCTTATCCTTTTTTGTAAAAGTTCATAAGTCATTAATGAATAAAAGTTTGAATATAAAGTTCTGCAAATTGAATAGGCTTAAGTAAGACCAAACCAAAATTAATTTTTTGGTTTTAAGGCCAATATTTTTCATAAGAGATGTGACAGGGAGGTGTTTTTTTCAATAAAAATTGTTATTCTCACACAAGAGCTTATATTAGTATGCTGTATGTTATAAAATTTACATATATATCTTATATAAAAATCAAAGGAGTTTTACTTTTGTTTTGGTGTCTTCTGTCTACATGAGACAGAGTGTTGTTCTCTGTACAGTTTTCTAATAAGAACACAAGGTAAATCAGTCGTAATCATTTCACCACTTGCCTGTTTTTCTTTTATTCAAACGTTTTTGTGACTTAGGTGACTTTACCAGTTTATAAGGTCGCAGCTGATGCATTCCCATTTTTGTTTATTTTTATGATAAAATCGGCAATGTGACAAGTCACATCCATAAAGAGATGTGCACTGGCCATAGCTAAATAAATTAATGGCATATCAGGGCTTTGAGTATTCATTTTGTTTTTGACTCTCCAAAATAAGATTGGGATTTAAAAGAATATGTCTATTTAACATATCTTTTGGCTATCAGATCCCAAGGAAAAGACTATTTGAATTCTGTGTCCAGGTAAACTGAAGCTCTGAGAAACTATTGAGTATTTGCATTGCTTTAAACACTTTATATATTCTTATATTATGTCCAGTAAAAGTTGCCATTGAGCTTGATTTGTAGATGCTGTATCATAGATATAATAGTTGCTATTAATATGTTCACTGATAATATTATAGTGCAATTTATGAAATTAATAATTGAAATGTTTTAACTTATAATACTTGACAATGCAATATGATCTTGATGTGAATGTTTATCATATTTATAACAGTAAAAGATGCTATTTGAGTTTGTTTTATTCAATGTTATATTAAAGAACAGCGAGTTGGAATTGAGATTGAAATGGTTTTGTGAAAATAAATTGATGATTGTTTAAATGAGGAATGTATGTTTGTAGTTTTTTAAAGTAATGGTATAAGCTGTTATTTTGTTTTAATTTACACGATATTTATGACATAGAGTGAGCAAATGATTAAAATGCATATTTATTTAGAACTAAATCAAACAACATAATTAAATCTCTATTCTTAATGTCATAATTGATGATGTTTCTTGAAACCTCGCCCGCGAGGCTGCATGACATCCACAAAAGTACATGTTCAGAAAAAATTGTCAAAAATTTTTCCTCCACCCATCATTTTGAAATTGTGGTGATCCCTGCATATATCTACAATATTAACTTTTCTAATTCCTATTCTCAGGTATTTCATTTGTCTACAATTTTACCACTATATTTCCTATCCTGAAATATTTTATATTGCTGTTCACAATTTAAAACAGGTACAGGAGTTGACCAGTCGCTTTACCTTGTCTAAGTCTGTGTCCACCATTTGTATGAGGTCTGACTGATGAGCTAATTTTACCATGGCAACGTAAACATCAGCACGAAGTACAGATTTTTCATCAATACCGTAAAACAGATTGGACAACCTGAAACATAGAAATGTCCCTGCTTTGATAGAGCTAAACATATTGTGTTTATGATGATGACCTAAAAACATTATACAAAATAAATACATTTTTCCTGTTACAATTTTATCGATGCCAGAAAAGTCCGACTGTTAATGCTATTTTAGTAAAAAAAAATCTTCCACAAACCTTAATCACAGCTGGTTTGCAAGGTATTATATAAAATCTGTCCATAAAAATTGTGTATGTCTTTATTTAGCGTTGGTCTGTGTGATTAAACAAGTCTCGTTACACAATGCTTGCATGCTTACACTTTAATTCTGTTCTGTGATCTTTTGTCTGTTTTCTGCTGTTTTCCAACTTTCTCACAGAACATAGTGACTGGTTCAGCCATCTCATCCTGAGGCAAGGCTAGGATTAGTGATATGATGCTGTTGAAGATCATCTCGAGATCTGTTTATAACAAAATACAAAACAAAAAGAATTAAATATGAAATACACAAATATTCCAACTCAATAAGAATAATTTTATAAAGATATATATACAGTGGAACTTCGTTAACTCGAAGTCGACGGGACCACGAAAAAACTTCGAGTTATCCGAGTGTTCGAATTAAGCGAGTTATCGTTTTTGGTGAAAAGTTTGGTCAATATTTGTCAACATTATATAATCATTATAACTTCGCTCTGTCGCTCATCAGTTTAGTGTGAAGACTGGTCAATACATGTAAATATATATGTAATGTTTCGTTATGTCACTTGTAATTTGGTGTAGTTTTGCCGATATACAGTCACGATAAAGTTTCTTTCACTTAGTCACTTCAATAACGATCTGATGTGCAAGTCATGTTTGCAAAAGGTAAACGATAAAACGGAATTCGAGAAAATAACAAGTTATTAATGTCAAAACAAATAACCGTTTAAGTTTAACACAGATTGCATACAAAACGTAACAGAACCATTACCTTTTATTGGACATATATGAAATACTGTTTGATCGGCCTACTTACTTTTTATTGATAACCACGCCATTTCCATGTGTATTAGCACCGGAAGTTGGGCTGCGCATGTGCGTATAAAATGTTACTGTAACTGAGTTGGCGTTTCACCCGATTTAATAGACAGCACTGACCGTTACAGTTGTACTCTGAACACCTCGGCAGTAATAACGCTATTGTTTCAGCAGTTTAAAGATTTAATAGGCGCCGGTGACCGTGTCATTTCTACACCTGTAAAAACATCAGCCGGGTAGATCTACCGGTGTGTCAGAGATTAGTTCCGCTTGAGCGAACGGGTAGATGAGTTGTTGACTATCGTGTGTACTGATATCGGCGACCGCCTTGGGAAATTACCTGATGTAAGTAAAGCAGTACTTTTTATCACCAAGACTTGTTGTTATAAGATTCAACCGACAATTTCTTTTATGAATTTATGAAACACTTATAATAGCATGTAGGTTAGTAGTGCCGATATGTTCAGTATTACAAACGGAATTTAGCTCTTAAAAAATGTCGGCGTTTGCCACCGATCGACGAAAATTATACTTCGAGTTATTCGAACATTTCAAGTAGGATTTTTATTGTTGGGACCAAATTTTTACTTCGTATTATCCGAGTTTTTCGAGTTATCCGAATTCGAATTATCCGAGTTTATTTTACTAAGATAAAGAGAGAATTCGGCCGGGACCGGCGAGGTACTTCGAGTTAAGCGGGGTATTCGAGTTATCCGAGTTCGAGTTAACGAAGTTCCACTGTAGATGTACATAAATATATCTTTTATGAATAATATTAGCTTATCCTTTTTTGTAAAAGTTCATAAGTCATTAATGAATAAAAGTTTGAATGTAAAGTTCTGCAAATTGAATAGGCTTAAGTAAGACCAAACCAAAATTAATTTTTTGGTTTTAAGACCAATATTTTTCATAAGAGATGTGACAGGGAGGTGGTTTTTTTCAATAAAAATTGTTATTCTCACACAAGAGCTTATATTAGTATGCTGTATGTTATAAAATTTACATATATCTTGTAATAAAAATCAAAGGAGTTTTACTTTGTTTTGGTGTCTTCTGTCTACATGAGACAGAGTGTTGTTCTCTGTACAGTTTTCTAATAAGAACACAAGGTAAATCAGTCGTAATCATTTAAACACTTGCCTTTTTTTCTTTTACTCAAACGTTTTTGTGACTTAGGTGACTTTACCAGTTTATAAGGTCGCAGCTGATGCATTCCCATTTTTGTTTATTTTCATGATAAAATCGGCAATGTGACAAGTCACATCCATAAAGAGATGTGCACTGGCCATAGCTAAATAAATTAATGGCATATCAGTGTTTTGAGTATTCATTTTGTTTTTGACTCTCCAAAATAAGATTGGGATTTAAAAGAATATGTCTATTTAACATATCTTTTGGCTATCAGATCCCAAGGAAAAGACTATTTGAATTCTGTGTCCAGGTAAACTGAAGCTCTGAGAAACTATTGAGTATTTGGACAAATGTAAATACCAAATAATGTCACCTGTTTCATTGCTGATTTCTGTCCAGCAGACATTTGTAGCTTCTATGATGTTCCTAAGATCTGTGTGGATTCCATCTTCTGACGGTTCCTCTGATATAGTGGCACCCAATGATTTCAGATATATTCTCAGCTCCTGTGCCTGGAAATAATTAATTAACATCATTTATAGCTCCTCTACATGCTTGGTCTTAATAATAGCAATATTTCAGTCAATTTAATCTATTCAGGTAATGCTTTTATGTATATGTGTATATATATAGCTTTTCCCAATTTGAAGTACAACCTCAGCGAATTAGCCAAATTGGGGAAGTATTTTACATACAATGATAGCATATTTCATGCCACAAAAAAAAACAGCCAGAATGGCTCTTTTTAATACTTTAAATTTTTCATGGTCACAAGAGTCAAGTCAAAGAGTTTATTTGCATGTAAGGTTTATATGACAGATTTATTTTGTCTTCATTAAAACCTTAGCTTATACCAAACAGTGCCAGAGAATTCCACATTCTTGTGATAGTACTGAGGCCTCACATCAAAGAACTGTCCATCTGCTCTCCTTACAGGTCAGGTAGAAGTAGGGATTTTCATATTCATTTATAATAGCTTTTTTATTATAAACTTTGTAAACAGTAGCAAATTACATTTCTTCTACCAGAAAATGTGTAAGTGACTCAAAAGCCAGATTTATGTTTGGTACCCATATATAGCCCACATCGATGGATGTTTCGAGCATTATAGTTCTTACATGATCCATGTCTTTGGTTGTTACCATTAATTCAGGCAGTAAAATTAACTAGAAATCACAATCTCTGTTTCAATTGCTCATTTCTTAATTTTTCACTCATCTAAACGATGCTTCAATCTTAACTTTCCCATAATTTTCCAAAATCTCAAACAGGGTCAATGCAACAAGTGGAGAAACAAAACAACTCCAGAGATGCTAATCATTGTACTGTACTTTTTAGTGTTACTCACCTTTGTTCCATTCGGTATTGTAATGATAGAAAAGGGTGATTTTACAGAAAACATTTTTATTTTAATGCCATTATCATAACAGCCATTGTCCAAGTACATGATCATGCAGATTGCGACATATATATAAATATTTCTTTTTTTTTTGGTAGAATTAATGCAATTTGCAACTGTTTACATTTAATAATTACATATTTGCATATAAACAGTATCTATTATTACATAGAAAACCGCTATATTAGTGAAATCACGACTTATCTCGATGGTCCTGTCTAACCAATGCAATGCAAATGAGACCAAAGGAAACTGGAGGTTTAAATTAGTCTTATTGGTAAGCTCTAAATATTTATTATATTTTGATTAAAGTTACTTTCTACGATACGCTATATTCATTTTGATTGAAGTTACTTTCTCTGATACGATAGATCTGTCATGTATTATGGAATAACATAGCAAATCTTATTCGCCAGATTTGCCGGTGCAGCAGTTACTTTTCCATCTCAAAATTAAACAAACCTGTGCGGATAAATATCTAAACAAATCTTTCGTTTGTTATTTCATTATAAATATTGAGACACATTTTTTATTATTACTGTTCACTATGATGTATATCTTCTTAGTAATATAACCCCCCCCCCCCCCCCCCGTATCATATGGTATTGACTGCATATATATCGTGTGCGTTTTTGTTGTATGTTATTGTAGCATTTTAGTTAAATACATATCCACCATGATAATGTATGTTTAAAAGACATTTTAGAGTATTACCTGCTCAGGAATAGGCAAATCTATGAACACCGGTGTGCTCATGCTGCTTCCAATATGGCGGACACTCGTAAAAGGAAGAGGCGAATATAGCACTTCCGGTAGTAGACTCGATTCGTTCTCGTGTCACAAAGAAGTATCGCGGTGGGGGGGGGGGGGGGGGGGGGCTAGGTAACTTATTTTGTAATTCAACTAGTCGAACAAAGTAATATAACAGCTTATTTTGAGTGAAGTCGAAACAATCAGGTAGGGCCTAGGTATTTTTGCACTGTAGCGTTAGACGCGAGTACAACCACGTGGACGGGTCTATTTCGGCGTAACTAATGGCGGGAAAACTCAAACGACATTTTCGAGTTGTCTTCAGCAACGGCATGAATCACGGGCCATTTTTCCAAATATCCTTCCTGACTTCTATTTTTAAGCGATATCAGTCTCAAAATAACAGATAATGGTATGTACAGATGTCCATAAACCGACTGATATAGGCCTATATTCAGAGTTAATTTTCACTGTCGGCAGAGACGTGTAAACATCAGATATACACGGCAAGTTAACTGGTCTTTCCCGGTTATCATATAGAATATATTTTATTTTCCTCTTTCAATGTGAAAGACCTACAGTACCGAAGTAATACAGGTCCCATAACTTCTTTTATATGTATATACTAAATCGAATATTAGAAGTTAATTCTAATTCTCAACTAGATCTAATCACAATTATTTAAATTAATTTTGTACATACGCATGCAATATGTTTTTAAAAAAGAATCAAATTAACGGGTTTATCAGCTGTCTATATTACAATTTTATGTTTCAGGTAATGTACCATTTCTGTATGAATTTTATTGGAATTCTCCCCGGTATCCAGATGTTTCCCACCCAACACGTTGGCGTGCCACAAGGATCTGTAGACTATAGGGCCCACTACTTTTTATTCTTTACATAAACGACATATCTGATAATCTCGATAGTCTTTCAAAATTATTTGCTGATGATACCTCTTTATTATGTTCTGGTCGATCACCATTTGAAATTGAAATTAAAATAAATAATGACTTAGCAAAAATTCAAAATTGGGCAGAAACCTGGGCCCAGTTGTTCAAAAGGTGATTAGGCTAATCACATTTTAACAACATTTTTCAAATCCTGATATAAAAATTTCTGGTAGAACTTGCTTGACAAAACTTTATGAAATTTTATAATTCTTAGTTCTCTTCCAACTGGCATAATTTCAAGACAATATACTCACAGGTTTTGCAAGAAATGAGAAATGAATTTTTCACTAATCAAGTGATTAAGCTAATCACCTATTGAACAACTGGACCCTGGTTGGTGAAATTTAACCCTCTGAAAACGGAAGCCTGACTAATTTCAAAAAATGAACATGAACATGTTATAGACATTAGATTTAATACTATAGATGTAGAATTTGTTGATCACCACAAACACCTAGGCGTAACATTAGATGTAAACTGTAAATGGTCTCGACACATTGAAAGCATATGCAAAAATGTATCAAAACAAGTAAGTATTCTCAGAAAGCTTAAATATATTTTAAATAGACAAACTCTGTATAAAATTTACAAGTCATATATTCTGCCTTTATTTGAATATTGTTGCGAGGTTTGGGATGGATGTTCTCTCAGTGATAGAGATAATTTGGAAAAATTGAATTTAGAAATTGCAAGAATAATTACCGGATTACCTTCCTTTGCTAGCAGGCTCTCATTATACTCTGAAAGTGGATTAGAACCTCTTGTAAATCGTCGTTCTAGAAGAAAACTACAACTATTCTATAAAATTACTAACCAACTCACTCCTAGTTACTTATCCACTTTATTACCTCCCTTGGTATCTGAAAACTCACATTATAACCTACGTGATGCAAATAATTACTCTCCACCGAATTTCAGACTTCAACTAACAAAAAAAATCGTTTTCCCATCTACTATTCGACTTTGGAATCAACTTGATCTAGAGATTAGACATAGTATCTCATATTCAGTATTTAAAAAATCTATCTCAAATAGAACACAAGTACCTACCCATTACTCAGTTGGAAAAAGAAAATCTAATATATTGCATGCGAGATTAAGAAACAAATGTAGTATTCTAAAAAATGACCTTTTCCAATCACATCTTATTGATTATCGCCACTGTCAGTGTGGACATCCTATTGAGGATGCATACCACTACTTCTTTATTTGTCAAAATTACTTTGAACAGAGAATCGAATTGTTCCGAAATCTAAACAATTTCATGCCACTAGACCTGCAACTATTATTATATGGAACAATGATTTATCCATTGAAGATACTTTTATGATAAGCCAAATCACTCAGAAATACATTCTTGACTCAAGAAGATTTTAATTCCCCGTTTTCTCTTTTCTTAATCAGTATTGTGAAATATTATACATACATATATATATTGACAGTAAAAAAATGTATTTATAAAGTCTCTTCCGATTCCGATAGCGCAAGAGAAACGAATATTTTTTTCCAGAAGGCAATGGAACGAACGGAGAAAGCTTACCATGGAACAGGATATAACGAACATTAGAAATAGCAGTGTGTTTTTTGTGCAGCGAACAGTTTAATCTTCTGCTATCGAAATCGGATTTGTTTGTTTGCTTAGTAAATAATTAAACTAAATTTATCAAAAATTTTAATTTGGCCCCCTCCCCCCTCCCCCCTCAAAACTGAAAATCCTGTATGAAATACAATATAATATAATAATATGTGTTTGGTTTGCTATTGTTTAACGCACTATCAACAGCTAAGGTCATTAAGAACGGCCTCCCGTTCGCGCGACATGCGTGTAGTGAGTGCGGATGAGTGTTTTGGGGGCTGCGGTATATTGGGTTAAGTCTCCTTGTGATAGGCCGGAACTTTTGCCGATTTATAGTGCTAATTTAAACTCACTGAACCATACTGCCGATAACACTCTGCAGGACACCCCACCCGGTCACATTATACTGACAACGGGCAATCCCAAAATGCTGAGCGCTAAGCAGGTGTAGCAACTACCATTTTGAAAGACTCCAGGATGTCTCTGCCTGGGGACAGAACACAAAGCCTTCCTCACAGCCAAGGGAGACATTAGGACGCAAACAGTTGCCAAGAAAGAAGAGAAAAGATAGCATCCAAAATTCAGTCGCCTCTACTGATATTTGAAGTTGTGTGTGTTCTGATCTATCAGAGCTACATGTACATCAGATCAGATTGGATGTGAGTCAATCTGATTATTAGGATCTGTATTTTAATCAGATTGGATGTGAGTGTGGGGGTATGTCGGGGGAGGGGGCATACTGGTGTAGTACTGTACAAGTTACTGTTGGTGTTTGTTGGCTTTTTTTTATTCGAGAACAGATCAGTGAAAATGATATCCCTTTGATAGAATCGGATCTTCACCTGCGGTTACGTGGCCGGCGTTCTGTGGGGTAAATTGATAAACCAGGGAATACGTGGGGATTTTCTGAAAATTCTATCTTTATACGAAAATGTCAAATCATGTGAAAATACATTGGCCAATTAAGTCAGTGCTTCCCTAATTATTCCGGACTCTTACAGGGGGGCATATTATCACCTGTGTTATTTTCTTTGTATGTAAATGATTTTGAAATTAACTTTATTAATGACAATTGTCCAAGTATTGAATTACAGATGCTTAATCTTTTCTTGATAATGTATGCCGACGACATGGCTTTATTTGCTAACCGTCCAGAAGATTGACAAAGTGTGTTGGATTCTTTATATGAATATACCAGAAAATGGAATCTGGAGGTCAATGTTGATAAAACTAAAATCAAGGTGTTTAGAAATGGTGGACATATAAGAAATAATGAGTCATGGAAATATAATAATGACAATATAGAAATTGTTGACTGTTTTAAATACTTGGGTATGCTGTTCAACTACAATGGGAAGTTTTACAAAACACAAAAACATTTTGCAGAACAAGGCAGAAAAGCTTTATTTTCATTGACAACTCCTCTAAGAAATTATTGCTTGAATGTAGAAACTTATTGTTCTATTTTTGATTCGTTTGTAAACAGTATTTTATGTTATGCATCGGAAATATGGGGATTCCATAAAGCACCGGATGTCGAAAGCTTACATTTGAAATTCTGTAAAAAAAAAAAAAAAATACTCAAGGTGCCTAAATCAACTCGCAATGACTTTGTTTACTGTGAATTGGGTAGATTACCATTAATTTTTATTAGAAAATTAAGAGTGTTCAAATATTGGTTGAAGTTGAAACAATCGAATAATTTGGTATTGAAAACAGGTTTTGATGAAATGGTAAATGAGAATGACGTGTGGATATGTAACATTAAGAATGAATTAGCCGCTTTAGGTATCGAGTTTATGTTTTATACTTACCAGTAGACTATGTTTTTAAAATCATACTGATAGAGCAGAGATTGACCGATGTTACAAAACAAAACATGTTAACAAAGATATCTGGTTCGTCGAAAGGTAGATTATATCGATATCTGAAAGATAGCCACTGTGTACAGTTTTATCTACGTAAACCTATAGAAACTAAATATAAATGTATGTTAACTAAGTTTAGAACATCCTCACACAAATTAAATATAGAAATAGGTAGACATAGAGGATATCTAACAGTGTTTTCAGTAATACCAAATATATTTCACGAGTGGGGCTAATATTTTGATATTTTTCACGAGTGCGCAGCACGAGTGAAAAATATCTAAATGTTAGCCACACGAGTGAAATATATTTGGTATTACTGAAGACACTGTTAGATATTCTGTTTATTACATTTTTTATCAACGAAAAACCTACCCCGTATGCTAACTAGGCCTACAGCGATAATTTGTAAACAAAAAATGTAGATCCCCCTGTCCAGGTGCCGAGATATATGTCGGGCTTTCTGATTGGTCAATTATTTTGGTATTTTCTAATCATTAATTTGATTGGTCAAATCAGCAAAAGTGATATTTTTTCACTAGTGATAAATATGATATCACTTTTATAGAATGAATAATTTTTGATATTTCACTGGTAAAAATGTAATAAATAATAATATTACCCGAAGAAATAGAACCTGTAACAATTGTGATTTGGGTGACATCGAGGATGAGTTTCATTTTATTTTGATATGTCCATTATATACAGATCTGAGGGTAAAATATATAAAACAATATTACTACAAAAGACCATCTGTTTTTTTAAATTAATCCAAAATTAAATTATCTGTTAATAATGTTAGAGAGTTGTCAAATTTAGGTAAATATCAATACTTGGCTAGCAAAAGACAAAATTGATTAGTGTAGATAATGTAGTTATTTAAGGATTAAACTGTCTTTCAGAATTTACAATCACGAGATCCAAAGAATATACTCATACAAAACCTTGTATAAGTAGTTCCGGTGGGTGAATATATTCATACGCGGCACGGATTGATGTCACGTTTTGGGTGTCAATTATGGTCACATAGACTGCAAATCTTTTGACTTAGTTTATATCGTGGCTTTGCCACCAAAATGTAAATATATATCGAACAATTTTCATGTACATGTATGTAACATTCTCCTGTACACATCTGTATTGCATATACTGTTTAATATTATATAACTTGTATACCTATAGGCCTTAGGTCTTTTGGTAAATAAAGAACTTGAACTTGTTCTAACTGACTGAGCTATCGATGCTTGTTGATATGCCTAGTGGTTCCATTGTCATTACCATGATTTCTATCTGAAGTTTAACTTTAACCCGGACTTTACCTGGTGTATGGCGGGTGTTGCCGACGAAGCAGCAAAGGACGCTTACCTCCCGGAGCACGTGGTCCTATTCTCACTGTAATTTTTACATGTAACCCTGCATGTTTGTTTACATGTGTAAACCTGCATGTGTTTTTACATGTAAACCTGCATGTTTGTTTACATTTAACCCTCGTTTATTCTCTGAGGTTTCTGTTATCTCCATTGATTTGAATACTTAAAACTAATTTGAAAAAAAATATCGTAACTCCATTGATTTACATACTTGAAACTAATTTGAAATATTAACGATATTATCGATATTATCAATTTTTCTCTATAACACATGCTATATTACTATCAAGTCTTTTGGTCTCATCTTTATATTTACCTATATATCTTTATCATAAATTTTTATATAAATATCTCATCAGCCCAAGGCTAATGTATACATTGTAGTAATGTTTGTTTATGCTATTTCCTGTTTTTCATACATATTTTACTCATGTGTACATTCACTAGTATTCGGTTTGAGCGATGTTATGGCTGAATCCTCCACGCTATCGCCTCATGGAAATTGAACCACTTTGCCTGTAAAATGTTTAAAACATTTAAACCAAGCATAAACTAACTTTAGTCGCAATTGTGATAAAAGATCTATTCAATTTTCTGTTATAACGTATGTTATTATGTGGTAAAGCGTTCACAAATTTCAATTCACTTTGAAATATGGCTTAAGAGATAATTACAATGGTGTTCTACGAGTCCGGTAATACTGAAATGTAATGCTGTAGAAATCTTCCTAGTTTCAGTAGCATTCAAATAATTGATTTGCAGGACCATTTGTAGTCAAAAGTTCCATTTCGTATAGCATGATCAATGAATATCATTCAACAAAGCAGGAGAGGTGTATATCACTGTATGTACTAGCCAACTTCTTATGACACTAATATTGACTATGAATGACAGAGGAAATCAGTTCAGTTAATAGCATTTCTACTTAATAACCCAGAAGGTATTTCTTTTGAAATTAGGTGAACTATTCTTAGCTTTAAAAAATATGAAAAATGGGAAAAGTCCAGGGTCTGATGGTTTTGGGGCAGAATTCTACAACTCTTTATGGAAAGATTTAGGAACTCTTCTTTGTAGATCAGTTAATTATGCATATGAACATGGTAAACTTTCAGATTTTCAATGTCAAGGTATTATTACATGTTTGCCAAAAGAGGGAAGGGATAGAAGATATATAAAAAAAATCGGAGACCAATATCCCTATTAAATGTAGATTACAAAATAGCAGCAGCAGTCATTGCCAATAGAATAAAGCCATTATTACCTCACATAATTAGTAATACACAAACAGGATTTATCAAGGGTAGGTTTATAGGGGAATACACACGACAACTTTATGATATGCAACTTTTAGAAGAATAAAACAAACCAGGATTATTATACATTATTGATTTTGAGAAAGCTTTTGACTCCATAGAGTGGGATTTCATAGATAAATCATTGAAAAGTTTTAATTTTGGAGAATCAATAAGAAGATGGTTTCAAACTTTATATAAAAATTCAAAAAGTTGTATTATTAATAATGGACATATGTCAGAATTTTTCAGTCTTCACCGTGGTTGTCCTCAAGGCGACCCATTATCTCCCTACATTTTTATCATAGGTGTAGAAATTCTATCATTAGCTCTAAAAGCCAACCCAGATGTAAAACCACTTAAAATCTTAGGAAAAACCTTCCTTTTAGGTCAATACGCAGATGATGGTTATATGCTGTTAGATGGATCTAGTCAATCTTTATATGCCACAGTTGAATCATTAAAACTTTTCTCTACCACATCTGCCCTGCAGGTAGGGCGTAAGAATTGTACCTGCTGCCCCCATTGCATGATCGTAAGAGGCGACTAAATTTGGGATCTTATCTTTTCTCTTCTTTCTTAACAACTTTCTTCTTCCTAGTGTCTCCCTTGACAATGCCTCACTTTTGGCCTTTAGTTGAGCGTTCGCCCCTGTGAGGAAGGCTTTGGGTTCTGTCCCCTTGCCGAGACATACCAGAGTCTTTAAAAATGGTAGTTGCTACTCTTGCTTAGCGCTCAGCATACTTGGAGTGGGATGACTGGTTAGCCCGTTGTCAGTATAATGTGACCGGATGGGATGTGCTGCTGGGTGTCTTCGGCAGTATGCTTCAGTGAGGTAGCACTATAAATCGGCAAAAGTTCCGGCCTATCACAAGGAGACTTAACACGAACATACCGCAGCCTCCCAAAACACACATACGCACTCGCCACACGCATGCATGTCACACGCACGGGAGGCCGTCCTTAAATGACCTTAGCTGTGAATAGGACGTTAAACAAAATAAACCAAACCAAACTCTACCACATCAGGTCTGTAAATAAATACTACGAAGTCTAATGTTTACTGGCTAGGCAGCAAAAAAATTTCAGAAGAAAGAATTTGTGAGGATTTAAACTTATCATGGTCTACACATAACTTCAAATTACTAGGAATCATCATCTCTTTGAACTTGGAAGATATGGAGAGACTAAATTATACTAATAGATTAAAAGACACAAAACGAAAACTTACATTTTGGGCTAAAAGATCTCTCTCATTAATTGGTATAGAGTAACAGTGATTAAATCTATCATTATTCCAACATATATTCATTTATTCAGTTCTATTCCAAACCCTTCACCAAATACTATTAAACAGCTCAACGGCATATTATATAAATTCAGTTAGAATTACAAAGTTGAAAAAATCAAAAGAGACACGTTGATTGGTCTATTAGAGGATGGATGGCTTAAAATGATTCATATAACTTCTTTTATCAAATATTTGAAATTAAAATGGTTGAAAATGCTACTTGACACTTGAGAGGCACCCTGGAAATCATTAGTATCTTACATTTTGCCTATAGATCCAAATATCACAGTTCAACTGAATTCAGATACACTAAAAAAAAAAGTAGGAAAACAGATAAAGAATAAGTTATGGAAAGAAGTTATTTTTGCACTAGTAGATGTTCAAAACAAACCACAAACATTAGAGGAATATCTAAATGAAGATTTGATCAACTTTCTTCCTTACAATGAAATCAATCAAGGTATTAGATGGAAACAATTTGGGCTGAATAAGGTTCTAGACCTTTTTCAAAATGGGATTGTAAAAAAAATGGCCAGAGGTACATCATATCCAGGGATTAGGATTTTTTCAGTTTTACGCACTAGTTAATAAAATCAATCGAGAATGGACAGAGGAATACAGAATGAGAATTACACAGGGGGAAATATAGAGGCTTGTGAAACTAATAGTATAATTCATCAAATAAAATTCACTGATAACTTGAAATTCCTTTATGAAAAACTTGTGAAGTCAGTGTTTAAAAAACAGGCTATTAAAAGTCAAGAAAAGTGGGAAATGAAATTAGATTTAAGGGATAATTTTGACTTTGACACATATTCATCTGTATTTAATTACACACGGGAAACCAAACTACAATTTAAGATTCATCATAGAATATTAGCAACAAAATCCTTTCTTTTTAAAATAAACATTGAAAATGATAATTTGTGCTATTTCTGTAGTAGAGAAGAAGAATCACTGGAACACATCCTATATAGCTGTTATTTCTCGAATGAATTATTGCAAGAATTTACTGTATGGTATTGTGAGAATGATGATGTTGAAAATCACTTAACCTTAAGTACAACTGATGTTATATTTGGAAATGTAAGGATTAAGCAAAGGTTAAATCACTTTTTGTTATTACTAAAATACCATATTTATGCAAGTAAGTGGACAAATTCCCATCCATCATTTCAGATATGCAAATTGTATTTTGTTCAAGTCATCAGATTAGAGAAATATATTGCAGCAAAACAAAACAGAAATCAAGCATTTCAGGAAAAGTGGGGAACATTTGTTGAAATATTAAATAATTAAATTGTATATCATGTAAGAGTACTTTCCCTTTATGCTTTTTAAACACTTTGCACCTGTTTATTCTCAAATAGATAATCACATTTATCATTTGTTTTGTGGCATTACTACCTCTGTGTGGGCATATTTTCTAAGTAAACAATATTTTATACATATCCACTTAATGAACATACTAACAGGTTGCAAAAGTGACTTTTAAGTTTAGCCTCATACTCAAGTGACTGATGGACAATGCCAGGGGAAACCAATTCGAACCATGTCTACTTTGCCACAGATTATCATTTATTTATTTACCTGCCTATTAATTCAAAATATTTATAATATGAATTTTTTTTTATGAAATAGATAGAACTGAATGGATAAATGATGGAGGTATAGAATGAATGAGTGATGAATGCAGTATAGGATGAGTATAATTTACATAATGAATGAATGAATGGATTACTGAATGAATGAATTACGTGAATTACAGAATGAATAAACTATTTCAAAATAAATGAATGAATGAAGAATGAATGGATGAAAAATGAATGAATGAATGAACGAATGAATGAATGAATGAATGAATGATACATTGTACAATATTGTATATAGAATGAGAGCCCTCTTGCATGAGGACATATTTGTTCGGACACTGATCCCAGGGTCCCAACCAAGGAATTTATATAAGCTATGAATGATATGACAACTGTTGACTTCGAAACATAATATCCAATGTAACGTTTGGGTACCACTTTATCTCTCTTTGATGTGGTTGTTCTAGTCATGTGAGACAAATGGATAGCACATCAACATATTTAAATTAAATTCTAAATTTTGATGAATAATGTACTGTGAACTGAATAAAAAATATTTTTGAATGTTAATTATTGGTATTGGGTGAGTTTAAGGTGAATTCAAAACCGATATGATTGCCAACTGAAGAAAGGAAATACAGAGTGAAACGGTAATGTACACAATTGAATCAGTCTTTATCCTGGCAACAGTCTTACTGCTTACAAATACCAACTGGAATCCGCTTCCTCTTCTAATATACGATATACCGGTGCTATTTACCGTTTTAGACAATATACATATAAATTAAAAAGATATATACACTACTTCATCAAATATCGTGTAAAAATGTATCATATTATATATATGGAAAACTACTCGATGATAATTGTGAGTCATATCGTGGAGTTATTCAGCCAATGTTGATATCGACTGTTGGACACCTTATGGTGGTAACACATGGCTGGGTAAGGTAGGTGATATGTCTGGATGGGTCTACCACTAACACTTTGTATAGCTGGACCATACTGATAGATGAAATGTTTTAATCGTTACATACATGCATTGTAACGATAATTTGTATGTAAACGTATATGGACAGTGGGTTCAAGGACGGTTCAGAGGGATATTGTGCGTCTTATGTTTTGCCAGCAAATATGTTATTGAATATAACTTAGTAAACCTGGTGTCAAATATAAAGATGTCAGTAACTAATTTATTGATGAACTGCTGGTCGATTTTATCATATGACTGCTGTGATATGAAATGGATACATTAATGTCATATTTTCCCCGCATTACCTAACTGAATACCAATGACTAGTGTGACGTCGGACTTAAGACCAAAGGTATGGTGTATGACATCGAGGCGTCGGTTTAACACACTAGAACACAACATACATGACGTCATGGTATTGAGACGTCGTATTATGATTTTGAGCTGTCGTAATGATGAAATAGATTCAAACTGGTGATTATGTAATGACACAAGACACTCATATGTTTAGAAAGCAATTACAAAATATTCTCATCGGCACATGAAGCAATATTTGGAAAGTGATATTTATATAAATTTACAACAACACAAGTCATAGAGAGTCTTTTACAAACCTGTTTTTGGATTATCTTTCCTTTGATAAATTAAGGAAAGTTTACCTTCAAAATTGAAAACAAAATACCAAAACCTTCGCAAAAAATTCGCGAGGAATTTATTCCTCGAGATAGCGATCGTTTAAAACAAAGAAGACAACATCCATTGTCATTTAAGGGATGTGTGACAAAAACAAGTTTTATAATAAAAATTTCCATATTTTGGTGAAATAAAAATGCCCTCAAAAACAAAAAATATAATTTATTCGTGGGCATCTTCGCTAGCCAAGGCTTCTGATAACGTTACAATTTACATTCGTGGAGTGTAACGTAATCAGAAGCCTTGGCTAGCGAAGATGACATGTGGGTAAAATTTCTCAACTAGAATAGGATTCTCACTGTAACCACCAAACAGTTATAGAGAATTCCGGTATGTTTGTGTTTGTATCCTTGTTATAGTGCGATCTTATGTCGACCTCATAGTGCTGTAACATTAAAGCATACCCGGTCACATTATACTGATATCAACGGACGAAACACTCGTACAACTCCCAAAATGCTGAGCATTTGGCATGAGTAGCAACTACTATTTTCAAAGTAGTCTTTGGTATGTCTCATCCAGAGGACAAAATCCAAAGCCTTTTTCACAGGGCCGAACGCTCAACTCAAGGCCAAAATGAGGCAGTATTAACGGATACAGTAAGAAGAATTAAGTTGTTTAGAAAGAATAGAAAAGTTGGATCCCTAATTCAGTCGCTTCTTACGGTCACAATGATTTTTACGCCCTTTCTGTAGTGCAGAAACGTGAGGGACATCTTGAATTTGGAGATTTGATTAAAACCTCACAAACCCAGTTGTTCTGATATCAAGTCCTCACGAATCCGTTTTTTTTTCTCTCTGACACGGCCGGGGTTTTGTTTGAACATTGCGGAGAGTAAGCTAACTGGAGTTGTGATGATTGGATAGCATATCGACTGGGAATGGCGAGGACAAGTGGTGTCGTGATGGCTGGATAGGAGGACAACTTGGATTTCAATAGCGGGATAGAAGGATAACTGGATTTGTGATGACTGAAAAGTAGGACAACAAGGTTTGAGATGGCTGGATAGTAGGACAGCTGGGTTTGAGATGGCTGGATAGTAGGGCAGCTGGGTTAGAGATGGCTTGATAGTAGGACAGCTAGTTTTGAGATGGCTAGATAGTAGGACAGCTAGGTTTGAGATGGCTGGATAGTAGGGCAGCTGGGTTAGAGATGGCTGGATAGTAGGCCGGCTGGGTTTGAGATGGCTAGATAGTAGGGCAGCTGGGTTTGAGATGGCTGGATAGTAGGCCACCTGGGTTTGAGATGGCTAGATAGTAGGACAGCTAGGTTTGAGATGGCTAGATAGTAGGACAGCTAGGTTTGAGATGGCTGGATAGTAGGACAGCTGGGTTTGAGATGGCTGGATAGTAGGACAGCTGGGTTTGAGATGGCTGGATAGTAGGACAGCTGGGTTTGAGATGGCTGGATAGTAGGACAGCTGGGTTTGAGATGGCTGGATAGTAGGACAGCTGGGTTTGAGATGACTAGATAGTAGGACAGCTGGGTTTGAGATGGCTGGATAGTAGAACAGCTAGGTTTGAGATGGCTGGATAGTAGGCCAGCTGGGTTTGAGATGCCTAGATAGCAGGCCAGCTGGGTTTGAGATGGCTGGATAGTAGGCCAGCTGGGTTTGAGATGGCTGGATAGTAGGACAGCTGGGTTTGAGATGGCTGGATAATAGGACAGCTGGATTTGAGATGGCTGGATAGTAGGACAGCTGGGATTTGGATAGCTAAATAGTAGAACATGGATTAGAGATGGCTTTATATTAGGACAACTAGATGTGGAGTGGCTATATAGTAGGCCAACTGGTATTCGGAAGACTGGATAGTACGAAAACTAGGTTTCGGATGGCTAGTTATTAGAGCATCGAGATTGATGATAACTGAATTCCTGAAAATCAAATCACATTTATTCAGCTATAAATCCATTTTTTAAAAAGAACGCTGATCTAATACAGCTGTAAGCTTTTCTAATTTTTAATCATCAAGGGATTGTGTAATTCATTTTCCACACAAACCATACACCGTCAAGCGATTAGGAAACCCCTACACAAAATGGTCTGGTTATCTATACCTGTTTTAGGTTTGCTTTTGCGGTTTTGTTTTGTAAAATACTACACAGTATATCGGAATCTAAATATTAGTCTACTAATCATATGCATCATAAATTGGGCGAAATAAAATGTATAACATTAAAAAGTGTAGTATTAGTACAGCATCAAACAATTCTAGTACAACTCGATAGCGTTTATGGACCAATACCAACCCTCTACATAATATCAACTGTACAGATCACGCGGGGAACATATGGTGTTATTACATTACACATACGTATCATTGTCACGTGACACGTATATCGATTTCATTTATCCAGATAACGACTTCCTCAGGTAACAGTGAAGCGCTGACGACTAGCCGACATTAACGTCAAACCTTATCACTTACCTGTACCTGGTTTTAGGTTATATATACATAACGGGATCTTACGTAAACATCGGCATTGTTTTTGTTTTGATACCGGAAGTGAAAGTGTGGTGTAATTATCCCGCGGGTCGGACCGGTGGATTAACAATCAATTGTAAGTGTGGATTCACATAATCAGTGGATTTATCCATGTGTTTGGTCGGTGATCAGGAAGTGGGACACTTTTCTCGAGTACGAAGTTCTTTGTTTCCCTTTTTTGTGACGAGCTAATGATATCCATTTGGCGCATGACTTTGCGTCCTTCAGGTTCTTAACCTTTATATATGGCATGATTTCTGGTGTCGGTAACATATTGGTGGTGTGCTTTTCGTCATTCTGCATAGTAAACAATAAACAAACACTCATGTAAATACAGAATTATCCTTCCTTGGTTTTATTGGTTTTGGTCTTTTTGTTTCCTGTCGCCTCTGCTATATTACTTTATTTCAGAAAACAATGAATCTTCTTGGATGTTGTTCCAATGTTTCCGGGTGTAATATTGATTATTTGGAAACATATAAGGATACAATTCTGTTCAGAAAATCTTATTGTAAAACCAGTATTTGAAATGTTGTCTTTGTCACATGATTATAAAGATAAATTGAAACTTAGTATTAATGTCAGTCACCGAAATGAAATGAAAACGTATAACTAAAAATATCATTCTGGGTACAAACGTGGAATATGTAACTGACGGCAAAGCAAATAAATATCACGGGTCTTATTTCTCTGACACATGCTTACAAGGCGTTTTCGTCACTTTAAGTTGAAAATTTATATTTTGTTCATAAACAAGGACAACGCAACACGATCATGTTTACAAAGACTGAGATAGAAACAATTGTAGAATCTATATTTACATTTACACTGCAGCCCCACTATATAGCTTTACCAAGCTCACTTAAAGGTTACGAGTCCTTAACTTCCAAATCTTTATTATGACGTCATTGTTATAGTGACGTCATAATTGTCACGTCGGCGATAACTAAAGATGGCTGTTGAAAAGGCTGTTCCGTCTTTGACGATAATAATTTGTTCATTCATCGTCGGAGCGAAATTCCTGGATATAGTCTTTAAAAATCGTTGTCAAATATAAATATAAGCATTGAACTGCTTTCATTTGGAAGTCATGGGCTGATGAATGGCAACTGGACAAAGGCAAATTCAACACGAAGCGCTAGCGCGCTTCATTAAATTTGCCTTTGTCCAGTTGGCATTCATCAGCCCATGACTTCCATCTGAAAGCAGTTCAATGCTTAACTAACCTGCCACTTTATATAATGACAAAAGTAATATTAAATAACAGACAATATGTTCATAAGTGGGTAGTTTTTATTTTACATAGGTCACATTTGAATGCAAACATATTCAAAAATTAACAACGTAAGTATTCCTATGTATCATGCTACAGTTGTGAACAATCAAGTGCTCAGTCGCCGTCGGCTGCCATAGCTTTTACACCTGGTGCAAGTTGAATCAATATTAAAATTTTACACTTTATATTTAATAACAATATATAAATGTAACATTATACAAACGCCTTAGAGTACTTCTTTATTTCGGTCGATATGGTGGCATCACCGACATGCTTTCCTATCGACGCTTCCAGAAGTCAATAGCGCGGCTGTCATTTGAAATTGATACAATGTTATGAAAAAATCATGATGTCATTATGATTTCATACTATCATTTGAGATTGACACACTGTTTTAAAAATGGTTTCATATTGTCAGTTGGAATTAATACAATGCTTTGAAAAAGTTTCATAATGTCAATTGAAATGACACAAAGTTATGGGAAAAAGTCCACAACTCCATCAAAGATTTTCACACTCTTTTTTAAAAGGTAGAAAAACGTTAGGAATTGAAGAAACCCTAAATCTATAGCAAAGACAATATGACACAGTAAAAAGGAAATCACAATGAGACGTCACTAACATTAAAATCTATACTACTGAAAAAAGTTACAGTTTAATAGTTCAATACATGCAACGACATAAGCGGAATGTTTCGACTTGAAATTTGTGCTCCTATAGGGTCTCATCTGCAAGTAGTCTAGTCGACATGCTCGAAGATTAACACACATTTGCACCTTGGAATTCGACTTAGGCGCCGCTACCACGTTTCCCGAGATTCTGTGTAAAATTTGTGTTTTGCAAATACCGCATGATGTTTAGACTTTGATGAAGGTTTGTATGTAGATATTGGATAGACGGACTCCCTTGTGCTTCGTCTTCGAAAGTTTTCCATCAACACATCTCCGCTTTACGACTACAGTGGACCCCGTTAATGCAAACAAATTCAGAACTGGCAAAAATACCACGGAATGGAAGTTTTACATTTTAGTTTTGATCATTTGAAAGGGCCCAAAATAAATGAACATAAAATTTGGAAATTTCCGTCTCAATGAAAATGCATTGTACCAATCGCCATTTTGCATAAAAATATCACATTCCAGTCAAACCACTTGGTTTTGATATTTGGTGACGGTTATTTAAATGTTATGACACAAATGTCTCTACAGTCACTCTGCAATTGCTGTTATATGATATCGTTCCTGATATATAATAAACATTACTAATACAATTCATTTAAGTTCTGTCTACCTGTTTTATAACTCAAAATAAATTAAAGATGTGTCGATATATTCTGCCGATATATTTGTACTCCTAGCGGCTTTACATTTAATATTAATAAGACGATAACGATCAATGAAATGTCTTTTAGTGAATCTATTCAATAATGTATAATGTATCTATACATATAATGTCACTATCATATCAATGTTCCAATCAAAGTTTACCATATTGTTTCATTGCTACTGGAATGTGAATTTCGAAAAATCAAAATAAAGTGATATTATTCATATCATAGGAAAGTGTCGGGATGAATACATCGACCTATGCAAAACCCATTTCAAGTTGAATTAATGATGAAGCATGAAGCTAGTAAACCATACACTTTACTCAGCAGCAGCATCTGTTAGCCCAAAGGCGTTTTGTACCAGATTGTGAAGTACACAGTTCACTGACATACTTCTCATGTGATTGTCCTAAATACAATCATGTATGATAGTAAATAGGTAGCTTTCCATCCCAATGATTAGGTATATTAAGCGTAATTAAGGTATTGTAGGAAACACTGAAGGTACCAGCAGTACTCTTAATACTGTACAGTTACTACTCGAGACAATTTTATATTAGGTACAGGAGATACTTTAAATAATGCACAGTAATTACTAGAAGAAATGTTATATTAGGTACAAGAAGAATTCGAAGTTATGTAAAATGAATACTGAAAGTACTGCTATTTCAGATACAAAATAATTTAAGGTATTGGAGAGTAACTACCTCAAATAGTGTTATATTGTGTACAAGGCTTTTTTAAGGAGTTGTAACGTAACTACTGGGATACCGCCATATCAGGCAGTAAAAGTCTGAGAGGATTGAATAAAGGACAAGCAAGTGAAACACACCTTACAGTAATACACACAGTGTGTACCGAGCGGTGAATAAAACCTCATTTTTTTCCTTTCTGTGCCTCCTCATTGATTCTAGAGGCTAACACTGTAATTGCTTGAAGCGATTACTTCTTACAAAAAATAAAATAATAAAGTATACGTAAAACTTATAGAATAGCCCAATGTAAACAAAACCATTATTCATACTTAAAGCGATTAACATACGGCAACATATGGTTTCAGGAAAGACCATGCATGATTTTAGGACAAAAGTTCTGTAAGATATTGTACATAAACAGCGTGCTTTCAAGAGAAACAGCGCTGACGAAAACGTTTTAGTATATATAAGATCAGCTATTAATATAGACTGTCTAGTGAAGAAAATACCATGTGACGTGCAAGCAAATACTTCTGGACTTTTGGTGTAGCGGCCCATACTATTTCTTCTCTCAGTTCCTAGTAACATTTTGGTTTCATGACTTCTAGAACCCTAATAGTACCTTAGATTTTTTGTTTTTATTTTGATAAGACAAACCACAAGTAAGTTGACCATATTACAAAACAGTTATTGCCTTTTTGTTCGGTGTAGACGAGACTATACGGACCTGGTCATGAGTTTGTTCACCTCGGCCTGCGGGCTCGATGAACAATCTCTTGACCAAGTTCATATAGTCTCGTGTACACCTCATCAGAAGTCAATTATTGTATGGTATTAATTACAGCAACGTATAGAATTCGTTTGCCATGTATATACATATATACCTTGCTGAAAGTATTACCGACGAATTAATTCAAGCTTGTCATCCACAAATGTTTACATATCAAACCTATTGTCTTCATTAAACCATTCTTTCCACCTGCTGCTACACATCAAAACAAACTAATACTTTCGTACAACATCATGTTCTTGATAAAATCTCTTTACGGGATGATATCAAAAACCGATAGGTCGCGAAATATGTCGATAGTCATATGAGGGGTTCGTCGAAAGTTCTGATTTCTTCTCAACTGCAGATCAATTTGGAATGTATAGATTCATATTTCTTTATATCGTATATCGTGGATACTTTTTCCAATTTTAATAAATGAAAATATATATACTTGTGACATGTAAGTAGATTTAACATTATTATATTTCAGGACAAGCGAACAAGTGTTATGTGCCCCTGACAACAGGGTAGCAGGAATGGTCTCTTTTAAACCATAACTGACTTCAGTGTTTGGATTTAAAACGATATATAGCTAACAGTGTATACTATATTTTGTGAAGTTGAACTATGGACGACTGTTCAGCTGACGATCTGTTTTTGGCGTTGGATACTGACTGTTCTGGTTATATTGACAAATCCGAACTTGGCGTCGCCTTTCCGGATTTGGCGCCGTCAGAACTCGATGAATTATTCAGCTTATTAGACAAGAATAAAGATGGCAAGATCACTGTGCCGGAGTTTCGCAGAAGTTACAAAGACTGTATCAGGCAAGTGAAGAAGAGAAGAACATCGAGCCAGGATGGTATATTGGAGGACTTGGTTGGCCCTTTGGATGAGGGTCTGAAGGCTTTGTCATGGTGAGTACAAATCACTTAGCATTGCTTTGAATTAGAATTATAAATTCCAAACCCATTTCAATATAAATTCAATAGTCAATAATCTGCGAGAACAATCGGGTTAAATTATTCCTTATATTTAGACATGCCAATTATCAATGATATTTAGGTGAACACTAATTAATGTCAAATAATTTAAGAAATCGCTTGTATTGGGGTTTTTTTACGCCAACAAAGAGCATCCGAAATATGGACATCAGCTATGAAAGAGATTGGCTCGATGACTATCATTTACATCAGAAACGTTACTATGTTTTTTCTGCTGAAGATAATTTGTAACTCGTATTAATCTATATTGTATTTGGTCACGGCAATTATTTTTTGTCCTTCGAAAGGATAACGTCATCGAAAGTGTATGTAGGGCAGGTGGGATAGAATCGACAAAGTGGCCGGTCTTAATGTCGTTTTTTAGAATACATGTAGCGTTCTTACTCTATTTGGCTTTCAACAAGAGAACACACATGAAAGAAATAAGATAGACACATCAAGCAGACCAAAATGGAAGTTTGACATCATTTTTGCTGGTTTATGTGATACATTTTAACTGCATAATTGTGATCCAGCTATCCTGTTAATGGAATACCGTTAGAAGCTCTTTCCCATCTTATATTTTGGTTGTTTAAAGTTCGACATAGGTGGGGAAATGTTCCTGTTCCTGTAGTATATCATGCAACATATATTTTAAGATATATTTGCTAACAAACAAATGTATAATCTATTTGTTGTGCGAGGATTGATTACCTAATTAACCGAGTAACCGATCGACAAATTTTCGAGAAAACGGCCACAAAATTCTACCAGATTGACGAAGGTGCTTTTAATGACAGTGGATTTCTATATGAATGTTAATTACAAATAAAATCGAAAAATCCAATGGTATTAAGGTTGAAATCTCATATCAGTGTTAGTGTTAAATTTCTACATGCTCTTAGAGGTGACAAGACAAAAGACGTTTTCATAAGTATAGCCAATGGGAAAATAAGAAGCAACGATAAACCGAATATAATGTCGATCACAACCCATGTGGTACTTGGCTGTTTCGGTCACAATCCAGGAGTATTTGGCTGTATACTTTAAACCAAGGTAACCCAGTGTCCTATTCATTAACGTACGTTGAGATAGAGTTGTGATTAGTGGCAATCTGTGTTCCAGTGTAAGGGAACATCCTTGATCAGAGAGCGTGTTATGTTATGTAATACGACCTTGTAATAAATATCGTATGACACGTGTTATAATACTCTTATTATGTCATACATATCGTAAGACACATATGTTATAATACTCTTCTAACGTCATAAATATTCTACCATGCATGCATTATAATACTCTTGTGACGTCATAAATACCGTATGACACGTGTTATAATACTCTTCTAACGTCATAAATATTCTACCATGCATGCATTATAATACTCTTGTGACGTCATAAATACCGTATGACACGTGTTATAATAATCTTGTAACGTCATACATATCGTTAGACACATGTTATAATACTCTTGTAACGTCATAAATATCTTTAGATACATGTTATAATACTCTTGTAACGTCATACATATCTTTAAACACGTGTTATAATACTCTTGTAACGTCATACATATCTTTAGATACATGTTATAATACTCTTGTAACGTCATACATATCTTAAGATACGTGTTATAATACTATTGAAACGTCATACATATCGTTAGACACGTGTTATAATACTCTTGTAACGTCATGAATAAATGACGCTTCACGATTGTACCGTTTATGGGAAACGTATCGTCCGATCCTGAATTCGACTCTCCTCCATGACGTATTTAATTGTTTAAACAAGTTCAATAATAAGATATGGCATTCGCCTTAAGGCTCGTGTTATATCAAATCACTACACTTGACAAGTCGACTTTTTATTCAATTAATAATATGAGGTGACAGTTGTTCAATATTAGGATAGTCTAACAATTCAAAACATTTTAACATATATTACAAAATTATATATGCATGCAATTTTATCTTGAAATATATGCTTTAATAAAAAAAAGTATTTGTTCAAAATGTTTCAGAGAAAAAATTGAGAAAAAATGACACATTGTTATGGTAACAATTGCTGCTGAACGTCGACCAAGATGTTACCATTTAGGCGCACATTTATATCACATCACACAAAAATCAATGATCATCTTCAAATACAAGCAGTTAATCATGAAATATTGACGTCTTCTATATCCATCTGGCCGGCATATAATACAAAGTTTTATCTGGGTTAGTGTTACACATGTAATTGGGTGAATAGTACATTGGTTAGGCTGGATTTATCAGAAAACTTACAAAGTGATATGTTCCGTTAACAATACATTGGTAAGACTGGATTTATCAGAAAACTTACAAAGTGACATATTCCGTTAACAATACATTTGGTAAAACTGGAGGTATCAGAAAACTTACAAAGTGATATATTCCATATTAGTTGAAGAGCAAGTGACTTCACAAGTACATGGTATTAACCTAGGAATGAGACGCTGAATCGCTAATTCAACGCATTTAGAAAAATATGATAGTTATATAATCCTTATTCATGGTATTAAGAGGCAAATCTTTGGAGTTCTATGGGAGCATGAGCTTTTTTGTTCTGCTAGTAGAACCATACTTGCATAATCTAGAGCCCGTACTTCCGCAAAACAGGATGTTTGCTCTTGATTCATATGCATACTTCGTTTCTTACCAGCGACCCCTGAATATTTATCACCATTTTGACCAACACCAGTCGGTATATTATAGAGAACTACGTACGATAGCTGATTTGTGCCATTTCGTCTCGAAAGACGAAAATTAGCAAACCTTAAATTTCGTCTTTTCAAGGCGATAAGGTTTGTTATTTTTCGTCTTTTCGGGGGCGAAAAGTCGAAAAGACGAAATGTCACAAATCAGTCACCGTATGACAGCAAATAGCTTTAATGTTCCTAACATTCATACTGTACTCCTAACATTCATACTGTACTCCTAACATTCATACTGTACTCCTAACACTCATACTGTACTCTTAACACTCATACTGTACTCCTAACATTTCATACTGTACTCCTAACATTCATACTGTACTCCTAACATTCATACTGTACTCCTAACACTCATACTGTACTCCTGACACTCATACTGTACTCCTAACACTCATACTGTACTCCTAACATTCATACTGTACTCCTAACACTCATACTGTACTCCTAACATTCATACTGTACTCCTAACACTTATACTGTACTCCTAACACTCATACTGTACTCCTAACACTCATACTGTACTCCTAACATTCATACTGTACTCCTAACACTCATACTGTACTCCTAACACTCATACTGTACTCCTAACATTCATACTGTACTCCTAACACTCATACTGTACTCCTAACATTCATACTGCTCTCTAAGTATGCATACTGTTCTCCTAACATTTATGCTGCTCTCCTATCATTCATACTGCTCTCCTGACATTCATTCTGTTGCTTCTTCGAAATCATTAGGTTATAACATAATATCAGATTGTTTGTCTTTTTTCAAATACTGAAGTTACATTATGATTATGAGCATGAAGGTATTCAATGAGTATCAGTATTATCCCCTGATTAACACATATAAAAAGTGAATACACTATTTTATTGACTGGTGAGACGTGAGATACGTCCATTTCAAAAGAAACCATTCAAGGTTTTATGTTACATGTGAAAGCATGACGAAAACCACATTCGGCTTCTCTCTTTTATTTTTCAATGTGACACAACAGATGTCGGGCTGTGGTGATATTGATGTATTGTTTTCGCTAAGCCGTGTGAGTACAGACTGGTCGTGGGTGTACTTGTATGTATTTCGTCTCCACAAGTATGTCGATATTTGCTGCTTCGAACTGAACAGTTATTATTTTCAGGTGGATAATCATCATAATTTAAGCCTATTTATCTTTTATGAATAAAACAACTGTTAATCTAAAACAATTTCAAGCCTCTCTTTGTAAAATATAAATTAGGACAAAATAACAAAAATATGTTGAATGGTAGAATATAAACCCAATTAATGAATTGATATGAGAATTCATACCGTAGTTTTTCATAATTGTATTAAAACCGGGAAACTACCAACTGATTACAGGAAATTTCTAATGTGGTGCTCCACATTCTACATGTATATGTAAATGATCCACGAAAAATTATGTCATACACGCATGCGCAAAATGGTTTGTTTTCGATAAGCCGATCGCGAACTGGTTGCTGCCGAGAAGGCAAAGAAAGAGCGAGCAAAATCACAACATCATCTACGACTTACACAGTCAACGTGAGTCTATTAGACAATAGTTGAGTTTTTAATGTTGCATAATTAACGCTTGTAAAATATTTTTCAATTGAAGGAGTGAAAAGACTGCTACTAACATGTACTGTACCAGTCATAACTTATTTTCAATCATCTGGCTTGTTAATAGACAACAAATTTGTATGTGTGCATACGAGGTATATTTTTTTACATGTGGACAGCCTAATATCTTAAAAGCCTCATAAACACCATGCTATGGGAGAATCAGTTTGTTTAGACTCCATAATTCATTTCTAATTTGATTTTTTGCATTGTATGGAAGTCTCTGAATTTTTTTTAATCGCGACAACTTGTTTATGCTAGCTGATTCTTAAAAGTAATTTAAATAGTGTGAATTACACATACTGGTATCATAAGTTATTAATAAATTCTAGTAAATCTGTCCTGATTGATGACTTTAATGACTATTGTGTTATATTTACTCGCACCTCACCGAAGACCCATTGTAAACACATTGCCGATGAAACAGCCTAGCCTATTATCTATAGAAAGTCCTGTGAGAGCCATGCCAGAAGACAATTCACAGGCTATTTGTTGATGATTATTGAACTTGATATACTTCCTATCCTGATTCCTGAACATGAAATCATTCAGAAATAAATATGACTGCTTTACATTGAATTTCAAGTAACTTCCCTGATGCCTCACTATTGTGATTGTCGAAATTGCAAGCGATCTGCTCTCCCCGGCGGTTCAGGACATACCAAATTGTATGCACTGGATGCATGATATCTTTCAACAAATCCAAGTCTGGTAGAAAGAATTGCGCGTATATTGCCTAGACATTCTTAAGAGTAGTGTATCAGAGGTGACATCTGGATAAAAACCGACCGACGGCAATTTTCACTTAAAAACAACGAAAATATGTAGGTCATCTCTCTCCACATGCATAGTTCCCGCCATATATGTTTTCCCTGTCAACATCAACTCTCCAACCAAAGTCAGTTTTATATTTTGTTGAAGACTATTTGTTAAATATTCACAGCATGTGGTTGAAACAGTTTCATTTTGTATAATAACATGGTTTTATGTATGATATGTCATTTCTTTTATTGACATCAATTTTTATTTGAAATATAAATTTTGTTCAAAGAGTTCAGGGGTCGAAGGGAGATAACTCATAATTACTAATAATGGTTCTTAAAACAATTTTCAAAATTGATTTATTATTCAATTTTAGATTATCCCACGCAATTTTTCAAATATCATTAAAAAACAAATGTGGTAATAAAAGAAAAAAAGACCAATGCACTTACCTAAAAACTTTTTCTTTCAATTTCAACAATTTAATTCTTTTATTAAAATAAGATTCATGAAATTCTGAGACATGTCATAAATCACCATTTTAAGATTTTGCATGATTCTTAGGCAGACTGGTACTTAACGTGAAAAGCCACCATGAATTGGCTAGGAAACTTCTGGACATTTAAACCCAAGCTTTTCTATTTATCATCCGGGGGTGTAACACGGCATCTTCAGGGTTGGTTCAGGTTTTATCTTTATATGTTTATCACATACTTTTCTCATGACGTCATCCATCGCCAAACGTGTTATTGCATCGGCAAATGCTAGTAATAAACTTGCGTTTTAAGTTTTGACAATGCATAACAAAGCAGTACAAACACATTCATAATATATATGATTGCGCATATTTTTTCATTTGTATTTTCATTGATGAATAATGGTTGGAAGGCTGTAAATTCTAATTAAGAACATATTTGTCTCTTTGATTGTTTTTCATCCATTGAGGTCGTCACTCATATTCATGCCAACTATACGTAGATTGTTGGCAGTGATTGAATTATAAACATAACACTATTATGATTTGTTAAAAAAAATGTACTTTGTGTTAAGCGCTTGCATGATATGAGTAGTGTTTATTTTAAGTGATTGTACCAGTAACCCGGTAGAGTTTGTTTTAAGTGATTGTACCAGTAACCCGGTAGAGTTTATTTTAAGTGATTGTACCAGTAACCCAGTAGTGTTTATTTTAAGTGATTGTACCAGTAACCCAGTAGTGTTTATTTTAAGTGATTGTACCAGTAACCCAGTAGTGTTTATTTTAAGTGATTGTACCAGTAACCCAGTAGTGTTTATTTTAAGTGATTGTACCAATAACCCAGTAGTGTTTATTTTAAGTGATTGTACCAGTAACCCGGTAGAGTTTATTTTAAGTGATTGTACCAGTAACCCGGTAGAGTTTATTTTAAGTGATTGTACCAGTAACCCAGTAGTGTTTATTTTAAGTGATTGTACCAGTAACCCAGTAGTGTTTATTTTAAGTGATTGTACCAGTAACCCGGTAGTGTTTAGTTTAAGTGATTGTACCAATAACCCAGTAGTGTTTATTTTAAGTGATTGTACCAGTAACCCAGTAGTGTTTATTTTAAGTGATTGTACCAGTAACCCAGTAGTGTTTAGTTTAAGTGATTGTACCAGTGACCCAGTAGTGTTTATTTTAAGTGATTGTACCAGTACTCTAGTAGTGCTTATTTTAAGTGATTGTACCAGTAACCCGGTAGTGTTTATTTTAAGTGATTGTACCAGTAACCCAGTAGTGTTTATTTTAAGTGATTGTACCAGTAACCCGGTAGTGTTTATTTAAGTGATTGTACCAGTAACCCAGTAGTGTTTATTTTAAGTGATTGTACCAGTAACCCGGTAGTGTTTATTTTAAGTGATTGTACCAGTAACCCAGTAGTGCTTATTTTAAGTGATTGTACCAGTACTCTAGTAGTGTTTATTTTAAGTGATTGTACCAGTAACCCGGTAGTGTTTATTTTAAGTGATTGTACCAGTAACCCAGTAGTGCTTATTTTAAGTGATTGTACCAGTAACCCGGTAGAGTTTATTTTAAGTGATTGTACCAGTAACCCAGTAGTGTTTATTTTAAGTGATTGTACCAGTAACCCGGTAGTGTTTATTTTAAGCGATTGTACCAGTAACCCGGTAGTGTTTATTTTAAGTGATTGTACCAGTAACCCAGTAGTGTTTATTTTAAGTGATTGTACCAGTAACCCAGTAGTGTTTATTTTAAGTGATTGTACCAGTACCCAGTCAGTGTTATTTTAAGTGATTGTACCAGTAACCCCGGTAGTGTTTAGTTAAGTGATTGTACCAGTACCCCAGTAGTGTTTATTTTAAGTGATTGTACCAGTAACCCCAGTAGTGTTTATTTTAAGTGATTGTACCAGTAACCCAGTAGTGTTTATTTAAGTGATTGTACCAGTAACCCGGAAGTGTTTATTTTAAGTGATTGTACCAGTACCCCAGTAGTGTTTATTTTAAGTGATTGTACCAGTACCCCAGTAGTGTTTATTTAAGTGATTGTACCAGTAACCCAGTAGTGTTTATTTTAAGTGATTGTACCAGTAACCCGGTAGTGTTTATTTTAAGTGATTGTACCAGTAACCCGGTAGTGTTTATTTTAAGTGATTGTACCAATAACCCGGTTGTGTTTATTTTAAGTGATTGTACCAGTAACCCGTTAGTGTTTATTTTAAGTGATTGTACCAGTACCCCAGTAGTGGCTGCCGGATTACAGCATGCAAAGTATTATATATCTGTCACCGACCCATTACTATTAACCCACTACTTGTTTTAGCTTTGGTTAGATATAACCCTTAACAAGATTTAATAATAACTTCTACTACAGTTCTTTTTAACAGCTTTCTTCTCTATCGGCGATATTACTCGGTTTGCTATAAAAGACAAATTGTAATAATTGCACCGCTCATGATTGTTAATGTAATTGCGGCTTTGGGTATATAGATTTTATGTAGCTGAACGGATTATTGCCAATAAGGTTAACATAGTAAATAACAGCGTTATTGGTGCATACAGTCGCGTGCGAATATCTTAATTAAGTCTAATCACACCTGCATTTAGAGTATGACGAACGGGGCAAAAGGAATAATATCGCAACATAGATGATTTGTTTTCGCTTCAAACATTCAGGATTCATATAAAACCTTCAACCTGCAACCTTAAAGAATCCCAAACGTTACATTCCGTTAAAATGAAGGTTCTGTCAAACATATCCTCTGATCTGCTCTATGTATACATTTCTTGTTAATCTCTTTAAAACTCTTTATGGAGCACTTTTAATACTTTAATCAGTCAAGTTTGAATTATATTTAAGTTTGCAAGTCGTGTTACCCTTGACTCGTTTGGTATATAGGTGTTAAAGTGCTAAATTGATCAAAACTGACTTCAGGACACGTTACAATTGAATATGTTTATCAAAATTGATAATACATGCTTTTTCAATATATCAATTATCTCTAGTTTTATAGTATCTATCCAGTTTCGTTATATTTATTACCTTTGCAGTTTTAAGACTTTTGGTTGAAGTAATAATTTTACTACAGAGTTAGTGTTACATGTTTGACAATGGGATAATTTATTATCATATCAAACATTGGGTTTGCTACAATATATTGACGTCAAATATGTAGTTAACCTGCTCAAACTTGATTAGTATTAAAGATCATAGCCCCAATAACAACATGGCCATTGACGGCGGTTAGGTCTGTATATACATGATATGACATTAAGTGATATTACTGGCATAACACTAAATAACGTTTCATTTAAAGGTACGACAACCGGATCATACATAAGTAACTACTAAATACACTAAGATGGTCTGAGCAATGGTTTTAAAAGTATAGTTAGTTTTATAACTCAAATATACAATTTTCAGAATACTTCCATAGCTTAAAAATAACAAATTATTTCAAATCTATATTCAGGGTATAATTCAGAGGTATGGAACAAAACCAAGAGTATGTTGGACGCTTTATACTGTATATGGTGACCGATTTCGATCATGACTACAAC
The DNA here is from genome assembly GCF_902652985.1 of Pecten maximus. Taxonomy (NCBI): domain Eukaryota; kingdom Metazoa; phylum Mollusca; class Bivalvia; order Pectinida; family Pectinidae; genus Pecten; species Pecten maximus. The sequence continues at coordinate 33,883,178 of NC_047024.1, read as the reverse complement.
GCGAAATGAGCAACAGTTACCAGTGGTTATACTTGTGCTTATCGTAAGCTGAGAATACTTTATAAATTCTTTTGTTGATTTTTAAGGTACTCACGATCATGTAGTACATGTATATTGTACTATTGACACAACTCTATCGTCTGTCCTTCCTTTAAATACTACACCAATATTAATATCACGATGCTACGCCTCAGCGGCTTACGTCTTTCGTTCTAGGGCAAACACCTGAATTTAAACATTAAACGTGCGTGAGAGAAAATAAGACATACTAATATTGACACTACTTATTTTGTGTAGCTCCCTCACTTTGTACCTACGTGTATACGATTGCTTATGTACCTGGGGTACGTGTGCAGGTAACAGAAGACGACATTTCGTCACAGGCATGACTAGGGATACCCCACAGTTCAGAAACGTGGCGAGGGAGACAAAACGTGCCGGTGGTGTGCCGGGTGTTTATTGGCTACGCCTACTCATCATGAAGAAAGCACCTGCCGAAAAGTGAATGTTATCACGAAGTGTAATAGACAAATTTAACTTGTAGCCTGGAGCTTATCGCAAATAGAATAGGGACCTTATCTGTAATGGCGACTGGACTATCTACACGGTGACGGAAGATTCGCTGCGATCTATGATGCACAAGTTTCTCGTATGTGTCAGTTCGGCTAAGACTATATGGTAGGATATTTCGACTGGATGATTGATTGCAACAAAAGGATTCGTCTGGGGCCAGGAAGTATACTTATTAACAACAACCATTCAAGTGACCTGGATGTACATACGTGTATGTAAAGAATAACAACAAGAAGCGTCGAGTACCTGTTTCGTTTCTTTATGAGTTACTAAAATACGGGTTGTAATCTTGAGAGAGTTACGGATTCTAACTGGGTTGGCCAGATGTAATTTCTAAGGAGTATAGACCGCTGATATTGACTATAAATGGTATATTCATCAGCAGTATTTGATGACATAAGATCAGGAAAAACTTTGTGAAGGTACTATACAGGGAACGTACTAATAAACAATATGCTATACGACTGGGTTTAAAATGAGAAAACCTCGAACATATGGAGAAACACGCAAGTGAAGACATCGTGTCCTCGAGACATCCTAACAAAACCCCTCCCGTACATCGTCGCCTCCCTCTTCTTTGCAAAACTTTGTCAGGGCGGTCAGTCTGAGGATGAGATATTTACCAAGGAATCTCTGTCCGAACGACTGAATCTGTCAGCCACTGAGCTGGACATTGTGTTCTCAGCGGTGGATAGTGATGAAGACGGCAAGATTCGAAAGAAAGATCTAGCACTGGATCTGTCAGGGTTTTCCCGTGGACAGTCCGTGTTTAAGTCTCCACGTTCATCACCAAGGCCACTGCCAGGAGTAGATTCTCTGACTGATGTAGCCAATACCTTCGATGGCCTGTCAGAGCAGAGGTTGGTTGTATAGCTTATGACACCTAACCGGTCACTCTGCTTTATATATTCTATATCCTATCTCTCTGTTTACAAATGAATACATATATATTTATATCGTATTTGCAGTATATACCATAAAAATGTATAATATCCTTTATCTCGTAGGCTTTTATGTTAAATTTATCAGTATGTAATATGACTTAATACATGTCAGTGTTGCAGCATATTATGTACAATGCATACCATGCAACATGTGAATGATATCTTTTTAATGTCATTCTACGTATCACAGCTACGGTACACTTCATATACCATCAACCATGCAGTCCTTTTGATTTCTTCAATTTTGTATTCTAAACTTGCTCACTATTTGTATGTTTTTTTCTGATATCCATCACTTTGTGGTTGTTTATTTGTGCTTTGGTGCCAGCGATCTTAGCTTACACATAACAAGATGATTAATCTAAAATTTATGAAGATATGACGTACCATATTATTGGAATTTTAAATTGAAAATCATCTGTAAATGGGCCTGATTCAGAAACAAATATCACTTAAATTAGCAATCATTTGTCAGGAAGTATTTAATTTTCGTCATAGTAGAACCTGTCTTCCAAAAGGAAATGGGGCTTTTTTCTGTACAGAAAAAATACCTGTTTGAAATACCAAAATATGGTTAATCTCTTAAGATGAAAGTCGTTTCGAACACATTGCAAGTGTGTAAAAAGATACCGGCATAGATACGTTTTTTATTATACGAAAGGGATTACCTTAACAAGTCTATTGAATCATCTGACACCTCAAAAATATAAATATCATATCATGTTGATAGTATAAACTGCGTAAGTATATGTGTAACAGGTCATGGACGAATGTAAGATATTAACAAAATAGTTCAGATTACCAATTAAGGTGATCTTTACTAGGTCCATTGTTGGCATTATTTCCCTTTAAGTGTTTAGATAACCCCATATACCGACATTATATCAGAAAGCTACACTGTGTACCAAGTTAATTATTGTTTACAATGTAAACATACTTCAGATTTGGAGGGTGTGTACTGGTGAACGGCTCACGAGTGGAAACACTTATAATGTGTATGAATCTGATATATGTTGTTAATGTACATATGATAGCATATCATTGTTAGGAAAAGTGGTGTGACTTTAACACGTTGTTTGTATTTTTCCTAATATTCAAAATAATCGTAGATTTTCATGTCTAGTCATTTAATTGAATTATATATCAAATACCAGCGTTACACAGCAACTACACAGAAAACACTGCAGTTATATAATGTTTTATCAGCTTGGTATGTAAATGAGTACAAGAATAAATTAATATATTTTGACCATCATGGCTGAATGTCGGATTCTATGAACGTTTTAGTCTGCAACGTTGGCACGTGTATTTGGAATACATTAAAGGACATTCATTCATTTTAATGGCCTCTAGACTATTTATATGTAATTAGGCTTACACAAAGACGTCTTTATCGGTCTTTAGATACTTGTACACACACACACACACACACACACACACACGTCCATACATGGATAAATCAATTTTGTATCCCATCAGAAAATGAAGTTGGGGTCCATAGATAGATTAAGCAAATATCTTGACGACAAAAACTTAGTCATGAGGTTGTGACACGTACTCTCTACCCGACAGTTTGATGCTTATGCTTCAATAAATAGCAAGTTCACTAATCACGAAGTTTGTTAAAAATACACACTTATGTTAAGGTCAGTCAGGCCGGGGTTTATATAAAGATCTACGGCTGCCTTGCGTGTATCCTTTCTGTTCATACAAATGCCATGTCAGGTTGTTGAGATCAAATTAACTCATAACAGGTACTCTACCCTTTCCGTCTAGTCTGCTCCGCATGGGTGCTCGCATTTAGAAATAAGATAAGCAATTTATTCTATTAGTAATATGATACAGAATTTGAAAAATAATGACTTTGTTATTATATCAAAATATCAAGGGCGATTTTTATGCCAGGTGTCGTTTTAGTGATTCACAAGTTTATTAGTACAGACATATTTATAAAATTAAACAGCGACTTCAGATGTCAGAAAATATGCCGTGCTATAACATCTTGACCGTTTGGGATATTTCTGAAATGTTAACTATTAATTAATTGTCCATAATCATTTTGCATTATTTGATATATAGTATTGTAAAACATCAGACAATGCTTCATACGTCCAAGGTAGGTTTTGGTGGGTCAAACTATACTATATACTATTCCTTTGTGGTACATGTGTCTACATCAGTTCGTTAGTGAAACACTATAGTAAGAAAGATTGTATTTATTTAGACTGTTTCTCCTGTCAGATATCGTCATCTAAATCCGCGGTGACTAACATAAATACTATATATCTAGCTAGTGTTTGTGTTACGATTTCCCAGGGACGTAGACACCTATTGGTATTGAGTATAATTCATCTATACACAGTACAATTTATCCATACTATACAAAAAGATAATAGCCGTGGGCTCAGTCGTAACAACTTTACGACAGATTTCCCTAATACTAGTTTATGGTCAGCCGTGTATGATCATCTGTGAAATTGGCCGGAGAGATTAGACGATAGTTACAAGATTATGACATGATTATTTTAGTCTAGTTCAACTTGTATATACAGTATGTATTATACTCTACATTTAGTAAATATTTAGTATAGTTGACCTTTACGATAGCTATTAACACTCGATCGTAAAACAAAATTAAAGATTATAATCACAAGGATGAAATTGCCGGAAGCTGAAACAACTTGATTTAACGTATTATTGACATTAACAAATCTGTTCTCAAACTAGACATATATAACAGCTTTGCAAACTTTCAAAATATTAAGATTTGCTTATAAGTATGTATCCCATAGAATACAATGAAATAATCACAGATGTGATCTAAATCAAGTCAACGTATGAACGAAATAGTTACACGTAAACATCTAAAATCATTATACAGGGAAAATAAGTTTGATATTAGTGAAACACAAGTCCAATATAATGTAAAAGAATAAGATTAACAGGGTGTCTATGTATTTGCCGATAATAACGCATGTAGATCTAAATCGAGAGAGATTTATACAAAATGTATATGAAAACACTTAAATAATAGTATTAATGATTAATAATAATTAAGTTTGTCTATGTATTTAATTTAAATGTATCATGTAAAATTAAACAAATGTAAAAGACGTCAAGTATTAGCAAATTGTATTAAAAGTGGTCTGAATATTAGTCTAACACGAGTTAAACTTAATGTAAAAAGAATGATATTTACAAAGTGTCTTTGTATAATATAAGCATCTACTGACAAAAGCTAAGTAAACATGACAATTTATCACTAAATATTGAAAAGAAGCAATACGTAACAAACGATAAGGTTGTAGCCATATGAACGCTGTAGATAAATCTATGACGTCACAATAGTTGTTAAATGCATTTTTAGCCATAATATCGATCAATGAAATGTTTTTGTACTTTCAAAAATCATGTGGTACAATTAAAACGTGTTTGTCACTGAACACAAATCTTTTTTCCTATGCTGGAAAATGCAGACTGCGGATTGAGAAAAAAATGCACGTACTGTTTTCCCACCACATGTTGTAAGAGGATAAACAACTTCTAGCTAAACTGCGACCTCTCTTTTTGCCATCTACTTTCATATTAACACTGACGTCCTGTCACCTCTATTGTTGCGATGATACATAAATACTTTTGAATTTAGATATGTTCATATTTAGTTAAAACTGCAATTAGTATGATTTCGACGTGCCGCATGTTGATGTATTTCCCGTATTCTGTCAGTATTAATATAGACCAATTGTGTGTTAAGGTGTTATGACGCTGTATATCCCGGTTCAGGAGTTTCGTATCTAGATCCTATGATGCCAAACTGGTTTCAGAGAAATATATTCATGACTCATAAACCAGATAACATCATATCCCAACAATACGATACTGTCTAACTAACAAATGTGATCTATTCTGACACAACATTTCAATTTGTAGGTTAATGTATTTTCTTAAAATCAGATATGAGTGCTAATTACTAGATGAGAGTTGACCCAGTTACATATAATCTACGTGAGCAGGTTTTTTTCCTATCATTGAAAACTAAGTACATTGTCTATTTTATCCCACGTCAGGATAAGCAAACGTACGTCACCTTATGTTGCATTTTCTGGCATATATGTAAATGTCATCTTGCCTTGTTGGTTGTCGTAAGAAAAAACAATCGAAGACAAACCAGGATGTTTTATTTGGATCATCAAATAACTAATTATCTACAATGCTTCGGAACTTATTAATGTAAACTGACAATATAAACTGTCAATGTAATATAAGTTATGCATTTTTACTATTACAAAAAATATAACAAAAATATATCGTTTGGGAAAATTGGGTTCATCTTTTTTATCTATACATATAATAACGTGGTGTCGTACAAATATGTAAAAGTAAGTGACAAAAGGAAGAGTTCAAAACCATGTTATAGTACCTACCATTTCTACTTATAGTCAGAAAAAATCATACTGTATACGATATGTCACCTTCCAGAACATTGTTTCTGTACATATGTCACGTCACGGTACTATACGCTAATCCAACATAATGGTTTTGTGAATGATGTGTATTACTAAATATAAATGAAATTTGAGAAAATGTTATTCATCTTAATCTATGTAAACAATGCGTAGCCTAAATCTACCAGACCATTTAACTCATAAGTTTAACTCTACGAATGTGGCTTAGGTTTGTTTTTATGAATGTACTATATACATACATGTATAAATACAGGTGTAAATATGTTATGTAATACATAACACACCAACATGGATTGAATTGGTCATTAATGGTTAGAGAACACAAGACACAAACAACAGCCTCCTATAGATATGAATCTGGTAATAGACTACAGTTTATACAGAATAATGAATGTAAGACATGTCAGGACCTCACTTAAGTTTAAGATATAAAAAGTGGGTGTATTATCCTTGTACAGATATTATCAGATTTTTGGGGGGTTTTATTTTTAATTTTTTTCAAATAGGTTTTAGATATCTGAGATACTTGTCATGTTCTGAATCAGCACCACTATTCGTATCACTTGCAAACAAGCAGGTTAGCCTGAAAACGCGGGAACTTAAAAATCAGCCGTCAGAGCTGTCCACCCAAACATCCAAAAGGATACATGATTGAAGACTTGACTTGCAATCATCTCGTTTCTTGTGTCAGTTTTGGTCTCTAAGCAAGTTGATAATAGAGTATATCATTTTATAAAGTTTTTCAAACAATATATATACCTGTATATATACTACATACCAAATAAGGGTTATACTCGTTAGTTTATACTCATTTCTAAATACGTAACTCAGTTTATACTCATCTCTAAATACGTAACTCGGTTAATACTCATCTCTAAATACGGAACTCAGGTTATACTCATCTCTGAATACGGAACTCAGTTTATACTCATCTCTAAATACGTAACTCGGTTAATACTCATCTCTAAATACGGAACTCGGGTTATACTCATCTCTAAATACGTAACTCGGTTAATACTCATCTCTAAATACGGAACTCAGTTTAAAGTCATCTCTTAATACGGAACTCGGGTTATACTCATCTCTAAATACGGAACTCAGTTTATACTCATCTCTGAATACGTAACTCAGTTAATACTCACCTCTAAATACGGAACTCAGTTTATACTCATCTCTGAATACGTAACTCAGTTTATACTCATCTCTAAATACGGAACTCAGTTTATACTCATCTCTGAATACGTAACTCAGTTTATACTCATCTCTGAATACGTAACTCAGTTTATACTCATCTCCAAATACGGAACTCAGTTTATACTCATCTCTGAATACGGAACTCAATAGCTTTATTTAAGAATCGTTAAGATAGTTTTGCTTTGTCATGGAGAAACAGGTATTTGACTGGAATTATGCTCATGTAGCAAATAAAAACATTTTTTTTGATATTATTGATATGAGAGTTTTCTTAAAATGCAAGACTTAGTTAATTCATAGGCTCCACAAGCTATCTGACTGAAAATGTACCTAGTTAAATTTATTCCATTTTAGGTAAAGAGAGCCTAGTGTGCAAATAATAACGACAAAAACGTTTGATATATATATATAGATATGTAAACAGCTTACTAAAATAAAAATACTCGTTCGTCTCTTTCCAATGCATATTTGTATGCACCTGTGGATATGTATAAGAACATAACCATAAAACAGGTTTATACAAAGATCTGGCTGTTCTGTAATATTTTGCACCTGTTAAGAGTATTACGCGTGTCGTTTGAATAATTGCTGGGTTGTTATGAAGTTTTGTACGACGCAGAAAATAGCTGCAATAATACATTCGAGTGTTTTAGAAAACATAAATATTATATTGTACTCGAATTGTAATTGATACTCTCCAATAATTTGATGCATGTGTTTAAGGTACCACAGAATTGCAATGATAACATATAACTAAACTATATCATTGTATTACTGTGATCGTTATCTGTTTACAGATGACATGTATTTACCTTTTATTACCAAAATGGTGAAAAATGATCAAAGTCATACTTTCGAACATTCCAATATATATTTTTACAATAGTTAGAGAAATAAATAAAACTATAAATACTTGTCATTCGATCTGTAATAAAAACTCAGACCAAAGATTAATAGAATTGTTCATATCGCTTGTGATCTCTTTCTGTGTCGTCCATGAATCATAAATTGTTTGCTCTGTCGTAATATCTTGTTGTATTCCCTCCTCGTCACTTCTTAAGCAGTCTCCGTTTAAAGATTTCTTTTGATTATAATTTCTCTTTTAACGATTTTGGATTCTAATGACGGCCAATAGGCTCCTGCTTGTTATGCATGGGTCATTGATCCTCTATTGGAATGAAATCGTTTTCTATACGCTTTTTTCGTATTTACATTTCAGCCAGGAACAAGTCTGTGAGCTGTACCAACACCTCCATGCATCCGATAACCCGGAACTCCTCGAAAATTTTGAGGCCATTATCCTTGGTGTCATTAAAGATGTTCGTGGGTATAAGGTGGAAAACGAACGTTTGGAAAAGAGCTTCCGAAGGTAAATAATTATTGCATATTTGTCTGATAATAAAGTAAGATTAGAAGGTACACGTGAATGATTATGAAATGTAAATGTAGATTGACGTCTGGATTTTAATTGTTTTCAGCAAAGCTTCCGTCAACAGAAAGTTAACGGCCTTATCTGAAGCTATAGGTCAATAGAAATAAATCTAACACCGCCTAAATAACACACCACCATCAAATAGACTGAAAAAAATCTAATGATAAAAAGACTTATCGTATTTATATATATATATCCAAATTATACACTGTACAACTAAGTCTTTGAACTATGTCACGTTTGCTAAATTTGGTCGATATGACATTTAAAGTGTTTGTGAATACAGTGTGACATTTACATGCTCATTTGTATCAGACGTTAAATTGGGCAATTTGTCCTAGCGGTATTGGCACGATTCATAACGTATTGTCCCAGTTTCGTTCCGGAAACACTCTAAGAGAGGAGGACTAAGTTAAGATAATGGATTGGTTTCCATATTAAGGTAAGGCTAAATTGTTAAACTGTGATGTATTCTCTTTAGGGAGAAAGACCAGCATGAGAAACACCTCAGGCACCTGGAGGAGGAAATGGAAAAAGAGATGAAAAAATTGGAAGACAAAGTCCGACAGAAGGTGTGTATGTGGTTAACTAAAGTTGATGGAAGACACAATCTGACAGAAGGTGTGTATGTGGTTAACTAAAGTTGATGGAAGACACAATTTGACAGAAGGTGTGTATGTGGTTAACTAAAGTTAATGGAAGACACAATTTGACAGAAGGTGTGTATGTGGTTAACTAAAGTTGATGGAAGACACAATCTGACAGAAGGTGTGTATGTGGTTAACTAAAGTTAATGGAAGACACAATTTGACAGAAGGTGTGTATGTGGTTAACTAAAGTTGATGGAAGACACAATTTGACAGAAGATGTGTTTGTGATAAACAACAATTCAGAGAGAAATCCCAAGTTGTGGATCTACAAGAATCTATTTCAACTTTGTATAACATTATCTGCATCCACTTTAACTACAGATATACGTTACGATGTATAGAAGACTTAGTATAATGTATTAGGTATATTGGGGAGGTCAGTTATATATATTGGCGCCATTGCTGTATACATAATATGAACTTCCCATACATGGAAACGTGTGTCTGTGGTAAACATACATCATATAAGGCACGTCATACAAAATCCGGTTACATTCCTTACCGCGTGAATGATCAACATTGATTTGATTACCACGATTTTACCGTATAACGCATTGTTGTTGTCCTCAAACTTATATACTATCAGCTGTTTCCACGCATGAAAAGTCCCGCTCCTTGTCTTCCTCTTGTGCGTGGGATCGGAGATGGAATTTTAATTATAAATTTTGAATGCAATTTATTACAAATTCCTGGGCGTTCAAAACAGACAAAGCGTATTATAGAATCCCATTCAGTTTCCGATACACTATATACATACATATGCTAGGTTTCACGTGCACATACGTGCAGCCGATGTTTATCTGCTTTTTATTAAGCTGCAAACGTTTGCAGATTAGCACGCGACATATGGCGGCAATCATCATGACTCATGTTCCTGTATGAACGTCAGACCACGACTCCTCCATATCACTAATATTCCTATAGTTTAATATCAACTAAATATAGAATTTTGTACACATAAACTGTCGCGATATTTCAAAACATTTCGTGTTAAATGATAAGAACTGTATTGTGATTAAATAACGTTATTGATACTGTCAGGCTGTATATACCTGGAATTCATACGGTAATATTTATATTATCGGACTTTTGCTTTGATCTTAAGAATCTTGATATACTTTTTTAGTATTCCTTTAACAATACGCTGAACACAATCTTGATTTGCTTGTTTTCATTCGTATTTTAACATATACTAACAACGTGAGTGCAGTTTATTACAAAAAAGCCATATCAATGATTATTTGAAAACAAAATATGTTTTTATTTTATCTTTATTTTTTTTCCAAAGGAAGTTATTCAAACAAAATCAGTGCGAATATTCTTTTAAAAGCATGGAATCGACAGAATGGGCTACATTTTAGATTTTATATGCTGACATGAACAAACACAGAATGTCGACCTGTAAAGCCAATTGTAAAAGCCAGGGCAAAACGTGAACAACACATACATTTACATCCCCTGAACACGTGCCTGAATAATAAGACCGTTCCGGGAGGGAAAGCGTTCTCTGCTCTAATTACGACATGTAAATCAAATACGTGAAATGTCACATTCGCAAAATTAGAACCATTATGATGACAAAAGAACCACCAGACAAATCAACGCGACTGTACGTGTTACTTCCCTGTAAGATAATGATGTCTATCATAAAAATCTCCATGCTCTTCTAATGAGGTGAACAAAACATTATTTTTACCATTTAAGGAACAAGAAAAGGTGATGGCAGAGCGGGCAGAACTCAAAAAAGAAGTAGAAGATGAGTTGATCACACTAAGGCAAAACCTTTCAATCATGCAGGAGGTGAATTTACATCTTTTTATGGTAGAAATGTATTCGACCACCATATCTTGTTGAGAGGACCAGATTAGTGTTACACTGATCAATGTAATACACGTTGAGTTAGTTCAATACATAAATATGCCGAGGACAATCGGCTATGTTGCTTCGTGAATAGGATGTAAAATTAAGCAAAGATAAAGGAATATACTGTGAATAATATCGATTTATTTTCCAATCATTTCTTATTTTGTAGGACCTTTTCTTCGATTGTTTTTTTTTTTTATCATATATTAGTTTAAGAGTATATTAAGGTCGTCACATTGTCTTCAAGATCTCAATTTGCCCGATTTTACGAAGATAGTATACATACCCGATATGATACGGGTTTTAATTATTCATTCTGAATAGAACCAGTTTTGATTCCGTCTGCTTTGTCTATTCATCAGGAGGGGAATGGGCAGAAAAACAAGGAGCTGGAGACACATCTCCTGGACATGAAAAAGCGTTTGGAAGAGATCACTGTTGCCAATAGGCAACTGAAAAGCGAGCTGACGGACACTCGCACAAACATGGCGCTTGTACGGAGTGAACTGGTGTCGGTACGAAATAACTACACAGACAAGTGTCGTGAACTTTATCGGTAAGTCATAGGATAGGTCAAATATACAGACAAGTGTCGTGAACTTTATCGGTAAGTCACAGGATAGGTCAGCTATACAGACAAGTGTCGTGAACTTTATCGGTAAGTCACAGGATAGGTCAAATATACAGACAAGTGTCGTGAACTTTATCGGTAAGTCATAGGATAGGTCAAATATACAGACAAGTGTCGTGAACTTTATCGGTAAGTCACAGGATAGGTCAAATATACAGACAAGTGTCGTGAACTTTATCGGTAAGTCACGGGATAGGTCAAATATACAGACAAGTGTCGTGAACTTTATCGGTAAGTCACGGGATAGGTCAAATATACAGACAAGTGTCGTGAACTTTATCGGTAAGTCACGGGGTATGTCAACTACACAGACAAGTGTCGTGAACCTTATCGGTAAGTCACGGGATAGGTCAACTATACAGACAAGTGTCGTGAACTTTATCGGTAAGTCACGGGATATGTCAACTACACAGACAAGTGTCGTGAACCTTATCGGTAAGTCACGGGATAGGTCAAATATACAGACAAGTGTCGTGAACTTTATCGGTAAGTCACGGGATAGGTCAAATATACAGACAAGTGTCGTGAACTTTATCGGTAAGTCACGGGATAGGTCAAATATACAGACAAGTGTCGTGAACTTTATCGGTAAGTCACGGGGTAGGTCAACTATACAGACAAGTGTCGTGAACTTTATCGGTAAGTCACAGGATAGGTCAAGGGACAACAGTTTAATCACTATATAACTGACTAAGACTATATCTATGAGATGGAATAAGGCATCTGATGGCCAATATAAATGATTTGTGTAGTACAACCTTGATATACCGTTAACTGAGCATGTATCTCATTAAATTCACCTTTAAAGGTGCTATTGATATAGATGTGCCCTTTCGACAAACCAATGGCGACATCAATTCGGAATGATTTATTGCTGTTGAGATTATTTTCATCATTAGACAACATTGATTGCGTTAAATATTCAGCCTAACGAAACATTCCCTTGTATGTAATTTGTATAATATTCCTAATCTGACACCTCACCTCGTGTTAGGTTGTTCTGGTAACTAGTACCATATTAAATAGGTGCTATTTAGGGGCAGTAACTCTTAGATGACAGATTGATATATACCCGCCCGGAATATATTCCAAAAACTGATATTGATATTTCTACTGAATCACTTTCATTTTTTGTTAACTACAAATTTATCAAACCAGCGAATATATATTTATCGCTTCGGAGATAAATTATATAAAATCTAGTTTTTCTTAATAGCGGTATTTGATACACAAATAGACCAATTTTGGCAAATGAAAGAAAGCATGTTCCCCACGTTTGTTTGAATCATGAAGCAAAGTTTTAACAATATATTAATAACACGTCTTATTGAAATGCATTTAATTTCCTAACACAAACAATAATGTGCACTGTGAGTAATTTGTCTGAAGTCTGATATTTCATTGCGTTTAATGATGTCGTCGTATTTTTTGTTTACCTTTGCCCGATTAATTATCACAGAAAGTAATTGTTCAGTAGATATCATATTGTGTACATAATAATATTGCGTTATAATTCGTATGTTGACCATTTTAATCAATATGGTGTATGTATGTTTAAGTGGTTATGATAGAGCAGTATCGTCGGGTTTCCTGGGGAGGGATTGTTATTTCTTCAGCTTTTAAATTATTGATGTTACTCACTGGTAAAATATGTAACAGGATCACGAGGAAGTGTTAAAATAACGAGGTTTCTTCACCGCCAGCCTCCAACATAACATTTTATCATCATAAAATCCGTCAAATTAATCATTTCTGCAAAATCAATATTTTGTAGTGAAAAGGAGACTGTAATGGACATCGTGAAAGAGCAGGATAATCTGACCCGACAGCTTCACCTTTTACAGTAAGTATCACAGCTGTTACTACTACTTACTCAATATCCATAAAATGTTACTGTATACTAAACTCTTTCGCAAATACTTTATTTCTTATATTCATATGCTAGGAAATTATACAGTATGACTTATTGAATTTAGATGTAGTTTATATCTTCTTCATATGATCGTCATTCACATTTTATCTAGCATGCATTATATTTACGTACCATTTTTAACAATACAATAAAATAATACCACTAAATCAAATCTTAATGTTCACTAAAAAATCATATCACTGACCTTATTACAGGAATCGCACAAGGACAAGATATCGTATAAGGTCGTTCGCACTGATGTATGTTGTAAATTTTTAAGATAAAATTCTTTCAATTCTAGTACAACTAGCCAAATCTGGTATTGGGTAATATATACAAACCATGTCAGCACCCTTTCAGAAAATGGAATGAGTTCACGGACCATAACGCAGTGTAGGTTGTCCGACCACTGTATAGTTGGCAATATTTGCGGAGGATTTAATTTCGTTGTATACTGTACAAAGTAATTAAATATAGTGCGAAAATAAATACCAAGCGAATATGTATACATCCACTGAAATGTACAGAAGTGTTTACTACAGAATGATTACACTACAATGCATGTTTGCGCAAAATTTAAAACACACATTATCGCGAACTTGTCCCGACTTGAACGACCGCGAAATATTAGCCCCGTGAAAATAACAACTATACAGTATGCTGCGATTCTAGTTCTTATTTCCTAAAGAAAATTCATATGCACACTGGACTAATAATGGTATGTTTAAATACGGAAAGTAGTAACTTTACATATTCTTAACGAAACTGTAAGCGGTCAAAGTAGTTATTCAAAAATCTTACCAGCTGTTCTTAACATATCAAACGTCAGGATTCCGTGTGCGGAACTTCTGTGTAGTTACACGATTTAACATAGATACTTATCAAAACTCTGTATGAGATTGAAACTGTTCAATTTACTTATTTTGAATTAATTGTTCTTCATTCTATGCTATGTCTCATTGTCTTTTCTGAAAACGTGGATATTGTTCTCTGTGAGCTGACATCTCTGTCACATTTAACCTTAAACCAACTCCATTCCATGTATCAATAGTCTTTCTTTGTTAACCACCAATGGCATGGCTGGTACTTGTAGTGCTGTGTATGTACTCAGTAAATCAATATTTTACAGCTATGCTATTTCTCATTTCGTCATTCATTGTTTTATGCTAGTACCTATCATTTAATCGACGTATACATGAAAGTGTGTGGATTCTGTGATAGACTTGCCTTATTTTATAGTATAGCCTAATAAATATACTATAAATATGTACCGTTTAGTCAGCATGTAAGACATGTTTTACTAGGAGTGGAAAATGTGGAAAATGATCAATGGCCATTTTCTATCTCAATTTAATATTATATGTTTAAATACACTTTTTAAATTATAATTACCATGAATATGTTAAATTGCGACAAATATTTCTTAAAACGCCGGCGTTCAGAATTAACAAATCTTATGTCATGGAAATAAATAAACACACTTCATTTTCAAAATCATTAGATAAAAATTAGAAACAGGTAGGTACAGCAGTGCGTTGATCATGGATGACATTTTCTATCATTTTTTTTACCTCAGTTGTATACGTTCTATGTATAGTGCGGACGTAACACCTTAGAGTTGATGTTAGTGTGTATGTACGTTCTATGTATAGTGCGGACGTAACACCTTAGAGTTGATGTAAGTGTATATGTACGTTCTATGTATAGTGCGGACGTAACACCTTAGAGTTGATGTTAGTGTATATGTACGTTCTATGTATAGTGCGGACTAGCACCTTAGAGTTGATGTTAGTGTATATGTACGTTCTATGTATAGTGCGGACGTAACACCTTAGATGTTAGTGTATATGTACGTTCTATGTATAGTGCGGACTAGCACCTTAGAGTTGATGTTAGTGTATATGTACGTTCTATGTAAAGTACGGACGTAACACCTTAGATGTTAGTGTATATGTACGTTCTATGTATAGTGCGGACGTAACACCTTAGAGTTGATGTTAGTGTGTATGTACGTTCTATGTATAGTGCGGACTAGCACCTTAGAGTTGATGTTAGTGTATATGTACGTTCTATGTAAAGTACGGACGTAACACCTTAGATGTTAGTGTATATGTACGTTCTATGTATAGTGCGGACTAGCACCTTAGAGTTGATGTTAGTGTATATGTACGTTCTATGTAAAGTACGGACGTAACACCTTAGATGTAAGTGTATATGTACGTTCTATGTATAGTGCGGACGTAACACCTTAGATGTTAGTGTATATGTACGTTCTATGTATAGTGCTGACGTAACACCTTAGAGTTGATGTTAGTGTGTATGTACGTTCTATGTATAGTGCGGACGTAACACCTTAGAGTTGATGTAATAGTATATATACGTTCTATGTATAGTGCGGACGTAACACCTTAGATGTTAGTGTATATGTACGTTCTATGTATAGTGCGGACGTAACACCTTAGATGTTAGTGTATATGTACGTTCTATGTATAGTGCGGACGTAACACCTTAGAGTTGATGTTAGTGTGTATGTACGTTCTATGTATAGTGCGGACGTAACACCTTAGAGTTGATGTTAGTGTGTATGTACGTTCTATGTATAGTGCGGACGTAACACCTTAGAGTTGATGTTAGTGTGTATGTACGTTCTATGTATAGTGCGGACGTAACACCTTAGAGTTGATGTTAGTGTATATGTACGTTCTATGTATAGTGCGGACGTAACACCTTAGAGTTGATGTTAGTGTGTATGTACGTTCTATGTATAGTGCGGACGTAACACCTTAGAGTGATGTTAGGTGTCTACCCGACAGATTTGCCATTTGTCATTAAAAACATGTAAACACACACAATCACCTGGCAATGACAGGAAGTGAAATAAAAGCCATACATAAAAAAAATATTAAAAAAAAGAAAATGTCAAACGTCACAACCTATGAAATGGTTCCGTTTGCGTCAGCAGGGGGCCCTGGAATTTGTTTACTCTACTGTAGGCCTACTGTCAGTAACTGTTAGGCCTACTCAGTAACCTGTGTGTTTGGAAGTTGGGAATTGGCTCTTAAATGAACGAACATTCGGTAAAAATGACACCCCTCGATGTTCATATACAAATATTTATTTTAATTGTAACTCAGAGTCTATATTTGTGTAGAGTAACCATGAAAACTAACTGCCATCCTAGCCTTTCAATATGATCATCGTTAGCCTATCGACTGACCTACCTTCGTCATTCCATCAAGACAACCAGTTAAACACATATAATCCTATGTCACAGAAAAGATCGAATACTCGTATAGAGTCACTGTTCGCTGGTTCACACGCGAAGTTGCCAAAATCACAGTGAATTTAAAATTACCAGCCAGGAAACATCGCCGCGTCATGGCGATCGAGATCGACATCACTCTCAATATCCTTGAACTATGAATGGAATTCCAATGACAGTCGTGACGTCATGCAGTGACGTATATTTTATAAAAAAATCATTTGACTTGACATTTAAAAGTACAGTGTGTTCTGTGAAATGATTAAATATGTCGAGGTGCAAATCAAATTATATGTGAAGTTGGAAAACTCATTTCAGCGTTGGCTTTCAGTATTGTTGATAGAACTTCTTTTTCTCGGATGTTGACAATTTGATCACGGCCACGTAAAAGTCGGTCAAGTTACGGTAATTTTTATTGGCGAATTGTTCATTCGTTCATCACTTAACCACAAAATGAATGAAATTTGTGTGCAAACAAAGTTTGCCAAAATACGGTATGATCTTTCAGAATATTACAAGTATATTTAGTAAAAACGTCAAATAAAGAAATTAAAAAATTGAAGAAAATGGATGGCTGGGGGACACTTTCGCCAGAAATTCGGTAATGATATGAGAGAAAAAAACTCTTTCATTATGTGTGTATGTAGGATAGGGATATTCCACCCTCGGGATCACAAAATGTGGTAAAACCCTCGGCAAGCCTCGGGTTTCACCACATTTTGTGACCCCTCGGGTGGAATATCCCTATCCTACATATACACATATGAAAGAGTCTTATAATAATTGTATATGTTTAAATACACTTTTTAAATTATAATCACCATAAATATGTTAAATTGGGACAAATATTTTTTAAAACGCCGGCGTTCAGCATTAACAAATCTTATGTCATGGAAATAAAAAAAAAACACACTTCATTTTCAAAATCATTAGATAAAAATTAGAAACAGGTAGGTAATACGGACAGCATTGGGTTGATCATGGATGACATTTGATATCAAACTATTTACTACAGTTGTATACGTTCTATGTATAGTGCGGACGTAACACCTTAGATGTTAGTGTGTATGTACGTTCTATGTATAGTGCGGACGTAACACCTTAGAGTTGATGTTAGTGTGTATGTACGTTCTATGTATAGTGCGGACGTAACACTTTAGAGTTGATGTTAGTGTGTATGTACGTTCTATGTATAGTGCGGACGTAACACCTTAGAGTTGATGTTAGTGTGTATGTACGTTCTATGTATAGTGTGGACTAACACCTTAGAGTTGATGTTAGTGTATATGTACGTTCTATGTATAGTGTGGACTAACACCTTAGAGTTGATGTTAGTGTATATGTACGTTCTATGTATAGTGTGGACTAACACCTTAGAGTTGATGTTAGTGTATATGTACGTTCTATGTATAGTGCGGACGTAACACCTTAGAGTTGATGTTAGTGTATATGTACGTTCTATGTATAGTGCGGACGTAACACCTTAGAGTTGATGTTAGTGTGTATGTACGTTCTATGTATAGTGTGGACTAACACCTTAGAGTTGATGTTAGTGTATATGTACGTTCTATGTATAGTGCGGACGTAACACCTTAGAGTTGATGTTAGTGTGTATGTACGTTCTATGTATATTGCGGACGTAACACCTTAGAGTTGATGTTAGTGTGTATGTACGTTCTATGTATAGTGCGGACGTAACGCCATAGAGTTGATGCCAACAATATGTAATGACATAACGTCTGATTACCTCCCTTTGAACCCTTTTCATTGTGATTCCTTCGATACGAAAACATGTCGGCCCAGTTTTCATTGTGTTTGAATTCCATACATACAACTGTTCCGTATTTTAGAGATCATATATAATAATGTGTGTCACATTGGGAGGCAATGAAACATACAATCGTTCGACTTAAATCTCAGGTTATTGAATGTATTTTACGTATGAATATAACAATTAGTATCCAGAGGATGTAAAACAGTACAACATCAAACACCTGTGATGTTAATTTTATAGATATATATATATATATATAAGCGTATGCATACAGTTTTTCCTATGAACCTTGTAACGAGTTTTTAATCATTTTAAGTACTGCCCTGAACAATCATGGGAAAACGATGTGTGAATAAAATAATGACATCACTTTAGAATAGACTAGTATGCTAGTAAGCCATTTCTTTCTTTATCATAAAACCGACGGATTATAGTCGGCTGTAATCGGCTGTAATCGGCTGTAACGCTCAAATTAAATAACATTTGTATAACACCATTAAAAGAGCAGGTAAAATGTACTAGTGGGTTGTTAATGCGAATATGGTATTAATGAATAAAACTGCACAGACGGCTGTATGCTCATCATAATGATATCTGCTTAACCAAATACTATAATAGAAAAGACACATAATTCAATGGTAATATGTGAATATTGAATGTTATTACAACCAAAACGCCTTCAAGAGCGAGGCTGAAGGCAGCTGTTTATTTATTCATTATTGTTTGAATAGTTAATTTTGTTTTTAGAGTAAATGCTGTATTAAAAATACTCGCGTTTCGTTACATCCTCATTATCATTGCAGAAAATAGGTGGAAATAAGTGACGCTTATGTTCCTAAAAACTGGTAGTTAAACTAAATTATAGCTGACAAAGATTTGCTATATATTCTGAAAGATTTTTCAAGATGTTATATGGGCAACCATATCTAAATTTCTCAGCAAAAATGTAATTGATGTAATAGTCAACATTGTAAGGATTTTTCGAAATGTTTTAGCGATGCCAACAAACAGTTACACGACACAAATGACGATTTACGGGAGGCCGTCGTGAATCGAAATATCCCAAAGTATAGTCCCACCCCTATGGTAAGTAAAAGATATATATTTCAAAGGTCAACATGTTCCTTTATTTACCCATAACTCTTACGTTACTGTTACTATAAACATCGTATAAAACACTTTATCATGAAAGTCTCATAGGGACATATCTCAGTATTATTGTATTTTTTTTTATTATAATTCTTTAACAAGCTTCAGTCGGTATGGAGAAAAAGTCTCTCAAACGAATTCGACCCTACCTGTTTGTACTCTATATGAGCAAAATATAGATTATTTGAACAAGAGTAAAATATCAACTTATCTCAAAACAGACTCCCGTGTTTTCATCCGTTGTTCATGATAATATCTGTATTGATATTTCCTAATTTGAATAAAATCGATAAATTTACCTGGAACCAAAACCAATATTGTATATGTAACTATTGCGTCTCATTAATCAGCCACAATTGAATATAGACGATATTGACACTGTGATCAACGCCATGAAATTAACAGACAAACGACAAGGTGTGTGGTTACAGCCGCCGTGGTAAGGATCTAGCTGAGGTAAAATGTTGTTATACTGTGTTGAATTATTAATGTTACGATCTGTCGGTTTTGTACAGATACAAAACCATTCTCGCTCGTCCTCCAATGCGTCTATGATAGAGAGGGAACGGCGTGGGTCTCTTATGAGTGACTACATCCATAGTGGTCCGCCATCGTAAGTATAGCGTCCTACAACAACCGTTCGTGGTAACGTTATCAAACTAACACTTTTTCTTGTTTTAATTGCATATTTGGTGTGCTATACACTATAGTGATATCCATAGACTGTGTTAGCGTCCTATGACTAGACACGATGTTTCCATTGTTAGTTCGTTATATTTTTGCATGTAAATGCAGACATGTCTAGACTTATATTATTTTCTAAAGATGTATAGTGTAAAAATCTGTATATCATCTTTATTAAACTTGTTGCTATGCATCATTGTTGAACTAATGTCACTGTAAATAGAATTGTACATCATGTCTACGTCGAAAATGAGACGGATTTTCCATATTGACTTGAATTCAATTGCAGGATGAAATCATTGAATCTTAGTCGAGGTACATCCATTGCCGAAGATGAATTCCTTGAAGATGACATTTCCGTTTCCGGTTCTTTGCCATCACCACGAATAATTCGAGCTCGGCTTCCCAGAGAGGAAACGTGTGAGGAGGATAACATCTGCGATGACATAGGTAAACAATAATAATATAGTATCGCATGACATACTGACCTGTTTGTGTACAATTGTATATATGATATATAAAATATACTACAAACAATAATAAAACAGTATCGCTTGACATACTCACATTTGTATATATTATATATAATACATGTTGAACAAAACGCCTTTTGCCAGGCGGTCTATAAAGCTGTTTAATACACAAAATTAATACTTCTATGGTTCCTGATGAACAGTTATGCACAGGAAAATGGTGATGAGTTATCCATATTGTAGCAGGAAATTATCCATGTGGCCCTTACATATATGGCTGTTTTATAGACAAGGTTTATCTTGAATAGTTGTAACTATATGTATATAGTACAAATGTATATACTATAATGTATATAGTATCGTGTATAACGTCAGCGACACCTTTATTGCTAATGATAGATAGGAGGGCATGCATTATGTAGACTGATTTTGACTATATGTAGAAGGTCCTTGTTTATATAGATCAGACAGTAGTTATTGCCAGGTGGCCTGTAAATCATGTCTACCTTATTAAACAACAAGACAGATGTTGCTAAAGATATATCTGAGTAGCTATATCCTATAGCTATATATTCATATATATATAAAATAACACAAAAACAGACTTTGCCGCAAGGCCTTTCTGCCCTCTCAGGCTTCTTCATATATATAGAGAGACATGTAGCCTCTCGGAATTGTTTAACTGCCGTTTGATATAGAACATAGCTAAACATATTATCGATACAAATTGGAATCACATGTATGTGTGTGCAGAATCATGACTTTAGGTATTACACATGTACACGTGTACGCTGACAGGAATGGCGACCGAGAATGCGTTAGTGCATTTCGTTTGTTTCCGGTGTATAAAAACTGCTTTTCCCAAAGGAACATCAATAATGCAATTTTACGCTCTACAGCTGAGTGGTAATGACAATGATTCACAGAAAATTGGTCTCTGCCATACTATATAAACAATTAAAATTGACATCATCCCGGTTCTGTTAGAAGGCGACATAATGTGCGTACAGAGGCGAAAAGGTCGTAATAATATACACGTTTTAATTATAATTACTGTTTGACGATTAGCTACTCACCATGTTTTATTGTTTATAGTATCATGTAATGTTAAAATTTTATTGCCTTCTCTGTTCCCTCTATTCATAATTGTGAAGGCTCTGTTCCCTGTAGTTATACTTGCGTCGCCTCCGTTCCTGTAGTTTTATTTACGTCGTCTTTGTTCCTGTAGTTATACTTGTGTCGCCTCCGTTCCTGTAGTTTTATTTGTGTCGCCTCCGTTCCTGTAGTTTTATTTGCGTCGCCTTTGTTCCTGTAGTTTTATTTACGTCGTCTTTGTTCCTGTAGTTTTATTTGCGTCGCCTCCGTTCCTGTAGTTTTATTTGCGTCGCCTTTGTTGGTGTAGTTGCTTTAGTGTATCTTCTGTTCCTGTAATTGCTGCCGTTCCTCCTCTGTTCCTGTAATCGCTGTCGTTCCTCCTCTGTTCCTGTTATCGCTGCCGTTCTTCCTCTGTTCCTGTTATCGCTGCCGTTCCTCCTCTGTTCCTGTAAATGCTGCCGTTCCTCCTCTGTTCCTGTAATTGCTGCCGTTCCTCCTATGTTCCTGTAACTGCTGCCGTTCTTCCTCTGTTCCTGTAATTGCTGCCGTTCTTCCTCTGTTCCTGTTATCGCTGCCGTTCCTCCTCTGTTCCTGTTATCGCTGCCGTTCCTCCTCTGTTCCTGTAATCGCTGCCGTTCCTCCTCTGTTCCTGTAAATGCTGCCGTTCCTCCTCTGTTCCTGTAATTGCTGCCGTTCTTCCTCTGTTCCTGTAATTGCTGCCGTTCCTCCTATGTTCCTGTAATCGCTGCCGTTCCTCCTCTGTTCCTGTAATCGCTGCCGTTCCTCCTCTGTTCCTGTAATCGCTGCCGTTCCTCCTCTGTTCCTGTAATTGCTGCCGTTCTTCCTCTGTTCCTGTAATTGCTGCCGTTCCTCCTATGTTCCTGTAACTGCTGCCGTTCTTCCTCTGTTCCTGTAGTCGCTGCCGTTCCTCCTCTGTTCCTGTAATCGCTGCCGTTCCTCCTCTGTTCCTGTAATTGCTGCCGTTCCTCCTCTGTTCCTGTTATCGCTGCCGTTCCTCCTCTGTTCCTGTTATCGCTGCCGTTCCTCCTCTGTTCCTGTTATCGCTGCCGTTCCTCCTCTGTTCCTGTTATCGCTGCCGTTCCTCCTCTGTTCCTGTTATCGCTGCCGTTCCTCCTCTGTTCCTGTAATCGCTGCCGTTCCTCCTCTGTTCCTGTAATTGCTGCCGTTCCTCCTCTGTTCCTGTTATCGCTGCCGTTCCTCCTCTGTTCCTGTTATCGCTGCCGTTCCTCCTCTGTTCCTGTTATCGCTGCCGTTCCTCCTCTGTTCATGTAATTGCTGCCGTTCCTCCTCTGTTCCTCTTGTTGTTGTCATTCCTCCTCTGTTCCTCTTGTTGTTGTCATTCCTTCTGTGTCCTGATAATTGTAATGTAATATGTCCCGATAGTGGTGCGTGTATCTCATACGTTACCTGTACACGTGTAGTGTTGTCTCCACCATCCCTGTATTTGTATTTGTGCCTTGTTGGTTCCCGTAATATTATCTTTATCTCCTCTGTTCCTACCGCAGATTTCATTGTACCTTTTGTTGTCGTTGTACTTATGCTTGACTGTTTTCTTTGTTCCTGACGTTGTACGTTTCTGTTGTTACGGTCCATTACATTTTAAATATGGTCATAACTAAATTGTATCTGAATAACGATGAACGTCTTACATGATACAATTTGATGATATAAGAATTATGTAGAATTTTTTTTTGATGACATGGAACACGAACAGTTCCTGGTAATACAAAAAGCTACAAATCATAGCATTATAGGTTTCAAAGTTAGATAATCACATCATTACCAATTTTAAAGTTAGATAATCACATCATTACCAATTTTAAAGTTAGATAATCATGTAATGACCAGTTTTAGAGTTAGATATTGATTTGATGGTACGCCGTCTTGTGATGCCAAAAAGGCAAATTTCTGGCAATATTACATGTTTCTTGTGGAATATCATTTATAATTTCCAAATAAGTTTGACTTATTTATCGATGATTTGTACGGTTATCAAGGGAAGTAATTATTATCAAAATATATATGTATTCACTTATTGAATCAGGACAGTATTAACATTCTATGTACAATATATATATATCTATACCCATACACTTATTTACCATGGACCTTAAGTAGATTGGACTACGTCTATTTCACGTGATATCCGTTTTCATCAAACTCCGCTTCAGTATTCTTCATAACTTTTAAGTGAACAATGGTTAATACATACCGTGGGATAAATAAAACACTCTTATGTATTTCAAATGAATCTCAGAAAGTGTAAAACCGCGGATTTTTACATTATCTTCGTTTAAAAATGTCCCCGGTAGAGAAGAAGTGCACTACACATTTTCCTAACGGTATCTTATAAATAATACTCAGGGTGATAATATTAGATCCAAATTTTATGTTTTACTGACCAACACCAGTCGAAGATGCTTGAACTATATGGGACGGGTATTTTCATTTCCGCCTATTTTGGCAACTTAGTTAACATTTTCTCAAGGATAGTAATGAATATAACTAAAAAATGCATATCAAACAATATTATTGGGGGCATTCAGGAAAATTAACTGACCAATGTGATATGTTATTGACGAATGTGTTTTGTTACTGGCCAGTGTGTTATGTTACTTACCAGTGTGTTATGTTACTGACCAGTGTGATATGTTATTGACGAATGTGTTTTGTTACTGGCCAGTGTGTTATGTTACTTACCAGTGTGTTATGTTACTGACCAGTGTGATATGTTATTGACGATTGTGTTTTGTTACTGACCAGTGTGTTATGTTACTAACCAGTGTGATATGTTATTGACGAATGTGTTTTGTTACTGGCCAGTGTGTTATGTTACTTACCAGTGTGTTATGTTACTGACCAGTGTGATATGTTATTGACGATTGTGTTTTGTTACTGACCAGTGTGTTATGTTACTGACCAGTGTGATATGTTATTGACGAATGTGTTTTGTTACTGACCAATGTGTCGGTATGTTACGGACCAATGTGTTATGCTACTGACCAATGTGTCGGTATGTTACGGACCAATGTGTCGGTATGTTACTGACCAATGTGTTATGTTACTGACCAATGTGTTACTGACCAATGTGTTATGTTACTGACCAATGTGTCGGTATGTTACTGACCAATGTGATATGTTACTGACCAATGTGTCGGTATGTTACTGACCAATGTGTTATGCTACTGACCAATGTGTCGGTATGTTACTGACCAATGTGTTATGTTACTGACCAATGTGTTATGTTACTGACCAATGTGTTATGCTACTGACCAATGTGTCGGTATGTTACTGACCAATGTGTTATGTTACTGACCAATGTGTTACTGACCAATGTGTTATGGTACTGACCAATGTGATATGTTACTGACCAATGTGTTATGCTACTGACCAATGTGTCGGTATGTTACTGACCAATGTGTTATGTTACTGACCAATGTGTTACTGACCAATGTGTTATGGTACTGACCAATGTGATATGTTACTGACCAATGTGTTATGGTACTGACCAATGTGTTATGTTACTGACCAATGTGTTATGTTACTGACCAATGAGTTATGTTACTGACCAATGTGTTATGTTACTGACCGATGTGTTATGTTACTGACCAATGTGTTATGGTACTGACCAATGTGTCGGTATGTCACTGACCAATGTGTTACTGACCAATGTGTTACTGACCAATGTGTTACTGACCAATGTGTCGGTATGTTACTGACCAATGTGTTATGTTACTGACCAATGTGTTACTGACCAATGTGATATGTTACTGACCAATGTGATATGTTACTGACCAATGTGATATGTTACTGACCAATGTGTTATGGTACTGACCAGTGTGTTATGTTACTGACCAATGTGTTATGGTA
Organism: Pecten maximus; assembly: GCF_902652985.1. Classification (NCBI taxonomy): domain Eukaryota; kingdom Metazoa; phylum Mollusca; class Bivalvia; order Pectinida; family Pectinidae; genus Pecten; species Pecten maximus. The sequence continues at coordinate 33,857,185 of NC_047024.1, read as the reverse complement.
CTGACCAATGTGTTACTGACCAATGTGTTATGGTACTGACCAATGTGATATGTTACTGACCAATGTGTTATGGTGCTGACCAATGTGTTTTGTTACTGACCAATGTGTTACTGACCAATGTGTTACTGGTCAATGTGTCGGTATGTTACTGACCAATGTGTTATGTTACTGACCAATATGTTATGGTACTGACCAATGTGTTATGTTACTGACCAATGTGTTATGTTACTGACCAATGAGTCAGGTTACTGACCAATGAGTTATGTTACTGACCAATGTGTTATGTTACTGACCAATGTGTTATGTTACTGACCAATGAGTCAGGTTACTGACCAATGTGTTATGTTACTGACCAATGAGTTATGTTACTGACCAATGAGTTATGTTACTGACCAATGAGTTATGTTACTGACCAATGTGTTATGATACATGTACTGACCAATGAGTCAGGTTACTGACCAATGTGTTATGTTACTGACCAATGTGTTATGTTACTGACCAATGTGTTATGTTACTGACCAATGTGTTATGTTACTGACCAATGTGATATGTTACTGACCAATGTGTTATGGTACTGACCAATGTGTTATGTTACTGACCAATGTGTTATGGTACTGACCAATGTGTTATGTTACTGACCAATGTGTTATGTTACTGACCAATGTGTTATGTTACTGACCAATGTGATATGTTACTGACCAATGTGTTATGGTACTGACCAATGTGTTATGTTACTGACCAATGTGTTATGCTACTGACCAATGTGTTATGTTACTGACCAATGAGTTATGTTACTGACCAATGTGTTATGTTACTGACCAATGTGTTATGTTACTGACCAATGAGTTATGTTACTGACCAATGAGTTATGTTACTGACCAATGTGTTATGTTACTGACCAATGTGTCGGTATGTTACTGACCAATGAGTTATGTTACTGACCAATGTGTCGGTATGTTACTGACCAATGTGTTATGTTACTGACCAATGTGTTATGGTACTGACCAATGTGTTATGTTACTGACCAATGTGTTATGTTACTGACCAATGTGTTATGTTACTGACCAATGAGTTATGTTACTGACCAATGTGTTATGTTACTGACCAATGAGTCAGGTTACTGTCGGGAGTGTTATGTTAAATTGTTATGATTATTAATTCTGTTTTTTGTTACCAAGCAGACAGTGGGCACTCGACTCTTCGTGATCACAACGACATAGAATCCGAGTCAGAAATCCTTCCTGAACACAATACCATACAAAGTCACGTACACAAAAATAGACTCAATCGGAGAGCATTCATCGATGTGGACGATGAGGTAAACATTTATGTATATAATATCCTTCATTACAGTACAGTGGTATGTATCAATAAGATATTTATCACATAAATAGACTCGTGTACCGCGTAACATGGTCATACCATAAATATCAATAGACACATGTATATTAACAGTATTGTACCGTTAGACACGTGTTTTAACACTATTGTACCGTAAGACACATATGTATGTACACTATTGTACCGTTAGACACATGTGTTTTAACACTATTGTACCGTAAGACACATATGTATGTACACTATTGTAGCGTAAGACACATGTATATTTACACTATTGTACCGTTAGACACATGTATATTAACAGTATTGTACCGTTAGACACATATGTATGTACACTATTGTACCGTTAGACACATGTGTTTTAACACTATTGTACCGTAAGACACATATGTATGTACACTATTGTAGCGTAAGACACATGTATATTTACACTATTGTACCGTTAGACACATGTATATTAACAGTATTGTACCGTTAGACACATGTGTTTTAACACTATTGTACCGTTAGACACATGTGTTTTAACACTATTGTACCGTAAGACACATGTGTTTTAACACTATTGTACCGTAAGACACATGTATATTAACAGTATTGTACCGTTAGACACATGTGTTTTAACACTATTGTACCGTTAGACACATGTGTTTTAACACTATTGTACCGTAACGCACATATATATTAACAGTATTTTACCGTTAGACACATGTGCATAAAACACCGCCAAAGTCGAATTTCGCCTGCCGTTTTTAAAACTAGTTAGAGAGTTATCGGTTATATTGTTATAAATACGAGTTTTGTGATAAACAGAATCTTATACTTGAGACGATGCCCTATAGAGTTTTTCTAAACTCGTTCAATAAACTTTATTTAACACAGTGTAAGATACTGTTTGGCTCACTTTCGTGCTCTTTGGTATGTTTTTATCAGGATCCTGAATCACACGACGAGGACTCTGAAGGTGAAGGTCACTTTGAGCGTGACCCGAGAGTGTATAAATACAGAGATTCCAACCATCTCCCAGTGACGCCAAATAAGAGAGGAAGTGCTAGGTCAAGAAGTCGTGATAACCAGGCCGGACGAGACTCTGGTGGGTCAGGTGGTCGCCGTTCTACGAGGAAACAACAGAAAACCAAAGAAAAGGTAAATCAGATGCTTCACAAATCTCGTTTAAGTCTCGTTTGGCGATACTTAATTGCAAGAGGAAATGTCGTGGTAACATTGTTTATATGTGCAAAGAATCATTTGACGCGTTATGTCATATTTATTTTGCGAAAATATTATTTTGTTTACTATTGATATTAAAACCAATCGCCACAGACGTCGTCAGCACTTACTTTTTTCCCCAAAATACAATTGATAAATTATATGTAGCTTATTTAATTGTTAAAAATACAATTGTAGGAACATGGGAAACCATGTGCTGGTCTATGTATCATGTATCATATATACTATAGCTTAATTGGCAATTTCATTGTATTGTTTATTTCAAATTTTCCATTTCCTTTTTATCACGACGGCTCCATTAAGGATTTTTAGCATTACAACATGTATGAAACTATTTATTCACAGATTATGCAGCCGATAAGTCGAGAGCCCGAGAGGATGTATAAGATCGTACTGGCTGGTGACGCGGCCACAGGCAAGTCCAGTTTCATCATGAGACTGTGCAAGGGCAAATTCGTTTCAAACCTCAGTTCAACTCTTGGTAAGTCTTTACTCATTGTCTATAACGTATTCTTAGCCTTTGTCGTCGTTTGTTATGTTATTCCCTCGAAATGTTGTGATCAATTTCAGTTCACTATTCTGAGTATAAGAATACCAATTACACAATGTCCGTTGATTTACAATGCAGTTATAAACTATTGAATATACATCTGTAGATCTGGCTGTGCAAAATACACTTAGATATTGATTATAATTCAAATCATATGGCAATATGGCAGATGATTTATTTTTAATTAGTAGTTTTGCATTTTTTTTTTTTTTTTTTTTTACTTGTATTTATAATACTACTTTACTGGCAACAAACGGCTTTTCAGTGAGACAGACACAAAATGTGTATAGTCAATATATGTTTTATAAGCACAATAATGGGCAAATGATAGTTATGATTGGTCTTAAAGACACTAGTAAACGGGAAAGGGCTGGCATGATTACATTATTCTGGTCTACAGGAGTGGATTTCCAGACCAAAGTAATGGAGGTAGATGGTCGTACAATAGCCTTGCAACTCTGGGACACAGCGGGACAGGAAAGGTGAGGCAATTATTTGTTTTGTCCTGATATACCTTCTCTCAAGGCAATGTCTTTTGTCGCTATCAGGAAGTCATCACCAGCTACTGGTGAATAAAACACGTGGTCGAGTGGTGATCCAATCGTGCTCCGTGTGCAACGATGGAGTGTGACCATTTCTCTGACGCAATGTATTCTCTCTGGGAATTGTTAATCACGTGCATTCGCTATTGAACAGGAAATTAATCATGCATGAGGAGCAGTTTTTGTGCAATGAATTAAACGAAGGTCTGTTAGCTTAAATGATTTAAAGTTTAAATGACCGGCTGAATCAATTAGGAAAATTAAATAAATGCTTATTTCTTTTTTATGTACATATTAAAAACGACTACATAAAAGATGGGCCATACGTGCCCTTGTCTATGCATAGTTTTCACGCCATGCCCGAGTTACCATTTTAGATATTAACGAGGCATTTTAATATGATATCGATAATTTGTTATTTTGAATATATCAAACATTGAATTTGCTTAGATATCCCGTAACTCAATCTTCTGAACACATCTTGTGGTAATAAAGGCCAATCTCTTTTTGTAAATGTATTTTAGGATAAAACAAATATATAACGATGCACTTGTTTGATGGCAGATTGCATACCATCAGGTGAAGTAAATGTAGATATTCTATCATTTTCATCATCTGATTTTAACAGGAATATGGCTGTTTCTCTCTTTTACTGTTCGGCATTTCAATTTCAATATTTCTTTTTTTTAACAGCTAAATAACAACACTGAATTATGTAGCCTGAAGTATACTGAGCACTAACACGGAGTCGGATAGATAGAATTTGATTATCATATACATGCATGCTATGGAACTTTGACGTAGTGTGACGGATACTATACATTGTATATCATACTTTGGTATAGCGAATACTATCCTGCTGTGTTCTCCGAAAGGAACAGGTTTATAATATCTGGTAACAATAGATGTTCTGATTTTGACGTCATATTATATTAATGCAATGTAAGTTTCATTTTTATCTTTTTACACTGATGTATGCTTAATGCAATATGATACAAATAGTTCACGCTTGGACCGGTATTTCTATGCTGTTATTTTAGAGTAAGGTCAGTGCCCTGGCGCTGAATTGTTATATTCACGATTTACAATGAATGCTAACAGTCTAAAATTAAAACTACTTAAATATATTTCTTTTGTAATAAACACTTGTTAACAAATATACATTAAAGTCATATGTGTTGCAGCGTCATATTAAACAGCACATTCTATGACCGAAATGGAGGTAAAACCTGTACCCACGATTTCCATTTAACCATTGTTTTGTGTTTTTCACAAAACTAAGAATGCTTATTTGATCATTCGAAAGACATTTTCATGTAAATATTGTTCTACTTAAGGTTTCGCAGTATTGCCAAGTCATATTTCCGAAGGGCAGACGGTGTGTTCCTTTTGTACGACTGCACATACGAGAGGTCGTTTCTCAGCATCAGGGAGTGGCAAGATTCCATAGGTGTGAGTAGAGAAATATTGATACATTAAAGTATCTATGATGAAGTCGGTATGGTAGCATATGAACCGGGTGGGGAAATACAATATTAACCGAGATGATTTGTTCATATTCGTCAGTGACTTGAGCATTGTCTTTTTATGAATTATTTATCCTAAAATTGAACATTTAGATATATACAAACATCTTAATATATATCACTAATAATTATCTAAGACAAGTATATCATCACACTTTGCCATTTTTTACTTTCAATACATGTAGTTGATATGAGAATGCAGTGTATGTTGTATTCTGCAGTTTATATGACCGGACTCTGCTAAATTACTTAGAGATATGTGGTCCATATGTTCTATATCGACCTGTACGTGACGATACTTTATCCAATAAAAACAGAGGGAAATCTCATATATATCAATTATGGACTTTGGTGAAGTCAATATGGTGTTATACCGACCTACTGGGATCAAATATGATTGAGAGCGAATCCCGATGTAAATATTTTAGGTTGGTTTAACATCATATTGACCAAATCAATTAAAGGTCCTTAATCTTTATATCAGACGTGAAACTTATTTGCAAATCAGTAGAATTGCATTTTATTTATCTTGATAACAAGACATTAACATTGGGGTATTGTGACGTAATATAAACTCAATATTGACCCAATGTTTCTAAAAATAGACACATCAGGGCAATATCTCAAGATATTGACCTCCACGGGACCATGTGTTAGCCAATGTGAATAACCATGCCATATCGTATATGTTCTTTTATGTGTTCTAAACCGTGTGCAATTAAACAGGTATTGCTTACTTTCTAATGATATACATTTTGTGTTTGATAAGAGATAAGTAACTAAGAAAGTTCCCTTCAAACGTGAAAGGAACAATTGTTATATATCTTCTTTTTTTTAATTAAAATTGTCTTTCATATTGTAGGACAGCGCTCAAAAGAATATTCCTGTAATGTTGTGTGCTAACAAAACCGATCTAAGGGATTCTAGTGAGAAACAAGGGCGGAAAGTTGTCCACTACGAGGACGGACAGAGACTTGCACGGGTCAGTATCTACCTTTCAAATCCATTTGTCAGAACTATGTTAGATACAGGCTTCGCCATATACATATAAAGCGTACATTTGTTCGCATCCGGGATGAAGGTGAACCGTTTTCCCACGGAAACGGACATCGATATTCCTCCATGAAGAACAAAAGAAACGTATTACGCCACGTTTCCATTGATTTTGCATTTCGGCGTTTCTTTAATACCAGTATACAAATAAAACAAATATTTAAAGCTTAAATTTATTTGGAACGTAATGCTTTGATTAATCTAATATGATGTAAAATAATATTTTTCAATATGATGTTGTGTCTATTTCTAGGAATTTGACAGCCTGTTTATTGAAACCAGTGCCAAGGATGGGTCAAACGTGATAGAAGCCGTCATAGAATTAACAAGGTATGGATTTTTAAGTAAAATTGTTCAATTCCGTCTGTCCTGTGTCATTGGATATATGTAAACTTCAATTTACCTTGTGAGCAATTTGTTTGATATTGAATGAAGCTAACATTAATAAATATCACTGTTAGATTTTACCATATTTTTTCTGCATTTTACAAATTAGGTTGATGAGAGCCAATGAAGATCTGGAAGTGAAAACAGTCGGTCTGCAATTAGTGGAGGGAAAAAATGAAAGCAAGTCTTCGTGCTGTTCATGAGTGCAATTACGTGCATAACTATTTTATGAACCATTATGAGCAATCATAAAATGAATGGGTATGTGTGTGAAACACGTATTCGCTGGGAAAAGATTGTGTCTCCTAATCAGTAACAAAACATATATCCTAACCTTTAAAGAGGCCTGTTTATATTCCTGTATGAAGCTTCAGCTGCTGTTCGCCCGCCTAATGAGCAATATAACAAGACCGGAAGTTGGTAAGGGAAACGTGACGTATTCTCAGAGAGATCTGCAGGCTTCTTCCGTTGTCTGTTTGTATGTGTTTGTTTTATATATATAACCCGCTGTTTTAGTTGATGGATGAATAAGCTTTGATCATATAAATATCACTTCCTATAACTTGCCATGGTTTACGGGTTGGTTCATTACATTTACGTTATATATCTTCATGTTCAATAATTGTTATTGTTGTGGATATTTGACGGAAGAGAGAATACAAGAATGGATACTGCTCTTTCGAGAATAGGTATGAATTAATGCATAGTCATCTTATATATTATATATAACATTGCTGATTTATTGTAAGCATAACAAATAGAAATTGCAAAGATGTACATCACCATGGTAAAGATAATATAAATGCATTTTAAGCTGCTCATGACATGTTAAGAATAGTAGCTTGTGCGTAGTGTGTATAAAATAGTAATTTATTTTATATTTTTTCTTAATAAGTTTTTTTTAGACTTTTGTACTTGAAAAGCTAAATTGTACTGTTCCGTCAATGACACGGAGTATTAGTTACACTGCAGTCGATTATGTAATGACTAGAATTAATTATCTATTATTTCGGCTTTCTGTAGTATTACCAGGTTTGAATACGATGAAGTATTTGTATCATCTCTCGACTGAAAAGGAAAAACAACATCAACTCCCAAACCATTTAAGCTTTTCTTGATAACCATTGATCCTTTGTTCTAGATATTGCCAATGTTACCAAAATGCTGGTGCCCTGCTGAGAACATTAACCATGTGACATATCTCCTTTTGTATCATGAATCTCGTGTTTGTATATGTATTGTTTGCCTTTTAAGTCTATACCGACCACGTGTTAGTAAATTATCATTTAGTTCTATTACCAAAGATTGTATAGCATGCATCCACTTCTAGTCATTTTTGTATATATTGCAGATACATGTAAGATGTAGATCGAAATACATGATAATATAAGATTGTTTCTTATTGGTGTAAATCTTATTGAAATGTCATTGTTACAATGTTACAATGGTGTGCACATTAATAATGTTATTAACAGTTATGTTCACTATTTATTTGATTGCCGATTGAATTGATTTAAATTTCATTCTACCCTTTTCGTTATCAGTGTTTGTGCTAAGATACAGCTTAATGATCCATAACAACAAATACAAAGCTCTCATAAGATAATGATATTTTTTATTAGGCAATTTACAATAATGATTCATTTGATGGCGAAGAAAGCTCATTTTGGTTGAATATGAAGTACATCGAATTATAACAGATATCTATTTGAAAATACCAAGCTATCCTACCTTAACATGATTCCAATACGTTTTTCTGACTTGCTGGGGAGCGTTTAAGATAATCAAATCTTTCAGATGTTTTATACACATTTACGCGAATGATTCGATTTCTTCAAATTAGAAAGTTGTAGTAGTAGATTTTTAAATTTATATTAAATATTAGACTTAATCTTCATTTCAAATATTAGATACTACTTTTTCATACATGTTCAAGGTATAATTCGCGTTATCATTTTCTCCGTATTCCTATAATTTCTATTAAAGTAATACTGAAAACAGAAATAGTAATTTTATCACCACCTGAACTTAAAAAACAAATTCGGGCGACCATTTTTTCGCTGATTTCATAAAAAAAATAACCATGTGCTTCATGTGAACATTTCCATGCATTTTTCTCTTCATTTTGTGGGATTCGTTGTTCACATAAAACAAAACCTGTTATAGCGAATATAACGACAATTTAACTAGAACGATACCATTTTAGTATAGAGTGTAAATATTATCTATTGTATAATATTGGCTCATCCTGGCTGTTTTACTGTAAATATACATGTAATATAATGTAATATAACCATTATTTAATGTACATAGAGCATGTTAATGTGTGTGTGTGTGTGTGTTTTCTTGTTGAGATATCGGTAGCAGAATACATATACTGATTCTACTGTATATTGCATGTGAAATGTATATATTGAAAGTGGGAACGTCTAGAGAAACTGAAAGTGAAGAGGGGAGAAAGACGAGTGTATCAAATGGTGTAAAGATGAATTGGAGAAAAGTTTAACTATTTTTGTTTGAATTATTTAAACTCAATATGAATGATAGTCTTGCAAAAAAATAACCGTTATATAAACTTTGATTGAACATTATGTTTAATTGTCCTGTGAATATCAGCAATTTCAATCACGCTTATGTTGCAATTTCCTTATCACAAATGTTGTTCTATAAAGTGCTTTCTTGGGTAGTTTTGTCTCGTTTATCTCCATGTGCAATTTACCTTTTATCCACGGTGCAATGTACTTACAACTATGGTCTTTACACGTGAAAAATCTCTTTATCACTAATGTGCAATTTTGGCATTATGCATTATATCTGTCTCAGAAACACTCGCTGATAATTCGTTGATATCATCATTGTCCTTTTCTTTATATAATCAGGAAAGTACTGTCCTTTTCCAATACGTATACTTGACAAGAATCGCCCTTTGGAAAATACTTATATATGTAAAAAGTCACCTAAACATTATGAAAATGTGCATCTATAATATACTAAATGACTACATGTACTACATTTATAACTGAAAAGCAAACAATAGGCTTGTTTTCCAGATTTGAGGTAATAATTTTCAACATAGATACCCAAAAATACATACTTTAATTTATTTTAATAGTTTCTTCATGATTCTTTCTAAACACCGATATTGAAAACTCAAAAATATTTTGTGTAAGTATACAATTTTTTTTACTGTTTGAAATCCCATGAATAAGAAATAAAATGCCCAGATATCTTTTCATTTGTTATATTCTTGGTCATTTTGATAAGTGGTCATACAACTTAAGGAAACGCGTTTGTTCGTAAAACGTCCAGGAACATCAGACCGCAATTATTGGTAAATTGATCAATTGAGTTTTCTTTACACTTTTAAAGGTAATATAATACCTGGAGCCTTGTGTTGACGAATGTAAGGAACTTTCATTTAAAAACAACCGTATACATAAATATACCTACCACGGGTTACACAAATAGTGTTCAAAGTTGCAGATTTCACTTTGAATTTCAATATCTTTCAAATATATATCATACAAAAATGCATTTTCAAGTTAACAGTAAAACTATTTAACTATAATCGTGTACAAACGTTTATCCCGATAAAGGCATGATCAAATTAGTACCCTCAAAGTCGTCATATCATGGATACTTAATTAAATTAAACTCATTATCACAATGATTTAACGTTACTATTAACATGTAGATGGCATGTTTTCATTAAAACAGATTCACACACTATATTTTCTTTTTACACGCATCGTTTGTGTACATAGATATTTCAAATACCCCGATTTATAAACAGGTATTCAAACTTGCATATCGAAAACCCCAAATATCTCGAAGATGGCTTCACAAAATAGAGGTTGCAATGCAGATAATTACTTTCTTTTAAAGAAAGAGGTTCTTCTCATTGAAATGCTTCTGTTTGGTAACTATGTGTGTTTCATCTTAAGATATCCATATTGTCACCGAAATGTGGACTGTGGGCTATCCAAAGTTCTCTCCCTTTATACACTTTACGCAGGCTGGTCCAGAGTAGTGAGTGTCATAGGTATAAGTACTAAGTTATCAACTGCACTAATGTTTGTCTGTTATATTTCGGGAAAATGACAAATATCAATAAAAAATCAATTCTGATCATTGTGTTGTGTAATATATTTTCCTAAATTTTACAATGTCTAATTTTGATTTTCTAATACTGTATATATTTGAGTGATCACCGAATAAAGGAATGACAAGACGAAAAAAGACAAACTACAGTGACAACAATAAATAACACAACAACACTACTGCGACAGCAATAATAACAACAACATAAACAACAGCCATAACATCAGCAATGATATAAACAATAGCAATAACAACAGCAATAGAAATAACGACAACAACAACTACAACAGCAATAACAACATCATCGTCTGATGAAATAGGAATTTTAGATTCAATAATTTCTGGTAACACCCCTAACGCAGTGGAAATAGGCGTGATTGTATTTCCACAGAGACTAAGGGTGAAACTGGTGTGGTTATAGATCCAGTTTTCACTTGTGTGTCTTCTGTATAATAACGTAACAACACCAGTGATGAGTCAGATAATATGTTAATAGTATGTTATATCAGTTAATATGAAACACTGGCGCGACCAACCCGATCATCATTAGGTTTTTTACACATGAACGTAAAATTGGAATAACTGTTTTTAACGGTCTCAATTAGTTAATTCACCAACGATTTAAATAAAAGTAATTGCAATAATATCAATATAAAATAATCAATAAATATAGATGAACAAAGATAATATATTTGATATAAATGTATAAAATATATAAATAGAATTTATATATATATATATAATCAAAAAATCACAAAAATATCACAATAATAATGAAAAAATCACGAAGATATCATAAAAACAGTAACATATAAAACATATTGAAAATTACGATCAAACGTAAATCAATACACAAGTGGGAAATTGACTGTTAGTTATAAATAGAACCCTCTGGTAATTGTACAATTATAGAACCCTCTATTTTGCTCAGCTTAAATAGCAATTCTATTATTTCTTGAAATCATTTCTTGAATCATCGTGAAAATAAAACAAATAAACAGTTTTTGAAGATATTTCAGATATAAAAAAATTAAAATGCATTGATATAACATTAATGATGCATCACATTGCTATTCAAACATTATCTACAAACTGCAATAGCGGACCTCATTGAATAGGTCGGAATGAAACTTTGTTGGATGCTTTCAGTTGTAATGTGAACCCTGTAAATGACAACAACAATCATAACAGCATTTCTCACAAATACATGCATGTATTCGACAAACACCGTATCCTCTTCTTGTCATGTTATTTATATTTTAAATGTTTTTTTGCAAATATATATTACCGCTCGACCATTGATAAATAACTTTGAAATACTATAACCGATAGTTTCTATGATGTTTTATTGATAAATAAACATACCAATATTGTACTCAATGACTAATCATTTAAGCTCATTTACGGCAATCAAAACCACAAATGCTACATTGTATGATGATGAAAACACTTGATTTCTATAATCTTTCTTCGATTAAAATAAAAACTTCATATAATGCCTTACAGTACTGTTCATAAATTGAACTAAAACAAACAAATCTTGGTTCCATAATTAGGCCAACCTGCTTACTGACAATAGTTTCAATGACACGTGTCTTCCGTTTATTGCTTTCGATATAATATCAAAACCTCTTGTGTCTTGACATTTGGCACGAACATGGCATAATATCTATATACAAGCAAGTCTAAAACATAAAGTCACGCATCTAATTCAGGTTAGTGGAAAACAACCAGTGGATTATAAACTGTCGTAATATGTCTGTCATACTGTCACCATGTCGAGTGCAACCCACTCGTTAAAGTATATGGCTCATGAGAATGACTCAGTTCTGCACGCAATACAGATATCAGCGCTAACATTAACATACAATTTATGTCTATTCCCCACTGACTGATCCCCCACTCTCTTCAAATATTCACCTCCCGCTGAGAGTCATATCAAAGGGAGACGATCCATATGAAGATATTTCTATGTACTCAGAAACAATTCTATAGGAGTTCATTTGCAAAAAAAAGTCGCTAATAAAATGTCAGTACTGAAATGTGTACGACGTCTTCATTGATGTATTACAAAAATGTCAGCTTACTCATTTACAGTGTCTAAATAAAACGTATCTTATAATATTATATACCTTTAGCTATGAATGAAAATAGGATAAATATTCGTAGATCAGAATATCACTCAGCGGTTTCCCGTGGAATATATATATTTGTTCTCTAACTTGCATTGTATAATATTTGTACGCGTCTTAAAAAGCAATAAAGATTCACAAATCGAATGTATTTGCATAGTGGAGATACATTTTGAGGGAGTGAAGATAGCATTTTTATCCTGGAAGAGTATAGGAGATTATTAGATTCTTAGAAGTTTTATTAGATCGATACTACAAGTTATAAAAATACTTTCTTTTGTTTAATCTTATTAATACACTACCCCAGTTCTCATTCTTAAAACTGGATGTGACCTAGATTTACTTGACGGATTTCGTCGTTGAAACAGAAACATCTAGTCTCCCTTTTGGAACATCTAGCCATAATCTGTGTTGGCTTTTTAATATCTGTGAAAATAAATGCTTCATACTTTGTCAATATTTTATTAGTCTATTAGTCAGTATTCTTCTATTTAAGTCAGGTAAAATGAACTGCATGCAAATTTATCATCTTGGTGTGTGTTGCCTAACATTGCCACAGTAGAGCATTGGCTATTGTTCGAATTATAGTAAAAGACATCCACGAAAATTGTTCACAGCATTTTATTTGGTCTCCATTCATAATGTATATACAGATCTGATACGAACACAACACCAGTCAAAGTATACACCTCTTCATTTCTTTTTTATTTGTTGATGTGTTATATAAGTAAGAACAAATCTTCAAGCTATTTGTTAACCTGAATTACATTCTTATATTATCTAAAGTTCGGTCGTAAGAAGAGGGAGATAATACTACCAAGTATTTTAAGACTAAAGAAGCGAAATGTTACTTCAAAAAGTATCCCTATAATTCAAAAGATAAAAACGAACAAACAACAAAAACAAAAAACAAAACAAAAACAAAACTATAAAGGAATACTATCTTAAACTATATAAAAAGTAATGCTCCTTAGGTAGGCAACGCAGGGACATTACTACCAAGAAATGGAAAATTAATACTTGGGAAATTGTAAGCATGACATTTGTCAAGCAGCACGATTATAAGCTGTCCCTGTTGGTCACGTTGTAAGTAAAATTCAAGGTAAGTGTGTGTTGAAGAGTATGAAGTGTCCTTGATTTCAAGTCATATAGGGTATACGGCTCGAGGTTTTGTTATTGGACATACCATATCGTCAATTTACTTATAAGTGAAATTGAAAGACTTCTCCAGGTCACTGTTACCTTTTACTCAACAACGGTGTTCTTTTCATCTTGTGTATATATAAAATGTATGTTACCCTATAGTTCACAACGACCTACTTATATAATGCCATTCGCCTATCTCGGGAAAGAAAGCTATCATAAGGAGAACAAGATAACGAAGGTGTCCCTTAAGTTTGGAATGGAAAATGGCAATGTACAAAGTAGGGGAAATACAGGAATCGAGTACAGCATCTAGATGGTGAACTCCGTCTCAAAGAACTAAGGCATTTTTAATGTTTTTGTTGAATTATATTTTGAAATTTTATTATTTTGATTTTCCCTAAAGGAACGGGAATTATCAGCAACTCAGCGTAACACCCAACCAAATTTTCCTCTTCGCTATCCTTTTAACTGCATTTAGCTTGTTTATAAGAAAGTGTTCTCAAATATACTGTTGTGCAGAATCAATGTTTTAAACATGGATTTATTGTACTCTAAATTGTTATATAGATTTAATATTATTTTACTATAAGATGGGATTTTTGTGAGTGGTTAGATTTTTATATAGCATTGTACATTGTATATCATTAGACATGAATGAGGTTCATAATTGTAAAAAGATGAACTTTCAGTGGGTGAATTTATTGGCCGGTAGATGTACTTAACCGAACGAGGTCGTCTGTTTGTCCTCTACAGCGAGCATTGTTACATGAAGGGCCTTGAATTATCGTAGTAAAGATTTCAAGGGGATCCTTGCAATAAATATCAGTATGGTAAAACGTGGATTAGACGGCTCCTGATAAATACACCAACACTCCGACTACCGTCGTGTAACGCAGACTATCAAACGGGGGTTTCAAGCGTTTGGTCAACACAGATCATCATAAAATACTCTCTAAATGACGTCGAATACTCCCGTAGTTATTTATGGTTTAAAATTAAGATAAAATAAACCACAAAACGATGATTAATCCTGACGGAATTGAAACATTGCAGTTGAATGTAAAATAAAAAGACACTTCGCCATGATATTATCGTACGCCTAAATCATTCAAACTTAAAAGGGATTGGTTTTTCTCACATCAATTGTTTCTATGAAGACTTCATAAGTCATTAAATGTTATGCGATTACTTGCATTTTGTCTCCAAAATAGGATTTACATTAAGTATTATTTAACTTCATTACAATATACTTCAGTTTCTACATCCATTTCCATTTCTCATTTATTATATATCAATAAATTTTGTTTATATTTTCAATAAAATTTAACTGCGACATAGCTATATTCAACAGATATTACTGTAAGCCTAGTATGTTCACAACATTTCAAAAATATGTATTTTTAGAAATTTTAACTCTTTGGAATATCAAATCTGGTACTGAGCTAAAAAATTTTCTTACTATCCCATATGTAACTTTTTTATGATTTAAAAGCTATCAGCTGTTAAACACCTGAGGCAGGAAAGAGAACAAATGTACAATGTACAATGTACAAACTGATGTTTGAGCAATAACTGCATCATGTTGGTATTTACTTGTGTGATGCTATTACTGGCGCTACTGCTTTAGTTGATAATTGCTAATTGAATGCATTAAAGTAGTATCCCTCTCAAATGCGCTAGCTTAGCCGGACAAGGCAACATTAGAACAGCTAAACAGAACAGGATAGATAGATATATATAACAGGGAAGAGGTAATGTTTGGTCAATGTACTGTTTGTTCAGGATACGTCTGATTTTGTAGATACTTTCAAACAGTATAGATTTATTATATATTTAGGTGTAACTAGACAGGAAACAATTCCGTCGTTAGCCGATACATAAAATGTCCCTGTATCGCCTGGTCCTGATGATAGATTACATGTTTGTGTCACAGATGATAGTAAGTAAATACCATTCCTCCCTAACAGTGTGTTGATACACCTCATGTCTCCTTCCTTGTCCTGGGCCAAGTGTTGCAACATGACCTAACAATGTCTCACATACGTCACGCCAGAAACATATGAGAGGGGATAGTTATTATACCGTCATACATGAACAACATCGAACATCAGAACTCGCGAAATAACTTAAAATTGTGACATCAAAACAAAACTAGAATAAAATGGTAGAATTGTATTAAACTACGAGACATATTATTAGTGAACCTGATATATTCAGTCCATTAAAGACTTGTCATTAGATCACAGGTTTTGTTTTTCTTCAAAATATTTGTGAGCACAGTGAATGAGGTAATGCCTAAAACTTGTTTCGGGAATGTATAGTCCACCAGCTTTTCTCAGCAGTGTCAACCATCTTATAATTTAGAAGTTAAACTACTTTGTAGCATTGTGTTAAGATTGGTATTGGTATAGCGTCGCTCTGTCGAATACGTCTGGTTTATAATGACTAACTACAGCATGTACAGTAGAACCCCGTTATCTCGAAGTTTGTAAGGTCATGGAAAAATCGAGTTATTCCAAGTTTTTAAAGTTGCCAAGTATATATTAGATATAATTTTACTGCCGGAACGTAATTTTTTTATTTCAAATTAAAAAGGATCTTCGAATTATCACAATTGGAGATAGCGAACTTTGTAATGTATATGATGTTAATTGTAGGTACTAGTATGAAAAAAATGTTTTCACTAATATAAATATTATACCATAAATGCTGCCAATGGTATAGCGATTGTTTACGGAGAGGGAATAAGTCTATGACAAAATCAATTTGCATATTACATGTATAATGAAAATGGCTAATCTAAACAAAACATCCGAACTAAGTGTGTCAAACAGGAGATGTTAGACACTCGTGTTATAATGGCTACGATGTTTAGGAAATGTTGTTGTGGTCCTATCAAACGTGTTACTATTGCTGACAAACTTCTTAAGGTCCGATTGAGTAGCCATGCTTTATCTAGTTGCCTCTCGTTCTCAATATATAGCATTGATGGATGCACAGTAAATGTAAATATATTGTGAACATAAATCTAGTAACTAAATTCTGAGACACGAACCCGATAGAACTGATTTTTGATCGTCGTAACTGTTTTCAGTCTTTAGGAAAAACTTTAGATTCAAAGAAATTAAGTTTAAGTCGGTAAACACGGCTGTTATTGTGACGTCATAATGATTTAATCTCCTACAGGACTATAATTTCTTAATAGACTTTAGCTATATAAACTTTTACTAAGTTATTTCAAATATCTTCATATCTTTATTCTGATTTTTCTGGACTGCACAAAAGGAATATTAAAGGACAACTAAACATTTGAAGTAAATTAAAGTTATAACGTGACTTTATCCCAATGCGTTCGGTTTTAAACCAACAAAGGTAATGAGTGTTAGGTATTTCAAGCTTGATGCTTAGAGGCAAAAGATGAAAGCTTTCAAAAAATGAATAAAATTTTTAAGTTAATGCTTGATATCAGTAACAAATGGGTGTATTTTTCTATTTATCCAAACACCTAATTCCAATAATGACCAAGTTTAGGATGCATAGCGAACCCACACTGCCATCAAGCGTTCCTTGCGCATCACCAAACCAATTAGAGTGAAGGGCGCCCCCTAGCGGTGACAGTCGGGGTGACAAACGGCTATGAGGGCAGTGTGTGTTTACACTCCGGGGTATGATGAAGAGGGAAAATATACTCGAGTTTGTTTGGTATCAAACGTTTGCTGAAGTAGGATACAGTGAAAACATTTTAAGGAATGATACACAAGATAGTGTCCGTTAGAAAAGGGGAGTACCTACAGGGGATATCTGGGGATCTTAATTTAGGCAGAATTCATCAGTTCTCCGCAATACACGTATACGTACTTAACGAATCATTGGTTCGACACACATTCTGTATCTATTACATGGTGTACATTCACCAATGAACCATCAAAACAATGAGTTCAATATATAGAAGCCACAAAGGAACATATGTGATCCAGTGTGTGTATTGAAGGGAGCATCTTTGGTGAGAGAAAGTCTAATGGAATTGGGAATTCATAGAAACTGATACCCGGTATAACACTTTAAAGTCACTTCTGGCTCACGTTTACGAATCGGTATATTTCTTCGTAGACAGTGACTCTCAATATTTACTCATGAACTAGACGGTTTTCACACTTAAAGGTATTTACATACCATGCTATCCTGTCCAATGAATAATTACTTCATCTAGATATGTGAACAGTTGAAGGTTGGTTGGTTTATTTGTAGTTGCTTAGATTCAAATGAGGTCAACCAAGGCGTGAACAGATCACGAGGTACCACAGTGATCATCTTACTGATATACCAAGAGAAGACCAATGTATGGATTTTCAAAAGTCTTCCCAAAATAGAACATGTTTGTAAACATCAATCGCAACAATTTCGGCTAATTCCTTAAAGGCCCGAATCAAACGAGTCTTTACGGAACAAAAAAAAATCCAGAAGAACAATTAAGGAATGAATCTTATGTTCTAATTCACCAGTTCAAACGAACATAAATTATTTATCAAATAAATCTCAACACACTGTGTTCAGAATACCGCTTACTGCAGCTGACGCTATTTACAGGGCACTCATTTTCATAAACAAAAATCACGACAATGTCCATAATCACACGCGATACCGCCATAATAGTCCTTGCTCTTTGACCTTATTACCACGTCCTTGTCCAGCTTACAGACCTGTAACACAGAAAACAAAACAAGAACATCTTCTCTTTCCAAGATAAATTTGGTGGGCGCGGGGGGGGGGGGGGTCACTATAGCGTCTGTCGAGGTGCGCTGCAAAAGCTCGAATGACCCACGTACCTAGTACACCTGTAGAACTCACCTGTATAACAGGTAAAGCACGTGCATCTCGCGCTACGTTACCCAATACACTTAATGCCCCATAGTCACCCCACGGGCGCCCCTCACTGTAAACACAGTGCAAACGTAACATTGATAAATTCAATTATGTTTGTCGAATTGGGTCGGTCTTGAGACAAATTCAACATTAACAGCGAAAATGAGCTAGAAGACCAATGCTGATAATCACCCCATGAGATCGACAAAGCCAGATTCGATACCCAACGTACATGTCAGAGCTTTGCAGGTTTATGTAAAAAAAATAGTCTGTTACATAATGGTCATTATCATGCAAAATGCTGATAAAATGTCTAAATACAGACTGCATATTACGCAAAGAGATATTTCGTCAATATTTCAAAATTTATTGAAAAAAAAACCTCTAAAGCATTTCAAGTTATGTGACGGAAACATAATAATTTGATGGTATGAAATTAGGCACTTATTCATGCAGACATTGTAAATCTGGTCAAATCCAATTGCAAATGAAACGGGCAAAATTGAGAAGATCCATTGAGTCCAATTTGAGTTGAAATCAAAATATGTGTATACGCTGTAAATGCTGAGGAGTAGGTTGCAGGCATACTTTGTTAAGTACAGTGTGTTTTTACTGGGCATGCGTGTTGGGATTAAG
Source organism: Pecten maximus (assembly GCF_902652985.1). NCBI lineage: Eukaryota > Metazoa > Mollusca > Bivalvia > Pectinida > Pectinidae > Pecten > Pecten maximus. The sequence goes on along the minus strand of NC_047024.1, from coordinate 33,837,681 downwards.
AAATTTCAATGTTTCATTAAAAATTTCATCGAATGTAGCACTGTACAGTAGTTTGCCAGGTTTCGGAAAAATAAAGAGATAACTCTGACAGATGTAAACATAGCAGGGGAACTATTCAAAATACGTCTATTTATAAACTCCATCATAGTTGCAATTTTGCTAAAGAAGCGAAAATTGTATAAAAAGGTGTTTTCCTATATTCAATACTTGTGAATACCATGGTTACCACCTGAAAGAAATGCAAAAAAAAATGCCAAAAAAATATTATAGTTAACCAAAAAATTGACTCCATCGATAAGACGTTTCTCCTAAAACCTGTCTAAAATAAACATCACTTACATGTTAACAGAGATATTCAACATAGGTTCAACATGATTTTTTTCAAACTGCTCATGCGTCGGAGGTGGGGGGAATCTATTACCTGTAAAGCTAGCTTTTCTTGTGTAGGGGTAGATTTGAGACTGGTCAAATAGAGATCTCGAAAATTTTATATTAGGAAAAAGACTTACATTGTTCACTTCAAACTTTACCGATTTTAGTGCAGATTTAATTTTAAACTTATATCCAACCATTTACATAACATTTACATAAAATACCACTCATATCTAGGCCGGGCGTAGACTTGGGCAATGTATATTATCCAAATTGTCCTGGAAACCATGCGATGCCGGTTTTCCGTAGGTAATTTATTGACGTAGCCACCAGCTACAACAATGAGATGTTTCTATTGAATCAGTGTCTTGTCTTTGATATAACAGTGAAATACCGATAAACAGGAAATAATAAAAAGAATTCTATTTAAAAACGCTAAAACAATAGATTTTTTGAAACAGACAAACATATATTCATGTACATGCATGTGTATGACTTTGGAAATCGGTCAAAACAATCTGGGTTTCGATACGGGGACAATCTAAATTAACCGTTCATGAAAATTAAAGAAAAAATGAGTAAATAACCTGTTTCCTTTACGTTGTATCATCAGCTATATATCCCTGTAAAACGGGATAGCAGGGTACTCGATAACTGGTGAGATTGGATGGAGGAGGGGGGGGGGGGGGGGGGAGAGAGAAGGGAGATAGGGTACAGAGATCGCTGTTACGATCCTTGTATACACTTAAGATAGGTATTACAGCTAGATGGATTATTTGAACATCAAAAAGGGAATTAGGGGACAGTTAATGAAAGCAAACACGGGGATGAGTAGAGAGATGCGGTCTAGCTCTCTTATCTCACGTGACGGAAACTTTCGTACGTACAACCACAACAATTACGCATCCCTTTGATAGCACAGTGACTGATGACGGTATCACTGAGTGGCGTGTCCACGAATCCAAACTTCGGGTAGGTATACGAGTACAGAATTTGACGTATTTGCGGGTTTGAGTACATTTTTTAAGTGGAATACTTTTACTTGTATTGGGTTTACAAACATCTGGTTTAGAATTGTCGGTTACCATGTTTGTTTACACTGGCATGCCTGTTTAGTTGTTAAATATCAATATTTAATATATTTGATATATATTTTTCAATATTAATATTTCTCGGTTGTCCGAGTCGAACATAGTTCGTTGGTATTAAAGTTCGTGCAACCACGCCTTGTAAACAGTCAGCAATAAACACTTGTATTTTCGCGCTATTTTCAAGGACCACGTATAAAGCGAACATCCCGCCAATATAACCAACTATACAATAGTATTTGTATTTTCGAGTATTTGAGTTATTGATGTTTGGGGTATAGTATTAGTGACATTATGTAAAGTATACAGGCTTACGAGTATATTAGTGTATTGTGGACAGGCGTCGGAGTACGATATACTCGGGTAATGGAGTATTAGATACATAATGAAGTACACATTTAACAGAGTATCGGAGTATATGGGAATACCGCTGTGAGAAATATCACGTGCCAATTGCAAGCAAGCATTCGATTAAAGAATCGGTGAGAACTGGGTACATTAGTAACACGAACTGAACAGAAAAATGGTTTAAAGTGGTGTCGACAACATCTTAAACTGTGGACTGTCAGGTTGAAAGATGAAAACATAAGCAAGTAGAATACGCCATTTTGTCGTTTATTGTAGAGTATAAGTGTTAGTTTCTGCATGAGAATGTCTGTTGCATTGCCTTTTAGTGACAGCCTACACAAATAGAAGCCAGCAAAAATTGGCCTCGGAATATCTACTGATTTATAAGCACAATGATATCGATATCTATAATAATCCAGTCAACTAGTAGAGACATTCATAAAAATTCTATACTGGTCATCTCAAAACAGGAAGTGATGTGCTCGATATCCAGAACAGGAAATGACGTAAAATTCCAGGTAAAAGTATGTTCGTCTCGTTCAAAATTTTTGTCGTATCACAGGTGCTTGTTGGCGAGTCTGGACCTTCGGCGACATACTTGCCTCTCTTGGCTTCGGCCTCACTTCTGGGGTTTATCAAATAGCTCTACCATCATCCAGGAGTTGGGTACGGCGCCGAACCCTCACAACACAGGCGCGCTTTCCTCAACTCGTGGCTAATCTGTCAAAGGTTTCCCCTACATAGACTCATTCTTTTTATACATTGACAGTTCCCAATGCAAATTATAGAAATTCCTTTTTAAAAGGCTTAACTGCGTTTGAAGATTCAAATTAAAGGATAAGGAGGTCCTGTGATTTGGTCAGTTTGGTCAGAGCGATATGCAGAACAGTATGTTGTTTCGGACACCGTTACCAGTGGACATACGATCCTGGCCAGCTAAGCATGGTAAGTCACCCATACCATAATATTTACTTTTATAGGTCTGATTCCTTTTCAGATTTTTTTGATATAAATACAACACAAATATCGAAATTATCTATTAAGCGTGATTTATAACATAAAGAACAATTGTTTCAATATCATTTTATTAATTCTTTTTTATTTTTACTTCTTATTTAATATTTTAAAGAACGTCAGACACGGAAACACCGGAAAAATGAATTTTTAAATTCGTCTGATTTTCCATGAGTCTTTCTTACACCGAATTCAAAATGATGAATTTCGATATATTTTTCGCATTTAAATAATAAAGTAATATTAATTTATTTTAAGATAAATAAATGTATACATTCCATTAACATTACACAACGACAATCATCCTTTCGAATCAAAATAAAAACGAGATTAAATTATATTTGCTTTCAATCAAATCGACTGACCTCTTATCCCTCACAATCTGAATTAAGTTATAATAACGACTCTTCACTTTCATTTAATTATTTTCAATATTCTTCATTTAATAGAAGAAACCCTATTACACGTAAATGTCTTTTATTAAACGTTTATATCAATGAATGCCAAAACAAATGTGGGTCCTGGTCCTAGTGTCCGAGCAATGGTCATTTACGTAGATCGAGTAATGTGTCTACCCACATCCCCTCATTAACACGTCATGGGGAGCACCACAAATATGTCGGGGAGCATCTATTGATAAATTGTGGTAGCCTTTCCGGTCGTGAAGATGTACCAGTCGCGAGACTGGTGAAGTGTGCCACGCGCGAGAAATCTACACATACCGATATATTTCTGTCTCGAATGGTCGCTTGTATCATCGCAAAACCTATACTTCCCTGACCTCCATAACAGTTTTTTTTTTTTTTTTTTTTTTGCGAATAGTGTGCTTTATTATCATTGTTACATTTTTTCTTGTAAAATCGTAGAATACGTTTTCATGTTTGAGTTGTTTGTCATTCTTTTGTAATCTAGAATTTATAATGTCATGTAATTTTGATACATCGGACATGGTATGCCTTCGTAGACAGTATGCTGTGTTTGATAAAAAATAAAAAAAGTTCCTTATCCGCCAATGTGCAGTTAAATGCATTACATTGTATAACGTATTCGATCATCGTCAAAATGCGGCTCAACATGTCCTTCCGGTATAACGCAATATCCAAACAGACTCAACTTCTGAGCTCTCTCTCTCTTTATTTTTGGACAAATAGTCGAGTCATTCCAGTTTTATGTTAAGATCGGGATGATAACTTCACTACTTTGTAAAGATCTTCCTGATGATAAGGATATTTACAGACACTGAGTGAATTAGTGCACGAGTGTACGAGAAAAAGTTATAAAAACCCATTTAAATACAGTTTTTATGACGATAAAATATTTCACATAATATGCTTATTTCTATTGAAAGGTGTACGCATGTAAACGATGGTCCCGGTTTCTCGGTTTACGCTATGATAGGTTACACCTCGTAGTAAAAGTCACTTCCAGTTATTAGTATTTCGATAGTACGTTAACCCTAAAGTGCCGAGTTATACTAATTCTGTACAGTTACCTGTCAACATCAATATACGTCTTTAAATGGTTTCGTTCGATGCATCCAAGACGAGGAAAGTACGGCATTCAAGCGATTGGCTGTCGTTAGACATCAAATGTTTTGGTTTTTTTTTTTTTTTTTTTTTGCTTTTTCCTCCATTTCTTCGCTAAAATCACAGAGTTAATTTTAACAAAATGTGCACGAATTGGCCATATTCTATAAGAGGCCCCTGACCATACAAAGACTACAAGCAATATGGGCATACAAAGACTACAGAGGGGTCAAAAGGGTCGAATTGGCAGAATTCCAACAATGGTATTCTTCTTATGAAAAAAATCTAGAAACACATTTTTCGTAAGTAGTATCTATGAATGGAAATGTCCAAATATGCTTAATTAGAACCGTAAACATCACTTGACATTTTCATTGTCAAAAAATATTTTTTTCTTGCAATGTTCAACTGTAAAATAAAATCATACGTATTTGTAACACATCACTATTTTGTCGGCAAAACTACAGTATTTGTACTTGTGCATGTAATTTTTTTGCTTTGTTTACTTGCATAATTTGATATCATAATACAACAAGACAGAAACTATAACGAAACTCGCGTGGCAGTTCTATGAACCTCTTGAAGTATTTATGAAATATCTCAACAGCGTCCAAGTCGATGGCATTCGACAGTACAGGTTATATTTGCCTTTTTCTTCTGTGCGCTGATATTGTCGGAGTATGATATGGCATTCTCTGGACTAACTCATATCAATTCGGGGTATGACAGTGTAAGGTATTCCTGAAGGTGATGTCATGAATTACTGGAATCTATTTGATTTGATATTTATTAAATTCGACATCTCTTTGGACTGCGTACGTCCCCTTTGTAACATATGATGTACGTGTCTTACCTGGGGGCGTTGTTAATGTCCACGTCGCCATTTTTCATCGTCATAGTCTAATTCCAAACAGTCGTGTATTGACATATGTACAATTGGACAACATATCTAAGAAGCGCAAGAAGAACAAAAATAAGAGTTAGAGTGTGAACAACACTTCTGAACCTCCTTCTCTAAGCACCAATTTTAAGGAAGCTAAAATGCCTGATAACACAGATTTACATGCAGTTTATCTTAACATTTAAATTTCGTATAAAAAAATCCAAAAACTCGACACATAGAACATCAGGTAAAGGACGTAGACGCCATATTGTCCAAGACAATCAGCAGAGTAAATACAATTGAAAAGAAACTTACTTTATCTGAAAATGCTCTTGCATTTGCTCTGGAATTGAACATCTTTAACGACGCGAACAAGATGAAATATGATACCGTTAATCTTCAGATGAATTAAATCATGATGGAGCCTGGTTTGACTGTCTGAAACGGTAACCGATTTACTCTGTCGTTCTATAAAGACGGCCTCGTCTGTATTGACATTGTTGGCGATTCGAGATGAGGATAAATAATGCGACTTCGTACTTTATGAACTGAATATCGAGAACGGAATAGAATTTGACAATGTTGACAAAAAGTGAAGAATAGCTCATTAAAGCTGAAAGAACCGATTTGACGTAACTTTACACAGTTGTAAAGCGTCTTAAAGACTCTGACGACAAACAATCCTGATATACTTGTAAGAGACAATATTTATGTCACCGGTAAATCATATGACGGTGAGACTGTCAACATGGATAGCTAGCCAACAAGAGCAAGTATTGTTATCACAACTGCTGCAGATAAATCTACGTATGGGAACACATGGGGAACACATGGGGAACACGGAACACATGGGGAACACATGGGAACACATGGGGAACACATGGAACACGCGAAATCGGGTTTAACTAAACTGTCTGTACTCTCCTGGAATATCGGTAAAGAGTTTTTGGCCAGGTTGTGTGACAGAGGTTTGATATCTGTAATTGACTCGGGTAAAGAGGATTGTGAATTAGAGGGATGATGTAGGTATATGTCGTATCAGTGATGGTGGTGATGTGATATTCTGTAAAAGGACATGATGTCTATGGCTGGAAACATGACATTATCATACGGTTAAAAAAGGCTTTAGTTATAGCTAATTTGTCTATTATTGGTTTCTCCAAGAAAACGGTATTTTTACTAAAATAGTCAGGATGCAGAAGAAATAGTCCCGATTTAAAAGAATTGTCAAACATAGATCGAATGGTAAAGTGTGCATAAAAAGAGAGTTCAATGTCAGACCTAGTAACAGGCCTGGTATGATAATCAAAGGTTAATAGGGAGACCTAATTTAATTCGTAGCTAGACATTTAAGACTTCCAAATTGATGACGTGTGTTATATACCTGAACGGGAATATATGGTCAAATATGTAAACTCTTTCAGTAGAAAGTTATCAGTGTGTGCCTTTCTGGTTTTATAATATGGAATGGAGGTCACCAGGAAAAAACGGAAGTGTAACATGTTACAGTTCTGAAGGTACACTGTCTCACTGACTACCTCCTACTTGAGGGTAAAATTTGCATAGTATACGTCGAAAGATATCCCCTAGCTAAGGTGCCCCATTTGGTTCGATACTCAAGGACTTGTTCCCATCATCACGATTTCTGTTACGGATATCAACTACTGTCTGGAAAAAAACACAAAGGTCCGCGAGATGCAGGTTGATGATGACCATGGAAAAGATTCTCGGTCGACATCATGGTTTCTTATGAACGAAAGCTTATTCTTGACAAAGGCGACTTCTTATCTCGTTCTTACTACTTTTAACACTTTAACTCCTTGGTACGATTTATATCTCGTAATTACAACTTTTTAATACGTCTGTACGACAAAGTTGTATTTTTCCTCCTCAAAGATTGCACGAATAAGTCTGCGTACAGTTGAAAATGTTTTATTTCCTTGTGTGATACGAAGTCAGTTTGCTGATACACATTGTACCTTGTGGTTCAGTTGTCACAACCCTTACTCTCACTCTGAGAATGTGACTTAACCCGAGGTTTTACCTGTAGTTGTATGGTGGGGTGTAGTTGTAAGGTGGGGTGTAGTTGTATGGTGGGGTGTAGTTGTATGGTGGGTGTCGTCGGTGAAAGAGAAGACGCTTACCCATGCGGATTAGGAAGATAGTTGATCTGGAGGTCAAGTGTCAAATGGAGAGGTGACGATTGACAATTTTACTGAAATTTTAGATTTTATTTTGAAAGTCATATGTTGACTTGTGCGTAAACAATTTGTTCATTTTCCAGATTTAATTTTTTAACCAGTTTGTGATATATTTACATACAAAACATCCCAAAACAACCAGCCTCAAAATATAAAATAACATCTTTCATTCAAAGAGAAATATAAAGCATAATGTAAACAGATGCTTTACACGTACATAGTATATAATGGTAGATCTGTATACAACAATATGAGATTAGTACAGAGAGGTTTAGAACCTTGAATTAAGACTTAAGAGAGATTATTAGCACCAGAAGGGAGATATGAATTGATAGTGTATTAAAATATATAACCTGAAACACTGACACAATTATATAACAAAATTCCTTTTGGTAATTTCTTAGTCATATTATAGACATAGACTGTCAAGGAAAGCCTAATAATGAGATGAGTGTTAATTACGGAATATTTAGACATACACCCGTATATGATACAGAAAAAGAACTAAATAACCTCTTATTGTATATTTGTGTCCTTATTAATCAATCTCTTAATTTTTACATAGGAATTTTTGCATCGGTTAGGCCAACAAGGTGTATCACATATGTATATGAGAAATGTGACGTTTATAATATAAATGACACAGAGAAATTATTTACGTCAATACTGAATGGACGATTAGTAAAGTGGGATATTGAAAACAATGTTATTACATTACGTTTTAATCATTTATGCAATTTTTTTATTTTTTTTATTTACAAAAATCAACATGTATTTCAATCATCAGTTAGTCAGTGCCTATGTCGCTGGGAAATACAACTTTTGTGTTTGTGTTCTTTATCCTATTGGATAGTTTAGAAGAGAAGCGTTTATACTGTTGCTTTGTAGAAAATAGGCGCTCATTACATATGACAGATATCATGTGTGGTGTAATTTGGAGGTGTAATGTTTGTATTATTCAATCGTTCTGCATCTCAGTGATTATATTTTAGTGTATATACATCATACTTAAACAACTGATATTTCAGTGTATATAGTACTATATACCTCATACTTAAACAATAGATAGTTCAGTGTTTCTACCTTACTTAAACAATAGATATTTCAGTGTTTCTACCTCATACTTACATCATACTTAAACAATAGATATTTCAGTGTATATACCTCATACTTAAACAATAGATATTTCAGTATATATACTTCATACTTAAACAATAGACATTTCAGTATATATACCTCATACTTACATCATACTTAAATAATAGATATTTCAGTGTATAAATCTTATACTTAAACAATTGATATTTCAGGATATATACCTCATACTAAAACAATAGATATTTCAGTGTATATACCCCATACGTAAACAATAGATATATCCGTGCTTATACCTCATAGTTAGAGAATTGATATTTAAATAAATATGGTTGTATAATGTTTTGTATTATGCAATCGTTCTGAATCTCAATGATTGTATTTCAGTAACCATTAAGTCAAGGTGACATATTTCAGTACTTCATTACTGAACAGTTGATATATCAGTAGTTCACACTTAGACGTTAAATTTGTCTAGTATCTCTTACAGTAGTAAGTTAAGCATTGATACCGTAACACATATTATTCCATGAACTGTGACATTAGAGGGTGTTACAGGTGGGTTTTTGGGGGGGTTTTTTCATGATAGATATACACTCCATTGGACATTTACATCGTTTGCCAAACCTTCAGTTAATTATATTATGACGAGCCAACTGAGGACATCACATGATTAATTACTTTGTAGTTAAAACTAAATCTGAATTAAAGTTAATTAACTATTTTAAACCACTCGGATATGGTTGATATCACCACATGCGTGCGGCTTCATTTCATATATAATGTAGATATATGTGTGGTAGTATTTCTGTTTTATATGCTGATTGATTACAGAATGTCATTACCCTATCTAACCATCATTTAACAGGACATAACGACGATCATAGTCTTATAATTGGTTTATTACGTGCCACATTCGTAAGTTAATGATATTTCAATATCTTTATATTGAACAATTAATATCTACATATGTGATACTTTAACAATTGTTTATTTGTGTGGGCGTCTGATATTGTAGTATTTCACTAGAAACTTGTGTACGTCGAACGATTGGTAAAATTTGCTATAATCTCGAGTCTTTATTAGACAATATGCTGGACAAGTTAAGACCCGTAAACTATCCTCATACAATATCACAATTGAAGATAGATTCAAAATGAACAGTTATGTCAACTGATTAATTTATACAAATTAAATAAATTGAAGTTTCAATAGACCATATGTTGAACTTTGACACTTTAAGACGTCTGGACAATGATTATACTGTATAAGGTGTTGTGATCAGTGGTCACCCAATGTTATCTGTCCGAAGTGTCAGTAACCTGTTCACGTAACATGCCTTACAACAGATTAGTGTTGTTTGACAGGCCTGATCCATACTAATCCTACGGAAAACGAAAGTAAACTGACATCGGTGTATACGCATTGATCCATAATTATCTGTGATATAAGAGGATTCACTGACCATTACAACGTCGTAGTTTGGTAGACTGGACACTATGAAGTAGACCATTGATTGTCCTAGGGTCATAGATAACAACAACAAAATCATCCTAAATATACATTCATAATGATAATGTCCGAATGTTAAACACTATTCCTGGTAAAATTGATAAAATATTATTTATAAATATATATGGCTCGTCTCAATATAGAGTAAAGAAAAGCTTTTAACTTGACAGAGCACATTAAATTCCGAAATTATAAATACATAGTTTTGGACATTATTCATTACATAGGATTTCGTTATGATTACACTTCATTGCCTACACAACAGTAGATAAAATAAGGTACTCTTCCTGATATCAATATACACTGACATTTAACTACTTTGTATTAGCTTCAGTCGGGGCTTGGTAGGATTAGGTAACAAGCAAAGCAATTGTTGTATTTTAAAGGTACAATGTTCAAATCATCGCATTGTGATTCTGCTTACAAATAACAGTGATGGTTCGCAATAAGTTCAATAGTCTCGCTTCTCAAAAACATCTAAATAAATACCTGTAACGGCTAAAAATCTGTCCTTTTTAATTAACAATATTTTTTAACTTATGAAGCCCTTTCCCAACAACGGTAGATAACACATGGATATTTACACAAGATGACATTAGAATTAAAATAAAGTGAATCTGGGATTTTTTTGGTTTTTTTTTTTTTTTGGAAATGGGAGTCTAATTATTCATTTATTAAACATTTTGTCAATTAATTCTTTAGCAGACAATGCAACAGTGATGCATTTAACAAAGCAAAATTAAATTAAACAAACAATGCATCAAATAAACTACCTTTAATGATATCTTTATTTTGACCAAAAGCAGTATCTCCTTTCTTAAAAATATATTGCAGACAATCTAGTATTTCCTATTAACTGTCTTGTAGATATAAGGGTAGGCCGAGCGCGGACTGACTGAGTTGTAAAATTTTACTTTGGGACATATACTAGTATTTTTTTCTGGAGTTTAAAGTCTTCCCAACATCCAGAGACGTGAATCGTTATAAGGTAATTACATGGGCGTTGTCTCTTTTGGCACCTACAACAAAAAGAGAGAATAAATGTGAGTCAGATAAGTTTAGTTTTTTTTCCAGAATAGATATTTATCAAAACCTTTAAAGTTTCAGAGTTGACAATATCTTGCATTCTATCTATTTACAAAACAAATCTCTCTAATAACTTTGTCAACATAACCTCCATTAAGAAATTAAGTCTCGGATAGATACGAACGTGGCCTTACAGACAAAGCCTTCTCTTAAGATAAATTCTACCTCACTGTGACTGGCATTTCTTTACTGAGAGAGTTCTGAGGTGAGAAAGTTGCATGATTCATATGTAAACTGACATGACTACACAGTATCACTAATATTACCTTCATTTTTAGATATCCAGCGATTTTTACACTTAATATGCAACTGCGAAAAAGGTACCATTTTATTTTTGTAATGTACCATTTTATTCTTGTAAGGTACCATTTTGATATGGTGTTGTTACCGGTCTTATCTTTGCAAGCATACATCTATTTCAGTACGAGTTGTCTCTCTTAATAGCAACCCCACTGCGGTTTCGATAGAGTCTCTGATATTAGGGAATATATTACCTAATACTGGTCGACACTGATTGATACTATACATTGTTATGACGAACACAATGTAGATACATTTAATACTGAGATTTCGGTAGACTTCAGTTCCACGGTTTAATTTTTCTCAGATATATTGTAGCCATCGATTATCTTTTTGATGTAATTAAAGAAACGATTTGTAATTTTAAGGATTTCCATAGTTTAACTGACACGTATCTTTATTGGAAAATCAACTGAATATCATAAAATGCTAATGTGTACTTACTTTCGTGGGTTGGTGGTTTCAAACTATACATTTCGTGGGTACAACTTTCGTGGTTAGCCAGTGCAACAGTAACACAATAATGATAAATACTAGTATATACAATAATATGGTAATACATATTCAGCAATAATATACAACAATAACATGATGATAATACATTTACAACAATATTTATTAATAATACATACACAACAATAATGTATTAATAATACATATACAACAATGATGTATTAATAATACATTTACAACAATAATATGATAATAATACACATACAACGTATATGATAATAATACATTTACAACAATAATATATTAATAATACATTTGTACATTTACAACAATAATATATTAAAAATACACATACAACGTATATGATAATAATACATTTACAACAATAATATATTAATAATACATATACAACAACAGTATATTAATAATACATTTACAACAATAATATATTAATAATACATTTGTACATTTACAACTATAATATAATGATAATACATATATAACAATATTATGATTTTAATGATGTAATAATATAATTTTAAATACATACAACAATACATGTTGTACTTATATTCGTAGTTAAATAGCAACCACGGGGAAAAGTTTAACACAGCGAATGTTTTATGTTAAAGAGTATATAAAACCTCTCTGAATGATTCAATGATAAATCAAAACAGTCTCTTAGGATCTAAAATCTCGAGCCATGTACGTGTATAAAAAATATCCAAAATTTGGTCATGTGGTATCGCCTTAAGTAAAACGTACCACAGTCATGTGATTATTTGTATACATACGTACCATCATGGACATGATTGTATCATAGTGGAATAGCCTGCTCAATTAAACAAGTGATACAAAGTACGTGCACAATACGATTGATAGGTATATCAAATATATATCTGTATGTATATGTCACTTGTAAGTTTACTACTAAATACTTTATACACTGCATCCTGCAGAGGCTTGTGTCAATGAGAGAGTTATGCAGGACAGGGAGGACATATCATTTTAAGGGTGAAGATTAAGCTCAGAAGATTCATAAAGAGTGTAAATTAGACTAAACGTTTTCGTGAGATGAATTCCATTCTGATTTGGTTCTAGGATACTTTAAATAGACTTTAAGATCGTCGGTTCTTCTACATTTCCCCCGCTTGCTAATTCATCAGGATTGCTCAGTAGGATGCGTGAAGTTCAGTTTTATTAAGCTGCAATGTTCACAATAGTGTCAGTTGCAAACAGCTCCATTGTCAAGGTTCAACAAAATTAGTCCGTGAACAATGGGTATCTCCGAAAACGAATGATAGACCGATTCTCCGAGTGTGGATATTTCCTTTTTATGTCACAGTGATGAAGTTTATGGAGTAACATATTATCATTGAGTTTATGGAAATGTTTTGAGAAATCGAGGATGAAATATCAGTTTATCTATTTTCCAGATTACTTGAAATGTCCTCCAATAAATTGGCTTTCACACGATTTATATTATCTACGACCGTAATGTAGAGGATATAGAATGTTGTTAAGTGCATAATGCAGGTGAAATTAATGAGCTGACACTATAATGAAAGTATTGTAGATATGCCAATAATTACTGGGAATATACTGTGTTTATTTTCTTACAAAAACGTGAAATATATGCAATCTTCCAGTCAGCCGCCTTAGCACCAGCTTTGATTGAGCAATATTTCTTTGGTCATTTCTTTTGAAAAAGTTGGTTTGATATGATCGGGTTTTAGTAACTTAGGAGTATAATCCCTTCATTTGTTATGTTGATACTCTCTAAGGTGGTGTTATGTTGGTTAGATATATTAAATTTTTGTTTCTAGTCTATAAAATGTATTGGGTCTAATTTTCTTATAAAAATCAAACTTGTTGTTTAGGATTTCCGTTTTTGATCTGGACGTTACTTTAGACCTATTCTGAGTTTTCCCTGATGCCTCCTTTCGAGTCCTAGAAGAATTGGTTAATTGTTTGCTCTACTATGTTCAGTTCTACATTTGAATTGACAGGTGCTATCATCGCGTGTCTGTTATACAAGCCTTTGATTTGGTGTCAGTGAAGAACTTGCCATCTGTCTTTAAAGGAACTACATTAAAGTGTTTGAAATCAAGCAATCTTATTTGGATAGTCAGTATTTAGGTTCTGTAAAGTGATGATTCATTCTATATACGTCCATTTGTTGGAGGGACTTTGGATTGACCATGTTTTGGAAAGGCTTATGGTTGATTTTAATGGAAATACAGATGTATTCTTCTGGAACTACATGTTTATATCGTGATTAGATATCTGGGATCTAGAATAGCTTTTCGGTACACTGAATTTGGGCGGACGTTTGGAAGGTTCATAGATAGTGTGTTATTTACTATGATTGGTTCTAGGAACGTCAACGCAGTAGCACGAAGCAGATTTGGATTTTTGTATGGTACTACTCTTCTGGTGGGAACCCTTCCAATCAATACTGGAAAAAATGCATTAATTTTATTTGAGGTGTTCGTCTGATACATACACCAATATAAACGAGCACTGTGTTGGTCGTACGATTTCGGATGGTATTAGAACAAATGTACAACGATTGTTGCCCACAATATCAAAATTAGCCCCGATGGTACATTTTGTACGATAGATAATGAATTCAAACGTGAAGTAGAAGAACTATCATAGCTCCAATGTAGTTTGTGTCAATCTCATCCAGAGTTCATTAGGGTTAATTCGTCGTTCCAATCTTTCTCGGGGTACACTGCTGTCACGTCAGCTGTCACCTTGCTCTAGAAACCCCGGGGGATACTGCAAAGGAAACCCCTCAAGATATACATCTTAACTAAGGAACGATAACCCCGTTTAGAAAAAGTCTCTTTTGTATGACGGTATGATTTGGTTTGTTTATATCGATTTTAACGTCTCGTAATGCCTGGCGCAATGATGACTGTTTTCACAGAGGACAAGACTATTTATGACTAATGGACAACTGAAGTGTAATATCTCACTAGAAAAAAAACAGATATCACGTGGAGTGGTGGTGTGTTAGTAAGCCAGTCCACAGTCATTTATACTGACAAACTAAGTCAGTCCACAGTCATTTATACTGACAAACTAAGTCAGTCCACAGTCATTTATACTGACAAACTAAGTCAGTCCACAGTCATTTATACTGACAAACTAAGTCAGTCCAGTCATTTATACTGACAAACTAAGTCAGTCCACAGTCATTTATATTGGCAAACTAAGTCAGTCCACAGTCATTTATACTGGAAAACTAAGTCAGTCCACAGCCATTTATACTGACAAACTAAGCCAGCCCACAGTCATTTATACTGACAAACTAAGTCAGTCCACAGTCATTTATACTGACAAACTAAGTCTGTCCAGTCATTTATACTGGAAAACTAAGTCAGTCCAGTCATTTATACTGTCAAACTAAGTCAGTTCACAGTCATTTATACTGGCAAACTAAGTAAGTCCACAGTCATTTATACTGACAAACTAAGTCAGACCAGTCATTTATACTGACAAACTAAGTCAGTCCAGTCATTTAAACTGACAAACTAAGTCAGTCCACAGTCATTTATACTGACAAACTAAGTCAGTCCACAGTCATTTATACTGACAAACTAAGTCAGTCCACAGTCATTTATAATGACAAACTAAGTGAGTCCAGAGCCATTTATACTGACAAACTAAGCCAGTCCACAGTCATTTATACTGGCAAACTAAGCCAGTCCGCAGTCATTTATACTGACAAACTAAGTCAGTCCACAGTCATTAATACCGATAAACTAAGTCAGTCCAGTCATTTATACTGACAAACCAAGTCAGTCCACAGTCATTTATACTGACAAACTAAGTCAGTCCACAGTCATTCATACCGACAAACTAAGTCAGTCAATAGTCATTTATACTGACAAACTAAGTCAGTCCACAGTCATTTATACTGACAAACTAAGTCAGTCCACAGTCATTTATACCGATAAACTAAGTCAGTCCACAGTCATTTATACTGACAAACTAAGTCAGTCCACAGTCATTTATACTGACAAACTAAGTCAGTCCACAGTCATTTATACTGACAAACTAAGTCAGTCCACAGTCATTTATACTGACAAACTAAGTCAGTCCACAGTCATTTATACTGACAAACTAAGTCAGTCCAGTCATTTATACTGACAAACTAAGTCAGTCCAGTCATTTATACTGACAAACTAAGTCAGTCCACAGTCATTCATACTGACAAACTAAGTCAGTCCACAGTCATTTATACTGACAAACTAAGTCAATCCAGTCATTCATACTGACAAACTAAGTCAGTCCACAGTCATTTATACTGACAAACTAAGTCAGTCCACAGCCATTTATACTGACAAACTAAGTCAGTCCACAGTCATTTATACTGACAAACTAAGCCAGTCCACGGTCATTTATACCGACAAACTAAGTCAGTCCACGGTCATTTATACTGACAAACTAAGTCAGTCCATAGTCATTGATACTGACAAACTAAGTCAGTCCACAGTCATTTATACCGACAAACTAAGTCAGTCCACAGTCATTTATACTGACAAACTAAGTCAGTCCACAGTCATTTATACTGACAAACTAAGTCAGTCCACAGTCATTTATACTGACAAACTAAGTGAGTCCAGAGCCATTTATACTGACAAACTAAGCCAGTCCACAGTCATTTATACTGACAAACTAAGCCAGTCCGCAGTCATTTATACTGACAAACTAAGTCAGTCCACAGTCATTTATACCGATAAACTAAGTCAGTCCAGTCATTTATACTGACAAACCAAGTCAGTCCACAGTCATTTATACTGACAAACTAAGTCAGTCCACAGTCATTCATACCGACAAACTAAGTCAGTCAATAGTCATTTATACTGACAAACTAAGTCAGTCCACAGTCATTTATACCGATAAACTAAGTCAGTCCACAGTCATTTATACTGACAAACTAAGTCAGTCCACAGTCATTTATACTGACAAACTAAGTCAGTCCACAGTCATTTATACTGACAAACTAAGTCAGTCCACAGTCATTTATACTGACAAACTAAGTCAGTCCACAGTCATTTATACTGACAAACTAAGTCAGTCCAGTCATTTATACTGACAAACTAAGTCAGTCCACAGTCATTCATACTGACAAACTAAGTCAGTCCACAGTCATTTATACTGACAAACTAAGTCAATCCAGTCATTCATACTGACAAACTATGTCAGTCCACAGTCATTTATACTGACAAACTAAGTCAGTCCACAGTCATTTATACTGACAAACTAAGCCAGTCCACAGTCATTTATACTGACAAACTAAGCCAGTCCACGGTCATTTATACCGACAAACTAAGTCAGTCCACGGTCATTTATACTGACAAACTAAGTCAGTCCATAGTCATTGATACTGACAAACTAAGTCAGTCCACAGTCATTTATACCGACAAACTAAGTCAGTCCACAGTCATTTATACTGACAAACTAAGTCAGTCCACAGTCATTTATACTGACAAACTAAGTCAGTCCACAGTCATTTATACCGACAAACTAAGTCAGTCCACAGTCATTTATACCGACAAACTAAGTCAGTCCACAGTCATTTATACTGACAAACTAAGTCAGTCCACAGTCATTGATACTGACAAACTAAGTCAGTCCACAGTCATTTATACCGACAAACTAAGTCAGTCCACAGTCATTTATACTGACAAACTAAGTCAGTCCACAGTCATTTATACTGACAAACTAAGTCAGTCCACAGTCATTTATACCGACAAACTAAGTCAGTCCACAGTCATTTATACCGACAAACTAAGTCAGTCCACAGTCATTTATACTGACAAACTAAGTCAGTCCACAGTCATTTATACTGACAAACTAAGTCAGTCCACAGTCATTTATACTGACAAACTAAGCCAGTCCACGGTCATTTATACCGACAAACTAAGTCAGTCCACAGTCATTTATACTGACAAACTAAGTCAGTCCACAGTCATTTATACTGACAAACTAAGTCAGTCCACAGTCATTTATACTGACAAACTAAGCCAGTCCACGGTCATTTATACCGACAAACTAAGTCAGTCCACAGTCATTTATACTGACAAACTAAGTCAGTCCACAGTCATTTATACTGACAAACTAAGTCAGTCCACAGTCATTTATACTGACAAACTAAGTCAGTCCACAGTCATTTATACCGACAAACTAAGTCAGTCCACAGTCATTTATACTGACAAACTAAGTCAATCCAGTCATTTATACTGACAAACTAAGTCAGTCCACAGTCATTTATACTGACAAACTAAGTCAGTCCACAGTCATTTATACTGACAAACTAAGTCAGTCCACAGTCATTTATACCGACAAACTAAGTCAGTCCACAGTCATTTATACTGACAAACTAAGTCAATCCAGTCATTCATACTGACAAACTAAGTCAGTCCACAGTCATTTATACTGACAAACTAAGTCAGTCCACAGTCATTTATACTGACAAACTAAGTCAGACCACAGTCATTTATACTGACAAACTAAGTCAGACCACAGTAATTTATACTGACAAACTAAGCCAGTCCACAGTCATTTATACTGACAAACTAAGTCAGCCCACAGTCATTTATACTGACAAACTAAGTCAGTCCACAGTCATTTATACTGACAAACTAAGTCAGTCCAGTCATTTATACTGACAAACGAAGTCAGTCCACAGTCATTTATACTGACAAACTAAGTCAGACCAGTCATTTATACTGACAAACTAAGTCAGTCCACAGTCATTTATACTGACAAACTAAGTCAGACCACAGTCATTTATACTGACAAACTAAGTCAGACCACAGTAATTTATACTGACAAACTAAGCCAGTCCACAGTCATTTATACTGACAAACTAAGTCAGTCCACAGTCATTTATACTGACAAACTAAGTCAGTCCACAGTCATTTATACTGACAAACTAAGTCAGTCCAGTCATTTATACTGACAAACGAAGTCAGTCCACAGTCATTTATACTGACAAACTAAGTCAGACCAGTCATTTATACTGACAAACTAAGTCAGTCCACAGTCATTTATACTGACAAACTAAGTCAGTCCAGTCATTTATACTGACAAACTAAGTCAGTCCACAGTCATTCATACTGACAAACTAAGTCAGTCCACAGTCATTTATACTGACAAACTAAGTCAATCCAGTCATTCATACTGACAAACTAAGTCAGTCCACAGTCATTTATACTGACAAACTAAGTCAGTCCACAGTCATTTATACTGACAAACTAAGCCAGTCCACAGTCATTTATACTGACAAACTAAGCCAGTCCACGGTCATTTATACCGACAAACTAAGTCAGTCCACGGTCATTTATACTGACAAACTAAGTCAGTCCATAGTCATTTATACTGACAAACTAAGTCAGTCCACAGTCATTTATACCGACAAACTAAGTCAGTCCACAGTCATTTATACTGACAAACTAAGTCAGTCCACAGTCATTTATACCGACAAACTAAGTCAGTCCACAGTCATTTATACTGACAAACTAAGTCAGTCCACAGTCATTTATACTGACAAACTAAGTCAGTCCACAGTCATTTATACTGACAAACTAAGCCAGTCCACGGTCATTTATACCGACAAACTAAGTCAGTCCACAGTCATTTATACTGACAAACTAAGTCAGTCCACAGTCATTTATACTGACAAACTAAGTCAGTCCACGGTCATTTATACTGACAAACTAAGCCAGTCCACGGTCATTTATACCGACAAACTAAGTCAGTCCACAGTCATTTATACTGACAAACTAAGTCAGTCCACAGTCATTTATACTGACAAACTAAGTCAGTCCACAGTCATTTATACTGACAAACTAAGTCAGTCCACAGTCATTTATACCGACAAACTAAGTCAGTCCACAGTCATTTATACTGACAAACTAAGTCAATCCAGTCATTTATACTGACAAACTAAGTCAGTCCACAGTCATTTATACTGACAAACTAAGTCAGTCCACAGTCATTTATACTGACAAACTAAGTCAGTCCACAGTCATTTATACCGACAAACTAAGTCAGTCCACAGTCATTTATACTGACAAACTAAGTCAGTCCAGTCATTCATACTGACAAACTAAGTCAGTCCACAGTCATTTATACTGACAAACTAAGTCAGTCCACAGTCATTTATACTGACAAACTAAGTCAGACCACAGTCATTTATACTGACAAACTAAGTCAGACCACAGTAATTTATACTGACAAACTAAGCCAGTCCACAGTCATTTATACTGACAAACTAAGTCAGCCCACAGTCATTTATACTGACAAACTAAGTCAGTCCACAGTCATTTATACTGACAAACTAAGTCAGTCCAGTCATTTATACTGACAAACGAAGTCAGTCCACAGTCATTTATACTGACAAACTAAGTCAGACCAGTCATTTATACTGACAAACTAAGTCAGTCCACAGTCATTTATACTGACAAACTAAGTCAGACCACAGTCATTTATACTGACAAACTAAGTCAGACCACAGTCATTTATACTGACAAACTAAGCCAGTCCACAGTCATTTATACTGACAAACTAAGTCAGTCCACAGTCATTTATACTGACAAACTAAGTCAGTCCACAGTCATTTATACTGACAAACTAAGTCAGTCCAGTCATTTATACTGACAAACGAAGTCAGTCCACAGTCATTTATACTGACAAACTAAGTCAGACCAGTCATTTATACTGACAAACTAAGTCAGTCCACAGTCATTTATACTGACAAACTAAGTCAGTCCAGTCATTTATACTGACAAACTAAGTCAGTCCACAGTCATTTATACTGACAAACTAAGTCAGTCCACAGTCATTTATACTGACAAACTAAGTCAATCCAGTCATTCATACTGACAAACTAAGTCAGTCCACAGTCATTTATACTGACAAACTAAGTCAGTCCACAGTCATTTATACTGACAAACTAAGCCAGTCCACAGTCATTTATACTGACAAACTAAGCCAGTCCACGGTCATTTATACCGACAAACTAAGTCAGTCCACGGTCATTTATACTGACAAACTAAGTCAGTCCATAGTCATTGATACTGACAAACTAAGTCAGTCCACAGTCATTTATACCGACAAACTAAGTCAGTCCACAGTCATTTATACTGACAAACTAAGTCAGTCCACAGTCATTTATACTGACAAACTAAGTCAGTCCACAGTCATTTATACTGACAAACTAAGTCAGTCCACAGTCATTTATACTGACAAACTAAGTCAGTCCACAGTCATTTATAATGACAAACTAAGTGAGTCCAGAGCCATTTATACTGACAAACTAAGCCAGTCCACAGTCATTTATACTGACAAACTAAGCCAGTCCGCAGTCATTTATACTGACAAACTAAGTCAGTCCACAGTCATTTATACCGATAAACTAAGTCAGTCCAGTCATTTATACTGACAAACCAAGTCAGTCCACAGTCATTTATACTGACAAACTAAGTCAGTCCACAGTCATTCATACCGACAAACTAAGTCAGTCAATAGTCATTTATACTGACAAACTAAGTCAGTCCACAGTCATTTATACTGACAAACTAAGTCAGTCCACAGTCATTTATACCGATAAACTAAGTCAGTCCACAGTCATTTATACTGACAAACTAAGTCAGTCCACAGTCATTTATACTGACAAACTAAGTCAGTCCACAGTCATTTATACTGACAAACTAAGTCAGTCCACAGTCATTTATACTGACAAACTAAGTCAGTCCACAGTCATTTATACTGACAAACTAAGTCAGTCCAGTCATTTATACTGACAAACTAAGTCAGTCCAGTCATTTATACTGACAAACTAAGTCAGTCCACAGTCATTCATACTGACAAACTAAGTCAGTCCACAGTCATTTATACTGACAAACTAAGTCAATCCAGTCATTCATACTGACAAACTAAGTCAGTCCACAGTCATTTATACTGACAAACTAAGTCAGTCCACAGTCATTTATACTGACAAACTAAGCCAGTCCACAGTCATTTATACTGACAAACTAAGTCAGTCCACAGTCATTTATACTGACAAACTAAGCCAGTCCACGGTCATTTATACCGACAAACTAAGTCAGTCCACAGTCATTTATACTGACAAACTAAGTCAGTCCACAGTCATTTATACTGACAAACTAAGTCAGTCCACAGTCATTTATACTGACAAACTAAGCCAGTCCACGGTCATTTATACCGACAAACTAAGTCAGTCCACAGTCATTTATACTGACAAACTAAGTCAGTCCACAGTCATTTATACTGACAAACTAAGTCAGTCCACAGTCATTTATACTGACAAACTAAGTCAGTCCACAGTCATTTATACCGACAAACTAAGTCAGTCCACAGTCATTTATACTGACAAACTAAGTCAGTCTACGGTCATTTATACCGACAAACTAAGTCAGTCCACAGTCATTTATACTGACAAACTAAGTCAATCCAGTCATTTATACTGATAAACTAAGTCAGTCCACAGTCATTTATACTGACAAACTAAGTCAGTCCACAGTCATTTATACTGACAAACTAAGTCAGTCCACAGTCATTTATACCGACAAACTAAGTCAGTCCACAGTCATTTATACTGACAAACTAAGTCAATCCAGTCATTCATACTGACAAACTAAGTCAGTCCACAGTCATTTATACTGACAAACTAAGTCAGTCCACAGTCATTTATACTGACAAACGAAGTCAGACCACAGTCATTTATACTGACAAACTAAGTCAGACCACAGTAATTTATACTGACAAACTAAGCCAGTCCACAGTCATTTATACTGACAAACTAAGTCAGCCCACAGTCATTTATACTGACAAACTAAGTCAGTCCACAGTCATTTATACTGACAAACTAAGTCAGTCCACAGTCATTTATACCGACAAACTAAGTCAGTCCACAGTCATTTATACTGACAAACTAAGTCAATCCAGTCATTCATACTGACAAACTAAGTCAGTCCACAGTCATTTATACTGACAAACTAAGTCAGTCCACAGTCATTTATACTGACAAACTAAGTCAGACCAGTCATTTATACTGACAAACTAAGTCAGTCCACAGTCATCTATACTGACAAACTAAGTCAGTCCACAGTCATTTATACTGACAAACTAAGTCAGTCCACAGTCATTTATACTGACAAACTAAATCAGTCCAGTCATTTATACTGACAACTAAGTCAGTCCACAGTCATTTATACTGACAAACTAAGTCAGTCCACTGTCATTTATACTGACAAACTAAGTCAGTCCACAGTCACTTATACTGACAAACTAAGTCAGTCCAGTCATTTATACTGACAAACTAAGTCAGTCCACAGTCATTTATCCTGGCAAACTAAGTCAGTTCACAGTCATTTATACTGACAAACTAAGTAAGTTCACAGTCATTGATACTGACAAACTAAGTCAGACCAGTCATTTATACTGACAAACTAAGTCAGTCCACAGTCATTTATACTGGCAAACTAAGTCAGTCCGCAGTCATTTATACTGACAAACTAAGTCAGTCCACAGTCATTTATACTGACAAACTAAGTCAGTCCACAGTCATTTATACTGACAAACTAAGTCAGTCCACAGCCATTTATACTGACAAACTAAGTCAGACCAGTCATTTATACTGACAAACTAAGTCAGTCCACAGTCATCTATACTGACAAACTAAGTCAGTCCACAGTCATTTATACTGACAAACTAAGTCAGTCCACAGTCATTTATACTGACAAACTAAGTCAGTCCAGTCATTTATACTGACAACTAAGTCAGTCCACAGTCATTTATACTGACAAACTAAGTCAGTCCACTGTCATTTATACTGACAAACTAAGTCAGTCCACAGTCATTTATACTGACAAACTAAGTCAGTCCAGTCATTTATACTGACAAACTAAGTCAGTCCACAGTCATTTATACTGGCAAACTAAGTCAGTTCACAGTCATTTATACTGACAAACTAAGTCAGTCCACAGTCATTTATACTGACAAACTAAGCCAGTCCACAGTCATTTATACTGGCAAACTAAGTCAGTCCGCAGTCATTTATACTGACAAACTAAGTCAGTCCACAGTCATTTATACTGACAAACTAAGTCAGTCCACAGTCATTTATACTGACAAACTAAGTCAGTCCACGGTCATTTATACCGACAAACTAAGTCAGTCCACAGTCATTTATACTGACAAACTAAGTCAGTCCACAGTCATTTATACTGACAAACTAAGTCAGTCCACAGTCATTGATACTGACAAACTAAGTCAGTCCACAGTCATTTATACCGACAAACTAAGTCAGTCCACAGTCATTTATACTGACAAACTAAGTCAGTCCACGGTCATTTATACCGACAAACTAAGTCAGTCCACAGTCATTAATACTGACAAACTAAGTCAATCCAGTCATTTATACTGATAAACTAAGTCAGTCCACAGTCATTAATACTGACAAACTAAGTCAGTCCACAGTCATTTATACTGACAAACTAAGTCAGTCCACAGTCATTTATACTGACAAACTAAGTCAATCCAGTCATTCATACTGACAAACTAAGTCAGTCCACAGTCATTTATACTGACAAACTAAGTCAGTCCACAGTCATTTATACTGACAAACGAAGTCAGACCACAGTCATTTATACTGACAAACTAAGTCAGACCACAGTAATTTATACTGACAAACTAAGCCAGTCCACAGTCATTTATACTGACAAACTAAGTCAGCCCACAGTCATTTATACTGACAAACTAAGTCAGTCCACAGTCATTTATACTGACAAACTAAGTCAGTCCAGTCATTTATACTGACAAACGAAGTCAGTCCACAGTCATTTATACTGACAAACTAAGTCAGTCCACAGTCATTTATACTGACAAACTAAGTCAGTCCAGTCATTTATACTGACAAACGAAGTCAGTCCACAGTCATTTATACTGACAAACTAAGTCAGACCAGTCATTTATACTGACAAACTAAGTCAGTCCACAGTCATTTATACTGACAAAGTAAGTCAGACCACAGTCATTTATACTGACAAACTAAGTCAGTCCAGTCATTTATACTGACAAACGAAGTCAGTCCACAGTCATTTATACTGACAAACTAAGTCAGACCAGTCATTTATACTGACAAACTAAGTCAGTCCACAGTCATCTATACTGACAAACTAAGTCAGTCCACAGTCATTTAAACTGACAAACTAAGTCAGTCCACAGTCATTTATACTGACAAACTAAATCAGTCCAGTCATTTATACTGACAACTAAGTCAGTCCACAGTCATTTATACTGACAAACTAAGTCAGTCCATTGTCATTTATACTGACAAACTAAGTCAGTCCACAGTCATTTATACTGACAAACTAAGTCAGTCCACAGTCATTTATACTGACAAACTAAGTCAGTCCAGTCATTTATACTGACAAACTAAGTCAGTCCACAGTCATTTATACTGGCAAACTAAGTCAGTTCACAGTCATTTATACTGACAAACTAAGTAAGTTCACAGTCATTGATACTGACAAACTAAGTCAGACCAGTCATTTATACTGACAAACTAAGTCAGTCCACAGTCATCTATACTGACAAACTAAGTCAGTCCACAGTCATTTATACTGACAAACTAAGCCAGTCCACAGTCATTTATACTGGCAAACTAAGTCAGTCCGCAGTCATTTATACTGACAAACTAAGTCAGTCCACAGTCATTTATACTGACAAACTAAGTCAGTCCACAGTCATTTATACTGACAAACTAAGTCAGTCCACAGCCATTTATACTGACAAACTAAGTCAGACCAGTCATTTATACTGACAAACTAAGTCAGTCCACAGTCATCTATACTGACAAACTAAGTCAGTCCACAGTCATTTATACTGACAAACTAAGTCAGTCCACAGTCATTTATACTGACAAACTAAGTCAGTCCAGTCATTTATACTGACAAACGAAGTCAGTCCACAGTCATTTATACTGACAAACTAAGTCAGACCAGTCATTTATACTGACAAACTAAGTCAGTCCACAGTCATTTATACTGACAAACTAAGTCAGACCACAGTCATTTATACTGACAAACTAAGTCAGTCCAGTCATTTATACTGACAAACGAAGTCAGTCCACAGTCATTTATACTGACAAACTAAGTCAGACCAGTCATTTATACTGACAAACTAAGTCAGTCCACAGTCATCTATACTGACAAACTAAGTCAGTCCACAGTCATTTATACTGACAAACTAGGTCAGTCCACAGTCATTTATACTGACAAACTAAATCAGTCCAGTCATTTATACTGACAACTAAGTCAGTCCACAGTCATTTATACTGACAAACTAAGTCAGTCCATTGTCATTTATACTGACAAACTAAGTCAGTCCACAGTCATTTATACTGACAAACTAAGTCAGTCCACAGTCATTTATACTGACAAACTAAGTCAGTCCAGTCATTTATACTGACAAACTAAGTCAGTCCACAGTCATTTATACTGGCAAACTAAGTCAGTTCACAGTCATTTATACTGACAAACTAAGTAAGTTCACAGTCATTGATACTGACAAACTAAGTCAGACCAGTCATTTATACTGACAAACTAAGTCAGTCCACAGTCATCTATACTGACAAACTAAGTCAGTCCACAGTCATTTATACTGACAAACTAAGCCAGTCCACAGTCATTTATAATGGCAAACTAAGTCAGTCCGCAGTCATTTATACTGACAAACTAAGTCAGTCCACAGTCATTTATACTGACAAACTAAGTCAGTCCACAGTCATTTATACTGACAAACTAAGTCAGTCCACAGTCATTAATACTGACAAACTAAGTCAATCCAGTCATTTATACTGATAAACTAAGTCAGTCCACAGTCATTAATACTGACAAACTAAGTCAGTCCACAGTCATTTATACTGACAAACTAAGTCAGTCCACAGTCATTTATACCGACAAACTAAGTCAGTCCACAGTCATTTATACTGACAAACTAAGTCAATCCAGTCATTCATACTGACAAACTAAGTCAGTCCACAGTCATTTATACTGACAAACTAAGTCAGTCCACAGTCATTTATACTGACAAACGAAGTCAGACCACAGTCATTTATACTGACAAACTAAGTCAGACCACAGTAATTTATACTGACAAACTAAGCCAGTCCACAGTCATTTATACTGACAAACTAAGTCAGCCCACAGTCATTTATACTGACAAACTAAGTCAGTCCACAGTCATTTATACTGACAAACTAAGTCAGTCCAGTCATTTATACTGACAAACTAAGTCAGTCCACAGTCATTTATACTGACAAACTAAGTCAGTCCACAGTCATTTATACTGACAAACTAAGTCAGTCCAGTCATTTATACTGACAAACTAAGTCAGTCCAGTCATTTATACTGACAAACTAAGTCAGTCCACAGTCATTTATACTGACAAACTAAGTCAGACCAGTCATTTATACTGACAAACTAAGTCAGTCCACAGTCATTTATACTGACAAAGTAAGTCAGACCACAGTCATTTATACTGACAAACTAAGTCAGTCCAGTCATTTATACTGACAAACGAAGTCAGTCCACAGTCATTTATACTGACAAACTAAGTCAGACCAGTCATTTATACTGACAAACTAAGTCAGTCCACAGTCATCTATACTGACAAACTAAGTCAGTCCACAGTCATTTAAACTGACAAACTAAGTCAGTCCACAGTCATTTATACTGACAAACTAAATCAGTCCAGTCATTTATACTGACAACTAAGTCAGTCCACAGTCATTTATACTGACAAACTAAGTCAGTCCATTGTCATTTATACTGACAAACTAAGTCAGTCCACAGTCATTTATACTGACAAACTAAGTCAGTCCACAGTCATTTATACTGACAAACTAAGTCAGTCCAGTCATTTATACTGACAAACTAAGTCAGTCCACAGTCATTTATACTGGCAAACTAAGTCAGTTCACAGTCATTTATACTGACAAACTAAGTAAGTTCACAGTCATTGATACTGACAAACTAAGTCAGACCAGTCATTTATACTGACAAACTAAGTCAGTCCACAGTCATCTATACTGACAAACTAAGTCAGTCCACAGTCATTTATACTGACAAACTAAGCCAGTCCACAGTCATTTATACTGGCAAACTAAGTCAGTCCGCAGTCATTTATACTGACAAACTAAGTCAGTCCACAGTCATTTATACTGACAAACTAAGTCAGTCCACAGTCATTTATACTGACAAACTAAGTCAGTCCACAGCCATTTATACTGACAAACTAAGTCAGACCAGTCATTTATACTGACAAACTAAGTCAGTCCACAGTCATCTATACTGACAAACTAAGTCAGTCCACAGTCATTTATACTGACAAACTAAGTCAGTCCACAGTCATTTATACTGACAAACTAAGTCAGTCCAGTCATTTATACTGACAAACGAAGTCAGTCCACAGTCATTTATACTGACAAACTAAGTCAGACCAGTCATTTATACTGACAAACTAAGTCAGTCCACAGTCATTTATACTGACAAACTAAGTCAGACCACAGTCATTTATACTGACAAACTAAGTCAGTCCAGTCATTTATACTGACAAACGAAGTCAGTCCACAGTCATTTATACTGACAAACTAAGTCAGACCAGTCATTTATACTGACAAACTAAGTCAGTCCACAGTCATCTATACTGACAAACTAAGTCAGTCCACAGTCATTTATACTGACAAACTAGGTCAGTCCACAGTCATTTATACTGACAAACTAAATCAGTCCAGTCATTTATACTGACAACTAAGTCAGTCCACAGTCATTTATACTGACAAACTAAGTCAGTCCATTGTCATTGATACTGACAAACTAAGTCAGTCCACAGTCATTTATACTGACAAACTAAGTCAGTCCACAGTCATTTATACTGACAAACTAAGTCAGTCCAGTCATTTATACTGACAAACTAAGTCAGTCCACAGTCATTTATACTGGCAAACTAAGTCAGTTCACAGTCATTTATACTGACAAACTAAGTAAGTTCACAGTCATTGATACTGACAAACTAAGTCAGACCAGTCATTTATACTGACAAACTAAGTCAGTCCACAGTCATCTATACTGACAAACTAAGTCAGTCCACAGTCATTTATACTGACAAACTAAGCCAGTCCACAGTCATTTATACTGGCAAACTAAGTCAGTCCGCAGTCATTTATACTGACAAACTAAGTCAGTCCACAGTCATTTATACTGACAAACTAAGTCAGTCCACAGTCATTTATACTGACAAACTAAGTCAGTCCACAGCCATTTATACTGACAAACTAAGTCAGACCAGTCATTTATACTGACAAACTAAGTCAGTCCACAGTCATCTATACTGACAAACTAAGTCAGTCCACAGTCATTTATACTGACAAACTAAGTCAGTCCACAGTCATTTATACTGACAAACTAAGTCAGTCCAGTCATTTATACTGACAACTAAGTCAGTCCACAGTCATTTATACTGACAAACTAAGTCAGTCCACTGTCATTTATACTGACAAACTAAGTCAGTCCACAGTCATTTATACTGACAAACTAAGTCAGTCCAGTCATTTATACTGACAAACTAAGTCAGTCCACAGTCATTTATACTGGCAAACTAAGTCAGTTCACAGTCATTTATACTGACAAACTAAGTCAGTTCACAGTCATTTATACTGACAAACTAAGTCAGACCAGTCATTTATACTGACAAACTAAGTCAGTCCACAGTCATCTATACTGACAAACTAAGTCAGTCGACAGTCATTTATACTGACAAACTAAGCCAGTCCACAGTCATTTATACTGACAAACTAAGTCAGTTCACAGTCATTTATACTGACAAACTAAGTCAGTCCACAGTAATTCATACTGACAAACTAAGTCAGTCCAGTCATTCATACTGACAAACTAAGTCAGTCCACAGTCATTTATACTGACAAACTAAGTCAGTCCACAGTCACTTATACTGACAAACTAAGTCAGTCCACAGTCATTGATACTGACAAACTAAGTCAGTCCAGTCATTCATACTGACAAACTAAGTCAGACCACAGTAATTGATACTGACAAACTAAGCCAGTCCACAGTCATTTATACTGACAAACTAAGTCAGTCCACAGTCATTTATACTGACAAACTAAGTCAGTCCACAGTCATTTATACTGACAAACTAAGTCAGTCCACAGTCATTTATACTGACAAACTAAGTCAGTCCAGTCATTTATACTGACAAACTAAGTCAGTCCACAGTCATTTATACTGACAAACTAAGTCAGTCCACAGTCATTTATACTGACAAACTAAGTCAGTCCAGTCATTTATACTGACAAACTAAGTCAGTCCACAGTCTTTCATACTGACAAACTAAGTCAGTCCAGTCATTTATACTGACAAACTTAGTAAGTCCTGTCATTTATACTGACAAACTAAGTCAGTCCACAGTCATTGATACTGACAAACTAAGTCAGTCCGCAGTCATTTATACTGACAAACTAAGTCAGCCCACAGTCATTTATACTGTCATTTATACTGACAAACTAAGTCAGTCCACAGTCATTTATACTGACCAACTAGTCTTGATTATACATTTACTCACCTGTCGAGAAATACAAACGCACCGATGCGTTTTATATATTGTTCGTCATATTGTAAATAAAATGTACTAATTTGAATGTAGCTAGTTGACAATATATTGATAAATATCGATCAAAACTCTCGCCCAGTCACAACAAATGGATAGTCATACAAATGACTTACGTCACTGAACATTCCCCTGTATTTGATTGAATGCATTATCTCAATGAGCAGTAAGTATCAATATTCCATGCTGAAAAAAGCCGCCTTCAGACTACCCAGTCTGCCGTAGATGCCACGCCTATGTCCGTTCCTACAGATACCAGCGGACTAGGCTTCCAGTCCCCCTACGTCGCCTGCACGCAGCTCTTGGCAGCGATTACAAGAGGTGAAAAACCTGTCGACCAACCATCCAATATAAGGACTTAGATTTGCTTCTGTCAGAGAATAGAATTCGTACATGTACGCTTCCTCACTTAGAGGAAAGTCAAACCGAAGGTCAAACCCAGATTTTTTCAAGTACATGTTCAATTGGTACCTCAGATCTATTTCATAGGAAATGTGGAAGGGTGGATTTAAAACTGTAACCAGTAGGTAGAAATAGGTACGTCCCTGGTAGTGTTTACAATGTATATGATATACCGGGTAGTATTAAAGCGTGCATTCGACCAGAGTCTCAAAATTTCTATTGCTGAACAGGGGATTATGGGATGGTACGATTGCCTCCACTTTGTCTGCTCAACTTCCTACACAAACTTATCAAACACCCATTTATCACTCAAACTTTGAAATTATTTTCAATCTCGTTTTTATCGGCTTGTCATTGTGTTATGCTCGAGGTTTTTGTGTGGTAAGCCGGCCAATCACTTCAAAGATTGTACACAAGGTACATTGAGTAAAAATGGCCGAACTAGCGAGAAATGAAATAACTGACATTTTCTTTAAAGGTTTATCGCTCTCAGTGACCGCCTAAGACGGGAAATTCTCCATTTATCTGATAACGTGTATGATATTCTACATTTGGATTTTGTCGTGTTTCATGTGTTATCGCCTGTACCTGGCCTGAGCGGTAACATCAAAGGGGCGGATCGTGCCTTAACCCTTTGACGTATACCTGTCACTTACCTGGCGGTGGTCATACTGACCACACTGATGGGCGGGTCCAGACGCTGGTAAAAAAAGAGATATGCATTTCAGAGGGATGGTCAGTGATGCGATTAATAGGAGCGCGGAAATTCAGATAATTTTTTTTATTATGATAATCAACCTCTATTTATTTTATGATGTTTGTTTGTTTATTTATTTATTTATTTATTTCAAACAGTATTTTTACGTAGTTTCGCTCATAGAGAGTTCACAATGGAATTTTGAAAACTGAAAAATGTTTCAGTTTTTTTTGTTTTTTTTTTGTTTTTTGTTTTTGGTATTTTTTTACTTCGACCGTCGTTTTTAGGACAAAAGTGAGAGACATTTTCTCGTATACGTGTCTTAGACTGCCATTCGTCTTCTATGGAGAAATATGCAGTTTTTGTGGCTACTACGCACGGAATGTGAGCTCAGATTTTTCCAGAAGTAGGGCCGTGTAAACGATTTAATTGTTTACGTCTCTTATCAATGAATTGAAGTTTGTTTACGTCTGTTTACAATTTTCAACTAAGTTTTGTATAATATATTTTTATCATTTAACTTGACTTTTCAAATGCAACTAACGTGTAATTCACAAACTCCTCAATCTACATACAAAGGTGCGGTAACGGAAGTGACAAAGCATCAATCGGCGATAACGTGGGAGGGATCGATTATCTGCCCACAACGGCCAGTCTATATGCATGTATGACGTATGTATGACGTCATGCATGTAGGTGACGTAACACTTATAGGGCGGGGCAGAAGAAAGAGCAATTGTCTACATTAAGGAACTGAGAAAGGTGTATAACATCATAAGTAAATGGAGATTGGGTCTCCTTCTGCGTGACTGGTGACAGTTTCACCAGCAATAAATTCCCACTGTAACTACATTATGTATTTGACTTATAACTTGTAATATATATAGAATCACGATAAATTAAACGATCCATATCATGGTCAGTGATTTTTTTATCGCGTAAACATAAACAATACGATATATCCAACCCGCAGATATCCGATGACAAGTTATATTTTGTTTTCCGAGATAATTTGAAAATGTAGATGTCGGTAATGGATTTTATGTCCAAAGAGATATGTAGTACAATATACATTTAAACCATATTTAGACCAAATTACTAGTAATAATGCGAAGAAGGATTTAATCTGAATCCATCATATTTCAGTATAAAAACAGAAGCGTGCACACAACTATTCCATAAGGTCAATTTAACATCCATTGATATCTTTACTTATCCATTTATTTTCACAATTGATTGATCGTCTTATCTTGCGTCATTTTTTATTCTAGCATATAATAATCCATCAAACATTTTGCTGTCATTTATTCCTTATAACTTGTAAGAGGTGAATATGGCTTTGGTGATCAAAATAAAGAAAAAAACGCCATTTGTTTAGTAAAGATACAATGTGCATTATATGATACCCATATCATAGTTCAGGTTCAAGTTCTTTATTAACTTTGAGTCACCCGACTCATCAGTATCCTATACATACACAATATATACAAATTTACATAACATTGACAACATCAAAAAATAGTAACCACGTGCCAGTGACAATGTAGTCGGAGATCGTAGGGTATGGTAGAGGAGCAGTTAAATCTGGATCTATCTTCTCCTTCATACTTTATAAAATATGTTTCGCGTGGTAAATTGCTCTCTAATGTAAAGACTTTAAGATTGTCTACTGGGTATGTATATATCCTAAATATAGTTACCGATATCAATATGGTTTCATTAGAAAGCTGTATATCAAATGTAGGTCTTCCGATTTGATAAAACGTTTTTTGCTTACGTAACCAGCACTATTGCCCCGCCCCTCCCAAGGTCATTCGAGGTCGCGAGATTGGTACTCCGCTGTTATTATAACCACCCGTGCATCGTTTAAACATTGTCAATCGTGTACACGCCATATTTGCTTTAGTATTTTAAACTGCATGAAAATACCTAGGCGCACTAATGATACTTGAAAATTAATATAAATGTTTATACAGCGAAAAGCATGCACAATGAACTCACGGCCAGCCCAAACAGAGCGTGTGCATCAGAATGGCCCCCATCAATTAGCCCATGTTTAATATCACTTTAATGATTTGTACATTATTAATTTTCCGCTTAACTCACACTGTTCAAACAAGCCCGCGACTAGACTAACCCATTTAAATGCTTCACATAGTCGTTCTACACCAGAAAGTATATATACACGAAAAGCATGCATTTTCTTTATGCAGATTTTGTTTAAGGTTCGAGAACATTTTCTATAACCAGGTATCGGAAATACATTGCCAGTGTTTAAATTTACCGACAGAAAATAATTTTATTTATACGACTAATGCAAATCGCTATAATTGAATGTGTACCTTGTAGTATTAGACATCGAGCATTGATATTGGATAATCAGAGATATTGTGAGAGTTTGTGACAAATTATGAGTGTAAAACTGATGAATCAGAAGACTCCAGACTAATAAAGAACTTGAAGTGCTTTGTTCCCAGTATTCTATGTCATGTACACGCCCGTATCTTTATTCTATGTAACACGACACCGGAAAAGAGTCACGGAGTGACAACTGACATATAGATGTTCCTCTAATTATACTCCAGAGAAATCCTGCTTTCTAAGACTTAAAGACTTTCTATTTCACTCAGACAGCAAGAGATCATATATACACTGTATGTTATACAATTCCAATGCATGACAGACAAACCATATAGGATGTCTTTGGGCGACAGCAAGAATATTGTTCTTGTATCGAACACGGGAACAATGTTCTTACCGCCCGAACATCGAGAACACAGTGCTACAAAACAAGCTTTAGGAACAAGAACAGGAAGAACAAAGATGGCGGCGCTGAGTCAATGTAAACTGCCAAACATCTATATGTCATTTACATTGTGTTCGATGAATATCGGTGATTTGGGAAATTGTTTTACTGTTATCATAAATGATATGTGGTCCTCAAAGATTAGCTAATAACAATTGAACATTGACATAGTCATTACTTGACGTATATTTCCTTTTGTCTTTTGCTTAGTGGGTATCAATGATGCCCTGATTGATCTTGGCATATTTGCACCTTCATTTGACTGGCTTCAAAGAGGGCGTTAAACATGCAAAAAAAAAGAACGATCATGTAGTAACTTCTGACGTATTGATAAGAGGACTAAAGGGGTGTTCGAGAATTTACACTGTTCTGT
This sequence comes from Pecten maximus, assembly GCF_902652985.1. NCBI lineage: Eukaryota > Metazoa > Mollusca > Bivalvia > Pectinida > Pectinidae > Pecten > Pecten maximus. The sequence goes on along the minus strand of NC_047024.1, from coordinate 33,802,796 downwards.
TACGTTTTGTGGACGTTATATTTTTGTTCCTGGTGATAAGAGTGAAAATTTACACGAACGCGTTCTATATTGTTCCCGATTCTATCGCCCAAAAACACCACTGAATTTCTACTTATAGAGATACACTTCCGATTTTACAAATAACTTAAAAGTTTAATAAGAAATTTTACTAGGTAAAAATAACCAGTAAGCTAGTCGTATAACCAGAAAGGCAGAAAGTCAAACGTTTTATAAAACAGCACACACTGTGGTCAGATCTGATACCGTATAGTGTACATTATAAATGGCTATCACGGCTTGATTCAAGGGCATCGTTGCCCTACAAAATAATATTTAAATGAAAATAAGAAGAAAACCAAGGCAGGTCATGTTCTAAGCAAAAGGAAAGCCAAGCAATATCCAGAACCGGAACGCCGTGTTAACCGACTTTTTACTATGTATACCGGAACACCGTGTTAACCGACTTTTTACTATGTATACCGGAACGTCGTGTTAACCGACTTTTTACTATGTATACCGGAACGTCGTGTTAACCGACTTTTTACTATGTATACCGGAACACCGTGTAAACCTACCTTTTACTATGTATACCGGAACACCGTGTTAACCGACCTTTTACTATATATACCGGAACGTCGTGTTAACCGACCTTTTACTATGTATACCGGAACGTCGTGTTAACCGACATTTTTACTATGTATACCGGATGGCCGTGTTAACCGACCTTTTACTATGTATACCGGAACACCGTGTTAACCGACCTTTTACTATGTATACCGGAACGTTGTGTCAACCGACTTTTTACTATGTATACCGGAACGTCGTGTTAACCGACTTTTTACTATGTATACCGGAACACCGTGTTAACCGACTTTTTACTGTGTATACCGGATGGTCGTGTTAACCGACCTTTTACTATGTATACCGGAACACCGTGTTAACCGACTTTTTACTATGTATACCGGAACACCGTGTTAACCGACTTTTTACTATGTATACCGGACGGCCGTGTCAACCGACTTTTTACTATGTATACCGGAACGTCGTGTCAACCGACTTTTTACTATGTATACCGGAGCGTCGTGTTAACCGACCTTTTACTATGTATACCGGAACACCGTGTTAACCGACCTTTGACTATGTATACCGGAACGTCGTGTTAACTGACCTTTTACTGTGTATACCGTAACGTCGTGTTAACCGACTTTTTACAATGTATACCGGAACCTCGTGTCAACCGACCTTTTACTATGTATACCGGATGGCCGTGTTAACCGAACCTAAACAATTGCTCCTTTTTGGACTCGGTTATGTCAAAACTCTGTACGGATAAGTGAATTTTATACAATATCATTTTCATTTAGTGTGAACTTTCGATACATTTTTTATTTATTCCTTGTGAGAGAGAAAAAAAATGACAACTTTCGAAAATGTCAAGAATCGAGAATTGGTATTGAACATACAAAAAAAATGTATTTGTGAAAACAACATTTTCTTGTGGATATTAATTAGAAACACGTATCGTCTTTTGGCTCCGGTCGCTTTACATCCCGGCCGCCACTCGGCTAGTTCCGTAACTCAATACGTGATTGTGAAACAGGAATGATCCTGAATTAGAACGGAAATTCTCGAGTGCCCTCCGACCCTTTCGGTACTGGTAACATTAAAACCACATTAAAACTACACTCCTTGTTCTGCAGCTCCATAAAGTAAATCCTTTAGTTTATAATAACATTAATATTTTCTCTGGAAATGACATAATAAAACTGATATTACAGCTTTCTTAGTTAATAAACGAAAAAGAAATCGTGTTCCGCGTAATTAGGTAGTTTTGACATAACAGTACTGGCCTTTCGTCTTAGAGATAAGTGTGTCCGTTCTACAGATCACGTATTAGATGGACCTGTACAGGTAAGTGGTCAGATAAGGGTCTGACCATTATACTGGTAACACGGTGATTTAACATCAGTACCCGACACTGGACCAGACAGCGGTTTGTTGTATACACTGATACACGTAACTAACAATTTGAATTTCTTGTTTTCCTTTATTTTTCGATACGTTTTAAACAATATATTTATTATGATTGTCGTATTAAGACTTTTGTTTATAACTTCAGCACCTGTGATTTTCTTTAATTTATTTTTCATATTTTATCTTTCATTTATTTTAATTCTTTGTTTATCTCCGTTTTATCCTATTTTTGATGATTCAATTTGTGCATTTCCAAACGTTATATAATCAATCACATGTGTTATATACGTCTCTGATAATAGCATTTGCGTAATTGCATTGTTCAACCATGTAGGTAAACACGATTCCGCTGACCGCTAAGTAAGGTTCAGGTAAATTTCTTTGTGCCAGTTTGACCGCCCATCAAAACTGTCGATCATGGTTATCGCAGGGGGCGGGTACTCATGAGCTGATAACAACCTCGCTCGGGTAGTTATTATTAAAACTCTTATCTTTCCATATCGGTCATTATGTTAGTGTGTGTCACGTGGTGTGACGTCGTGGGGATCAATATTGGCGACAAATCAGTGATAGCCATTAGAAAGATATGTCTGTGATAATGCAAGGGGAAGCCCACCCGAAACCTCATCTTTCTTCACATATATTGTCCTACCTGGATTTGTTTTACCTGTGAATCAACTGTGTACTCTAGGTAGAATTATACCAACAGGGCGAGACGGCCCATACATCATTTACCTGAGTTTTTTTTTAGATGTTATACCTGTGATTTACGAAGGTATTGATAAAAAATATGGTATAACCTAAATAATATCGACTATCAAGGACCATCTGGTGAGCTGTCCGGGACGGTACTCTGTCGTAGGTAAATACAGAGAAACCATACAACTGTGGCTACCCAGGACTGACCAAAAGTGGACACGGATATGCCGTGTACGTCTGACAAGGATTTCTTAGAGATGCAAACTCCTGCGAAAATCACGTGCAGAGAGGGTAGCATAGATACGGACCGTGAGTCCATAGAAACCAGTAGTACATCCCCGGATATTAGTTCGGACGAACGCCGGAAATATCGGAAACGAGGAGTCAAAAACGGTAAGGTCACTCGGAAGCATGTTTTAAAAGGATTTGACGATGAAAGTTCTCCATAAAGGGAATAAAATCAATTTGAATTTGAAATTACACAGATAAACGCTTATATTTTGATCTGTAGACTACATTTAAGGTTTCAATTATCGTTTGCATGATAAAATCTGGAATACGGAAACATTTCAGTGGTTATATTTGAATGTATAGGAATGATAATGAAGGACTGCATTTCCTTCTTTGATACTAAGTTTAGTATTTATATTTTAAAGACTATTGTAAATAATGTACCCGTCTAGTAACACAACTGACTTTCTCAAGCTCACGATGCATGAGATGTCAATAGTACACGTCGGCAGAAATCCCCAAACAATGAATCGTTTCCTTCGTATAGACAATGTGATTTTAATATCTTTCAAACGTCTCTTTTTAAGTGTCACTCAATCCAAAATATTCGAACATAATAGGAATTTATTAATAGATCATTTTGATTGGTCTGAGATGTATGTAGGGTGGATATTCATGTATGGTGTGGAAGTGAAATGTTATTGCACGAATCAAAGTTAGGAAATCGCCAGTTTAGCGATGACCATATAAGGTTACTCTAATTACAATAATCATAATGGTAGTAAGATTTGTTTTGTGTATATACAGTATAAATGTTTTAAGGATTCAGTAATTATATAATCGTATACACGAATTATAAATTTAAAAAAATCGGTCCTTATAAGTTGCTCCATATACAACAAAAAAAAACCAGTCGTGTGTATAGTGAGTGTAAATAAATAATTAACCCATATCCGTATTTGGTGATGTGCCTCTTAACACCTAAACAAATAAAGATTTACACGTGCGTTACACGTGTGTGACAATAACATACGGCCGGACATAAACATTACGATTGTGTATTCGTCCGTGTACTTGTGTGGCACGAGCTGACATTCCGAAAAAGTCAATCTGCCAAACCCAGTTACCAACTCATGACCGTCGTACCCGGAAACCTAGGAACCCGGCTTCAACTCCGTCTATAATAATACACTATTGGCTCTCTCCATTACAAACCCGGATCGGTATATAATACGATTTTATAGTCAACTTTTGGGGCGATATTTATTTAAGATTTTGTGGAGCAATCCAAGTCATATTTTACAGATTTTTAAAAACCAATTTTGTTTGTTTTAAGAAATCTACCATTGTTTACTGTTCTCACTCATCATAAAAACAGGCTATAAAATTCAATTAATTACTGCTATAAATCAATAAATTATCGACCTAAAACCGGATTTTATTTGCTTATTACATAATCCCCCGAATATTTATTTATTACAATCAAACCGCCGAGATTTACTTCTGTGCCAATCACAGATTCTTTTTTAAGTGTTTACTTTTTCATGCTGATTTGTCGCTGTTTCAACCTTTTTTTTATATTTGCTATCAACGTCCTTATTAGTGATAGGAAGAATAAAGGTGAATATTTATTAAATGTTTAAGAAACGAAATGTGTGTCATAATCAATTCTAACAAAAAGTTGAAATATAAATATAATTTTGACATTACATATACTTTCGTTGGTTCCAGTCTGAGTTTGAATTGTATAAGCCTGCATTGTGTATCTAATTTCAATCATTTGTTTCTTTTCTTTTTCTTTCTTTCTTTTTTGGGGGGGGGGGGGGGGGGGGGGGGGTGGTTTTCCCCTTCACAATCTCTACTATGACGCGTCTCCCCCGATTTAGATGAAATAGAAACTGGTTATGTACTCATAAGATGAATAGAAGAAAATTTATCACTCATCAGTCACTCTATATTGTTGAACTGACATGATTTTTTTAAACACACACACACACACACACACACACACACACACACACACACACACACACACACACTGGGTGTTTTGTACATGTTTGGGATATCGTGGAAACGGTTAAAATAGTGGGAGATATGTATGACCCCGCCCCTAAACACCACACCCCACCCCACCCTAACGTACAGTCATACAATATCCTCCCATCGCCGACAGTGGTTTTGGACAAAACACCGGACTACGGTTCGTGTCGGAGCCTAACTAGAGATATCTTGACCCAGATGAAGTCAAACAGATATAGCACTGATAAGAAAATGTTGGAATTATATAGGAATTTATGTGTAATAACAATACTCTCGATATTTAAGATAAAACTCTAAAATATTCTCTGATCATATTTCGAGGATTTGCTCATTCTCAACATTCAATATTATCGGTTGAGTATGCGAGAGATTTCTAAACAAACGTTGATGACCGCAGTGTGGAAAGATCGAGATTATTTGAAGTTTTTGAAATGTCGGCAGGGAAGATAGAATGATTTGTCATTGCTCACAGTAGGACTAGGAGATCGGCTATCTATTCGTACCCCGACACTACAACCTAATCTAACTATGTACATACTCTGTCTGTGTGGCGACTCGGGTGCAACTGTTTATATAAAACATTACTGACGATAATAATCTGTACAAAACAAATATTAATGTGTGGGTTTGTATTCTTTACGAAACGACAGTGTTTTTATACTGTACTGAGTTTTTTTGAGAGGTGTAAAGGGAAGGATGTAGTGACAGTAATCAGCAGATGGTGGCTTTAGGAACAGGTATTCCGATATAATATTATATAATTTATATAAACAGGTATTCCGATATAATATTATATAATTTATATAAACAGGTATTCCGATATAATATTATATAATTTATATAAACAGGTATTCCGATATAATATAATATAATTTATATAAACAGGTATTCCGATATAATATTATATAATTTATATAAACAGGTATTCCGATATAATATTATATAATTTATATAAACAGGTATTCCGATATGATATTATATCCATAAACAGGTATTCCGATATAATATTATAACATATATATAAATAGTTATTCTTATATAATATTATATGATAAATATAAACAGATGTTCCGATATGATAATACATCTATAAACAAGTATTTCGATATGATTTTATATGATATATATAAATAGGTATTCTTATATAATATTATATAATTTATATAAACAGGTATTCCGCTATGATATTATATCCATAAACAGGTATTCCGCTATGATATTATATAATATATATAAACAGTATGATATTATATGTAAACAGGTATTCTTATGTGATATATGATATATATATAAATATATATTCCGATATGATATATATATAAATATGTATTCCGATATGATATCATATAATATATATAAATATGTATTCCGATATAATATTATATGATACAGTTGTATATATTAACAGGTATTCCGATACGTATATGGAACAGCCTTTTTAACATAAGATACTGACATGACATATTGTTATATAACTTTTTCATTATCAAGATCATATAATTCTGTTGAAATGCTGAACTTATATCACTAACGATAAAAATATCCCATAATTAGTAGATGAATCATTATAACGATAGGCTATCTGACAGTATATTTATGGACGTAGCCTTTGTAATGAGGATTATCTATATGGCATGTCCCCCATAGTATGAGGACTTAGGTAGTAATATGTATATCATCATTGAAAACGGGAAATCAGCACAAAATGACACTGCCATATAACTGCTGCATAAATTGTCATTAACTGTCTATTTTATAAACAAGATTGTGGTCTGCCATTGTGGTTATTGAGGTTTAACACAGACTGGTGAAATATGTGTAAATATTACAAAGATCTTGGACCATATGACGATCTGTAACACTGAAAAAAACATTCCAATCTACACCTAACCGACCAAATGAAATTTATTAAAAATCCCAATAAAAATATTACCTGATAAAATCAATAATTATGTATTATTCGTATTAAGGTTTCACATGAATAACTTTATAAAGATTCAAATATGGAATAATATCATTGGTTAAAATTAAATCAACAAAAATAAATTCAGTTGTTTGATCATGCATAACACCAATATCAAAACAATTAATCGATCTGAGGGCATTTTTATAAGTATAGTTTACGTTTTAGCTTTGTTTTTAAAGCCATTTCATTATTTATTTATTTATTTAAAGGGTTTTACGTCCGCTACCATTATATTCTCTTTATATATTATAATATTCACAATCTCACACTTACAAACCTGTCACAATAATATCCCTGTACATTTTACGATTAAAACATAGTTAGCATTCTGTTTGGGTAAATATTTTTATTATAATTCAGGAAATTAATTTTTGTTCAAACGTGTTAATGTAAATCAAATGTATAATCCTAACAATAGTTTTAATATCCAATTAAAAAATCGGCCACTTTTCGTATAGTTATTTTATCGATATAAATGATTCCTTGTTTCGTCCTCGCGTGTTTTTATACCACACCAGGAAATCGGGTTATCACTTTTGTCAAACAGGTGGCTGGTTAAGACCAAACTGTTGGGGAAATCGTACGATATTTGGTACTGACGAGGAGGAGGAAGGGAGGTATACTCGGCCTGAAGTTTATTTCCTGCCCCGGGTTGAGGGCCGGAGTTTGTAGTTTTGCAGGATGAAGTGCTCAGATTAATGCAGATGTATACATAACTTAACTGACGATTTTTTATTTGCCCCAAACAGCAGAAAAAACATCTCAAGTAGAAAAGGAAATCGTTTTTTTTTTTTTTTTTTCCATATCAAATATTACCTTGATCAGAAGTGAGACGCGTATCATTTGTCTGTTTAATGACGAAATAGTGGAAACGAAATAAATAGCACCCCTCCTAGCAGGAACACTATATAATCACTCAACTCGCTAGTTTGTGTGTTTAAAATGTCCATGCCATATTATAAACAATTTATGATATTTTCATATTTCATAGTATTGTATTATTCGTTAATTTCTCCGGTTGAATCGATTTTTATATATGCTTGATATCTTATTTTTCCGCTTTTTCCGAATTTTAAATCGTATTTCAAATGCGCTTTTATTTTCCAAAATAGTTTTGAAAAAAATAACAAGAACAAAAGTACACAAACCATGTGAATAATTCAATGATAATGGATATGTATCCCTTATTCAAAAGAAGCAATGTTGTAGAATTAAAAGTACATGTAGCCTTTCCATGTTAGTGCAAACAGAGGATTACTATTTCGGTCTGATTTTTAAATAAACTGTACAATTTGACCAAATATTATTCCCTAGCACGCGTCACGTGCACCTGTCAGAAATTGATTATTATAGCCTTCCTGTTAGACACTACAAACACAGGTAAACAATGGCTGCTGGTGAAACGTTACACGATTTCAGTCACTCACCTTGGTAACATAATCAAATGTTCATCCTTACCAATGCTATCACCGAAAAGGACTAAATAGCTTCAGAATATAAAAAAGTTAATTTGGTGCAACTGCTCAAATGTAACACAAACTGTTTAGCTGATAATACTTGTGTTATTGTTTGAATTAAAATTCAAAAACAACATCTGTTTCGGAACCATCATGAATTTCATTCACAGACATACAACCAATTACAAAAGCGAACCTAAACACAGGGGCTTGACACGTTGATATAACCCAGAATGTAATTATTATAAGTGATCTAGGGGTCGGAACCTGAAGTTTGATATTTCATTTTGGGTCATAAGAACGTGTAAATCCCCTGTGAGTTTAACAACGGTAACTGGCTTCATATCATAACAGATTTATATGTTCATTGTTTATAAATTTAAACCTGTGACATAATATGATGGTTGGTTAGTAAATGACAATACAATACAATACAATACAATACAATACAATACAATACAATACAATGCAATGCAATGCAATACAATACAATACAATACAATACAATACAATGTGCATGCAATACAATACAATACAATACAATACAATACAATACAATACAATACAATACAATACAATACAATACAATACAATACAATACAATACAATACAATACAATACAATACAATACAATACAATACAATACAATACAATACAATACCACTGTAGTATTCCCTTTCTGTAGTCGAACGGGCGCTAAGTTATACCCAATGTACGTGTCATATTATGACTAATACACAGCCTATATAGCTAGTCTCTCTGTTACTCTGATCTTGTCTGTTACGTCGTAAATATTAACCATATTACTCATAAATATATTTGTTTGATACATCTGATTAATAGGACGGCATCATTAACGTTATATAAAACAATCCTTAATTAATTACAATTGCAGTTTATCAACAAAAGTGACACCTGTCAGTACAATTTATATTTAAACAATTAAGCAATAACCAATATTATACCACAATTGTTTTCCCTGTAAATAGCGATATATCGTGACTCTTAAATCAATTTTCACGTTATAAAAAAACTGTAAACATGATGTTGGTTTATTCGAAGCATACTAATAACATGGACTCAACTTGTATAAAGCATGTGCTGTCGACACGTAGTTCGATTAATCTTTAGTAATTATCTTGATATTTTAGCCGCTATCGTAAACAGTCGGTTTGAAATTCACTTAATATCAAAAGTTCTTCCTTTCATAAATGTAATATAATAAAATCCGTTTGATATATTTGATATAAGTTTGAGAATAACAATGCAAACCCACATAGACATTGATTTAATTGACGGATATATTACAGTTGGAATTCGGATTTCTTCCTTCATAATATAACCTAATACTATACAATATTTCACAAGGTGTGTTTGATGAGATGTAGGTATGGCCTACAAGAAGCCCTTTTTACCTACGGGATTTGACAGAGTCAAAAGAAATCGCTACAATAACACTGTCGGTTACGTCTGTCACTTCAAAGTTTTGTATCTACATTGTATACACACGACCAATTCAATGTCTTTATTTCAGTAAGATATACAATATTTGTCTTGTCACTGAAAATGAATTCGGATGTGATTTCAAACCTATCAAATATATGTCTTATTTTGAGAGCTGGGCAGTGTGACAAAAATCTTTTTTACACTTTAAACTTTGAAAGAATTTATTCAAATTTCATTTTACCTTACTTTGTAGTTATAATAAACGGCATAGTTTTAATGCTGGCGGTTATAATGTAAAACTGCTGGTGAAATAAATTAACGAACTAATTCATAAATGCATTTCAGCACGGATAACAAAATCATATCGGTTTGAATCAATTTTGGTGATAATAAGACTGCATTTGAATCAGGAATATGATTTTATTAATGTGTCATTTGAATAGATACATCCACTTATTCAGCTTGCATTCAATCTTAATTTTGTTTCGTCTTTAACTGCATGTCTGCATTTTGCATTTACCGCTACATTGACCAATCACATATTTCATCTTGACCAGTAACGCCACATTTCGCGTCATATCCGGGGCCAAAAGAAAATTATACGGCTATGCCGAAAAGTCTTAGTTAAAATTACAGAATTTACAAACTTATTTCGAAATATTGCTGTATTGTTTATATGACTCGTCGAACATTTAAGTCATTTAGGGCCGATCAACACCAGATTAGAAGGACATTCACAGAAAGAAAATACACCAAACTCACAATAAAATGTTAAAAGGTATATTATATCGTATGGTATAGTTCTATTCACGTGAATAATCAAATATAGGCGATGTAGAAATTTTATCGAATAACCACTTTATAGACGTACAGAAGAGTGTATAACGTAAGGGTTTCAAAAAATGTCTATAACTGAGCGTCGTGTAAATACTGGCCGGACACGGACCTCTGGCGTTTGACAGTCTCGTTTTCCGACGATGGTGAAAAAAATCGCTTCTGAAGAAATCAAACAAGTTACAATTTATTTAAATACTTCTTTAATAACACGACATGTTTAATAAATACTTTTCCTTTCGATTAATACGTCTTCAATTTCAATGGTGGTCTGAAATATTACAAATAAGGGGAGGGAAGTGGAGTGTTGGAAAGTCTGGGGTTGGAGAGTGAAATCAAGGGGAGACAATAAGCTAGATTGGAATAAAGTTGGTGAGGTGGAGTGATTGGAGGAGAGATGAAGATCCGAGGTACGAGGTTCGACGCTCCCTAACCGGGTCGGTTGGGGAAGCTGAGAAACGGGTCGGTCAGTGCTATCGTGGTTGTGTCCATGGATAAGACACCCTAATTGCTGTGGATGGCCTGCGACGGGCCTCCCTTATGTTGTCCAGGGAGGTAGTCACCAACTACTACAAAGAAACCCTACCTCATAATTACCCTGACTGTCTATGAGGGGAAACCCTTACAAACTGAGACTGACACAAGTCCCACTACGATGGCAACGCAAAATAACTGTTAGATAACTAGAAATATATAAATTTGTATTTGAAATATGCATTAGATTTAAACATACTGTACTGTGTTTAGCAATGGGATTCTACATTTATTTATTGAATATGTGATAAAAAGCATCTAAAACTTCCTTCCTACAGATACGTTTATTTTTATTGGCAAACATCACAGTGGTAATTAAGTTTCATAGCTAGGGAAAAGAAGGATAGCTGTATTGAACAGGGAAGTTTTTTATACATCTTGTACTTACATATAAATTTCCACTTCATGTAAATAAAGAAATAAACACTACAATAAGTCCATATTAAACCAATAAAGTTTGTTGTTTTTTAAAAGAAAAAAAAAATCTAACACGCAACCAAGTATGGCGTTTTATCACGTAATCCCCGATTTACCAATATATATCTAGGTTTGTTTCTTAAACCAATAGTTTCCGAGATAAACCTAATTAATATGTAATATATCTCCCTCGGTTTAGTAAAGGAGCCAAGTGTTGTTACTAGGATGTCGGCCTAATAACCGGTGGTCAATGGTGGTCAGCGGAGTTAGCCACAAGATAACGTTAATCCCTTTGACCACTTAAGCTGTATATAAGAAGTTACGTTAATCTTTTGGATTTGTTATGCTATATTTATTTAAATGTTTAGTCAAGCCTGACGTTAGAAGCCATTGCCTGTATATTTCCAGCCAACGAGTTGACATAATTATGTACTTATTTGATTTTTGTTTTAAAAAATGGTAACGCAATTTTTACCATCTTCTCATTATTTCATTGGAAACATAATTCAAGTTAACTAATATACCCTAATGTATGCCAATTAAGTTCAGTAATGATAAGATATGGCGTCACGTTATGGAGACACGATATACGTGTAGCCTTTGTATATCCACTGTTTTTCACGACATTAAAGTTATAAGCGATAGCTCAGTCGGTAGACATCAGATGAAGGTCCGAGATGTGTCGTTCGATCCCTACTCGTGGCGGTTTAAGTCGTGGGAGACGATTTTGTCCTTGATTAAGAATCTTGATAAAGAAAGATCTTGGATAGCAAGCGGCGTTTGATGTTCATTGTGATAGCCACCCACTACTACACGGAGACTTCATCTAAAATAAAGACAATGACTCTTGATGGAGTGATGATCCCAGCAAACAAGTTTCGGCCCCTAATCTAACCTTTCATAGCCGTCTGTTATGACAAGAAAAAAGTGGGTGTCCCTGTCTGATCCAAAAAAAATAGATGAGTACCCGTGTTCAAACCACCAATATTTCTAGCATGCTGTTTTAAATAAAGATATCTCCGTATCATGCTGTGTCTAAGACTTCAATCTAGCCTCATATGCTGGAGATTTCTAAGAAAGTCTCCAAAATTCCTTTATCAAGTTCGAAACCTTGTCATGGGGTACTTGGACTATGAGTGGATCGTCGGGCTATGAGTTGGTCGCTCTCTTCACGCGAAACAAGGCTATTTCGTCCTGTGAAAATTTCAGACAAACGGGACCTTGTGGCGTGGTTATGAAAATTTTCAAAGAAAATTGTTAAAATTTCCTTATGTTGCATCATATGACAGTTAGGAAAATTTCGTCACGTGACATCGAGATAAGGGGTTCGAACACGGTCACTCACCTGGTACATTACGCTTGTTCATTTGTGGTTAGTTAAGTTTCTGTTCCTATTGCTAACAAGCAAATGATTATTAATATCTGTCAAACATGATTTATGTATCATCAAAGTAACAAATACCTTTTCAAGCACTTTATCGTTGACTTATCAAGTATGAGCTATTATGTTTATAACACCATGAACATCATATTTTATTACAGGTATCAAAATTTCCTTTGCATCTGAAAACATCATTATTAACTACTGACAATGTTTGAGGTCGATGATCTAAGCAGAAGGCTCTAAATCGAGATTTAAATGAAAATGTTCCTGGAAACCAATTGTATTATATTTCGAAAGAATATATCATTCAGAGTATCGTATTTGCCTTGTGTAATTTTATGTCTGAATTCGGAATCAACGGTTTCTACTGTAAACACGAGTTAGAATCATGTCTATCGACCGATAGTTCCTCTTACACTATCGTCTAGGTCCGGATTGACGAGGTTCTATTGTATATAAGGCTGTCTATATCCTATTTACTAAGGCTCCGTTATATATATCATGATCTTTTCTAGGTCCGGACTGATGAGGTTTCATTTTACACAGTTATTTCTGTCCGTAGTAGTAAGGTTCCTTTGCATATAGCATTACATAGGTTCGGACTTAGGAGGGTTCATAATCAGGATACTAGAGTTGAGTTGTAACGTAATTCCTATTTGCACAAGGATTATGTATGTATGGAATAATGGAATTTTAAAAGGCAAGTATATAGGATATCGACCAGGGCAAAGAGGTTCCTCTTTATACAGGTTCATTGGTGGTGTCCGGAGTGTCCGTCCGGATAAAGAGATGTCTGTGTATATAATATTCTCGTTTACCGGATTAACGTGCTGTACTTAAATTTTCCACTTTTATTGATTTAAATACAAGCATGATTTAAACTTTTATTGATGTGAAGTTACATAGATATACATGCATGTGATATTTACATATAAAATGAATCCAGTTTTAATTAATGTTAACTAAGAGACTTCTTGTGTTTTAAAGATAGTTTACCGAAATACCTGTATATGTAACCATTCAATGGCCCATATTTACAACAGAGAACAATGCATCCGAATTAATGTTGACCGGTCGTTCTATTCAAAAATTTAGATATAATTTTCCCGTAAAAATCAAATATACCCTATCTTTTATTCATCAGTTAACGAAATAAGTTTAGTGTACTGTCATGTCGATAAACCAATACTTATCTGCCCCTTATCTCCATTCAACAGAACCGAACAGAGGAGACAGTCCTGCTCTGAATAGTCCCGCATTTACTGATGACGAGAGCATTTTGGATGAAGAGGAGAAAACAGGAAATGGTGACATCACATCAGATGAGCAACAGATTCAAAAGAAGACTGTTGCACAGATCATGAGGGACAAGAAAAAACAGACAGCTCTCACGCTTAAATGGTATGTACAATTATTGTGTTCTTTCTTTCTTTCTTTCTTTCTTTCTTTTTCTTTCTTTCTTTCTTTTTCTGTCTTTCTTTCTTTCTTTCATTTATAATATCTGCATCGTTTTCCTTATTTCCATATTTATTTTTTCACACATTTATTTTTAATTTGGCTAAGATATGACGTCCATCTGAAGCCATTATATTGTATTGATTGATCTATATTAATAGATTAATGGCTTTTATCAACACGCACACGTTTCCTTTTTTATTTCATTTTGTTAGCGATATTGTTCGCTATATTAAGTGTTAGCAAACGAACACACTGGGGAAAAAAACACAATTTATCACATGAGAGATAGTTTAAACAAAATAACAATAATTTTTCAAAATCACATTTTGATTAATTAGATTAATAATTAAATCAATTCAAGAAAAGATTGAAATAAATAAAGCATGAAAAATTGCATGAATGATGATTGATAAAGAAAAGCATGGGATGAAATTCATTCACTAGATTCTAGTGTATGATGTGTGAGCTTAGCCCATTGACAAGTTTTGCATTCCTGAAGTTATAAGTATGACATACATCAATTACACACAGTATCTGGGTATGGATTGGCTGTGCATTGTTGGTTTGATAGTATTGAACAGTTTATGCTTGTGAAGGTGCGACGATGTTCCAGTAGGCGAGCCGTATGGGTCTGTAGTGGTTTTGTAATATCGCTAACGTAAACTTTAAAATCAATATATCAACACACGACTCTTGTTTCACGATTTTCATTATCAGCTCTGTACAGCTGCGTGATCATTATCGCAAGTCAAATATTCATAAAATAGTTTACAAAGACTTTGTTCAAAACCCACGAACTTTACGTATTAAATTCAAACTGTGAAAGGCATGTTTACAAACACAGAACTCTTTTATTTATACAGGGGATAAAAACGGGACATAAATGAACAATAACATCACACAAATGTAATATTTAAATTTACATTATTGAAACACTTGAGGCGAGTCCTTACGCCAACGGAAGTGGCAGGATGTGTATAAAGTTAGCAGAACATACACGAACGCGGGATTCGGATTCCGGCTTTGACTGTTAGGGTCGCGGTCGTGCTGACGAGCGAGGAAGGGTCCCCTTTGAGGGGTTATATTTCTCACTCTAAAGCTTACACAACCTTTCAAGAAGCAAGTTCATCTCAACCTCATGCGAAGACATTTTTTGTCATTTAGATATAAACAATGATTCGATTTATGTTTTAAAAGGATCAATTTTGTTGTTGAAATCCTGAACTTTCCACCACACGCCTGTCAGTATAACCAGCAAACTGACTAACAAGAACAACAACATCGTCACTCGATAGACGTTTGAAGACAATACATCATTCTGTAGAATGCTGACTAGTGAGACAATGTATTGTAAAGAACATGTTTTGTTAAGACCATTGTTAAGTTATCTAACTCAGGACGTTTTAACATGACGAGACAGACAAGCTGGGTGTGTTCATATTCTCAGGGTATTGAATTAGACATATATTATCATTCCTGTAGGTTTAACAGTACGCTCTGTCTCTTGTAAGATTATTTCGTCAGACTTAGAAACACTTTGTCCGAATCCCAGAGAGAATAGTCACTTGATGTGTTGACTTTATCTACTAGGATAAGAACTAAAAACAGTTCTGCTGCTCACATACCAACACGGCGTGTTTGATGTGTGGATTCCTGCTGTTACTGCACTCGGAGTATTACAAATGCAGTCGTGATTCCTGGGCGACTCATATCACTACAAGTACTCTCGAACCTCGTTCTCGTTAAATTATGTCAGGACACGATAATATATTCTTTATGAAGAATAATGACACCTTATATTATATGCATATATATTTATATAAGATCTTTGCGTTGCGTTAGCAATTCTTCCATTCCCATTAAGGACCCACTTGTTGTTAGATATCTATATGTCGCCAGTCGACATTTTGAATGCCCAGATGTAGTCGGACAGGTTGGCACTCGCTGACTACACACCTGTTCGAGGAGCTCCCCAGGTATCCCTCCGCCTGACCCGGGTTCCTCTCGCTACACCTGTAACACTTACGTAATGCTTTACTCGGGACTAGTTGAGATTCTCATGCTGTTTTACTAAGATTGCTTTAGCAATTGCTGTTATAGTCTTGTAACACGTATAAGAATTACTGAAAAACTAACATGGAATGAATCATTAATAGAATGGTGTTATGAGCCTATAACACAAATTGGTATTGCTGACAAACGTAAGAAAGCCAGACTAGGTTTATATTAGTTTAGGTCTTCGAAATGTTTGTGTTCCTTAGCGGTTACAATGACCAAGATGTGTTCAAACGATATTTAACAACAATTGATTATTGAATTATTAGTGGGTCGGAGCGTAGAAAAAAAAGACGGGAATTACCAAATCTTATAACATTAAAATATCGTAAATATATTTATACCTGAAAAAAAAGAAAGAAGGATCAGGGAACCCGAACTGAACTATTCTTTCAGAATCCTGGAAATACACACAATATTTAATATTTTGACCCTATTAATCTTATTTTACTCCAACACGCATCCCTCCCAGATTATAAGGATAATTACATTATCCAAGTAATATGACGTTGGAAATTTTAAAACAGGCGTTTTCAGCAGTCATATCGAGGCCTGAAATGCCACTGGGCGATTTGTATATAGCTTATCATCACCTTATCGACATAACTTCTAACAGTGCTTGAACTGTCAGCATGAATTTGAGATAATGTTCGAACACAGGCGATCCAGCGATGGCGGCTGCGTGCTTGCTCACGACGACGTACTGCATGACCTACGTCATACGGTCAGCCAAGAAGTCACCTGAAGGTCATAAGTTGAAATGTCTCCAAATTATCAAATTTGAAATATTATCGACACTTGTTCCTAGAACTCTGTACTTTCTATAGTTTTTTGGGGTCTAGAATCAACATTACCTTATTCTCTCTCTATTTGTTCTTGGTTTTCACTTAAATGAAAGATAATTTTGAAGTTTGATCTAATTAGTTTTGCTAACTTGTTCTAAGTTGTTTTTCTCCATGTAGATATTAGTGAATTAGATAAATCCAAGATTCGAAATGACGTTTCCCTTGATCTATTGTAACTATACTCATACCTAATACACTGGATTACTTTTTCAAGTGGAGGGATGCGGACGCGGTAAATTGGTCGCCATACTAGTGTATTCTTCGACTTCCTGTGGATAAAATTTCTTTCTATCAATGATCTTAAATTATTTCCTTGACAGATAAACCTGATCCAATACTGAGATTCCTCTCCTACATAACTCTCACGGATCTATACTTTATAGCTACTTTCTGAATGGAGGACGATGAGATATGGTGTTTATATGCGGACTGTAGGAATCGCGGCGCTTAGTCTGCCCGCGGAGGATTTCGCGGACTTATGTGTCCCGTTTTTATTAACGTTAATTTTGTTTGCATCAAGCGCCACTAGGACCCCGACGATCCCCCGGGCGATCAACATGCATTTTATCATGATGAGTCAGATGTAATAATGCTACTAAGCGCCATATTTATCGTCAATTTCACCCAATAAATCTTCGCAAATTTAACAAATCCTTTCTAAGGCAAAGAATTATTTTGTTTTCAAACACTAAATCATCTGTAACCTGTAGGTTTAAAAAAAACTTGCATATGCTTTGAAACAGTAATCCGTTTTGATAGCGAATGCAGATGTATAAATTATAATTACATCTGAATTCGTATTAAATATCTAGTGTAAACGTTTCATAAATCTTTTTAATATTAAGATAAACTTTGTTGTCCCATTTTATTTATAACGGTCAGAATATTACCGGAAGACTCGCAGGAACAGAAGAATAGTTTTAATATCGATACTTCTTTTGTTTGAGTTCCAAGATCAAACGATAAGATTACAGGTACAATCCACTACGGGTAGTATTGTCGGCGCTGAGGTGGGCACTGTCGTAAAACACAGGGCGGATTTATTTTCGTATATTAGTGTTGACTAATCGGTAATTTGTATTTCATATTATTATTTCTGATGTGATTTATAATTTCTGAATTCTTGGAGGTAGTGTGTAGAAAATCGATGTAGGGGATTTTACTAAAATTTCCGTCAGGGTTAGCATTTCTTATGAAACTGTTTTGAAGTTTATTTATACAGTGGCTTGAAGTTTTTTTTAACATTTTCTCTCTTTCGTATGGAATACAATCTGGAAAATATATGGGGAACTGTATTGCATTTCATTATGACTGGTGATAAATGCCAGACTCTGTTCATATATTGACGCTCACAACTTTTAAGTTTGTTCTATGATGCAGTTCAATTAACAAAATAATTTACAGAAAAGATTAACTATATGACAATCTTCAAATATTAAAATGATCGTTCATTCGTTCTTCTGATTGCGCATTGAGAAGGTTCGAAAATTCCTACCAGTTATGGCGCTTAAGGTCGTTTGCCTAACGTGTTCTATTAGATTGAAAGATGGTGGCTTATTAAAATGAGTTTGTTCAAATCACGCTCAAAATTATAATTTATGTCACGTGAGAAATCGAGATCTTGCTTTAAATGGTGTTACATGTAAGCGGTTAATGTGTAAGAATGGTATTATGAACTTTAAAAAAAAATCTTGTTTAATCCTTCACCGCAATCTAGAATACTATTTGTGAATTAAAAAAAAATTGTTTAATCCTTCAACGCAATCTATTAATAATATTTAAAGTGCTTTCTGAATAAAAAGCATTTATATAAAAATACGAGTTTTTAGAATCAATCATACTTAATGAAAAACAAGTCAACCTCAAGATGGCACAGAGCGAAAAAAAACTCTTACGTACATATTTGTATAATTGTAATTTGTCTTTATTGAAATGTTTCGTTAACGTGCAGCGTGACTTCTGCCAAAAAAAAAAACAATAAAAAAGCGTGATGCTTCACTTAAAACTGGTATATTCCGTTTTGACATAATCCTTATGCAAAGAGGAGAAACGTTAAATACACTGCGTACAATAACATTACTTTATTTCATTGTTTTCGTCATTTTTGTCGTCCTTTGTCCCGTTTCAAGGACAAGATTGTTAAACGATATTACTTGCAGTATACAATTAAGTACCTTCCGATCTGTCAATTGATTTTGAAGAGAAAATGAAGGATGATTGTGAAGTATTTACTTTTACACACGCTTTGATTGCAAGTAAACACGCTAATACATTTATCTAGAGAGGTCCTGTCCTATCTATTCCCTCAACTCACACAACAGGCAAGTTTTGTGGACAAATCTCATTCCTTCATGACACTCGCAGTCTTTGTTTAAATATAAACAGTAATTTGAGATACGTGTAATATTTAAAATAGTAAACAAACTTGAACAGAAGCCCTTATAGCACACTCTAGGTAGGTGGCCGAAATATTTCTACCATTTCTCTCCTAAGTCGATCTGTAGTTATATAATCACTGACACACTCCAGTCATCGGGATAAAAGCTTCCTATTAAACTCTCATCTCTGAAGTAATCCGAAATGGGTTTTTTCCAAAAATGAGACATTTGTGAAATTTTAAACTGACTTTCTATGTTCTTCATTTTACTTCTAAGTAATGTCTAGCGCCCTCTGATATTGTATAGATGGTCACTATCCACAGTTATCTCAACATGTTGAATACACGTACTGCATCTGACTTGTGGACATTGGTCACATTGGACAGGTGATTTTTAACGTTTGCTAAGACATGTGATCTGTGAGTCTTTTTGACTGTAGTTACAGCCATATGGTATTTAAGACAATGTAATCTCTTTGTTTTAAATGGGTAGTCTCAGAGGCATAGTATCATACAAATAGGCGCTTTATACAGGTGGTCGCTATAAACAGGTATTCTCTAGATTCGTCTTTTTGTTGTTATAGGGAAAGATGATCGTTACACTAAGATGTTCTCCGTCAGTGGTTTACTGTAGTAAAGACACATGGTCTCTGAGTCAGGTTTTACTCTGGTTATAAACAGGCGGTCGCTAGAGACAGGGTTGACAACAAATCTAAACAGGTAGTTTGCAAGGCAGGTTTTATTCTTATTATAAATAGGTAGTCAATGGAAACATAATCTGTTGTAAATGTAATTACAAACACATAGAAAGGCATTCACTCAGAAATTGGTGATTCTATAAACAGATATTCTCTAAGATGTTTTAAACTATAGTTATACACATGTGGTCGCTATATACAGGTATTCCCTATGTGTATGTCACGCTAGTTTTGCACATGTGGTCGATATAAACAGGTAATCAGTAAGGATAGTTTAACTAATTACAAAAAGGTGGTCAGTGTGAACAGGCATTCTCTAATGCGTGTTTCGCTGTATAACTATAGACAGATTGTCGCTATGTAAGATATTCTCTGTATTTTACTGTAGCTATTTGGTCGCTTTAAACAGGTACTCACCAAAGCTTTTTACTTAAATTATCGCCAGGTGATCGCTAAGGACAGGTATTGACTGTAACAGAGAAGCATACCGCCACTATTTAACTTTTGGTTACTTGTATTCTTGTTTTTGCTGTTGGAATAACTATACTTGTGGTTTCAAGTGTGCACGAGTGATATTTATTATCAATGTTATCGGGAGACACTGCTGGACTGATTTACCACCGGTACGCTACCGACCCTACCACCTACTGAAACCTGTCAATCATTCAGACATTCTATAACCAAGCACTTTCATATTTAATATTACAAAATCATCGTCCTAGTTTTCGGCATTGTATGTACGCCTCAACGCTTCGTCGGGTATCAAGTCGAATTACTGGTCGACTAAAGTTTGGATATATCGATGTGGTATCCAGGTCACGCTCTGATTAATTCTTTATAGAAAATCTAGTTCAATGTCGGTTATCTCGAATGCTGATATCGAGTTAACGAAATATTACTTACCAGAGTAGTTGTTTTATATTTATTTATAAAACAAATTCTTTCTGACAAATGTGAATAGAATTATCTATATGGTAAATTTAGTTCAAAATATGTTATGATGCAAGTGTTTGTAAAAGGTAGTAATGGAATAGGAACAGAAATGATAATTATATTCATCAAATACTCATTTATTTTACTAATTGATACTACTCTTATATTTCTTTTTTTAATATATAAAGTCATGCAGTGAAAAAATGTCGAATATTTCCCTTATCGTAATATTAAAAACCCATGGAATTTGGACTTTTGTTTCAAAATCAATAATAAAGAATCTCTGATCAAGTTAGGAGTAAATCTCCCATTACATAATACTGTAAGTGCTATCTAACAGACATGGTGCGTTACAAACCCTTATCACCTTACGAAGGGTCGCACGAGATTCCCTAATTACCTGTTTGACACTTTCGTCCATCTGACCGGTTGACATTTTTATTCTCTCTGTTTTTGTAAACACGATTGCAGTTAACAACGATCTTTACCACCCGCTAAGATAAAGAAATAACGCGTCTGATGTGTTCAATGTTAATGACCGTCATAAACTCCCAACACTCTACATAACATACCAAGGCCTCTTTAAAAACTCCTGGAGTACTGCATATACTCTGTATTGTGCATACTAGCAGTTTTACAATGAGTTCTGTTTTAACATGCATATGACTCAAATTGCAATTGTATGTGATTATTATTATACGACGAACAGAAACATTTTAATACACATTACATCATCGCTAGCAGGAAATAAATATACATTGTATGAATATTTCTAAAAATTATTATTTTTTCATTTCGTAAATGTTATTAATAAAACCAACAAATAGAAAAATAACAAAAGGTCAAATAACGCCTGTGAAAATAAGCGCCAATTCAAGCAGGGAATTTTGGAATATTGAGATCCGAAATATCTGTTCATGTCTTTTTTTTCTGGAGTATCTTTGTCGTTGGCGTATAACCGTAACATACTGGTACAAAAAGCTCATGTTAATTATTGTCATTGTCTCCGAGACTTCTAAATCCAACTTGACCAAGACATTTAAAAACAAGAAAACAGATTTGAGGTTGATGTCGTTCTAATAAAGATGTGGGGGATTTTTGGAGACATTTCATTGCATTGTATGAATGTTAGAACAATGAAATGGAAGTCAAGAAGAGGATAAAGTAGCGATGTCACGAAAATTAAGGCTGGGCATTTCGAGTAAGAACGGAAGTAATATTTGTGTCGGAGGCGATGGATTTATGTCTAGATCGGTGACAGCGAAATCGAATCGGATATTTTAAGGAAACGACGATATTTGGAAGTTGGAAGGATCAGAGCCGAAATACCAGGCAGTATCTTTGTATGAAGAGCAAAATTGAGACATGTACTGGATACATTACTTTTGTCAACAAATGCGAGCCCTCGTAATCTGTAGAGCGGTCACTACATCACTACCGGGGTATGTGAGAGTAAAAGTCTGACCCGGCCGATAACGAAGCTGTTTACTTCTACCCAACTCCCGTACCGTAAAATATCGTCCCCGCCCACCCCGTCACTAACAAGCTTCCGTACCGTAAAGTATCGTCTCCGCCCACCCCGTCACTAACAAGCTTCCGTACCGTAAAGTATCGTCTCCGCCCACCCCGTCACTAACAAGCTTCCGTACCGTAAAGTATCGTCCCCTCCCACCCCGTCACAAACAAGATCCCGTACCGTAAAATATCGTGTGCTAATTAACCCCGTCTCTACCAAGTGGCTTACACTAAATATATTTTATGCACAAGAATATGAAGAAAATATGCTTACTCATTACCGATAATAAATGTAGAGGAAATGGCTAAAGTTGAGATTTTGACCTGTTGAAAACCAAAAACCAAGTACAACAACGACATGTTTTTGACGTGTCAATAATTCATTTTTAAATTCGAACTTTTTGTCGTGCACGATATTTCATCAACAAACGCTAGCGTTAATGTTATAGTGATTTGCTATCAACATTTAATAATATAATAATATATGCATCGCAGCTCCGTTCAGGTTGAGGTCCAGTAGCGCGTCTTTGGGAGTATGTTTGATAAAGGGGTGCGACCTACTGTCCATAATTTGAAGATTTCATTCATGTTCAAAGCAACAAAGAAAACATACCAAAGTTTTCTGGGTAGTTTATTTTGGCCCATTATATACTCTTAATGCACACTTACAAATAAAAAAGGTTTTTACATAAACCAATATTTTATTTAGAATACAGCATGCATGCATCGGAGTTTGATTCATTCTCTAACAAATCAAGCACAATATGCTGAGGACGGCTGATTGGCGAGTGATGTCCGTCCTAGCCTATTGACAGGATGGCCAGACACAGAGACACTAGCTAATGCCACTAAGTCTGGAGTCTCAAACTGTCGAAGGCATGGCACTAAATCCGTGATCCAGGATTTAGCCGAGCCCTGAGATAACAACGGGCCCTTTTATCGGGGGCTGTTATAGACCCAACTCTCCATCTCACACTGATCCCTAGTCAAACATAGGGGTCACGCTGTAAATGTCCCTCTCGGATAGACGCTGTAAACAGGAGTTGTTATTTGGTGGTATAAACCATCCCCAACCCCAGGTACGACACCAATCATTACTGTTTAAGATTTATCTGAAAACTCAATCTTCTACCTAAGTTCGAGGTACCATTTTCCTCCATCTTATTCCCTGGTAGACATAAAATAAACCGTCTCCCTTGGATACATACAGCATGTACCTACATATATTGCATTTCTAGTAATAATCAATCAACCAAACCAAAATTTTAGTTCCACAGTACCAGAAAACACCCCCTATTATAATGAGCCACAATGACAATTGCAACCCATAAACCGAAAAGAAACAACACAAACTTAAGATGTAGAATCTGTATCACCCCTGTAAAAACATTGTACAAAATAACACCCGTACACAAAACCGGATATTACACTCACTATTACTAAAATTGCCGCCACAAGGTATCAGATTATTAAAATCTATAAAAGGGGGAGTATAACTTCCTGGCGATGATTTTGTTATTAATGTCTCTACGTTATCATTTTTATCTCACTTTCCATTAAAGTAAACTGTCCTACCTCTGATAACACAACTACTATAATTTCATTCAATTTCTCACGAGATTTAGGCGAAATCGATCTAAAAACTACACTGATCCCGGTATGTCCGTCTGTCATTCTGTCCGTGACAAATTACACATGGTGCCCCGTGCACATGCCCAGCAGTTAGCCAACAAAGTTCACAAATTGTATTATAATGTGTACCGGGTCGTATACTTGTCTTTGATTTCTTCACAGAAAGTAAACATGAAGAGGTTTGTGTATAGGACAGAGGACTAGTACTGAAAGCCTTCGATTGTTTGTAAGTGTTTCTTCAAGAGCACCCAATGGTTACCGAACTACTGACTATAGAGGCGATACCCCTTATGTCACTCAAAACTTAAGAGGATTTATTCGGAGAATTAAGACAACACATCTCGTGCGAGGTCCGTGCCTAATTGATCTTTTCTCCAGAGCCATTTTATCCGAAATACCATTTTAGAAAGTCAAGGCTTACATCTAGATCTGTGTGTGTTAACCGTAACACAAAATAAAATGCTAAGAACCATCAATAAAGAATCCATTGCTAAACCGGAAGTACTGTAAAAAAGCGTTGATTTTCTCACCACATCAGCAAATTTTACGAGGTATAAATATCAAGATACACTGTTCGAACTTGGCTACCTGGCACTGTACCAACCAGAGTGATAAACTAACGGACAAATCTTTCAGGGTTTTTTATGATCAGATGTAAAAAAAATATTGTTCAGCTTTCTAGTTTAGCTGAGTGTATGTCTATAATGATGATGTCTATATTTTACATGTATCTCGTATATACACCAAACTGACCTAGCATACCGTTGTAATACGTTTTTTCTGCAATAACTCACATGACAAGACCAAAAATAAATCAAAGAACGCAATGCATACAAGCCTCCCCCAGACCCTCGTGACCTTTGAATGAGTCCTACATCCTTGGGAGGGTGACTGTACAGCCAAATGTATTCCCTAATGTGCAATACGCTGCCGATTAAACTAAGACACACCATTGATAAATATGACTGAATGCCAAATTCCTGGCCTTATTTCCTGTGTTCAACTTTCCCGAGAACTTAACGTAAGAACATCAGTATGTATTTTGTCTATTTTTATTACACCTGGCACACGTCGTTTGTACTCTTTACCGCTAAGACGTTTAATTAAGTGTTGTATAACATTGATAAATATCACTGAATGCCGAATTCCTCCAGCTCTATTTCCTGTGCTCGGTCTTTTTGTGATCTCCGCTAAAGGACACTGTAATGTATAGTATTACATGTGACACACGCCGATTCTACTGACTAGCATTTAACCCCGAACTTCGTACCATTAATTTGATGTCTTGTGCATCAGCAGCCGCCATTTGTAAGAGCCCACTTCAGTAGCTCCTTCACACCTAGAGTTTCCGGGAGGGAATGGAATGCTGGGTAGTCGGTTACAGAACTGTACGGCCTGACTGGCGAGGATTGGTTACATACATTGGTATTTATTAAATGTATACAACAGCTGTACTAACTGTTAAATTTGATATGACATTCTTCATCAATAAACGATAAAATAACCTAAATAATCTAAAATACGGATACTATTTATGTACTTTTCTTTATCTGCTATTTCATGTGTGTCTTCCCAAAATAAATACTTACGATGGAGAGCTTTAGTGTTTCTCACATTTTTAATTTTACCATTTGATGTGTAAATATTATTAAAATTATATATACAGTGTAGCTTTTTTATTGTAAAAACGCACTGGACGAATATGGATTTTACTCGTGAAATGTAAATTTTTATTAGGAAAAATTTACTGTTACAGGTTTTCAATTTTGTATGATAATATCATACATATTTTATTTATTGTGAACTTATGTACATATATCTAAGACTTACTTTATAGGATTTTTCCAGTAACATGTAAAACATTTTCTGAGAGCTTACATGTTACTTCTAAATATTGGACATACAATAAGACTCTTCGTGTCTTATATCTAAATATCTATACAACAGGACGACAACTTGTATAGTGAGGAGATAGACTAGTATAAAAACAACAGGGATTACCAACACAATGACGTCACCATAACTCCAACTCAAATTCGATATAACTAGGGTAAAATATCAACAAGATGAATATTTGCACGGAGAAAGCACAATAGTAATAAAACCAGGTACTCAGGAAGGATGAGCGTCCTCTACTTCACCGACGACACACGCCACTCAAATCTTGGTTCAATCTGGGTTAAATCACAATCTCAAAATGTGATTTTGACTGACTTACTTAGATTGACACCATTGTGACTAACTGATACCACATATAACGTAGTATAAGTTAGTCATAATCTAAGGAAATGACTTAAGATTTGAAAATTAAAACATTGTGAGAAGATTGTATAAACATACACAGGGAAATAACATATTTAGATATGAGTATGAAAAGGCTGTCTGACATGCAATATGTCGATCGTATAAAATATTTGCCCACGAAGTACTGGTTGTCTTAATGTGTATTTGTAACTGTTCAAGATATGTTTTGTCTTGTCTCTTCTTGGCTTCGCTCGCTTTAACGTATCAGGAAGTTTAAATGTTTTAAGAATAGTGATAGACATGATAGAGGACGCTCTCCTATGGCCGAGTAAGATTAACTTTGCAGGTGAATGTTTCAAAACAAAATAAAATTCTCGATCGATTGTTCCAAGATCGGTGGGGGAGTTCTCAATCACTCGAAAATAATTCCCAAGACAAAATAAGATCAGAGGAGCAGAGCAAGTTTATCTGTTAATATCAACAGTGTTATCGACAGAGAAACCGGGGCCTACCTGGCACTCTTTGTTTAGCTGATACCAATACACCGCGACTGTTTACCCACCCGGCCCGGTCATGATCTCCGACACTTTCACAATACAGTGGCACCGACTTACATTGCATCTTGCGTAGGAATTAATCAAAGCGTTTTGATAACCATGCTCTCATAAGTTTGGACATGTCCAGTAGTCTTGCCTTTGTTTATATATCCTCGAAGTTTTCAGCAATTTACTGCTTAATCTTTACAAATGTTCAAGGAAGAAAATAGGGTATGGTTAGGGGGGGGGGGGGGGGGGGGACATTTCAGGCGCTATCGGGCACCTATGTAATAAACCACACACATGGCTAAGGTCGGCCACATATATCACACAACTTGTCATGTTTTCTTTACAGCACGGGAAATGGCCCCAAACTGTCAGTGGTGTGAGTAGACCTAGGGTACAGGTAGGAACAGGGACAAATAGGGACCCGATTTCATCAGACCCCTGACAGCTGATGGCCGGCACGACTTCTATAATACATTTCACATTTTTCAAGATTGTAACAATTTTGAAAAATCAAAACGACCAGTAGTTTCAAGTATAGTTGGGGATAACTGCACATTGTAATCATATATCAATCGTAACATTACCACATTTCTGAGGTATCTTTAGACCTTTTGCATTGCCCTGCAGGTAGAGTGTAATAATTGTACCTGCTGCCTATATTGCATGATCGTAAGAGGCGACTGAACATAAGATTTTCTCCTTTTTCTAAAAAATGTTCTTCCTAATGTCTTTCCTGACACTGCCGTATTTTTGGCTTTAAGTACCAGAGTCTGTAAAAATGATAGTTACTTCTCATGCTTAGTGCTTGACGTTTTGGGAGTTTGACCACTGAGTCGTCTGTTATCAGTATAATATGACCGATTTCTGTGTCCTGTATATGTCTTAGGCAGTATACTTCAGTGAGGTAGCACTTTAAAGTCGGCACTAGTTATGCGCTACCACAAGGAGACAACAAACGAACATACTGCTGTCTCCTGAAACACACATACGTACTCACCACACTCATGCATGCTTAAATGACCATAGCTGCCGATAGGACGTTAAACAATACCAAAGTAAACTTAGACCTTTTGCGTCACTGCCGAGTCCTAGAAGTTGATATATTTATTCTACGCATTTTTTCATCTTTGAGCTCCACTGAATCTAAGTCTCAATTGGTATCAATGTGCGCTAATATCTTTTATGTCTTTTGCACACTTTTCTGAGGTTAGATATGACTACTGTAAGCGTACATATTTTAGTGGTAATATTATTTAAGCGCTTTTCATGTTGAACACTATTATTACACTTCTGTGTATATTGTAAGTACTGTGGGTTCACTAATTCATCATAGCATTAATCTGTTCAAATTCAGGTATACCCTAGAACGTGAGTACGCTAAAAATAGTGCACTTACAGTATATACCAATGTTGTTGGATATAACGTCAGATGTATGTAACGACGGAGTGTTGCCACAAAAAATCGCCACCGGAAATATTGAACGTATGAGACAACTAACGCTTGCACTGCTTATGTATTTATTAAGGTGCCTAAATTAGTTGCCATTTTACCATATCAAATGTTCAGTGTGATGACAGTTTGATCTCTTGCGCTCCAAATATATGTGTGCTCCGGTTTTATGTGTTCCGAGCTGTTGCGAAGGTGTAAAATCTTAGCAACCAATCAAGTATGTTCGATACAGCTAGAAACATAGCTATAAACCCGGGTGTGTTGTTAAATTGTTGCAGGCTTGAAGAAAACTACTGTATATGTGAAGGTGTGTGTCTCCCCAGATGTATACTGTACGCCCATTACCTCGACTTCTGTCGCAGAGAGTCCTTAGAACCAGCATGTGCAGCTACATTTGGCAAGGTGAGGTCACATTCCAATATTTATTCTTAATGAAGCCATTTATAGTCTACAATAACACATCAATAGTATCCACTCTGATTCATTCCTCGTTTAACCTAGATAAATTCAAAGAACAGAATAGAGAAACGGTCAAAGTATTAAAAATTTTTAATATTCTACGTGCAAGATATGACCACTCTTACCTCATTTTTCATGGTGTTATGTATTTCATTTCGTCATATGTCCAGATATACAGTAGAAAGAAACTGTCGCAATGGCTTCTTCATCAATAAAATATGTTAACATGGTGATCATATTTACAGACAATTCGACAGAAGTTTCCTCATCTAACGACGAGACGACTGGGGACACGGGGCCATTCAAAGTAAGTGCACGATACTAGTTATTTGTCAAATCGTCGTCAACATAACGTTTCTGACGTTTAATGCTTGTGACGTCACATGTGCATAACCGCTTCACTGCCGGTCATATTTAAATGTTTACAATGCTATTTAAACAAGAAATTTGATTTCCATGAAAATAGCTAACACAATAGTAATTACTATTACTGATCATCATAGAATTAAAGAAATACCTAGCTTGACAAGCTTTTGAAGCAAGCTACTCAAAAATATATTTTTACCACTGAAGCCAACATGTATACTATGAATTGTTTTTTGCGGGAATCATGTTGGTTGAAGCAAAAGATGCTTACCTTTTTCTCATTGTACCTTTTCATAGAGTCTCCATGTAAATAAATATTTGTTGGTCGGATTTCCCCTCATTTTGTCGATTTTGAGGTACAATTCTGACATCTATTCAAACCAGTATTCTCTGTTGATTTAGAATAGTGTGATACCATTTGTATCCTGACATTGACAACATTAATTGGTTTCGTTTCAGATATCATTACTACGGCATTGGAATACAGGAGACTAGCCAATATTACCACTCAGTATACACGGGCAAGGGCCTCACGAGGTGAGATGTTATCCCAATTCTTCTATGCAGTATACATAACGCATACATATGAAACAGTAGCAAAAACAGAATGTATATGGGACACCTATGTGGTGTAAAACGAAAGTTGGGGGGGGGGGGGGTTACAGGAAGATTGTATAAAAACTTCATTGATTCAATACTCATAGCTATAGGTTACTGTTTGTAATGATTACCATGTATCACCAGGAGACATTTATCAAAGATCAACGTTATCGTTATGTAAACCATTCAAAAAAGGATGTATACACAGTGTGCTGTTATTCATCCTAAACATTTATAGTGAAAAATACATGTATATACAGAATATGAAGTTTAATGCTGATTGTGAATGAAATTTTATATATTAATTATATTAATTAATATTCATTGATAATGCAATAATGCAAACTATGAACTAATATGAATGCATACAATCCATGAGTCGGACAAATACGAATTATCTGAAATATAATAAAATATTCATTATCAATGCACAAATGATTGTGTGATTATAAGCTACAGCACTATCATGGAATATTTGTTCGCGAAGTAAAGAATAAAAGATTAATATAAAAATTGAAGACAGAAATGAGGGCTTTATTTAATTTTAGTCCCCAGGGAAGATTATAAATGCGTTGTCATTATACATGACTTTTTTACCACTTAAATAGTTTGCTATTCTTTTGATGTTGATAACAAAAGGTATGTTCTAACTTTTCTTGACTTAATTCCTTACTCAGAAACCTGTATTGAATAAAAATCCCAAAGAAACACGGATTTTACTATCTTCACACTTTGTGTATTACGCCATGTAATTATTGCGATGACAAATTAGTCACAGACGCAATATTCTACAGAATGTATTTATTCAGTATCTAATCCCGATGTAAGAAGCCGTTGTAAAACCTGACTTTATGTATACATTCTAATCTTTACAAATGCCCCCGTTCCTATCCTCACCTCTGTTAGAGAGTCCGAGGTATAAGCCTGCTACTTCATACCTGTGTAGATTTACAGAGGACCTAATGACCTACACAGTTATGTAACAGCAAAATGTAGGTGCGAATGGTCTTTTGTAGACAGGTATATGGTGCAGAGATGTAAATTTCCCTTCTAAGAAGTGTACATTGTGCCACGATAGGCGCTGATGATCTCTTGAAGTCGTTATTTTCAACACTTTGAGCTATTCAAAAATGGCAGTTGTAAATCTTCACAAGTAACTGTATATTTCAGTATTAGTTTGAAAGTAAGGGCCTTTACAGTTTCAAAGGACATCACCTTGTGGTGGTAATTTTTACTTAATTTGAAATGCCAACATACGCTATTAGTCACGTTTTATTTCTTAAGAATCCAATATGTTGTTTGACTTGTGCTGTAACCGTCATAGCATGTCAGGACTTAGGATAACCTTCACGGTGATGATTTATAACACAGAGAAATTATTACAATGCATTGTTTATCTTCACAGATTTATACTACTTATGCTGCACTTTTACACATTTACAAGTGGATCTGGAGCCTTTATAACCAGTACTCTCCGGGTCGTTTATTACCAATCCTCATTCATATCAACTATCATGTATATCTGTTTTTTATATCAACATTATAAAAAGCCAATTTACCCCCATGGGAACTGTTAATGGCCATTTTATAGGACGTGTTTTACGTAAATTGGGGGTATATCATACATCGAGAAGCTCATAACCTCGGTTGTAAACATGCCCGAGTCTAATGCAGGTTCGGCATGAACTTCACACTTATTTTTTTATGTTTAGTAAAATGAGTAAAGAGTAGAATTTAAATGTCCAAATATACGAATATTACTAATGCATTGATATAAAGATTATTGATTTTTTGTTTCCATGCGAAATGTATTGTTATAAAGTGTACGATATGTTGCTGTAATAATTCTGTAAATATGTCACGGAAATATCACAGTAAGAGTCCAAATCAATTTTAAAATGTGTACACCACATTGTCTTTCTATCGTTGTGCTTTTAACGACTCATTTTTAGTTTTAGTTTTTTATCAATCGAATAGCAAAAATACACAATATATTTCTGCATATATACTTATGCCTTGAACCTTTGAAGAGAATGAGATTTTGCGATAGTCTTTACACTGTAATAATTAGCAGTGGATTTTGTGGTAGTACCTGTTCGATTTTGTTGGCTTTGTATTGTGATTTTGTCAAGGTCAGCTGCGTGGCTTTTGAGTATTTATCTTGTCTTTGTCAGTTAATATCTTATAACTAGCTACATCACTGCCCTTTACCTCCTCACTGAAGTGATATATTTCAATATATATACACGTACGTTAAATACCGTATGTTACATACTTTGATCCCACGAGGAGATATTCACTGTGATAAGTCGGATAAGCAAATAAGCGCTATATTATATTCCATTGTATGTTCTTATCTGTACATGTGTTGATGTCATTTCGTTGTCTCTGTTACGTTTTAACGGATACAACATTAATACCTTACTAAGTCTCCACGTATCTCAAGTCCCAAAATTCCAGGCCCAGGGGACAAATGTTTTATGTAATCAGTAATTCCAGTACTTCCGAAAGTCACATACCCCTCATAAGCCAACAAATAGTATTATCTTCTTTATGAACAAATCCAATCTCGTTCTGAGAGATGATTTATAAGGATACCAAAAAATATCTTCTTTGCTATATTTACTCCTTTAAAATTTTCAGTTTAAAAATGCTCTATATTCAGAAACTATAGATTTCAGCATGTTGATCGAGTTATATAATCTTGAACTTATTTAAAGGGATAGAAAAAATGGTCACATATATCCTGATCGGCAGCACGGTGGATGAAACCACTGCTTTATAATAAGATCCAAAAATTGAAACCAATTGAGCAAGATGTTTTAGGCCAAAAGAGTAAGATGCTTTAAAGGCCAAATGAGCAAGATGAATTTCATCAACAAAGGCAGTGAAACAAAAACAAAAACAAAAAAAACATAATCTTGCTTTACGTCCATTGTAGAATCCTAAAAATCCTTACCAGTTTGGCATTTAAAAACAAAACAAAAAATAATTTGACACAATTGAAAAAACAATATTGTGGGGACTATATTTTGTGTTTCCGGCTCAAGATGTTTTAGGGAGAAAAAAATGTTACAGTCTTGCTTTTACAGGAGTTCATCTTGTTTTTACTACTATCCATATTGATTAATTTCCCTCTCAGAACGCCCATTGTCTTGTTCAATTCCTAAGCATACTATCAAAATTACCATTACATTTTGTGATGATCTTACCTTTTACAGCATTAAAGTTTCGGGGTATTGTACGTTTGATGTGTTTAAACGTGCTATAGGATACACACTGCGTTTCGTACTTATAAAATCTGTATAAATTATGAATATTCTTGTTTCTGTATTTACAGATTTTCTGGATGCAAGCTTAAAAACGAGGTAAGAAATCTTGCGCTTCTTAAATATTTTCATTTTCCGTTTGTTAAATATTGGATTAAAATGATAAGTGAACGCATTGATGTTTGGACTCAGTGCGGCCAGTTTGTCATTATTAATATGTGAGTTAAATGCAAAAATCTGTTTTTTACCACAAATCTCTGATGTAAGTTAACGAATGTAACTACTATAGTACCTTGTCCAACGTAAATAATACACTTAATACATTAATCATGAGTTGACTTAACGTCCTTGTCTTTGGGTGCTGTTGTTTGGGGTAGGAGGATGATCGTCACGGAATTTCATCGTCACACCAATCGGGGTCTCTATGTGTTATCTGTAATCTTCAAAAGCCCACTTTAGAGAAAAACCGCATCAAAGTCAAAACTCCTTTTAGCTACCTATTTTCTGTAGACACTGGATCATTTAGCAGCAAACCCTGGCTGAAATCTGTCACCAAATTTAATCGTCTAAAATCCTTACTCCTCTCGTGACATTTATACACCCAAGCCTCTGGTGAATATGATATATTTGGGTAGATGTTCTTGGTTTCGGAATGTATCTCTACTGCACTGTAAACATTCTGAGACTAGATAGGAATCCCCATGGTATCCTGTCAAATCGTGCTTCCTGATGTCACCTGATCTCCTAAAACCGGCGACGGCTACTTCAGATAGAAGCTAGCATTTGTCTCAGAACCATCACTTCTATGTACACCCGTGGTTGTAATACAATCTAATGGGGTTTTTTTTCGGCATAGCCGTATAATATTCTTTTGGCCCCGTATATGACGCGACAGGTGGAGTTACTGGTCAAGATGAAGTATGTGATTGGTCAATGTAGCGGTAAATGCAAAATGCAGATATGCAGTTAAAAACGAAACAATGTATTTAGATTGAAGCTGAATAAGTGGATGTATCTTATCAAATGACGCATTGATAAAATTATATTCCTGATTCAAATGCAGTCTTTTCACCAAAAATTATTCAAACCGATATAATTTTGTTATTCGTCCTGAAACGCCTAAGTTCGTTATTTTTTTTTTATTTCACCAGCAGTTTTACATTATAACCACCAGCATTAAAACTATGCCGTTTATCTTTTTTTTAAAGATATTTCTTGTTTTATCTTTTTGTTTGTTTGCTTGTTTTTGTTGTTGTCGTTTTTCTAAGTGTCTTAATTCTTTTAATTCGGCCATATTGTTTTAGGAGAAATTAACGGATAACTTTGAATTGTGATATCTCGGTTTTAACTGAAATAATTATTTATTTCGTGGTGAAGGCCATATTTAGATAACATAAACACTACATGTACATAGAATGGATGATATTTTCATTAATATGTGCGTTTTACAATCACATATATTGTCATATACAAATGATGAGCAGGACTATTCATGATGGTTGTAATTTCGTTTTTAAATTATAATTCTTATATATATATTTATATATATATTATTATTATATTTTTTCTGTATCTAATAAGATAATTTTAAAACATTAAATTTGATCGTTCCATATTATTTTGTAACATTATACATGTATTATTTCGTTGCCAGTATTGGGTTTATATTATCCTAACCATAACCACCACTAAAATGCATAGGAATGATTAAACATTAAAGACTAACGAAACGGAGTACACTGAGGTTCTATACTAAATAACGAGATGCGTCATTCAGAATGTATCTTGTTGTATCGTCGTGACAATTGGCTTTGAATTAAACAGGTCCACCACCTTTGTTGATAAGGACAGAGTGATGACTGATTCATATATTTATTCTTAAGGAAGATAAAAGTCGGAACTATCTCGTATTTATTTGTTATGATTTCTATTTACATATACTCTCTCTTTATCCATTTTACTGACTTTACATCTACTTTGTTTATTTTACAATTTATCACAACATTCAAACATTAAACCAACTATCAATTTCACTATTACTTAAATCCCTCCGCTGTCGCCACCAACCGAGGCACGCCTGTCTTTATCCGCGACTCGCAAATAGACCTAATAGTGCTGTATCAAGCATCTAACATCATCGTATCGCATCATTTACGAGTCTAAGAGGTTATCATATCATACTAACTACATACATATCACAACACTATCGATAAGTAAACAACCTCTTATATCCACACAAGTAGTGATGTACAAGGCACAACAACGCAACTACAACCCCAACACTAAAATTTATTTCACCTTTACCAGGCAACTTTGATATAAGTAGTTTTAATAGGCAGTAATGATGATTTACCTAAATCCCAACAATGTTTTATGTATTCTCGCCCTTAAAGTTTTGATTTCGATGGGTGAGGAGATATTCTTTTATATTAGATATGTGATTTAAGATATTGTAATAATATCCACTTGCGTCTCGAGGTTCAATATTGTCCTGTATTTTGCAGTTTTTTTAACCAACATTGAATCTTAAAGTCATTGTTATCTATATTCCAAGTTGAATATCACAATTGACAAACGAGTATTTCGCTTCCGAACTTTGTAACGACATTTGTAATGTAATTGTTCATGCGTTTCACTTTCATGAGTACGTAATATCGGATTTGAATTAAGCATTGTTCCATTCTATTCTTGTATATTTCAGGGAGGATTCACACGGAAATACACATTAAGTTCGAAGACGGGAACATTGTTGCCCGAATTTCCCAATGCGCAATATCTCATTCTTCCTCTATCTGTTCCCCGAGAAAAGGTATGAAATATCACGTGTATTCTTAAATCATGTGACAAATCAAAGAAACAATTTTTTGTTAAATTATTGACTATTCAACCTCATATGTATTTTTAAATATCGTTTGTATTTAGTTAGTATTCACGACAGAAACATCAGATTCTGTTGCTTCCAAAAATAGATCTATTGTATATGTAACATGAAAAAATCTTTATAATAATTTTTCGTTTGACATTTTTCTCAAAGATGTTTCTATTTAGTATCTGAAATCCATCTTAACGGTTCAATAAGCAAATTTACTGAAATGTTGACCTAATGATGAATAGAGATCATCTGATTTACGAGGTTTGCTTAATTACATTTGTGCGCACGTGTATGTCACTAAAATGCTTCGGCAACAAAATAAATTGTGAAGGGTTTGGCAAATGACTGCCTTGATAACGGAATCGGGAATATTAATTCCATAATAATTACAATCTTTATTAAACTAGTACATGCCTTGAGAGTTGATTTCGAACCCAAGGTAAATTTATATACGGCCCTGTGTTGAGTATCCTCTTGGAGCTGATATATTTTATTGAATTTCCTTAACTGTTTATTGAAACACTGATAAACCCTACGCTCACGGCAGTATTATTAATTGCCTACAAATCCACTCTTATTCTTCTGGTGAAATGCTTCTAACAATATTTAGTCCTGTTCAAACACCGGAATGTTTACACTGTGGGTCCAGCCTTACAACTTGTAAAAGGAAAAATGTATCATTTGAGAATTTATCATGAAGGTAATTTCTCTAGCTTCACCGTATGTCAGTCTCACTAAATATACTGGTCGTACTAGTGGGTCTATTAACTGCCGTATTGAACGAGAGTCTAGATAACGTAAGCTTTGAAATATGCCAGAATACCATACTGTCCTGCCGACAATGCTCACTCTCTGTTCCAAGGTGCAAATATTCTGAAGTTGTATACACAATACAAACCTATGGCGATACATAATTGCCAGATGCACCTGACTTTTGATGGATTTATTTCTTTGACGGTATACTATGATATAAATCCAGAGGTGATTTATTTACTAGTGTCTGTATTGTAAGGCTTACGTGTTAGCCTCAGAACCATCATTAAGCCCTCCCTTTTTGGCCTTCCGGTAAGATCACCTGTGTTTTATGGGTTTGAAACATGAGTTAGACTGTATTTTAGACACAAAATGACTCATACTTTAAAACAGTCTCAATGAGTTCTGATTTGTCCTGTATTGACGTTGCAGTATATTTTGTTGTCTGTTTTTTTTATCTTTCTTATCAGCTACATAAGTACTTGATTAATTTTCAATTCTAAAGTTTTAAAACTCATTCGATTATTTATGCTTCTCTTTGCATCTCCACAACATCCACAGCCTATAATATTGATAATATTGATAATTTATCAAGCTTCGCTACATTTGTTATTGTATCAGTACGTGTCATATATATTCATTTATAAGATTGTGTCACTACTGATAACATAAATAACCCAGAAATTAGAAAATTAAGATAAATCTATTCAAAATGTGTCCCCACCCGGGAACTAGGTCTTGGTTTTACATCCATTGACATTAAACAAAAGAACAGACAAGAAAGTTAAAACCACGTAAATTTAATTCATATCTCCTTAATGTTTCCCTCTATCTTCCCATGGTACACATTAGGCTTATCAGACTCGATATTAGGAAGCATTTTATCAGTCCCGGACACAGGTTTAGGGGTGGTACCTGACTAATTACCTCCCTTGTCATTCCAGGTAGAGACGTTCGTGATGATGTACAAGACCCATTGTCAATGCATTCTTGACACGGCCATTAATGCCAACTTTGAAGAGGTAAATGTACAAACAGTTAAAGTCCCGTCTGCTGTATGTATAGTTAGCTTTAGAAACCAAAAAAATAATATTTTGAAAACTATTTGTTTTTAAAGTTAAATTACCAAACGATAACTTTGTATCGATTTTCTTATTGATGTCAACAGGTCAAGGTAATGTATTAAAAATCACAATTCAAATATAAAAACCATTTTCCATGAATGTTTCCTTTCAATTCGTGTTAAGCTTGCAATGCAGATAGCAAAGTGGGACAGTTCGATTAGCTCAACATCCTGTGAACAAATCTGCGTACACACGTATTTTCATATTTCCCGTCATACCCCTGGTTACAGATTTGATGGCGCAATGATACAAACTTGATACACACATATCGAAAATAATTCATTACAAGGACTCAAAGTTGATTGTCTAGGTGAATAGTATCAAAATACGGTTTATTGAGTTTAGTAACAACTGCCTTAGCAACTATTGTGCCGTGAACTTTTTGTTTCGAAAAAAATATCGATTATTTGACTTCAAAGCAAATAAGGGAATCATTTGGGTAAATTATATCAGAATACAATTTCTGGAACAAAAGTTCTTAGTTCAGTAGCAGCTGCCTTAGCAACTATTATTGTTGAAATGTTTTTTTGAAATAATACGTTTATCCTCTTCAAAATCGATTGCATAAATCTTTAACAGAAAACTTTTGGATTTAAAGTACATTTTACTCAGATATAAAAATGTCAAACAAGTCTTCCGTTATTTATCATTCGTGTCGTAAATAACATAGGAATATTATTCAAAACAATAATATTTACATATTGTATCTCGTCTGAGGTTTTATTGAATACGCTTGTCAACATTAAACACACTTTTAAAAGATCGAGGAGGGGAACATCACAGAAAACGGAACAAGCTGTAGTTTGTTTCGAACTTCTTTTAAGTGTGATATTAATGATAGATTAAGTTAGTTGTATTTAGACCTTTGTTTATCACTTGGAATACGACTCCTACCACAGAGCTGCATCCCTTTACACTTGCATTAACCCTGATGTTCCTCCTCTGTTTGATGTCCCCCAAAAGGTTATCTCTGAGGACAGTGTCGTACATAGGCTTACACTGACAAGGTATCAACTACCTATTACTGGGGATTAGTGCCCTGAAAACAGTACAAACACGCTAGCTTTCTTCTATACCGATAAAGACCGTTCGTTTTCACGAGTAATGCTTAGTGTGTCTTACAGTACAGTATATATAGACCAAAGAAGGCACGGACGATTGCTTTACATGTAGGTTGTTTTAGATTTGGAATACAATATGTGTATTATTTAATAAATATCTAAATGTGTTATTCTGAAAAACGTTAACAAATATGAAAAATAAATGCCCTTTTCCATTATCATTTATATTATAACAATTCAAAATGTAATAAAATCTTCAAGTCTACGATATAATTAGATATTCATTTATATGATTTCATGTTTAGATGATGAAATGATATAACGATAATATCATCATAGATAGCTTTCAACTACTATGTAATATCGTTCCCATGAAGACTATAATATCAATTTCCAAGTAAATGTTGATAATTAAATACTTACCTTAACATCATTGCAATGATAAATTGGTTCTTTATTATTTGACCAATAAATTATGTATATACTATAAATAATAAATTAAGAATACTTAACCCGAGGACAGATATTCAAATGAAAACAATACCTTATGTGTATCCTATGTTTATTACTCGAGTTGAAATTAAGATGCTTATGAAGTGAAATGTTATTTTACCAAGCCTTGAATAAGTGATCCAACTGCTTTAAATTGTACGTACTGTTTCATTTTCCTGGACAAAGATCAATTTAGATTATTCTCAAACCCTTAGAGAGATATTTCAGGATTGTTGGCTTTAATGTTAAGATGGTGGCGATGTGAACAAGAGCTGTGAATTTAGCAATCCATCATTTTTGAAGCTATAAATGAGTTCATGTGAAGCTAAGCTTGATCGTATTGAAACATTAGCTAATC
Source organism: Pecten maximus (assembly GCF_902652985.1). Lineage (NCBI taxonomy): Eukaryota > Metazoa > Mollusca > Bivalvia > Pectinida > Pectinidae > Pecten > Pecten maximus. The sequence goes on along the minus strand of NC_047024.1, from coordinate 33,762,708 downwards.
GTTATACTTGAAGTCGGCATGATTAAATAAATGTCACTTATAATGCTTACATACCGTGTATTATACCTAACAATTATTCGAGGGTTGAAAATGAATTCAATCTTTTAAATCTCTGAAATGTCTGATTTTATAACTAAATCTTGAAAGTTTTTTAGTTTAAAAATATTTTGGAAATGAGACATAGGTAGAATACGGGCATCTCGATAGCACCGGCCAATTCTAGTGTCACTGATCTATAGGATCGAGGAAATGCTAAAAGAAAATATGTGTTTGTGTCCTGAATTAATTGATTTGTATCTTTAAGAATAATCTCCCGAGCGAATTTATTCATGTCTATCGTGACAAAGATCACCTTAAACAAGCTACAGACATGTTTATCTCGAGTTTTCCCCGTTTGTATGTTCTCCAGGCACTGTATGTAAATCCCTGATTAACTGAAGGTCGGTAGGGTGTTCTGTAATAATTGCTCTACCTGTGGGATAATGCGCATAAAACCCCCACTTATTCATTCAACACTTCACGTATATGATATTTATTTATTTCAAATATAGGTTCAAAATTAATTGATATAAATGAATTTGGTGTCATTGCTATATATCGGTGTATACTGTCCATAATAAAGGAATACCATAGGTCGTGAATATATTCCCACCAATGTATATTGTGCTTGGATAGACATTGCAAAATATGCGTTAGTACATGGAATATAGTTCCAATCTTAAACCTTTGTGAGATTCTGGTAAACATTATATGTAGTCCTTGCAGGCGTCATCCTTCAATTTATGTGCGTTGCTACTTAGATATATAATTAAGACTTGTTTGTGAAAAGTATATCTTATGTTATCGAATTCATTAAAATAGGTGTTTTTCGTCTGTAAAAAACCATATTATCCATATCCTTCAGAAATAGATTTTGAATGTTATCGTTTCTTAACAGGATATAGTTGAGTTTTCTATGACATAGGTAAACTCGTGTAGACTGTAAAAAATGTTTTAATATATGTTTGATTGTTCATAGAAGATAGAACGGGGCGGAACAGCGATGGATAGAGCTAGGTTTTCTGTGACATCATTTTTTTTAACAAAATCACGCATAGACTGCAAATATCTGTACGAATTATTCAGCAATGCTCGATATCAGTCGGAGGTGAAAATCTCATTACATAGCTGATGCATTAATGGGATGTGCTTCAGTATAAATCACTGCATTTTAGATTAATCAGAAAGTTTTCGATTACTGTTGCGAGTTTTGAACGCCATCATGTTTACAGTTGGGAGACCATATGGCGACCGGCTGATTTATCAACGTTAGGAGAAATATTCAATAACAAGGAGAATCAAGTCCATATATGGAAAAGAAAAAAAATGAATTTATGAGCTATCATACTGAATAAGAATCTGTCAGATCACTAATCCTGCACAAACAGACCTCAGTAGATTTGCATCACGGTATGGGGTCTGGATAAACGGGAGACACAGTTAATCTTCCACACAGATGAGTCACTCAGTGTTGGAGTCTCGCCTTCAAGCATTGACGTGTAAGCCGTGCTTCACACTATCGGAACACTCGGGGTGCACAATCCCCTGTTTTTGTCACGTCCAGAGATCTCCTTTTTCATGTTGTGGTATTTGCTCTTTGTCGCCTCCCTTTCTCATAAAATTAACAAATCACACCGTCGCAGATTTTGTGGTGTTGAATTCAACCGTGTGTATGACATGAGGGCAGAAGCTATCTAATGGACTTGTACAGAAGTTAGGACAACATGCTAGGGTGTATACTATGTTGCGAGTTATTAAGCTGTTTACAAGTGCAATATGGAAAATGACATCGTGAACATAGGAGGTCTGGGCATTTTTCTATATACATACCAGTCCCATGATAACCAATCTAACAGAGAAATATAGATAACATGTGTTAAATCCTACACGGTTTGGAACATATTGGGTTTTAAGATGTTACTATTGAATGAAAACTATAGGTAAACTATTGATATGCTGCTCCAGTTTCAGTCAGTTACTCTTAGTACAATGACTTTCAAGACATGCCCATTTTTCACAAAACATCTTGAAGAACATCTGTAATAAAATGATCGAAGCTTACGTTTTATTCTTAAAATGTTGTTCACTTCATTAACAATGGGGTTTAATTTTACAAGTCATTGTATCAGTCTTAAGTTACGTTTCATACCTATCCATTTTAAACCATTTTCAACTTTTTTGTGTGTTGCTGATTCAATATTGAATATATGGTCTAAACAACAATATTCGAATGTTCCTTAATAGTTACTTTTCAAGCAAACTATATCACCAGTACATCTTCACCTTTCCTACACGCATCGCCCCATAGCAGGCGGAAGTACAGACTAATAAGGCTTAAAGTGCCTGTAATCCACTAACCATTTGTAGTCATAGATACCCAATCTCGCGGAGTTTGTTATCCCTATCTTGTGAACGTAGTATCCTTTTGTTGCACCGTCTACTCAAATACTCTTATTGGTTTATACTTAATGCGTAATTGGCTAAGACACCAATGCGATTACGAAGTAATGTTTGTAAGTAAAGGTAATATAGGGGATACATAGGCAGTTTGCAACAATAAATACACTACTTATAATCAGCCGTACAACACTGAATTCAGAGATTTGTCTGAGACATTCAACACGTAGAGGACTCGAAAGTATGATTCAAATTGCAGTTGCTAATACGTAAGGTCTACTATTTAAGGATTAAACTGTATTTTTGGTGTCTATGATCGATATAGATGCCAGAGCTTTGCAAACAAACGTCATATTGTGCGCTTGCACAAATATGACGTTTGTTTGCAAAGCTCTGGCATCTATATCGACCATAGACACCAAAAAAGACAGTTTAATGCTTATATTTACATTCTCGACATATCTTTTTGTTATTTTTGAAAATTAAAATTGTGTTAGTATAAAAAATGCCAATATTCAGCAACTTTGTCAATGGGGTTCGACAAATAGAACAGCCTATTTTTTTCAAAATTCATTTGTCACGTGCAGATTGGCAAACAAAAAAGTGCATTAAAATAATACGAAAAAAACGCAGTCTGTTCAATTCTTTTTATCATTTGTGTAACAATATTGTATACAATTTCTTTTTAATACTTTTAATTAACATAAAAAACGACGTAGTCCTAAGCTTTTTTTCATAGAGCCATGATTGTTTACGTTAGTTACAAGTACTTCCAGTGGGTGAATTTATGCATGCGCGGCATGGATTGAGATGTCACGTTTTGGGTGTCAATTATGCTCACATAGACTGCAAATCTTTTTACTTGGTTCATATCGTGGCGTTGCCACTAAAATGTAAATATATGCATATAGTTTGTTTATTCTTGCTCGTTATAAGATTATAAAGCGGAGCCGTGTACTCTGATGATATGTTGTACTAACAACATATTTCTAAACGCTGCATATGCTTATCAGTTCACATCCAATGTGTATCTCTTTGAAATGGGGATAGGTTTCCCCCTATTTATTCAGTACGGTTTAATTTGATAAAACGTATTAAGTATATATTATCGTATAAAACACACTCTCCTGCTATATTTTGATAGTTCTGTAGATCTGTATTGATTTTCCTGTCTTCCTTCTACATTTCCAGACATTTAGTCCCTAGCATCACTGACGATTACTAGAAGAACAGAATAGCTTTACTGTGCAAATTTTACATTCATTACTCTTACTTTAACAATAACTATTAATTAAATAATTCATTTTAAAATGTGTTTTCCACGTGTGTGTGTGTGTGTGTGTGTGTGTGTGTGTGTGTTACTGCAGAAATGATCTAGCATACTATTATAAGGAGAATGAGGATTCAAAATGTACTTTATCAAATCATTGTTAATCTATATAGATTTATTTGTGTTACCCTACTCTCTTTGTAATGCCGTATACATTTAGTACCCTATTTTTAAGTAGAATTTTCCAGATCTCATTATAAGGATTTAAATTACCATCATATACTTATTAGTTTTGATTTAAAACATATAAATACTTATTTCAGATTCAAAATTTCCTGCTTCATTTTTGGCAAGGTCTGCCTGAACACTTACTTCCGCTGGTGGAAAACCCAGTGATTATCGATATCATTGCTGTCTGTGACAACATCCTTTACAAGGTACTGTACCATTGTAACTTTATGAGTTGAAAATAATTTTCGTGAATTCGTACTTCTTTGCCGTTTAGCTTTGCTTATGCTTATATCAATATACAATAAAATATACTTAATGTACATTGTATACCAACATAATTGAAAATGGAATCAATTGTGTATGTCTATCGCGTTGTTCTCTTCTTCACATATTATCAAATATATGAATACATTATACAATAAATGTTTTATTCAGTAACAAAGATCTCAACTCGTCAGCTGATTTTCATACTACGCATCATAATTTAGTGGTCTTTTATGTTTGACACGAGCAAATATTATCAAAATTATGGTATGTGTTTTAAATTTGAATCTTTAAGCATAAAACATTTATTTGTAAGTCCTTTGGATTTATTCCATCGCTCCTCTGCTATTCGGTTTTATATTCAAACATTTGTAATTATGAGTTTCTTTCTTTCAAAGGTGTTAACTGAAGTCCTTATCCCTGCTACGATGCAAGAAATGCCAGAAACGTGAGTATATCAAAATCACAAAATACGATATAACGAATCCATAGCTAATATGTTACGAAACGGACATTTAAGTCATACTCAAGGTACTTTTCGTGAAACTAAGTTTTCTTGTCAATGTTACACTGTAACGAATTTGATATATTGAATATTCTATTCGGTCAACACAGCTTCCATCGGATTACTTTTGTAAATTTACAGATTACTGTGTGATTTACGGAACTTCGCCAAACATTGGGAGAACTGGGTGTCCACGTCACTGGAGAATCTCCCTGATCTTCTTTCTGAAAGTAAACTTCCGGTGGCACGGAGGTTCGCCCAATCAATGAAAAGACAAATATCATTTCTTCACCTTGCTCAGGTAGTTTCTAAATGCCTACTCCTAGTGCCAATTACATATCTTATTTTATTATACCTTTTACAATGGGTTTACTTTACAAATATTGAAGTTGAGGTACTATTTATAAGACATCTGAGTGTATCGTAACTTTAATTGTCTGACTCGTTAAGATGAAAAAAGACAGAAGTGGTTGATTTGGGTCGGAGAAATACCAAACATGCATGTATTAACAGCTATCTTTTCAAAATCAAAATTTACAAACTCAGTTTCAAATTTCCTAAATTGATTCATTACCTCTGCAATCAATATAGTATGACTACACAATCAGTAAAAAAATGTTTTTTTATTATTATTATTCAAACAGACAGCCCGCCCGGTACTATATGACGCCCAGGTTGTCAACCAAATGATTTCTGACGTAGAAAGGATAGATCTCAATAGCATCAGTACGCATGCGCTAAATACAAACAGCGACGGCGACATTGATACAGAGCTCAATGCAGAATGTAAGCATGTCGATTAATAGAGAACATTAGTACACTTGATGGTATACAGAGAGAAATCAACCTGAACAAAAACCAGGAAGACTTGTCGTTTATATATAAATTACGCTTCATTTTCTTTTAAAAACATACATTGCCAATGAAATAGATCTATCTGTTCACCAAACATTGTATGATTTTATCATCTTCATTATTGGCATTGCGTTTTCTTTTATGGTTCAGATGTACACGCCGGATCTATTTCTATTAAAATTACAGGTACATATACGTCATGACAAAATTATTGGATCGGCTTAATTATTGTTATTTACAGTTCTTAGAGAGTTTAAGGAATTGTTACGGAAACAGGCGACGGTAGAAGCATGTACGGAATGGCTGGACGGAGTGGTGGAGTTAAAGGTCATAAAGGTTAGTACCTACCTGTCAAATCAATAGGTGTATATCTCCGTTATTATTCCACACTGAAATGGAAAAAAAAAGTAAAATGTAATTATAAGGAATAGTATAACATGAAAATTAGTTTTGCGTTTTAAAGGGTTTAATAAAGCATGCAGAATCGTTTTCAATAAACATAGGTCTTTGTTAGAACTTTGCGATAAAGGCGTGTTTGCATTAATTTAATTGCTGCAAACCTGTCTATTTGACGACATAGGTCATTAATTATTGCTGTTAACGACATTACTGGAATTGACATATTTCTATGTTATATTTATAATATATACATGTCCTAAGTTTCATTCTTTTCTAAATGTTCTGCGCAGAATCTTACTATTTTATAGTTTCGATTTAAAAAAAAAAAAAAAAAAAAAAATTCATTCTTGATGTTTAACTCAATTACAGCCTAGTAAACAAAATGGTCGATCCTTTAAAAAGCGAGCGTCGTCATTCCTGCTGAAGTGGTCATTTTTTGGAGCAAGAGTCATGCACAACCTTACCCTCAATAACGCGACGAGCTTTGGTGAGTTCCTGTTACATTTCTCTTTGTCGACCTTTCCTATCGGTTGTAAAATTAATAGGCAATGCACGTGATACGTCAGAATTCAAACGATTAACCTGTGATGACAATATTCTCCATTACTGATTTTAGGATCATTTCACCTGATTCGGATGCTACTTGACGAGTACGTACTGATGGCCGTGGAGACTCAGTTAGCTATGGAGAAAGACGCAGAGATACAATCCCTACTGGAAAAGCACATGAAAACAGGTAATACGTTATTCCTGAGTTTATTGAGTACTCCCGTCTTTACTAATGACAAATCTAGGAGTCATTTGTTTCTTGTTTCAACAATAACGTGCAAATTTAAAACATTCAAATAAAATGTTATTTACTTTTAAAATATACTAATTAATATCTTAATGTATTGTAGATGATACAGGTGTCCGTCCCAATCTGTCTACTCAGCCAAGCACGTGCTTCCTAGCTACAAGGCGAGATATGACTCCGAGAGGAAACATGAACAACGTGAAAAGGGAGCACTTCCTGGACCCACAGTTCAACGGGAACGGACTCTACATGGGTCTAAATCACGAGAAAGACGCCCAGGCCATGATGTCGAATCACCATCTCAATTCACTTACTGCTATGACGCAGGTAATGTTGAGATACCATAATTATGCGCTGGTGGGCAACTGAAACTGGTACCAGATATGAAAAACACTGCCTGCAACGAATAATGATTCAAATTACATTGTAATAAGTTTTTTGTAAATCGGTATGTAGCTCTTGGTAGAATTAACAAAAACAAATAGATATTCGAAGACAATTGATTGACTTCGTAAGACGCTCATCCAAAAAAAGACCAATTGATATATATCAGAAATATTTCTTCCAACACGTGATCCAAATACAGGTGTAAATTACTTACCATAGAATATATATTGGCTGGGGTAAACCAGGTTCTCAACATAATCGATATGAAACCGATTCCATTGATGTAACTGTTACACAATAAATGCATCGTTGTAAGTTAAAATGTAATGAAGACATTCTTATCATAACTTCTAAAGAAAAACATTACATTGTATTGGATTTTAGGGGAAATCTTAATTCATTGAATTCTTGTCGTTTTGAAAATGTTTTCCTATAGAAAATTTTGAGCTTCAGAATTTCTTTAAAGTAAGAAATTTTATATTCATATATCAAAACGTCTATTTTTGCTTCAGGCTGTACCCGGAAATAACAATCTACAACATACGCCACACAGCCCGTCCCCTATCTCACCCATCGTCGTCAATCCTATAAGGAACACTGTCATCAACTCGAACCTGCCCTATAGCAACAGTAACCAGTCCTTAATGGGCCCCGGATATCCTTATTTAGGTTGGTATCTAAGATTGTCTCCCTTTAATTTCTCTAATCTGTAAACCCAGTTGTCAATGATAGCGTTATCGCTACTATTGCTTGTTTACATCCCATGGCAATTTATGTCAAACTCTAAACAATATCATTAACTTTCTTTTACGAGAATCAATGCCGCTCGTATACCAGTGATACATTGTTACTGGTAGCCATCAGTAGCTGTCTTTAACTGTATCTTACGTTAATATGATGATTTAGGTTCTGGATTATATGTTTAGGAAAGTAGATTTCAGAGATATAAAAGGCGTAGTTTTACATGTAAATTTAAAAGAAAAAGAAAAAATATATAAACACACACACATTCGGGATAGTTGGAATAAGATTTACGAGATTACATACAAATATGCCAACATTATCGGCAGCATTTTAAAAAAGGGATATCAATATCGACTGATTTTAACGTCTTTCATTACAGGTCAACTCTCGGATTATAACGGGACACCTAACTACGCCTTGGGGGGCTATAACAACGCCTACACATCTAGTGCATTCAGGTCTCATATCGCGCACTCACCTTATACCGTCGGTAAAGACCTCGACACCGGATATTCGGCGTTTACAGATCCGGACTTTGGCGCTGATGCATTCTTTAATCCTTCAGGCTATAATGGTATATCTCAATCAAATTATCCTACGTCCAATGTCCACAACCAGGGTAGCAGTGCTTTCAACGTCGTACAGAGTAATCCTACGTTCAACACTCCATATTCAACATCAGGTAAATGTCAAACCATCATGTTCATTATTAAGCAAATATCATACTCTCATATTACCATCAGGTAAATACTATACCCTCACAAACACCATCAGGTAAATATCATACCCTCACAAACACCATCAGGTAAATATCATACCCTCACAAACACCATCAGGTAAATAGCATATCCTCATATATTCACCATCAGGTAAATATCATACCCTCACAAACACCATCAGGTAAATATCATACCCTCACAAACACCATCAGGTAAATACCATACCCTCACAAACACCATCAAGTAAATAGCATACCCTCACAAACACCATCAGGTAAATATCATATCCTCACAAACACCATCAGGTAAATATCATACCCTCACAAACACCATCAGGTAAATATCATACCCTCACAAACACCATCAGGTAAATAGCATATCCTCATATATTCACCATCAGGTAAATACCATACCCTCACAAACACCATCAGGTAAATATCATACCCTCACAAACACCATCAGGTAAATATCATACCTCATATTCATCATCAGGTTAATATCATATCCTCACAAACACCATCAGGTAAATATCATATCCTCACAAACACCATCAGGTAAATATCATACCCTCACAAACACCATCAGGTAAATATCATATCCTCACAAACACCATCCGGTAAATACCATATCCTCACAAACACCATCAGGTAAATACCATATCCTCACAAACACCATCAGGTAAATACCATATCCTCACAAACACCATCAGGTAAATACCATATCCTCACAAACACCATCAGGTAAATATCATATCCCTCACAAACACCATCAGGTAAATATCATACCCTCACAAACACCATCAGGTAAATATCATACCCTCACAAACACCATCAGGTAAATACCATACCCTCACAAACACCATCCGGTAAATATCATACCCTCACAAACACCATCAGGTAAATACCATACCCTCACAAACACCATCAGGTAAATACCATACCCTCACAAACACCATTAGGTAAATACCATACCCTCACAAACACCATCAGGTAAATACCATACCCTCACAAACACCATCCGGTAAATATCATACCCTCACAAACACCATCCGGTAAATACCATACCCTCACAAACACCATCAGGTAAATATCATACCCTCACAAACACCATCAGGTAAATACCATACCCTCACAAACACCATCCGGTAAATATCATACCCTCACAAACACCATCAGGTAAATACCATACCCTCACAAACACCATCCGGTAAATATCATACCCTCACAAACACCATCAGGTAAATACCATACCCTCACAAACACCATCCGGTAAATATCATACCCTCACAAACACCATCAGGTAAATACCATACCCTCACAAACACCATCAGGTAAATATCATACCCTCACAAACACCATCAGGTAAATACCATACCCTCACAAACACCATCAGGTAAATACCATACCCTCACAAACACCATCAGGTAAATACCATACCCTCACAAACACCATCCGGTAAATATCATACCCTCACAAACACCATCAGGTAAATATCATACCCTCACAAACACCATCAGGTAAATACCATACCCTCACAAACACCATCCGGTAAATATCATACCCTCACAAACACCATCAGGTAAATACCATACCCTCATATTCATCATCAGGTTAAATATCATACCCTCATACTCACCATCAGGTTAATACCATATCGGGTACCCTCATCTTGACATCAGATCAATAACATATCCTCATATTCACCATCAGATAATACCCTTCTTTCGTATTCACGCATTCATCAAGTCTCAGCCCCGTATTTACTATCATGTTGAGGATTTCTTACAAGTACTTCCCTCATTAATATCCTTCCCGTACTCACAATCCAGTTAATGTTTGCAAAATATTTATTATTATTCTCTTTATTGCCTCCAAAGATGAAGAGTACAAAGGAATATAGAACATATATACAAAGCATTCAGTACAATTACATAATAAACATTACATATGTACACTTTAAGTTGCTGACAACAGGTGCCCGACGTTTTGTTTTCTGTATCCTATATTTGTTGAGATTCTGGTTTCAATTAAATATCGGTGTATATTTGTTATAAATTAATTAATATTACTTAATGTTTACATTAATGTTCTGTAGATTACTACAATCAGGGTTACCCGCAGCCTTCCAAACCCTTGGTGGAGCACGTGTCTGTGATTCAGCAAAGGAACCCTATCCCGTCCCCTTTTCACAACGACATGAGCGACCCTCTCAACCTACTGGACAAACCCCAACGTCACAAAGACCTTCATCTCTATAGCAACGGAAGTCCTGCTAGCTGTCACAGTCCAAGAAGTAAGAAACTTTACAGACCGTATCACACTATTCCATGAACATATCATATATAAAAAAATATATAAAAAATAGAAGAAAGAAGTTCTTTATGAAAATTTTGAACGTGGAATTTCCTTATCATGCAATGAATTTTTGTAAACCACCATTTGAATTGTGTGGTCAGGTGGCCCTGTGGTAGCACATTTGCCTTTCGCCATCCAATCCTACACGTTTTAATATCTTGTGTCGCAATGGTTGTAAAATAAATGTACATGAAGAGTTTCAGCATTAATACGTTATTTCGGACCCTATCGTCCGCAATGTTATACCATTTATATTTTCATGCCGTTTGTTTCTTGCAGTGCATCACGAGGGTTTGGGTCAGGATATCATAGGAATGGCGGTCAGTGGCATGTTGACAGCAGACCATGACATTTCTCCTAATTTTAATGACCCTGGACCCCTACCGTCAATCAACACAGTATTCATGACGTGACGAAAGTTGAACAAGTAAAAATGGAAGTTAGATCCCTACATGTTGGGGTCCAAAGGAATAATAATGCGACCCGCTCGAAGTATCATGTATACAGAAGAAAGGAACGAGTAGTTCACACTCCTTAGTGTTGTGAAAGGCTTCTAATCGTGAAGACAGACTCCTAGCTGCGCATGAAGGAAACTTTTCAAATCCTGGTCCCCTCCCATGGATACAGTCTGGAAAACCTTTCATATCCCGGTAACGGAGTATAATATACAGGTGAAGGCTCAGAGAAAAAACAAATACTTTCAACAAACATCAAGTGATGGTTTTCCAAACATCAAAGGATGGATAAACCAACTGTGGATCGAAAGTCAAATATTTAGTAATCCAAAGGACGTCGAACTGATGGTGCTTGGGTTTAACCTTTCGTGGTGACAATTTGTTATCGAGATGAGTATTTAAAGACACGTGATCCTGGTGTTTTGTAAATTGTATATTTTCTGTTGTGGATAGTTCAAAGGGAGGCAAATCTGACAAAATATGGATTCGAAACTCGGCAATATGATTTTGTGTGTGTGTTTTCCCAGATTTTTATGATTGTATTACATTAGATAAGGAAGTGATTTGCGTTTTTGAATATATGAGAGACATTTGTGAGATTCCATATTTATAAATGAGAATGTTGCTGATTTAAAAGATTTTAATATATATAATTATGATTTAGTTCTTGCCCATCCTTATTTTTACGTTGCTATCTATAATTGTATACATGTATGAATGAGTTGTCATTTTGTAGACATCTCGGAGCTGGTGCAGATCTGTTTCACTGATATATAGATATATGTCGCTACAATCATAGGCATCTGAATTTGACAGGGAATCACATGATTATGTAAATTACATATAAAGACACGTATCTCACTAAGATTTTACTGACATCCTTAAACATTGTGTCGTATAATGTGGTGACGAATCTTGCCTTAGTCAATAATTATTATACATTTATATAATTCAGATGCCTGTGCTATTATGTATATAAATATACTGTAGATTGTAACATAATGTAAATACATCTTAGATGCTGTGGTCTTGCCATATTTAATCAATACTGATTCAGCAATAGTAAGTGTGTATGTAATATATGCTGCTTACCTATACAAGTACATTACCGGAAATGACGTGTTGTCGCTTAATTTCTTTTACTGTAAATCACAAAGATGTCGTTAGTCAAATATTTTTGAAATTATTTGCAAGTCCAATGTAAGCATTCAAATAATAGGATAATTGCAATTGTTTAGACATGATATGCAAGAGGTCAAAATGAAATGCACTTCTACTGAAGAGGTCAAATTAAAATGAAAATTATATTTTCTTATATTTTCCAAATTGAGATGAAGGAAATTGAACTTTTCGAATGTAGATTAAAGTAAAACCAATATTTAGTTGTTTTTCTTAGGAAAAACAGCTAAATTCGTTTTTGTGTTGGCGGTACAATGTTGAGATTATTGTGACAAATCCCACCTAGCTAATTTGGGGTACGTACCTGTTTTTGATGTTATGTCAAATGCCACTGACTATCTAATTGGAGTAAGCCATCCCGCTGATATAATTATGTATAATGTCACGTTATATGTTTATTTTAAGCTCATATTGATCCTACTGGCCTTCAGTAATAACAATGTCTGTGTGTCCTCTCTACAAGTCCCATGTATTGCTTTGAACAGCAATTGCAATGAAAACCTTATGAATTCTTTAAATCGATATTCACAGTCATATTTATGGCCGTCAAAAGTAAATACAGTGATAATTCATCTAATATGAATTAGTAAAAGTGCTAGAATTTCATAACATTAAATAGGTTGGCAGTAAGTCGCTGCATAATTAGAAATGTAACCAATTAATGGATTTTGTAACGTTTAAGAATCGACGTTCCTAAAAAGAGTAGTTAAACAACAGGTTTTTTTTTATAATAAATTACTGTTGACATTATCTCATGAATCTATCACATGCAATATAGAAAAAAAGAATGCAATTTACCATTAATTTCTGAAATGCAATACAGGAGAATGCTCTTCAGGCAATGTTTAATGTCCCAGGCCGGTGTTGCGCGTAATATTATGTCACTGCAATGCAATCTCTCAAACCGATGACATAAGTATGTAATGGAAACAATAAGGTTGTAGAGGTACCATCAACTAATAATCATAAACACTGAAATAGCGAAAGGAACAGCTGGTTCTATTGTTAGACATTAAATGTTGATATTTTATGAAGATAAAAAAAATCATTGCAAAACTGTTGCTAGCATAAGAAATTAACGCCCTACATAAATACAATATTTTGACAAAAGACATTCCCATTTAGGTGGATTAGCTCTCATGTTTCTAACTTTGAATTTGTATAGAAATGTACCAAGTAATTTTCGCGATCGATCCACCCATTTGTAGTTCAAGATTACGCAAATTGATATCTAAATCATACGCATGGGGGCATTTTTCGCGTAATTAGCGGAATTTTTCCCCTTGAGTAAATTACCACATTTACAGTATTTTGCTATTGATTATTGATGTAAATAAAAGTTCAAACAAACAAATGATTCTCAAACTGAGTTGCCTCTGAGACGAAACATTCCCAATTGAATTGTTCATAAGGAAAACAAACATTCCTAGTTGTTTTATTGCGAATCAATATGTTTAGTCCCTAAGATTTAATAATTATATTTGTGATAGTTAACATTCCTGGTTTAATTTTTGATTTAAACATTTCTCGTTGACTTTCCGATCTACTCTTGTAATGTTAACCCAACTCGTAATGACAAGGAGTTGCGTTAAATTTTAATCTGATCGTGATTTACCTGAGACATAAATCAATATTTCTAGAAAATCCAAACGAAACATCAACTTCAAATTAACTCAAATTAACATTAACCAGCCAAAAAATATGTATTGTTGTAAAGTGTGTGCCCCACAGAAAAGGAAAGTAGATTTTAAGGTGTAATTTTAGAACGGAGTGTTATTTGTTGTCTATAAAACAGGCAGCGAAATCAAATACATAACAGACACGTGGTACATAAACGACTGACTTCGGTTTCTAATAGAAAGAGAAGGGACAAAGGGAATTATTTGATGGATACATGTATGATTATAAATCATATATGGATGTGAGTTGTGATTTTAAGATAACCTTAACTGATCAATGTTTTATAGCTTGTAAAGACAGTTTTTCATGCAGGATGAACATTGATGTTTTTGACTTACCACACTTTAGTTTATTCAGAATGAATGTGTTGTAAATAGATTATAAATAGTATCAAATTAGTACCTGTATGTACATTGAATGTACACCAACATGACGCGGTATGATAATCACCTGAACTTGAATATTGTCATATTGATGAATGATGTGATTTAAATAAAAAAAAAACTCATCAACTACTTATTTGTTTTCGTATGAAATATAACTTAGCACCCCAGGTGGTTTACATGCAGTTTGGTCAACATGTGATTTTCATATACAATCCATTAATATCTCGCTATGATATGAAAATGTATTACAGTTTAACTTTAAAATCAACTGATGATTGGATTAGGGATATTTAACTTCCTGTTAACACAGTGAGGTCAACATTGCGATCACCGATAAGGGACCGGTTTTATAGTGCAATCTCATTGAAATACGTTCCATGTATAAGGCTAACAGCCTTCATCACCCCAACCAAGTCATATTATACTGTCGAGGGGCGAACTGGTCATTAATGCAAGGCGAACGTTACGCAGATAACAGACAGTACTATTTCTACGGATTTTGATTTGACACGGTCAAAGAACAGAACTAATAAGCTTTCTCTGCTAAAAACCCAAAATACTCTATAGCTTTAATTTCGCTCTCTGCACTCTTGTAATGTGTCATGACCAAATTGAAGACACACAACAAGCTATCGACTGGTTTCAGGAAAACTTGACCAATCGCAACGTTAATGCATTTCGTTTGAAGATCACAGAAGGGCGACAACGAAGTTGAAATTCCAAGTCTAATAATTTAACGGTATTGCGATCTCGAGATTCCTTTGATGTATATCAAAGGATCAAACTAGTCCTTTTATTTTATCCATAAGTTGGTGGTGACTTAGCCATCAAATTTGCCTTGGCGTATTCCAGGGGCCAGAGAGCGAAAGTGAACGTAACTCCTCAAGTATGGAGGATGGACGTATTCCAGGGGTCAGAGAACGGAAGTGAACGTAACTCCTCAAGGATGGAGGATGGACGTATTCCAGGGGCCAGAGAGCGGAAGTGAACGTAACTCCTCAAGTATGGAGGATGGACGTATTCCAGGGGTCAGAGAACGGAAGTGAACGTAACTCCTCAAGGATGGAGGATGGACGTATTCCAGGGGCCAGAGAGCGGAAGTGAACGTAACTCCTCAAGTATGGAGGATGGACGTATTCCAGGGACCAGAGAACGGAAGTGAACGTAACTCCTCAAGTATGGAGGATGGACGTATTCCAGGGGCCAGAGAGCGGAAGTGAACGTAACTTCTCAAGTATGGAGGATGGACGTATTCCAGGGGCCAGAAAGCGGAAGTGAACGTAACTCCTCAAGTATGGAGGATGGACGTATTTCAGGGGCCAGAGAGCGGAAGTGAACGTAATTCCTCAAGGATGGAGGATGGACGTATTCCAGGGGCCAGAGAGCGGAAGTAAACGTAACTCCTCAAGTATGGAGGATGGAGGTATTCCAGGGGCCAGAGAACGGAAGTGAACGTAACTCCTCAAGGATGGAGGATGGACGTATTCCAGGGGCCAGAGAGCGGAAGTGAACGTAACTCCTTAAGTATGGAGGATGGACGTATTCCAGGGGCCAGAGAGCGGAAGTGAACGTAACTCCTCAAGGATGGAGGATGGACGTATTCCAGGGGCCAGAGAGCGGAAGTGACCGTAACTCCTCAAGGATGGAGGATGGACGTATTCCAGGGGCCAGAGAGCGGAAGTGAACGTAACTCCTCAAGGATGGAGGATGGACGTATTCCAGGGGCCAGAGAGCGGAAGTGAACGTAATTCCTCAAGGATGGAGGATGGACGTATTCCAGGGGCCAGAGAGCGGAAGTGAACGTAATTCCTCAAGGATGGAGGATGGACGTATTCCAGGGGCCAGAGAGCGGAAGTGAACGTAATTCCTCAAGGATGGAGGATGGACGTATTCAAGGGGCCAAAGAGCGGAAGTGAACGTAACTCCTAAAGTATGGAGGATGGACGTATTCCAGGGACCAGAGAGCGGAAGTGAACGTAACTCCTCGGGTATGGAGGATGGACGTATTCCAGGGGCAAGATAGCGGAAGTGAACGTAACTCCTCGAGTATGGAGGATGGACGTATTCCAGGGACCAGAGAGCGGAAGTGAACGTAACTCCTCAAGGATGTAGGATGGACGTATTCCAGGGGCCAGAGAGCGGAAGTGAACGTAATTCCTCAAGGATGGAGGATGGACGTATTCCAGGGGCCAGAGAGCGGAAGTGAATGTAATTCCTCAAGGATGGAGGATGGACGTATTCCAGGGACCAGAGAGCGGAAGTGAACGTAACTCCTCAAGTATGGAGGATGGACGTATTCCAGGGACCAGAGAGCGGAAGTGAACGTAACTCTTCGAGTATGGAGGATGGGCATATTCCAGGGACCAGTGAGCGGAAGTGAACGTAACTCCTCAAGTATGGAGGATGGACGTATTCCAGGGGCCAGAGAGCGGAAGTGAACGTAACTCCTCAAGTATGGAGGATGGACGTATTCCAGGGGCCAGAGAGCGGAAGTGAACGTAACTCCTCAAGGATGGAGGATGGACGTATTCCAGGGGCCAGAGAGCGGAAGTGAACGTAACTCCTCAAGGATGGAGGATGGACGTATTCCAGGGGCCAGAGAGCGGAAGTAAACGTAACTTCTTAAGGATGGAGGATGGACGTATTCCAGGGACCATAGAGCGGAAGTGAACGTAACTCCTTAAGGATGGAGCATGGACGTATTCCAGGGGCCAGATAGCGGAAGTGAACTTAACTCCTTAAGTATGGAGGATGAAAATACCGACATGCAAACGAAACCGTACTTACTTGTAACTGAAAATGGATAAAACGAGCATAAAATACGAACAAAGTATACATTTTCAAGAGTGACACGAACCATGCAAATCTTGGTCAAATTCTGTTCAAATCTAGGTCGAATTCCGATCAAATCTAGGTCAAGTTCGGATCACTTTCTCAAAATGATAAAAAGATGATGTAACCACCCAGACATATATATATAAAAAAACGTCGAACACATGCTGCTTCACATCACACAGGGAAATAGGTCATTCTTAATGCGAGCATGATGTTGACCATGACAGTTCCCATTGTCTTTAGTTTAAACTGTTTTATTTGTCAATTTCCACATACAAATGATACAAAAAGGAATCAGAAACAAGAGTCCAGAAACTTATATAAATCTGACACCTATATATAAGTTGACGTTACATAGTAGCATAGACATGATAAAACACAACATCGTATGATAATGACAATAGAGCCGTGTATATGTGTGTGCATATCGACATGATATATAAAGGTTTCCAATGCATGTATAATATACAGGTGAAATGACTTTGGGAAGCATCTGTTACCTGTTCTGAAAAGGTTTTAAACATAATCAGCCTCGTCGAAAAAAAATCGACTAATAGAGGGGCACAGTTTGTCCACGTGGGTATACCAATAGTCTGCGAGAATTCTTTTATCAAACTTAAACAAACAAAACAAAACAAAACAAAACAAAAGCAAAAAAAATCTACCATAAATTCAAAATTGAGGTAGTGTGAAGGAAGAAGTAAGGAAGGAAAAAATGTTTGAAAGAGAAAAACAAAAGATCGCAAATCTAGTCACCTCTTACTAATCTCCTACCCGTGAGGCACCTTATGCTGATGACGTGTGCCCACACCCTAAAGGACCAGACTACTACTGCCATAGTTTACAGTCAGTTTGGTCTATGTATATGTAATTTTAATATGAAATGTTGAGGCAGCTATATGTTTTAAGTGTTGATGTTTTAGTCTTATCACCGGTGGAAAGTCTTAGATATCATAGATAATTTATTACCCGAGGTTTAGCTGAGACACAGGTTAAAGGGACCAACATACCAATTGTTTTCCCACTACTTTAGTGTTAACGTTTTGGAGTATATCATTAAAATTCTTGAATTCAATATGGCAATTATGGTATATAACAAAAGTTTAGGGTCTCATATAACACGTAATCAAAAAATAAAATTGGGTCCTTCAGCTCAAATGTTTTCCAGGGTGGCCATTTTGAAAATGGGTGAACTTCGCAGGAAAAATTCTCAAAAATCTTAAATGTTTACCTGTTAATCATTATGACTTGAACTTTTGGAAAAAAATTCAATCGGACTTACAAAATTTATATCAACATTTCTTATGGATAGTTACCTATCAGGCTACATATCTATTTTGTTACTTCATAACATACTGGCCAATCAGTGGCTGCCAGACCTTTTATCGCTGGCTCAACTTTAGGGGATGATTCAAAAGACTATTTTTTTCAATTGGATTTTTCAATTGGTTGTTCCCTTAAAGACCATAATATCGTGCTATGGCCGACATCATAATCCTATTGGAGAATATAATATTTCCGTGTGCAGTATGAAAACTGGCGGGTTCTATGATCTGGATTAGCATTATGGGCGTTGATTTAATCCTTATTTACATTACGGGTGTTGATTTGATCTGGATAAACATTACATTTAGCGATTTGATCTGGATTAACATTACATGTAGCGATTTGATCTGGATTAACATTACATGTAGCGATTTGATCTGGATTAACATTACATGTAGCGATTTGATCTGGATTAACATTACATGTAGCGATTTGATCTGGATTAACATTACGGGTGTTGATTTGATCTGGATTTACATCTAGGGTGTTGATTTGATCAGGATAAACATTACATGTAGCGATTTGATCTGGATTAACATTTCGGGTGTTGATTTGATCTGGATTTACATCTAGGGTGTTGATTTGATCAGGATAAACATTACATGTAGCGATTTGATCTGGATTAACATTACATGTAGCGATTTGATCTGGATTTACATCTAGGGTGTTGATTTGATCAGGATAAACATTACATGTAGCGATTTGATCTGGATTTACATCTAGGGTGTTGATTTGATCAGGATAAACATTACATGTAGCGATTTGATCTGGATTAACATTACATGTAGCGATTTGATCTGGATTAACATCATGGTTGTTGTTTTGATTTGTGTTTACATAAACGGTTGTTGATTTGATCTGGATTTACATTTACATTAGAGAAAGGTGCTAATTTGATCTGGATTTACATTAATGAGTATTGATTTGATCTGGGTTTACATTACAGAAAAGTGCTAATTTGATCTGGATTTACATTAATGAGTATTGATTTGATCTGGGTTTACATTACAGAAAAGTACTGATTTGATCTGGATTAACATTACGTGTGTTGATGTGATCTGGATAGGGTGAAGTCAACAAAAAATAAAACAAAGCGCAGAAAGAAAGATTAATCAAGAATGAAGGATACATATTCAACAAAGATCACAAGTATTGCAATGGGGACAACAGATTTGCCTTTTGAAGTATTCCACACACAGGAAACCTCTCGATTCTGTAGGATGGTCCACATTAGTCGCCTCCTACAATCGTGTTCTTAATCTGATCCCTTAACAGAAGTACCTTGATCAGAATATGGGTGTCTCTTATAACAGTCACCGAAATATAGCAGATATATCACACACCTTCATAATAATATTATTATCTCTTTTATAAGTAATGCAAGCGAGACAACTCTCATATAATCAGGTTAGAATCATTACATTTAGTAAGGCATACATACAAATGTACATGTATATATATATATACATAATTGTCAAGTAGTAATAACGACAGTACAGACAAGTAAATTGTCGAATTTTCGAGGCAATCTGCCCCTTTATCAAGACACAGGTAAATTACATACGATCACATATAGACGTATGTAATTTGCCTGTGTCTTGTCTTGATAAAGAGGCAGATTGCCTCGAAAATTCGACAATTTACTTGTCTGTACTGTCGTTATTACTACTTGACAATTATCTATTTCTAGTAATACGCATCCAACATTTGTTTGCTAGGATCCAGTACCTATATTGAATTATACCGTCGTTGTTACTTACTAGACCCTATATATCAAAAAGTTGTTTTCCTTCGTCATTTGTGTTGCTAAGTTATATATATCAAAAAGACAACTTTTTGACTCGTGCCCTGACAGGTCCTCGAACTCACGATCTACGGCACCCAATCGCCTAGCCAGAAATACCCGCAGCTTATACCGCTGCGCCACATCGGCGTTCTTGAAAAAAGAACGTTTCAATGGCGCAGTGATGGTCGGCCCGTATGGGGCGCCGTTTTACTATTTATTCCCATTTGGTGATATCACAGTGATATCACCTATTCGAATAGGTGATATCACCAATTCATTTTTCAAATACGTGATATCACCTATTCGAATAGGTGATATCACCAATTCGAATAGGTGATATCACCCATTCGAATAGGTGATATCACTTAATGAAACGAATAGGTGATATCACCAAATGGGAATAAATAGTAAAACGGCGCCCCATAGGCCCGATACCCTGCCATGATCATTGTGGAAGTCGTCAATACGATTATATGAATACCTGGATCGCAATGTATTTACATACATGGATACGAATTGTACATAAATTATATATATTTTTCTCGGTACAACTACGACAGGAAATTCAAATCTATATCTTCGGATCACCAATACATAGTGTATATGATACATTGTACTTATAAATAGATGTATAACATAGCAACACAAATGAAGGAAGACAACTTTTTGACTCGTGCCCTGACCGGGCCTCGAACTCATATATATTGTAAACGTTGATTTTTGAGAAATTGTCAAAACTGTTCATTTTTAAAGTAGATTTGAGATGAAGAATGTTTTTGTTCTGGTATATCGAAGGCGATCGCTAGAGTCTGAGTGTTATGCAAAAATAAATGAAATAGATATTAAATACATTTTTTGTAAATCAATAAATAAAGACGGATTTCGAGATATTCAATTGAAAAAAAGAAGTTTGCAATTAACAAGTTTGTGCTCCATATGATTTTTCTCTCAAACTAAATATACTAAATGCTGGTGTAACGCAAGGTTCCGTCCTTGAACCATTAATTACATTTTACACTCTACTGTTCTCCAATGGTCTCCAGACTTTGTGTGAAGTACATTTATATGTAACGTGGCGCTTAATAAAAAGGGCTCATTGTGATTCCTTACCTTTGATATTAACTTTAGGTACTTCAGCATGATACAGATTTCTGGAACATATCTGGGGCACTATTTTCTTATACATATTAACTTTAGACTGTGTCTAAAGTACATCATAAGAAAGCAACATTTCCACCTCTTTTTAATGAGCATTTTACAAATTTATACCTCAATTTCATAAAAAGTCTCCGTCAGGTTAAGTGAGGGTTTGTATCCCTGATACAATCTGTTGTAAAAACGTATAATCTAGCACTTTAATCTTGCACTCAAGTAGTTTTCTATACAAAAATATAATTTTTCTAACTTAATATAAACAAACAGATAGAATCGCGTGGAGACCTTTAATACGTAAGAGAAAATAAGACGATGAGTTCTATAAAGGAAGGTGTCTTCTTCGTCGACGAAATTCAGATGATGATGATGATGATGATGATGATGATGATGATGGTGATGATGATGATGATGATGGTGGTGGTGATGGTGGTGGTGGTGGTGGTGGTGATGATTATGATGATGATGGTGGTGGTGGTGGTGGTGGTGGTGGTGATGATGGTGATGATGATGATGATGATGGTGGTGGTGGTGGTGGTGGTGGTGGTGGTGGTGATGATGATGATGATGATGATGATGATGATGATGATGATGGTGGTGGTGGTGGTGGTGGTGGTGGTGGTGATGATGGTGATGATGATGATGATGATGATGATGATGATGATGGTGGTGGTGATGATGGTGGTGGTGATGATGACGACGATGACGACGACGACGACAAAGATAATGATGTACATTGTTGAGAGCATGCCTGTCAGGTCCTGGAAAGAAAGACCCTGCCTGCTGACCGGTAATATACGTACCGATGCAAATAATAATACAATGTATACATATATAGTAGATAAGTATGGTTTGTAATTAAATCATTTATACACGGCGCCTTCTTCAATAAATCTATCACAATATACCTGACGATAAATTTATAGACGGCGCGCCTACTTTGATAAATCTATCCACAAATACTTTCTAATTGGCACACATTTTACTGTAAACACAGCTATGTAAGATGAGGGGTAATTTTAGCGCATTTAGAACATCATCAAAAGTCAAAACCAAGTACATGTATGTATGGTCAAACAACAGTATACTTCCTAATAAGCTGACGAATCTTTTTTCTGGCTTCTTATAGTTAGACTTACGGAAAGAATAAAGATAAATTACATGTATAAACCGAATAACGAATATATATCTGAATAACTGTCGTAGGAAGTTATATTATGTCACAGTACGTGCTACAGTATTGACCGCTCACATCTATGGGGCGCCGTTTTACTATTTATTCCCATTTGGTGATATCACCTATTCAATCAGTGATATCACCTATTCGTTTCATTAAGTGATATCACCTATTCGAATGAGTGATATCACCTATTCGTTTCAATAAGTGATATCACCTATTCGAATGAGTGATATCACCTATTCGAATGAGTGATATCACCTATTCGAATGGGTGATATCACTCATTTGAATAGGTGATATCACCAAATGGGAATAAATAGTAAAACGGCGCCCCATACACATCATTACCCTAGCACCCACCCAACAAAATATTGATCACCAATTGACAGTTATACTTATCCCTCATCCCTTTCTTTCTTTCTTTCTTTCTTTCTTTCTTTCTTTTGTAGCAAAAAAGGGGAAAATTCAAAACAATATGCTTGTATTCAGTATACAAACATAAATTAATGAATCATGACTCTGCTACCAATAAAGGCTGTGGAACCATTATTGTGGAACAGGACCAGCTGAATATGATTTTGTGCAATATGATACATTTGGTTTGATATTTTCTTTCTTTCTTACTTCAGTGTGACTTAATGACTAATTTAAAATATGTCAGTGTGACTCCCCCGCCCCCCCCCCCCTCTCTCTCTCTCTCTCTCTCTCTCTCTCTCTCTCTCTCTCTCTCTCTCTCTCTCTCTCTCTCTCTCTCTCTCTCTCTCTCTCTCTATGTAGACTGATCGAAATGTGCAAGAAAACACTTATTAAATAAATTTGTTAATTGTATATTAGTTGGAGGTAATCGAGACCTTTAATATAGGCCCAATTGGATATACAGGTACATGTAGGCCCGACATGTAAACAAAAAACGTACTCTTGATTTGAATTTTGAGAACTTTCCCTATATTACGCTTGGTCTGTTGTGTGTAGTGTTTATGTCAAGTGCAAATGAGCTCAAACTCAAGGCTAAACCTTGAATAACATGTCGAGCGTGATTAGAATCTTCTTAGTATAGCTGTGTCAGTCGTCCACAGTATAAAATGTAATTTTTTTTAATTAAATCGCATTTTATTTGCATTCAATAATGAAATAAACTCATACAACATCTACCGCTACTGTCATCCCTCATCAAAGGTGGATCAATGAAATACCAAAGTGTCGCAAACCGAAAGTACTCGCGCACTCTTATAATTTCGAAATGCATCATGGGAGATTATCCGGACAGACAGGAATGTGGTAAATAGACCCACCATGTTGAAATCATTTACATATGTTTTTTGTCTTATCGAATTTCATTATTTAGGTTTGTGACAAATATTGCAAATGATGATGGTGCAATACACAGCTTATATAGGAGGTAAGAACTATCATTTACCTTGCACGTAAAAGATATGCATCAAATTGACGCGCATTCTCTTTGAAGCGGATATTTCGTCGCTCCACATGATAAAACATTGAACAGCTGATTGGCGATGTCGAGTGGATGAGGAAATTTCTCATTGTTTGTGAGAAACTGATTGGACTAAATGTCCAGATCTTATATAAATGGACAACTAGAGATATGAAGATGAAATGGGATCTTGCAAGAATTCGTAATTTACTGGGGCCTTATAGTTATCCTTAAATGCACTTTCACTGACCTAACGTCATCTGAGGCCATGGAGGTATCGGAGAGTGCTGAGGCGAGCAGTTCTCTATCTGATGTGTACGCCAGGAGAAGCAGATTGACCTCGACACACTACCTCAACC